>NC_040098.1:42055857-42680857 GCF_003369695.1 Bos indicus x Bos taurus | reverse complement strand
TGTGGGCGTGAGCTTCCCAGTAACTCCTTAGGGTGGCTGTCCACACCACCTCCATCACTGCCCCCAGCCTGCGGCTTCTGAGGTGTCCATACACAGAATCCCAGATTGTCCTGAGATGTGATGTCTAATTTAGTCCAGCGTATGTATGGATAAACCCACTGAGTCCAGAGTGTATATGTTTATTCCTCCATTTGAGGTTTAGGTAGTGTGGAACTATTCTCTGAGGACTAAAACCTGCTGGAAAACTTGTCAGTAGTGCAGGTTGGATGTGTTTTTCCTGATTACCTCATGAACATGTGAAAACCTTTATTTAAAGATAGTCAGCAAGGTCTGACGCAAAATATATTTTAGGGGAAGAAATACACGGGTGAAAATGTCTCCGTCTTAACGCTGTGCTCTGCAGTGACGGGGGCCGGAGGGCTTGGGAGCAGGAAGACCCCTTCCACTGGGATGGGATAGGTGACACTGAAGCGTCAGTCCGTCTGGGCTTGCAGCTGACCTCCTTCCCCTCCTGGCTCGAGCTTTCTGAGATGCTGTGCTGCTTCTGAGCTCACTGAGAGTCATAAACTGGACCTGTAATTCACCAGCTTGCAAGGCCTTCTTTAACCGCTTGCAGCCAGAGAGTAATGACAACCTTTAAGATTACCGATTGCTCATTTTCGGCCCTTTCTGTTTCAAGTTATGAATAAAATTTATGAACCAATTACTGGATGGTGGAGCCTGTTTGCGAAGACCAGGCTCCCCTGTGTTGTCAACTGCTGCTGCTTGTGTGTGTGAGAGAGGAGGAGAGACGGGGACAGGCAGAGAAAGGGAGCAGGCAGTCCCCTGGTGTTTCCCCAGATCTTGCTTGCTTAATTTGAAATAGTTTCTGCAGAAGGCTTAGGGTTACCCAGACCCCATCAGGGATACCAGTCAGTAGGTAACTCTTCAGTGAGTGAATTTTGGTAAGACAGGAAGCAGACCGTATTGGGGTAGAAAGATTCTGGGTGTAAAAGAATAGAATTACTCCCTACATAGTCTCCCTGTAAACTGAGGACTTAGAGGGAGACATTTAAAGCCGCGTATAGGTAGCTAGGTTTTCAGTAACCATTTCTGAAATGGCTATAATTACTCAAATCCCAGGTCTTTAAAAAGTCCAAAGGCACAGCAGGGTGGTGTGAGGAGGAAAGCTTACAAAATGATAGGGTGTGACTTAAGTTAGCAAATTGGAACCTGAGCCCTTTTTTTTCACTTAAGTTTTTTTCTCTTCAGAGACCAGTGAGAATGTTAGCATAACTTTAATGCATTTAAAATTAAAAGTAAGTCCATATTAATCACAGACATTTCACTTTCTGTCACAAGTTCTAGACATATTGGCTTGAAATCAGTCATCAGCGTGTTCCTTGGATATTTACAGAATCTCATTTATATCTTTATTTCTTTCTAGCCTTTTCACTCAGGATTCATCTGAGTGACAGGGAGTGACATTTATTTATTGACTATGGAGGGTAGGTTGCATTAATGGATAATTGCAATCCATCTCCCATTGTGAGAGGATCACACTAAATGGGGGATGTTGGCCAAATTTTATTTCTTGTATAGATTTAACTGCAGCCTGTAAGCTCTTTAAGTGGTTTGTGTGGGATGATTCTGTTTTCTTTCCCACCATGGTTTAATAGGAAGAAAGAATGCAGAGCTATAGTTGTCCTGAACGTTTGCAAGGTGGGGGAAATTACATGGATACTTGAATATGAAATTCAGATCAGGAACTGAGGCTGCCCCCTTGGTGTGTTGATGGACACGTTTTATTATTAGCCTGTGAAGGAAATGTCTGGTTTGGTGACTTAGGTTGTAATAAGGAGAGTTCCTTATTTTTCTGGAGTAGTAAAAATTTGATTAACATAGATTGTCAGTGTTGTTGAGTTGTATGTTGATGTGTTCTTTTGAGTTACTAGTAACTTAGGGAAAAATATATCTGAAATGGGGAAAAATGGCTTATAATTTCTCATACATAGGGTTACAATTCATGACATCAAAATGCTTCATGTTATAATAATTACAAATGTGTTTAAGAGTGATGAAGAAAGCTGTTCATTGCAGCTTTATTAGCTTGAAAACCTAATGCCACAAGTTCTGCTTTTGCCCCTATGATATTCAGCATGGTATGTGTATATGCTTTAGGGTGATTCAGAGGTGGTCCCTGTTTCTTTACTGTCTATATTTTAAAAATTTTGTTAGCTTCATTCATTTTTTAGTGATTCACTTTTTAAGTTCAAGTAGAATTTCTTATACAACTGAAATGGGGCTTCTTGCTCATTGCCCAGGATGGGGACAGTTTTAATGCAAAGAAAAAGAGAACATCAAATAGTAATATACATGCTGTGATCACAGGATTTCTGGTGGTTAATTTTCAAAATTGGTGACAGTTGTGAACCACAAAGAATTTTCAATAAATTTCCTCTTGCTCACACTTGACAGAATAAAAAGGTTAATTCTAATTTATAAATGAAAATTTATAGGAATCTGGAGCAGATTTTTGACTGATTCTTTTCACTTCCAAGCCTACACTTGTTTTCTGGTAGAAAGTGTTGATGCTGTCCTGAGGCACACAGACGTCCTTATATAGGGCAGCACTTCTCAAACCTGCGTGGGAATCACCCGGGGATCTTGTTTGCCATCCCTGTTATGGTTCAGGGCTTGAGAATGCCAGGCGGCTCCCAGACTATACTGAGCAGGAGGCGTGGGGAGGGGCTGGGTCGGAGGCCCAGCAGCTGCTGGCTTTGGCTCTTTATTTATCCTTAGGGCTTGATTGTTCTCAGGTTTAGCCCTTTCACTTGCTTTATTAACTTATTGGAAGGACCCATTTAAAATGTTGGTCGCCCTCTTTGCCCAGTCAAATAAGATCTATTGGGAGAAAGTTACCCCCTAAATAATTGTGACTAAAATCTTTAATATTATTTTTAGTGCCGGTCTCAACATTCTGCCCCCAAGAAAGTCCCCAGTCCCGTCACCATTCAACTAGGTAATCTCCTTGGACGGGCACTTACTGGAGGGAATAGAGGTTGCTGACTTTGGACACTGCTGTTTCAGGTGCAGGCGCTCCTGTGTGTTGTTCATGCTGCTGCTGCTGCTGCTAAGTCGCTCAGTCGTGTCCGACTCTGTGCGACCCCACAGACGGCAGCCCAGCAGGCTCCCCGTCCCTGGGATTCTCCAGGCAAGGACACTGGAGTGGGTTGCCATTGCCTTCTCCGGTTGTTCATGTTAGGCGCCTTCTTTTTGGTTTACCTGGGGTGAATCCCAGCTGTAGGTTTAGTGATAGGTAACCTTGAACCTGGCACTGAACCCCCAGTTCACAGTTTATGGTTTGGAGCACTGGGTCTGAATCCCAGCTGTGCCTCTTATTCAAGCTGGGTGACTTTAGCAAGTTGCCTAAGTTCTCTGTGCCTCATTTTCCTCAGATGAGATGATCATATTATCTCCCCAGTGGGGTTGCCGTGGAGGCAGTCAGTGTCAAGTGCTTGTAACCATTGCTAGGTAAGCAGGAGGCAGTGCCTACTCCCCTGGGTAACCAGCCAGCCTGGCTCTCACTTCATGCCTGGCCCTTGCCCTCCATGCCTGGCCCTTGCCCTCCATGCCTCCTTTTTCCCGCCTCCTGAAGTCGGTGGTGGAGGGTAGACATGGTTTGTGATCCTCACTAGAGTTTGAGGGAGATGAGCCTGTACTTCTTGGTAGCCTCCCAGAGAGCTGACCATTCATTCATTCTTTAGAGGAATAACATGAAGCTGGAGGATTCCTAGTCTGCAGTAGCCTTTCCCGGGCCGGCAGGTTGCAGACCCTGGAAGAAGCCAGCTGGTGGGGGTACAGCCCTCTCTGCCGCAGCCAGGCCCGTTACAGAGACGCCCATTTCTGGATGATGATGGATGCTTTACTTTTGACCTTTGTTCCCTGGCCTTTCCCCCTCTAACCCTTTAATCTTCTCTTAAAAAAATCAATCAACGGATATGTTATTGAGTGTTTTCCTTGTTGGTCCACAGGCTTCTCTGTGGATTTCTGCCCCGAGTCCTGCTCTTATCCCATATAAGGACGAGGGTCCTATCCTCCATGGTGGCCCTGGACAGTTTCTTGGGCGTCTGTGTTCCTAGATTATGGCCGGTGGCCAGGCAGGCTCAGCGTTCTCCTCGAGTTGTGTGTGTACAGAGCACGTGCTGGGGGCGACAGCTTGGTTCCAGGTGTCCCTGGGGCGGTGGAGAGAGTGGGCCAGCAGCTTGTACACTGTATTTCATCCCCTCAGTTGGCTCTCTTCTCTTAGCTGAAGGCTTTTTCAGACCACTTTGGCTGGAACGTCAGAAATCTGTCCTGGGGTCATTGCAGCCTCTTGGGTGCCCCTTGGGAGCGAGCGCAAGCCTGGGGGTTAGTGGTCCAGGGTTTCTTGCCCATAATTTCCACCTGGAAAATAAGCCCGTCCAAGGATGTGGCTGCTAGCTTTTGTGAGGCCTTCTGTCTTTGGAATAGTAGCCATACTGCTAGCATTGCTTGTAATAGTTTTGAGGAACTACTTAAAAACTGTCTACTTAGGTTGGCTAGTTCTCTTGAATACACCCCCGTCTGTGAGGTCACTGCGATGGGGCTTCCTCTCATGGATTGAATCTGGGTGCATTCCTGCAGATTCCACCCCAGGGGCCTGGCTGGGAAAGGGGGTTGCAGGCTGGTGACATTGCTTTACTCTGGAAATGCCTTGGGTAGCTCCTCCGTTTCACCGCGTTCCAGCCCCTTCTTCTTCACCTGCATCTTTCCCTGCAGTGTGGTTCAGCTTAGAGTTAATGCTGGTTTCCTTCTTTGGTAGTGTTTCCATCTTGGGAGGAGGTTAGGTTGAGGCCGGGATGGGGAAGGGTGAGTAAAGCAGCTTATTCCCCCTGGACCGTGACCTCGCTGTTGGCTAACAGGCCAGGAGCAGATGTCCTTATTGACTGAGAGTAAGCAGGGTTCAAGGGGGTCTTATGGGTTTCTGGCCTTGGTTTTCTCCCTGATCTCTCTGGATTATTGCTTCAGTACCTAACATTCTGTCTGTAAGAGAGGTGCTTACATTTCAAATGAAGTCTCAGGAATTACTTGGGCAGGGTATGAATGTTGCAGAGCGGTCTCACCATCTCTCTAGGGTACTGTGCTGTGCACAGTATATACATATACACACATACACGTCATTTTGAACATTTTCAGGTTAAGAATTTCCTAGTATTCACCCAGTCTGTTGGCAACATTTTTTAAAATGCAGAGAAGAACTCAGTTTACATTTCTCGAGGCCCACTTGTGGGACCAAATAGATTTCTTTTCTAAATGTCAGGTTTTTCAAAGCTGTAGCAGTTAGCAGCAGTTTCTCAAGGCATTCAGTGTTCAGAGTTTCTGCCGGCCGCTAACTTCAGTTTTCATACGTGGAGAGTCACAAATGGCAGACACTTTGGGTGCTTTGCAGTCAGGTGGTTGTGTTTGGTGTGTATTTGTATGCTGTGTCCTGAGGGTTTTCTGAGTTGATGTACTCAACTCCAGCAGCAGCGACCACAAAATTAAATTAACAGTGAGGCAGGGACTTCCCTGGTGGTTCAGTGGCTACGATTCCAAGCTCCGAATGCAGGGAGGTTTGATGCCTGGTCAGGGAATCAGATCCCGAAGGTTGTGACTAAGACCCAGTGCACCCAAATAAAAAAACAAATATGTATATTTTTTAAATGAAGCAGGAGCTGTTGGGTTGGCTTAAGGACCGTAAGGATCATTCCATTTAGTCTAAATTCTGAGAAACTGAAAAGAATGCTACCTTCTTTAAACTAGTTTTCAGATGCTTTAAAGAAATGTTGAACTTTGAAGTTGAAGTACCTAGATCAAGAAACAATCTTATCAGCCCCTCCCAAGAAAAGTTACCCGTAGTTTAGTTTTGAATTGTTTGGACTTTTAAACAGACGTAGGCCCAGGAAGATCTTTCACAAGGGGAAAGACAGCACGACGGCGTAAAGGAGTATAGAAGCAAAAGCTCAGAGGCAAAGGGGGATGGAGAGCAGAGTGAAGGTGGGGAAGGTGGACACCATCCTTTCTCCTCACCTCATCCTTCTGCTTTGAATTTTAAATGTCTATTTTCTTTCTTCTGTTTTTAGTCGATTGCAGTTAACTTTTACATTCAGACTTTAAAATTCCTTGGAGCTCTGCTTGGAGGAAGGGGTTGTGGTTTCTACAAAACACTTGTGTCTCACCCACCAGGAAATTGGACCTGTCCATTCTGGAATTTCATTACGTAGTATTTGAGGCTGGAGGTTGTTATGGGTGTTTCTCCTTTTCTGACAGTGACCTGCTGTGAATCCAGAACACTTTTGTTTATGGGGGAGGGGGAGAGATTTTGTGTATTTCTGTACATTAGCTCTTCTCTCGCTTTGATTCTGTGATTAGTTGCCTTTCAGACTTAGAACTAGTAGCCAATGAGAAATACATCCATTGCCCAGATATCCTAGGAGAGCAGAGCCTGGTTTTAGTTAATATGCACAGTTCATTATAGTGCATAATTCATAAGGTCCAAGAAATCCAGACTTGCAGCCATTGTGGTTTAAAACTTGATTATTTTCTCTGGAGCCAGTAGAGTGACAGCTGAGGCCAGCGCCTGCTGCACTGTAGACGCTGTCGTAGTTTTTCTCCTCCAGAGCAGTTTCCATCCAGCGTCCCTGCCAGTGTCCCAGTGTTGGTGACAGTGCCTCCTCCTTGAGGCTTTTCCAGTCTTTTGAATTGGCACAGGGAAATGCTTTTGTGTTTTGTTTTTTCCCCCATAATGTCCCTTGGCCGTTTCCAGTCATTTCCCTGAAATCTTAGTGAGTCTTGTTGAACTCTATGATTTGGGAACCCAACCACCATTTGAAACACCCTTGTTATGATGAAATGCATCCTGAGTTTTAAACAGCCAGTTAGAAATGAACTGTCAGAAGGGGGGACTGCTTGTAGTTTTAAAGTTACCTCTTCACCAGCCTTTCTGTTTCCCTGAGGTCCTGCATTATTCTTCTGGGTTTTGTCCCTCTCTTTAAGTACATGTGGAAATGACGCTGACGGCGTGAAGAAGCGCCTGACAGTTCAGTGGCACTTCCTATGTGCTGGGCACTCGTCTCAGCGTTTTACATGTGTTAACCCGTATGATTCTTAGCGTCTGTGTCAGCATGGTACTGTTAACTCTGTGATAGGAATGTGGAATATGGAAGCAGAAGTCAGAAGGGGCCAAGCTCACAGACTCCTGAGCCTTTTTTTTATTGTCACCCAGAACTTGATGCTGACACTCAGCTTGTCATCTCACTCATCCCCCTGCCTTTCTAAAGAAACTCTTGTTTAGAAACACAGCATTATTTTCCTCCTTCCTCGACTTTCCTTTAAAAAAAAAAAAAAGGTATCTTTTAGAAACTTCCTTCATTTACATATGAACGTTGGTAAAAATTGAGGAAGAGATAATCCTGTCCCCTGTGGTTAAATAGTGACCGTTGATCTGTTGAATACCTTCCTTCTGTAAAAAACAGAGATTAGGCAATTACAACAAATGTTATCATTAGAGTCATTTGCTCTTATTACATATATTACAGTGAGGGCCTTAAGCTGTGAGGCTAAGCGAGACCCTCCCCATTTCGCAAAGACATAAAACGTCACTGCTGTTGTCAGGGACTGAATCCATCATTTGGTTGGCTAGGACTTTTGCTTACTGGGGAAACTGATTCTCTCAGGAGCATTTTGTGTGTAGTCGGTATGCTGTGTGCTCTGATAGTTGTTGGGGCAACACAGGAAAAGTTGCGTCGTGGCTTTTCTCCAGTCTCAGTTGAAGAGCACTGTGAGGAGCCCTCCGGAGGGATGACATAGTAGTAGTTGAACACAAGTAACCTTTTTGGTTGACTGCCTTTGCTGTGACGCTGACCCAGCCTTTCCCCTGCCAGGATCCCTGCCTGCCTCAGCCTCCATGCTTAAAGCCACCACAGGGTCGCGTTGGATAGCTCTTTGGGAAGATTCCACGCTCTTTCCATCTCTTTCTCAGGTTGCCTTCTTATCCTCAGAAGGAGCTAAATAAACATGATTCCCATCTAACAGACTTCGTGTTCATCTCCTCTGGGCTAAACACCCTGTGTTTCTACAGCCAGTTAAATGCTCCTTCTGGTTGTGGTGATCCTGTCTGTCTCCTTCCAAAATTGATAACCTGCATTTTCAGCTTTCTGTGTGTACTAGAACTCATGCAATATTTTGCATACCGTTTTGACTCAGCCTCTGCTTCTAGGAATTTATTTAGACTTGGCCACAGGGTTGTGTATCAAGTGTATTTCACTGTGTATCACAGTGAAAAATTGTAACCAGTGGGGGATTGGTTAAATTAGTGAACATCTGTTCCATGCGATCATTAAAATGCTCTGGTAGCAAGAATATTTAATGACATAATGTAGTAAGTGAAAAAAGCAAGTGACAAAATAGAGTGT
This sequence comes from Bos indicus x Bos taurus, assembly GCF_003369695.1. Lineage (NCBI taxonomy): Eukaryota > Metazoa > Chordata > Mammalia > Artiodactyla > Bovidae > Bos > Bos indicus x Bos taurus. The sequence continues at coordinate 42,672,404 of NC_040098.1, read as the reverse complement.
AGAGTTTAATCTTTTGTGGTTATAATAATTCACATAAAGAGTGTATTTGTTTAGGAAAAGTACTGTAGGAGGAAACACACACACAAATACATGCACACCAAAACCAACAGTATTTTGTCTGAGTGATCAAAATAAGTTTAGTTTAATTTTTGTTTGTTTATCTGAGGAATTTTTATCGATCTGCCATCTGCCAGGCACTCAGTAGTGAACAGTGGCTCTGACGTTATTCTAGAGGGAGGGGGCGAGTGCTTTGATAGACTAGGTGTCCAGCATGCTGTGGGCACACTTCGGAAGGACAACGTAGACTTCCTGGATGTCACAGTATAGACACTTGGAGGATGGGAATTTAGCTGATGAAGATGGGAGTGAGAGAACAGCGTCTTCAAGAGTGAAATGGAAGGTCTCAATGTGAAAAATCTTGCAGGAGTTTGGGAAGAGGGAGCAATGCTCGAGATAAGGCAGTTTTGTATTTTTTCCAAGAAATATGCATTACAGTGTAATTTTTAGAAAAAGGCATCTAAAATCTTGGGAAAACAGTCGCCATGTCTTCTTAAGAGAAGCCGCTTATCCAGTTGTGGATTGAGACAAGGGAGGGTTTCCACAGATGGACTGGTGGGGCTGGGCTGGGCGTCTCTGGTGAAATGGTTGCATACCAGATAGCTAATTTAATTTCTAAAAGTGCTGCTTAAATGCCTTTGCCCCCTACTACTGGTTAGAGCAAAACGAGCATGTGATTTATGTAAAAATACATGAAAATGAGTTTTTATCATAACCCTGCAGAACAGTGTAAAAGCAATGCTTCCTGCTGTAGCCACTTTACAGAATAAAAGTAACAAAATCAGTATTCTTTACAAATGACTAGTCACAGTGGAAAATACTGTCTGCTGAACTCACCATTTACAGATAGCATTAATAAGTGCACCCCCTCATCCCCCCATGTTACCCCAACCAAAACTGAAGTGATGATTTACATGCAAAATGCAAGGTGAGTGGAACAGAGTGGTTCAGAGCCCTGAATTCTGGTGACGGGGTTCTCAGGACGCTGTGAGCCATGCTGCTCTCTCTGTACTTTTTGCCAGGTGGTTCTGGAGAGCTGGGGATGGAAATGGGCCTGAGTCTTCTGACTGATCCTTCCCAGGAGGTGGGATTTAACCTCAAACACCCAGGACCCTCTGACCAGACTTAGACCACAATTATTGTCTTAAAAATAGCTCTTGGACGTGACGCCTGCCAGGATGACTTGTAAATCATTTTGTGCCAGAAACTGAGCTGACTTTGGTTTGTGGGCTGCTGGGAATGGGTTCTGATGCTCTGTGTCTCCGCAGGGCCGCCTGCCCCGAGTCCCCTTGTGAGACCCCTTGTGGAGTTCTTGACATGGGAGTGCCAGGCCTGGGCTCCTGTGGGATGCCGAGGTTTGCCATAGCACTTTCTGGAACTCTGGTGGAGTAATTTCTCTCAGACCTTTCCCCGTGGACCATGGACTGGGCAGGGGTTCACATCCCCCCACCCGCAGTTGGATGGCCCTCCCCCAGGGAAGAGGTTGCTGGTCTCCCACTTCCTGCCCACCTTGTGGGGAGCCTCCCTCCGTTGGATTTGAAATAGGATGAAGACGTCTGAGCAAGCCTTTTCTCAGCATAGGTCAATACTGGATTTGCTTTTCTGCCCAGCACAGAAGCAAATCCCTTAACACAAACCACAAATCGTATCTGAATCAGCTTGTACAAAGGTGAGTTTTTCTCTCTCTCTTTTTTAAAAGGTAAAACCTGCTTTTTCTTTAAATATACCAAGGCCTTAAAGGGAGTTTGTATCATAAATATTTCTTTACTAAGTCACTTTTCACAGCATCAAACTTGGGGGAATTTCCCCACATTTGGACCCAGTCCCTGAATTGTGTCACCCAAGGTGTGGCTTCTGGCATTGACTTGTGTTTAACACAGGTGGCTGCTTTCCAGAAAAATCAGTTTAACCCAGTGAGTTGTCACAACTGCACCTCCCTTCTTCTTTTTGAAAACAGTTGTAAATCAGTTCAGATGTCTTAAAAAAATTTCCCAAAGTTCAGTTTACAACTGCATCCCTTGCAAGCGCAAGTTTTGGTAAGTTTTGGTGACTGCCCACACCTGGTATTACACTTCTGTCCCCTCAGAGAGGTCCTGCTGACAAATCCCCCTGCCAGGTCTGGGCCAGTATTATAAAGGTTCATGTGAATGGAAGCAATCCTTTGTCTAGGTCTCTTCGTTGGAATGCTTTTGAGGTTCATACATGCTGTTTGTACCAATAAGTTCTACCCTTTTATGGCTGAATAGTCTTTTTTCATTTTGGTTTTCTTTTTCTTTCTGTTTTTCTTTCTCTTGTCTTTCCTCCTCAGAGGGTCTGGCGGTTCCATTATTGCTTGGAGAGTCCATTTCTTAACTGGGCATTAAGACAAGCTTTAGCGTTCACACAGACTGAAGAAGCTAAGTACCTGGGGAGCTGATCTGGCCAGATCCCACGCTCACCCCTCTAGAGGAGGGAAGGAAACAGGCAGACAATGCAGCAGGCCCACGCCTTGTTCCTTAGCTCCAGAGCTGAGAGGAGGCACTGCACTTCCCACTCTGCCCTTCGGTGTCTTTCCCTTAAAACAGGCTGCAGCCTGTAATTGCACAACATATGGACATATTTGTTTGTGTTACATGTTTTGAAACTTCATTTGGGGGGAAGATAATTCAGTGATGAGTATCACAGAGCTCAGCTTGGGTAGCTGTGTCCTTCCTTGGTAACCTCTTTATATTCCTTCTTTTTTTTGGCCGCAGATCCTATGGGATCTCCAACCAGGGATCGAACCCATGCCCCCTGCATTGGGAACATGGAGTCCTAACCACTGGACCACCAGTGAAGTGCTCTGCCTTCCTTCTTTGGGTCAGAGCGGGAAAGTGGGCCAGAGTGACTTCAGGTAGGGGGAGTCACGGAGACTGAGATGCAGGAGACCGTCTCCTGATCTCTGCTGACCTAGTTTTCAACAACAGGGAAGTCCCATCCTCCCATCCGAGTGGATCTGTATGCCTGGTTGGTGTACACTGTAACTTCTCTTTTTCTGTATGAAGAAAGTACTGTGTTTAGAGCAGGTGTCCTGGCTGGGGTGTGGGCAGGGTGGTGGCTGGCTTGGGAATGTGGGAGTATGCCAGCTCTACCTCGGCCCAGAGGCTCTGCGTAAATCCTGGGAACCGGGGCACAGTTCTCACAGAGCTGGCCTTTAGGCCTCTTCACTGTGGCCTCACGTTTTCAAGAGAGCCAGCTTTCCCGAGAAACCTGCCCTCCCCACTGAGGTGGCACCAGGGTGCTGCTCAAGTCAGAGCGGGCGGGTCCTCAGTGCGTCTGCAGAAGGTGGCGTGTCCGGGGGCGGTGCTGACGGTCGTGTCTGTTTAGTGTATGGGGTTCTGGCAGAAGTGCTGTGTCTTTTCTCCGCGCACTAGTCTTTTGACTTGCAAATCTGGGGAGGAAAGTAAGTGGACTGAAAGTAAGTGAACTTGGGGGGAACAGTCCCTGGTGATTCAGAGAAACTTCACTACATTTCAAGAACCTATCGTTAGAAGTTCATTTCTTCCCACTTGGGATTTTTCAAAGCTGTACCTTCAGTGCATTTGTCATCTTAGCCTTTCCCCTAACTAGCTGAGCCTGGCAGGTGTGGGGCGTGTAATTACCTTTGTCTTTCTCTTCCCAAACAGCCTTAGGCTTGCTGCTCCTGAAGCCCTCCGGGAGGGCTCAGGCCCTCTTCATTATCTTGTTTGGGGGAAATAATACTGTGTTTAGGTCCAAGGTATAGCTAATAGAAGTGACTAATTCTGCATAGCAGCTATTCAGGTGATGGGGTTCACAGGCAAGGATGGCTGTGGGGCCTCCTGGGGTCAAGGCCTGGCTGAAGGTCACAGGGCCACGAGTGTCCCGGCTGGGCTGGAAGCCGGGTCCTGCAGTCCCAGGCTGGCCCGCGCAGTGCTTGCCTCACTGTGCTGCTCTGCGGCCAGGTGGTGTATTACGTCACCCTCTTATTTCTAGCGTGTTCCACTGGCTCAGATATTACAATTGCTACTGCCTTGTTGGCTTAGAGTACAAACTCCATGAGAGCAGGAAGCTATTCTTGCTCACAGATCCTCCTCGGGCACCTAAAGCGGTGCTTCTTAAGTATTTGTTGAAGGAGCAAATGAGTAAATAGTACTTGGAGATATGCTGTCATTCCCTCTCTGACTTCTGGTGTAAGATTTCTCGTGCACATGCTAAGTCGCTTCAGTCATGTCCGACTCTTGACGACCCCATGGACTGCAGCCCACCAGGCCTCTCTGTCCATGGGATTCTCCAGGCAAGAATACTGGAGTGCGTTGCCACGCCCTCCAAGGCAGAGCTTTAGTTCAGTGAATGATACTGAGAGGTGAGTAAAAAGCCACGCACTGGATGTATAACCCATGCAGTTGCTTTGGTTCTTGTGTGTTGAGGCTTAGAGACCCCCAGAAATGCAGTGGAGGCCTCTTGGATTAGGGAGGAAAGAGGAAGCTTTGAATTCGCAGAATGGCATAGGGGAACCCACAGATGTCAGAGGAAAAGTTGAGGGGCTGTGAAACAAATGGGCAGAAAGGATTTGTCAACTGTTACTCCTGGTTTCTGGAGTGTGTTGGTAAAACAGAACGTCTGCACAGCTGGCCTGCTTTGTTCAGCCCTGGCTGCCCCCGGCAAAGCCTTTCACAGGAAACACACGAGTGGCATGCTCGTCCAGAGATCGTCACTGTACTGTCCTAGGCGGATTCTGTCAGAAAGAAGAGCGTAGACTTGTTTTTGTTACAGTCGTTGCTTCCTGAAGACGCCAGCTAGTGGACAGTCTGCAGGACGACAGAGCGTCAGGACTGGCGGGCTGGTCCCTTAGGACTTTGTTCGCTTCACTGCATTGTGGGTGGCTTAGCAAAGCTGATGCCTTACTATCCTACCCCCGCTGTCTGATATCAGCTGGCTTCCCAGGGTAATGAGAGGGACTGTGTGAAGCTGCATCTTAAAGCATTACATTTTCAAATGTAACTTGGATCTTAGCAGGGGAAGCATAGCAGAATCAGTTTGACTCTTACCGCTTGCTCATTCTGGAGCTGCCCTGAGTCCAGGGTGCAGCTGGAATACCTTCACACTTAGGATGGGGTTCGTCCAAGACAGATAAAGTGGCTTCCGCTGCTCCAGGGCCCCGATGAGTCGTGCTGGTCCCGAGTTCTTGAAGAAACGAGTGGACTTTATACCCAGTTCCTTCATGTCTCATTCAGTTTGAGTTTTGAGTCCGGTACTGTAACCGGAAGTGGGAAAAGCAAGTCCTGTGGGGGTGTGTGCCAGCTGGGCCTGGTGTCCTGTCCCTACACCAGCACCTGCTGGTACTGACTTGGAATCAGATTTCTTTCTGGCTCCCAAATCTATGAAAGAAGAAAGTGATGCTTTAAAAATGAATCTTCTCTTTAGATTGATTTCCTAGTGATGGAAGACTTAGTAAGCTGGAGCTGGAGCTCATTCCCAAGGGCCCTCCCTGCCTTTGGTTCTTTTCTGTAAATGTTTAGTGTTTTCTCAACTAATGCCACAAATACAACTAAAACGGTGACCTCTGTACATTTTGAGTCTAAAAATGGAGCTGCTTGCTTGAGAAGCTCTATGAAATGCAGATTCTGTTGTTATTTAGCCAAGGTTCCCAGTTAGGGATCTTTTGTAAGAAAGGTTGCGTCCGTAATAATTGTAAGGTTTGTTGCTGAGGATAGTAGAACTCTGATGCTTGGTACTGCTTGAAAGCGAAGATGTCTTGGGCTGTCATTGGCAGTAATCAGTATCACGGGAAAAGTGAAAAGCCACCTTGATTTCTTTCCCCTTTTCGAGTACTGGAGGACTGTGAACAATGCTCCAGAGAAGCAGCACTTATTTCAGAGTTTGCTGTGCCTGTGGGCGAGTTGACAGAGGGAGAGGATGCTCAGCGAGCTGTGCCTGGGGCATTTCTCTCTAGACCAGCACCTCAGGTGAATTCTGGGGTGAACCCAGAGGCCCCAGTAGTGTGTCATTGCTCTTATGCAAAGTGCTTGAAATCCGTGAGACTCCTTGTTGGAGACGTGGAAAATGAAGAATTTCCTCATTGCACAGATTCTCTGTCTGTCTTTTGGAATGTCATCATCAGTCTCTTTAAAAGAGCCCAGCTCTTGTTCGGTTTTGAACAAACCTTTGAAGCCGTGTGATCAGTTATAAGAGTTGCTTGAAGCCTTGAGTTCAAATCTCAGCTCTGCTTCTAGTGGAATGACTGTGGGCAAGTCATTTAGCCTGCCAGCACATCACTTCTTCACTTGTGCTAGTAAAAAGAGGATAATAGTAGCTTAGGGTAGCTGGGGGCTTTAGATGTGTGTGTCTGGTCTAGAATGAATCCCTGTAGGCACTAAGTATTAGCAGTTGTGATTTTTATACATCCGTTCCCCACCGGTTATTTATAATTAGAAATGGCACGTTGCCTTAGCATTCAACTTGTTTCTATTTAGCAACAGAATTTTCAAAGTCAGAAATAATTTCTTCCTGTCCCCCTTAAGAAACCCCCTTCAGAAAAGGGGAAAAAACAACTCAGAACGAGTTCAGAAATAAATCAGTCTGTGAAACAATAGCGCATGTCAGTTTTTTCCCCCTTTTACTTGAAAATGCAAATCTCTCTTAGGATAATAACAATAGCTTGGCTTCTGAGGTGATTGTGGTTTGGTGTGACTTGGGGAGTCATTTAAGGGTGATGAATGGATTCGTAGTAAAGATATGCTTTAGTTTGAAATCTGAGATATTGGGCAAAATTGCCCCGAAAGTCATTTCCCCCAAAACTCCCCAGGAAATTCTTACCTTTACTTTAGGAAACCTAGAGGTTCGCCTCTTGATTTTGCCCTGCTTGCAAGATCAGTGTAGACGAGTTTTTCCAAAGTTAACCAGTGGGCCCAGAATTCTTACTGGATCGTTTCCTCTGAATCCCTGAGCTTTTGGCTTGGCATGTATCTTTTGGATTTTTGTTTGAATTAATTTCTCTTGTTGAATCGGCTGTGATTGCCTGGGCATTTGTTCAGGGCCCCTGCACTCCAGGGTAGGTGTGTCCCTGGCAGGGGATGAATTACCTTCAAGGACCACACAAAGCTGGGGTGTGCAGAGGTGTCTTGGGGTAGGGAGGTGTTGATCCTTGTCAGGGCTTTCTTTTCAGGACCAGCCCTGCTCCCCCAGGACTTAGGCCTCTCTTCCCCCCAGCACAAGAGGTGGGCACGCAGAAGGAGGCAGAGGAGTTCTGCTCTGGCTCCACCGAAGTTCCCTGGTGATCCTGGGCGTGGAGAATGAGAACGATTCCTCAGATAGAGCTTGCTCTGCCTTTGTGTCTTAACCGCAAAGGGAAAGCTGGGCCTGAGGGCCAGTGGCCGTAGCAGCACTCACAGAGGGGAAAAAGAGAAGGGAACAGGTTAGATGGAGCTGTGCCCTGGCTCTCTGATCACGTGTCCTTCGACGGTGCGTCCTTTTTGATGTCTGCTGTAGGGTACCAGGACCTTTTACATACTCAGCAAGAACGTTTTGTGTTTTCTTGTCAACAAGCTTGCTGCGTGCTGGCTGCACAGTTGCTGGGAAGTAGAGGCCAGTAGTCTTGTGCCCTCGTTCCCCAGAGCCACCCGCGCCCTGCTTTTAACCGTAAGGCATCTCAGAGGAGCATCATCTGGGGCAGGTCTAATTCCCGGATGTGCCTGTGCCAGGGTTGGCCAGCATCGTTAAGAGAGTATTTTGGGGAGCAGAGACAGTGAGGGATGGGAAAGGTAACAAAAACCTCTTGGGATTCCCGGATTGCTCAGGATGTTATAAACAGTAAAGTGCTGCCTTTGATCTTGGAGGGTGGTGTGGGGCAGGGAAGAGAGGGGGTGGTGGTTACTGAGAAGAGAGCTGGAGCCAGACAACCATAATGGCCTGTCCAAAGGCTGCCGTGAGTCCCAGTGGCAAGGAGCTCTGTGCTTGCCACTAATTTCTGTTTTCTTTGCTGTGGTTGGCTTTATTAAAAGGGCATAAGGAAGCAGCCTAGACATTCAGTTCTAATCAGTTTTCTGAGCTAACAGCGGGGAGAACGAAACCAGGCCTTTGGTGATGTCAGAAAGGATGACGGACTGGCTTTAGGACTTATTCCCTTTCTTGGGGGAGGAGCGATATATATAGAATGTTGTAAATCATCAGAGATTCATGAGACAGAAACAGCCTTTTCCTTCTTTTGGAAACCTGGGGTCAACGAGGGGCTGCTGCCTTAAACGTGGTTTTCAGAGGACGCCTCTGACAGTCATTGTGTGTAATTTTCCTCTACCCAGTTCCAAACTTTGGTTGTTATTATGTGTGTGAGTGAGATGGATTTACCTGGCTTCGGTTTATACAACAAAACTTGGAAGTGGGGTCTGTACTGGAGGATAGCAGGGAAAATAGAACCTGCAGATGGCCCTACAACTTTCTGTGAGGGGAAACCTAGTCAACAGCTGCAAATTATGTAAATTGAATTCCGTAATCAAGCTTCTGGCTCTCTTGCCTTGTCTACATTTTGATTTCAGAGAAGTTCAGGCCTGTGACTCTTGCCTTCTGTGAACTGGAGGTCAGCACTGAGGTATTTCAGTCCCCGCCCCAGGTAGGCAGTGTGTCCATGGAAATAGAAGTTTGTGTCATAATTTCAAGTAGGCATAGCTGTATTGCTAGAGCGTGGTTAATTTGAGCTCCCCAGATTCTTCTATCCTCACAGTATGTTTTTCAGTATGTTTCAAAAAGGTTAGAACTTTGTAGCTGTCCCCTTATCAGCATGGTTCACTTATAATCCTGTGCATGTGTGGATATATAAGGAGAAAGACACTGGGAGGAAACTTGGGCTGTGCTTGGGGAGGCTTGTGAAGAGAATGGAAAATGCATTGCTATGTTAATTTCCCCCCACAACCCCAGTTACTTAATATTTAATCAAGACACAGGTCAGATCTTGGTTATGTAGCAGGAGTCCAGGCTAGGCTAACCTTACTGTTGTGTTTCCACCAGAACTGACTTAGAAAGAAAAAGGAAAACCTTGCTTTTAATTAGGCAGCTCCTAGGATGTATGGGTGAAAATAGGAAAAATGTAGTTTAAGAACCTCAGTGATTGTACTCTATAAATATTAATTTAGAGTGGATTGGTATCTGGGGAGTTGGTTCAGTTTTACTGTGTAAGTAGGTCACAGGTAGAAGGTCAAACATTGACTGTTCATAATCAGCAGGCTACACAAATATGATTTGGAGGTTGTTTGGAGCCCTACTGTACTTTAAACTCATCTGGTATTCATTACAATGCAGTTTCTCCATAAGACGAAACTGTATAGCTAATGACATAAAAATGTTTCCTCCTTATCTAATCAGGAATCTTTCTTGAGCAGCTAGATTAGATGTTATTCAGAATGGATAATATAGGAAATAATTACTCACTGTATTTCATTTGTGGAATTAACCACATGGCCTCTAACTTACTTACAGTGCTTATGGAGAGAAAGCCAGTGAAGAGCAGTCTCTGATACCTTTAGCCAATGGCATACAAGAATATGATACTGTTTTTGTTTTTTAAAAAACTGCATATGAAATATACGTGATTTGGAATTACTTTATGGTTTTGGTGCATTTGCCCATCTTGCTTGTGGAGTTTTATGAAATTGCAGTATGTGAAACTTGGGGAGGAGAGGCAGTGTGTCATAATGAGTAACATTAACTCAAGAAAATGTATATTGGTTGTATAGGGCAGTGTGATGGGAACTGGTTTGCCTGTTGTGAGCACATGGAAAATGCTGGAAACTTTCTTACAAGATAACTAGATTTCATTTGAGTTTGATTTCTGAATCTTGCCAATTACAGAAGACTGGGCCTATGCCAATTCATACTATATTGAGCTTTACTATCATTGTTATAATTACCCACCTTCTTGTAGGGATAAAGGGCAGTGCCATCTTGTACCTCAAGAAAAAGGCAGTCATAAAAATTCTTAATAGTTCTTTGTGAGTTGTCTACTCTGTGTGTTAACTGAGGCAGTGCCCACACGAGTGTTCGGAATACTAGCTTCAGAACACATTTCATTCCTCAAAAATGCACGCTTACCCAAGGATTAAGTCACTTCAAATGATGTTTAACAAGGAAAATCAGGTTTGAAAATCTTTTTGGTTGGCTCACAAGACACTTGGATGTAGCTTTTTATTACTTCTGCTTTCTCTTCACATTCAAGTGTTGGAGACAGTAAAACCAGGGTGTCTGTTCAGAACCAAAGACTGTGAGCAACAGCAGACTTAACTATTTCGTAACTTGTCTGCAGAAGACACGTTTCTTCAGCATCTTACGAATAGTTCTTGTCTTTACAGGTTAATTGCTGCGTTCTTCTTTGGGTCAATGGCTAAGCAAAGTAACAACAGCCAAAATACTTTGCTTGATGGGAGAAGTTAGTCAATAATAATAGAGCATGACTTCGAAGTCAGAGCTTATAATTGGAACATTCTTGATTATTAAAATTGGTGTACAGGAGTTGATGTGAGGTTGGGAAATCTTCAAGCCTGACTGGTGGAGTGAAAACCATGTGAGTGTAACTTGAGGCATGCCAATAAGTATATAAATACAAGGACCGCTTATGGAAACTGTTTTCAAGAAACAGGACAAGGGGAAGGTATGTGTAGGGTCTGTGGTTGTGGTCTTCCACCTGTTTAAAGACAGGATGCTCAGAGTAAGAGCTGTGTTCATTACTGTGTGGACTAATCGAGCATCGCTTTGCTGTGGCCCCTCAGTGTGCTTCCTGGTGCCCAAGAAGGTCTGGAGAGATGCTGAGGTGTGTGCTTTGAATAACATCCTTCTCTTGAGTCCTTATTGGCTCAAGTCCCTGTGGCTCAGACAGTAAAGAATCTGTCCGCAGTGTGGGAGTCCTGGGTTCGATCCCTGGGTGGGGAAGATCCCCTGGAGAAGGGAATGGCAGCCCACTCCAGTACTCTTGCCTGGGAAATCCCGTGGACAGAGGAGCCTGGTGGGCTGCAGTCCATGGGGTTGTAAAGAGTCAGACACTGGACACGACTGGGCGACTAACCCTCTCACTCTCTGGAGTCCTTGCCTTTTCTTCAGAATGGGAGATACAACAGTACCTACCATGTAAGGATGGTGTTTGAATCACACGAGAAATGCTTAGGTAGCCCCTGGCATATGTTGAAAGTGTTCCAGGACAGTTTCTAACCTGAAAGCCTGGGCAGGATTTTAGCCGGTGCTCAGGGAGCGTCTGCATCAAGCCGCAGGCTGAGCCAGACTTCCTATGTGTGCATTTGCTCAGTCGTGTCCAGCTCTGTGTGACCCCGTGACCAGTAGCCCACCAGACTCCTCTGTCCGTGAAACTCTCCAGTCAACAATACTGGAGTCGGTTGCATTTCCTTCTCCAGGGGACCTTCCCAGCCCAGGATTGAACTGCTGTCTCCCGCATTGGCAGGCAGATTCTTTACCATTGAGCCACTTGGTTATCATTTAGCTGAAAACATAGCTTTGTCCGAGGTATCTGCAACATTGGGGGTTGGTGGCTGGAGGAGACTTCAGGGTAGAGAAGGACAGATGATTTCTATTTCCAGATTATGCCCTGAAACAAAACAAAAACTCTCCTCCCCCTGAATTCCAGCGTATCAGACATAACCATAATATAAACATGACAGCATACTCTTAAACCGAAGGGAAGAATTCCAAGCTGTTCTGAATTATCTGGTTCATTTGAGATTGGACTCTGTGATTTGGTCGTTGACTGGGTTACATGCTAAGGTAGTATGCACCAGGACTGTAGTTTGCTTTTCCCCACTGCATGGTGGTTGCATTTTTCCCAGCAGATTCATTCTCGTTTTTTCCTTTTCTGCTCCCCTGGGCTGTGGTAAGGAACCTCTTGGATCTGAGCAGGCGGTGGGCTTTTGCCTGCTTGCTGGGCAGGCAGGCAGGCACAGCCTGGTTTTCCAGTTGGATTTCTCCTGCCTTCCTTTCTGCGTCCATTAGGTGTCCCTGAATTGTGTAGGAGCAGCTATTTCGTGTTCTTTGCCTTTCCTTTCTTACACTCTGACGAATGAGCTGGGGTGTGTGTGCGTGCCTGTATGCACGTGTGCGCCTGAGTGACTCACTGGCTGCAGCACCAGAGAAACCCAGCCCCAGACTCAGCAGCTTTCATAGATCTGGGGCAACTCTATGCCACCCCCAGAGAGTCCAACCAGGGGGAGGGTTTCCAGCACCTTGCCTTTCTGCCTTTTGTGCCTTTTCCTTTCCTTCGTCCTGCTCTCTAGAACTCAAACCTCAGATGTGACCCCATCCTCTAGCCTCCTGTGAGCAATTGAAGCACGCCTGGTCTGTATTGATATGCACCATCGATGTGAAGTACACCCTGGATTTCCAAGACCTAGTAATATGAAAATAAAGCTAAATCATTGGGTTTTTTTTTTTAACTGAATGAGTCTTTAAATTTTCAAGAGTTTTACACACATGATTTCATATAGTCCCATAAAACCCCCCTTTTCCCCCCTACCCCTATGTGGCACCCCCTTTGCCTCCCCACGGGCAACTATTAATTTGTTCTCTAAATCTTAAAAGTCAGTTGATTTTTATATTGACTACATGTTTAAATGATAATATTTTGGCCATATTTAAATAAAATATTTTTAAAACCTCACCTGTTTCGCAATTTTAATGTGACAATTTGGTAACTTAAAATTACTGTGTGGCTCATGTTTTGTTTCTGTATAAACAGCACTGGTCTATTGTGTACAAGATTCTTGGGCCCTGAGTAAGGTGGAACATGTATTGAGGTATAATTAGCTTGCAGTAAAATTCATCTATTGTAAGAATTCGGTTCTGCAAAGTTTGAGAAATGCACTGAGTCAGGTAACTCATGACAGCAAGTGCCCCCCTCTCCAAACATTGAGTTCTTTTCTGGATTTTTTGTGGCTTTTCCAGAATGTCTCATGTGGAATCACACAGCATATAGCCTTTGAGTCTAGTATAGTATCTTCACATATTGGAGATTCATCCATGTGGTTCATACTAGAAGTTCATTTCTGTTTTTTTGTTGAGTGGTATTCTGTTGTTGACTTTACCACAGTTTGTTCATTAGTTCACAGACATTTGGTTGGTTGTAGTATTTGATCGTTGTGAATGGAACTGAGACGCGCACACACACGTTTTTGTGAGGGTATAGTGTTTATTGGTAGGTATTTATTGCTAGTGTATGTTTAACTTTATAAGAAAATGCCAGTCTTTTCCAAAGTGACTGTATTCTTTTTGTATTCCACAAGCAGTGTATGAGGGTTCACGTTTTGCCCTGGAGGGTTCATTTGTATTTGGTCTTGTCAGCTTTTCAGTTCTAGCCATTTTAATAGATAGGTAGTAGAATTTCATCATGGTTTTATTTTGCATTTCCTTAGTGACTAATAGATGTTCAGCATCTTTTCATGTGTGTGTTTACCCATTTAAAATTGGGTTCTTTTCTTATTATCAGGTATTGAGAATTCTAAAAATAGGCTGTGGATATGGATCTATTAAGTATGTTTTGTACCTACGTTTTTATTCTGTATGAGTTTGCTTAGGGCTGCTGTAACAAAGTACCACAGAATGAGTGGCTTAAATAATAAGAATTTTCACACAGTTATGGAGACCAGGAATCTGAGATCCGCCTTGTTTCTTCTGAGGCCTTCCTCCTTAGTTTCTGGTTGCTTTCTCACTGTATCTTCCTCGTTCTTCTGCACAAGTCCAGACTTCCTCTTTTTATAGGTACGCCAGTCATCATGGAGCAGGCCCCACCCCAGTGACCTCATTCTAACTCTGTCTCCTCTTTAAACTCTGTCTCCAAATGCAGTCACATCAGAGGTACTTCAGGTTAGGATAATTGAAGTTTGGGGAGCAATCACAACTCACACCATGACATTTTTAAACATTCATTGTCATCAGTAGAACAGAACCATTATTATTTCAGTGAAGCTCAACTTACCTTGATCAATTCCTCCTTTTTGTATCCTAAGAAATCTCATGGCAAGGATCATCTCCTGTGTTTCTTCTAGGAGTTCAATAATATTTTCTACATTTGCACTATGACCACTTTTGAAGTTTTCTTTGGTGCAAAGTGTGAGTCAAAGATTTTTTTTTTTTTAATGAATCTCCTTTTATTTTGGTTTAAAACTCCTAGCCTTTTGGCAAACTAATCCATGCCCTTGTCCAAGCATTTCAACAACACAGAAGGAAATAAAGTCATAAATTCTCTACCTTGTCCAACCTCTTTCTAGAGGAAATACCTTCCAAGTTTTTCTTTGTTTGTATGTGTGTATAATTTCATCTTCTTCCTATAGTTTTGAAACTTGCTTTTTTCACTTAATCACAGAAGGCCTTTGAGTCTGTTGGGTTACTTTCCCAAAGGTTGAGAGGGAAGGAGAGAAGGGAAATTCCTGTTGGAAGTCTGTAAGGAGAGGCGCTTGTGTGTCATGGAGACCTCATATATGGGACATGGCTCAACTTTAATCTTTTTTTCAATAGCTTAACCTACTACCCCCCTGCTCCCCCATTAACTGCCGGGCTTCGCGTTTTCAGCCTTTGAACATCCTCATGGATCTGTTTGTGTAAATCTATCTTGTGTCTTTTAAGTAAATGGCTCCATAGGGTAGATGCTTCCAGGGGGAGTCATGCGGGTGCCTCCATAGCCAATCTCCTCTGCGTTTAGTCCCTCTGGTCCCTTCATCCTGTTGCGTCCCCTGAGAGGTTGACTTGTTTCCTATTTACTTAACAGCGCCCACCTCCCCCTTTGGCTTCCTCTTCCAATGCTGTTTTTCTTCCTGTCCCTTTTTAATGAAGACTTTAGAACCTATGCTTGCACCTGAGCACAGTACTTTTTTCTAAACTTTGACTTTAAAAAAGTCAAAGAAATTTCTGTGCTAAGAAATTTTGAATGACACCCAGTATCCCTGTGCACTAGCGTGCAACTCAAAACACGTTTCATGAAACTTAGCCTCGTGTTCATCACCATCTGTGAATGTATTTGGATCTGTCCAGTTTTTTTCCTATTTGATTGGAAAGAAAAGTATTTGTCGGGAGACCCCGTGCCTTGATTTCCTCTAAGGGAGCCGCAGTCCAGAAGTCGGTGTATCCTGGCTGTCTCCCACTTGTGTTGGGTGTGTGTGTGTGAAGGCTTAAGTCTCTTTCTCCCAGTTCCTCCTGTACAGAGGCCCCTCCTCCAGACAGCGCTGTGTGCGGGAGCGGGTTTAGGGGGACACAGTGTCCTTTCCTGACGACTTGATGCCTCTTTTCCCTTGATAGGAATAGAGGGTCTTTGCTGTGCCTGGTCGCAAGGGGAAGGTCTGCCTTTTGTCATAGACTTTTCTCTCCATCTCAGGGGTTCTCAGAGTCCTTTCCTGGGGAATCTGCAAGGTGAAAAGTATTATTGGAGTAATACCAGGGCATTGCGTTCCTTTTTCACTCTTGTTTCTCTCAGATGGGCAGAGGTGAATAAGGCAGCGAATTGAATTCTTTTATGAGAATCCACGTGACTTCTGTTACACCAGACATTAAGGAGACTTGCTGAAGTGCAAAACAGTGCCACATTTTTCAGTAAAATTTTTTTGTTTTGGAAAATATAATTTTCATAGGAATGTTACTTATGTTAATATGTAGTAGTTTACGTTCTAGGTGAATTAATGTATATTCAAATTTTTTTTCAGTTTTCAGTATCAGTTTCTAAATACCTGTGTTCCATGTGGAAAACAGCTCTCTGGGTCCTCAGTTTTCCAGAAAACTTGGTTGCTCTACCTACAGTCTGTGTGGTTGAAACCTTTTTTTCTAGAGGAGCCAGCACCTTCCCTGCTTTACAGAACATTTGATTATAGGAAATTGCCAACTTATGCAAAAGTGGTGAAAATCATCTCCCGCACTGCCACACACCCATCTCCTGGCTCCAGTACACCCGCCGTGGAGTCAGTGTTGTTTCGTTTATAGTGTCTACTTCCACCCCTTGGGTTGTAGTAAAAGCAAATTTCAAACATCATTTATTGTGTAAACATTCCATTATTAAACTTAAAAGATGAGGATTTTGTTTACAGAAGACATACCCAGCATACTGATCATAGAAATAAGAGGTTTTAATATGAAAAATCTAGTCAGTGTTCAAGTTTCCTCTACTATCTCTCCTTTTTTTTTCCTTTAAAGGTTGGTTTAAAATAAAGTCTGTGCACTGAGATTGCTTGATAAAACTTCATTATAAATAATCTAATACCCCTACTCCCGCCCCTGTAACCTGTTGAGGGACAGGGTCCTCTGTCCTCTGCCACAGCTGGTGGGTGTTTGTGTGGCCTCATCTCCCAGCAGCCTTTGTGGGGGATCTGCTGGGGTGGATGGGGATTTGCTTTGAGGAGAGACCCAGTCTTGGGTTCACTTCCCCTCGCCACTTTATCCTCTGTGCATTTTCACATTGCAGTCCCTCAGCTGCACTTTTTTTCAGGTGGATGGGGGTGCATATCTGTGATATGTGTACTGTTCAATTGGTATCTGGAAACTTCTGCGAGGTCCTCACCTCCTGGGGTCTGTGCATACCGACACGTGGGTGTGGAGTGTGACTGAGTGAGTGGACTGTCTAACCCTGACTGCCCACCTGGAGGGTGGGATCGGACCCTGGGGTCTTAGGTGGTGCAAGTGGGCGCAAGGCTGAGGGCCATGGCTGCCTCTTCTGTCCTGATGCAGGAGACCCCTGGAGCTTGGGAGGCTGCGCTGGGAGGAGGGCAGGGCCCAGCACTTGGAGGAGCTTGTAGAAACAGCCCCCGTGCGATGGTAGAGGTTTGTTTCTCGGGCAGTTTTAACGCACCTGGAGGTGAGCAGGGCCTCAGAGTCTTCTCACCTCCACTTTAACCTTCTTACCCTTCAGGATTCAGTGTCAGCTCCTTTGTGAAGCCTTCTCTGCACCCCCCGCGCCCCCGCCCCCGCCAATTAGATGCATCCTCAGTACTGGGGTTACCTCGTTCTTGTTTCTGTCTCACAGGCCCTGAATTGTTTTCAGAGGTGCCTTTCCCCTCTGCTGCCCTGGCCCCTCTTGGTCCATCCTGTTAGCGAATTGCTGGTGAATATTTATTTACCACAGGCCTGGCTGCTCAGTAAATGTTGGTGGAAGAAAAGACTCACCCTGAGTGAGAGTTCACACAGGGAAAATTTCAGGAGGTGTAAGGTCAGCCTCCTGCAGGGAGGCCTTGCCACATGATGCAGGCCTTGGTAGGTCCTGACCAAAATTTCCATGAACTGTGCAGTGTTCTGGGTTCATTATTTGGTGTCGTTGGAAGGATTAAATGGTCATACGTGTACAGTGCTTAGAAAATAGTTAAAATCCACTGAATGCCGACTGTTTTTACAGAAGGAGTCGAAGCGTGAGGCTGTTCATCCAAGTTGCCAAGTGAAGTATTAACATCACCCCAAAGCCAGGACTGTGAGAACGCAGCACACAGTCATAACGAGACTGTGTGCCTTGTGACCTCAGAGCACGAAATTCAAATTGTCAAGCCACCTCGTCCCCCCATTTCACACCGACAGCAGCGTGGGTTTATGGGGGGGAGGTGCTGTAGGGCAGTTACCATCGGGCATATAGAGTGTGGAGTGTCATCTGTAGCTTGAGAGGCCCTTGCCCAGTGAGGATGGGCTTGGGGGTGCACAGGTGGCTGGCGTGCAGGAGACCTGCCAGGAAGGTGACTGGAGGCCCCCAGCTGTGATGCCCTCAATCAAAGTGGGGTTCTTGGTAGGCTCTCATCTTTTCCTTGGGACCAGAGAAGTATCTCTGCACCCATTGTAAATCCATTGACTCAAGGAAGCACGTAGGTCAGAAATAGTTTAGGAGCCCAGAAAAACAGACTGTGTAATGGTGCTTGAATTTAATGAGGCAGAAACAAGTGTCCTTTGATGCATTTGTTTGCATTATTTGGGATCCCTTAGTCCTGCAGCTCATTTCTTAATGGTCCTCTTACTGTCCCTTAGGACTCTGGTCTGGGATTCTTCTGCTCCACGGTTGTGGGTGATCGATCCTTCCAGGGGAGGGGATTGAAGGGAGTGGGTGTGGGTGGGACTGGGAAGGGGTGGGTCTGGAGAAGCCAGCTGCTGCCAGGTCTGCAGGGCAGAGAGCGAGAGTTGACAGCTTGCCTTGATCTAACAAGGGTTTGAGCACGAGGGAGGTGATGTGTTGAAATGATCTCTTTAGGGTTCTGCCTCTTCACTCATGGCAGGCTTGCAGTCCACCAGGAAAGAGAGAGAGAGAGAGAGAGAGAGAGAGAGAGAGAGAGTGAGAGAGTGAGAGAGAGTGAGTGTGTGTGTGTGTGTGTGTGTGTGTTACGAGGGCCTCTTTTACTGTTTCCATCCTCATTTGGTGGTGTGTGTGTGTGTGTGCTTCCCTTTCATGAACGAGAGTCTCTATCTTTAATACGCAGGTTAAAACACACACTCTGTCTACCTTGTGAAGGTCAGACAGCTCAATGGAATGTCTCTTTATTTGTCTTCCCGTTTCCCAAAGTTGTTGTCAAGTTTCTGAATTTTGAGATGTTTCCTTCTTTCTCTTACCCACGGAGTACCTTTATTCTTCTTGCGTGTGGAAAATAACATTGTGTTAGGTTGCAAACGTTTATCTCATTTTTTGGGAAGACATTTTTGTAGAATACTGGTGGAGGCTTGTGTCATTTCATAGTCCTGATTTGAAGTCCTGATTATTTGAAGCATTCATGTTGTGTAGTTGTTGATGTAAATCTCAGTGCAACAGATGGTTAGCAGCATCTTGTCTTTTATACTTCATTTTTCCTGAGTTTTTTAAAAAAAAAAAAAATTTTTTTTTTTTTTGGAGCTTTACTGTAATTAAACTTGGCATTTGTTTAAGGAATAATTTCTGATTTCTTTGGCCATGATCTGGAGAAAATGACATGTCTGTGTTCTGGGAGTGAATTCTGGTTGAGAACCTTTGTCCTTTGCCTCGCCTTTTTTTTTTTTTTTTTTTTAAATTTCACGAGTCAGACTGTAACTTTAAAAGAAACTGTAGGAGCTGTTCCCCAGGTTATTCACAAAATGAGTCTTTGTCTGCTTTTTCATTCACCATCTGGTTGCAAAGCTAAATTGGAATCGTGCTTGTTTTAATTATTTTCTACTTGTGTGGCCAGGAGGTTATTTGGTCTGGCGAGGTTACACTATAAGCTCACGCTCTCATTAATACCACCGCATCCACATCCTGCCCAGCATCAGAATGGTTAAGTTGATCCACTTGTGTGGCCAGCGCTTGATACAACACAGTGGTCACGACTTAAAATTACTGGAGGAAATGTGGTGTCAGTGTGTGGGTTTTCTTTTTTTCTTTCCCTCCTCCTCTCTCTCTCTTTTAAATCTCCAATAATGTTAATTAAGTACATTTTTCTTCCAACAGAAATATGATTATAAATGGCTTAGGTTGGCGGTCTTAAGATTAGTGCCTGGTGGTGCTAAAGGGATAGCTTGTGCATTTCAAAAAATTGTATAATAAAGTATTCAGAGCACTTACATTGTGAGCACTCCATGGCATGAATAATGGAACTAGGTAGTCAGAAGCTTCTCCAGTCAGTCACTGTTTTTGATGAATCAGCCGAAAGATTCTAATGTTGCAGAGAGGTATTGTTTAATACTAGGAAGGTGACATCAAAAGATCTCTTAAAAACATTTAAATATACTGCACTTTCCTGCTTGGGAAGACTGAACAGTTCAAAGCTGCAGTGTTTTTAGAAGGTGGCTTTATTCAGAGTTCTCTGAAATCCTGTTTGTAGGTTATGAAGAGTACATGTTCATTGTCTTGAGAAGTCAGTAGTGGTTCTGTCCTTCCCCCATTTAAAAAGCATGACAAACATGTAGTCTAGTACAGGGAACGGAGAGCAGAAGCAGCTCCTACAAAAGTGCTCAAAGTTGTCCATTCGGGCAAGAATTTATCAAACACCCTGCGATTTGGGAGAGTACCTGCTAAGGTCACCCATTACAGATGTATGTTCTGCTGTAGGAGAAGGAAATGGCAACCCACTCCAGTGTTCTTGCCTGGAGAATCCCAGGGATGGGGGAGCCTGGTGGGCTGCCATCTATGGGGTCACACAGAGTCGGACAGACTGAAGTGACTTAGCAGTTCTGCTGTAAGAGCCAGAGTCAGGTAAAAATTTGGAAAGGCTGGTAAACAGAAGTACTGCCAAACTTAAAACCAGTAGCTCTAACTTAGTCTTACATCAGAATGTAGAAGGAGGAAGAAGGTGGGAGGGTTAAGATGGGTAGAGAAAAAAAGAAAAGACCTGCCAAGAAGGACAAGAATATTCACGTGAAGTTACTTCACTGATGATTTATTGGTATTTTACAGGAGGGGATTAAATGATTATTTGAGAAAAACAAATTGGGCATTTGCCTCATGAGGTTAATTTTTAAAGATACAGCTGAGTAGTAATTGGAACTCAAACTTGTCTCATGGTTCTTCTAATGAATCAAAATACATGGTGTAACAGTGTCAAGGTAAGAGGCTCGCAGTTAAATCTGAATCTTTATTTTTCTTGAATTAAATCGATGGTCTTTTACAGCAGCACCGTGGAGAAACAGTTTTATTATCTGGAAAGAGCAACATGTGAAACCCCTCTTCTAAAGTACCCATAACTTGTAAAGGGATATGTGTGGTAGTGAGCGTGCCTGCCTTGAGCTCCAGGAGAAAAGACCGGAGTGGTAGACAAGTGGTGGGTGCCTTGGCCTTCTGTCAGCCTGGTAGACCTTCTGAGTTTAGAGAAGACTTTCTGAGGGATAAGACCCTGCAGAGTTGAGACGCAGAACAATTCTTTGTGTGGATTTGCCCCGAAACACAGACAAATCCAAACTGAGGAAATAAACGTGCGTGCTTGTATTTTACAGAGTACTCACTTGCAAGCACATTGCCTGAGCTTCTTCCCACTGTCACATCATCTTTTTTTTGTGTGTAACAGCTTTGTGGACATATAATCCATGTACCGTAAAATATACCCTTTTAAAGTATAAAATTCTGTGGTTTTTAGTATGTTCACAGAGTAATGCAGCCATCACCACTATCTAATTTCAGAACATTTTTGTCAACCCAAAAGGTAGACTTCATTCCTGTTCGCTGTCAGCGCCTCTGTCCGCCCTCCCGCCAGCCCGGCAGTCACTGCTGTCTCTTCTGGTGCAGTGGGTAGGACTGTTCTGGACATCTCATCAAAATGGAATTGTACAACATGTGGCCTTATTTATTGTCTGACTTTTGTTTCCCTGTTTTTAACCCATCAGTGTCTTTGAGGTTCATCCACATTGTTCCATGAATCAGCACTTCACCCCCCTTTTATTATTATTATTTTTTATTGATGTGTAGTTGATGAAACTGGTAAGTTACTGGTGTGCAATACAGTGATTTGTAATTTTTAAAGCTAATACTCCATTCGGAGAAGGCAATGGCAGTCCACTCCAGTACTCTTGCCTGGAAAATCCCATGGATGGAGCAGCCTGGTAGGCTGTAGTCCATGGGGTCGCTAAGGATACTCCATTTATAGTTATTACAAATATTGTCTATATTTCCCTTGCCTACCCCCTTTTTAAAAATTTTTATAAAATATACCTAGCAAATATAGTCATTTTAGGAAGAAAATTCAGTGGCATGGACAGCATTCATAGTGTTGTGCAATCATCACCACTATTGATTTTCCAGAAATCTTTCTTATTGCCAGTAATATTGTATTATAAGTAGACCACATTTTATTTATTCATAAATGACATTTGGTTGTTTTCATTTATTGTCCATTATAAATAATACTGCTATGAGCTTTTGTATACAGGATTTTGTCTGGACAAAGGTTTTCAGTCTTTTTTTTTTAGTTAGTAGTGGAATTGATTGGTCATATGGTAACTCCCTGCCTTTTGTACGTCAATATTGGAGGAATGTGTATTCCTTTGCCCATTTTTGGATTGGGTGGTTTTTATTGCTGTAAGAATTCTTTACATATCCTAGATACAGGTCCCTTATATGATAAATGACTTAAGAATAATTCCTTCTTCTACTGTCGTGGAAATGTGGATATATTGGATATCCCTTATTTTCTCAATTCCCTGTGAAATGGTATTAGCAGAAAAGATTATAGCTAGTTTAGCGTCCAAACTTGTTCAGGAATGTGTAGGTGAAAAAGAAAGGAAATAAGGTTATGTGTCACCAGAAATGAGATTCAAAGTTGATGCCATAGCTTACCAAGTGATCAGGGAATCTTGGGCCAAGGGAGGCAAACCACTGAGGTGGTTGTGCAGAGATCAAACAAGTACCAGAGGGATCTGTTATCCTGCAGAACTTTGTGGAGAAGAGAGGAGCTTTCCTGTTGTGCTTATCGGTATGGAAGGACACACAAAACCCAAGTGGGCAAACCTTTAAAGTATGACATTTTACAGCTTGGAAGACCATAGCCCCAAAGGAAGGCAAGCAGAGGTGTTTCTCAGACCACATGTAAGTCTATACGATGTGAAAACAGGAATTGATCTGACAGCGTGAAGACATGGCAGCCTCCTCTAATTAAAGCCTCTTGATGACATTAAACTGTGTTGCTTCATTACAATAAATCATATATTAACAGACTATGTCTCTGAAGAGGCATTGTCAGTGTGCTGCGAGATGGAGCGAGACTTGACCTTGTCATTGCAGGGATTCCTTGGAGGCGATGACTCCTGTTGCCCAGGGTGGGTGTGAGCCCCGCTGGAGTTACTTTGGAGTAACTCAGGTCTTAGAGAGTGCGTCCTGATAATTCTGTTCTACAGATGCCGATGCTTTTTATATTGAATACACACTTCAATGTAAGGACTGTTTCCTGTCGAAGGGAATACAGTTTTCATTCCCTGTTTTCACAGCCATTTATTTTCTGACCCCCTCTTAATTTTCAAGCTGGTCTGGGCTTGGCTTGACTTAACTTCCACAGCAGTTTCTACAGGCTCATTCGACCAAGTGCTGGTTTCTTTTTCCCTCCTTCAGCCAGCATTTGGAGAGCCCATTGACGACCAGATGGATCAAGCAGGTATTGGCTATTTTTACCAGTTGATCATCTGGAAGACATTATGTCGTGCTCTGTATGTCTCTTTCTGAGATTCTTAATAGTGAAATACCTGGGGTAGTGTAGAATGTAGAAACAGACCTGTTTGGAACTCTGAAGTAATGATAAAATAAATGCAAATGTAAGACTGGGAAAATCCTAGTTCCTGTGAAAAATCGATTACTACTGCCCATTCAAGACCCGGACCATAATAGCATACGACACCACCTAGGCTCATGAGGGCTGCTATTAATTTATTTTCATTGGTTTAATTTTCAAAAGTTAATTATATTAAACCAGTGGGGTATATTTAATTTCTCCTTGATGCAGACTATTAAGCACTCACCAACCTTTTTTTCTCTCTTGATTTTGTAAATGTTAATTGTAAATCAGTACATCTTGGCTCTGTACAACCAGAAGGGGCCCCGGGGAGAGCTCTGTCCACACCCCTCGTGTTGTACACCACAGCACCAGAGACATCTGGGTCACCTTGCTTTACGGCGGAGGTCTCCTTTGAACGCTGATGTCTTAGGACAGTCACTGGAGACGTTTGTACCTCCTACCGTTTGCTCCTCTGCATCCTGGGCGCCGTTTCCTTTGTTCTCTTCCTGTCTCTGAGCGCTCTCCAGCTAGCTGCAGGTCCTCTTCTCTGCTCGCCTTTTGCTGTGCAGGGGTCCCCGCGCCTCTGTCGTCCCCTGGTGTCTCCTGTCCTTGTGAGCCTCCCCCGCCCCCCATCCACGGTCTGTTGCTGTCCAGGCCGCAGCCGTTCCTCCTTGACTGCCCTCTGTTCCTGTTGAACAGCAGTGAGAGCAGCACCCCTTCTCTTGGTGAAAGTGCTAGTCCCAAGCATGGCCCCTCCATTGTCCTCGAGGACACCACCAGGGTGGCTGGGCTGCTCTCTCTGAAACTTTAATAGTGATAATAATAATTGGGGGGGGGGCAGTGGGTAGATTGCCTCTGGATGGGGGTAGGGGAGAAGTATGTCAACTCTGACTTCTCAAATTGTGTGTTTTATGACCATGTCTCTACAATTTTAGTATGTTGTTAAAAATAGGAACCTGAGGATTAAACACTTTGGCTTTTGCAGTTTTGGAATGAACCGTTACTGTCAGCCGCAGAATTTAATAATTGCTAACATTTAGTTAGAGCTGTAGTGTGTACTTTTTAAGCATACATTTACAACAACATTTGTTGATTCCTGTAGACAATGATAGATGCTATAGCTTTTGTAAGAGAACCATTTTGCCTGGGGGAAGAATGTTGTAGTAATTCCCAAATGTTGAAAACTGCTTTCTGGAGCTTATTAAAAACACCTCCCTCCCCGCCCCCCTCTGTGTTCTGTTGCAGCATTGGTTTCCTAATAGTTTTTTTTTTTTTAATGGTGAAGTTAAAATTTTAGATGTAAGTTTTCTGAAATTTCAACCCAGAACTGCTTTTTTATGCTGTCTAGGCTGTAATGTGCAGTCAGGATTGGGGACTTTTGCCAGGCAAGGGTGAACTGATTTTCTGTGTTGATTGTGATTCATGTAAAACCCAAATTAGTTACTTATAATCACCCCTCTTCTGTGCTTTCCAAATAAGAGCTGTCTCTCTTCATGCAGATGCTGTGTTCTGGTGCAGTGGCTGTGGGGCTGTCAGACTCGGGCCTGACTAACCCCGTGCCTGCGGAGCGCCTGGCCCGCCGTTTCCTCTGTATCTGTGTCTTCTGTAGTTCTTAGGTCGCAGAGGAAGGAAGGAAGCTGATGACCACTGAGATCATAACAGATAGAAACCATGGACTGGTTTCTGAGCCTGACTCTGACTGTGTGACTTAGGGGACGAGCATGGGACTTCATTTTTGCTGTCCTGGGTCTTCATTGCTGCATAGGCTTTTCTCTGCTTGCACTGGCAGTCTTCTCACTGCAGTGGCTTCTCTTGCTGCAGAGCACAGGCTTGAGCTCTCCTGGGCTCAGTCGTGGTGGCGCCCAGGCTCGATAGTTGTGGCGCCCCAGCTTGGTTGCTCCAAGGCATGTGGGATCAGGGATAGAACTCCTGTCTCCTGCATTGGCTGGTGGATTCTTTACCATTGAGCCACCAGGGAAGCCGAATGGAACTTTTGATTCTTTGCTTTTCATTAGTTGGGCGTGTAATGTACCTAGTATGCAGGAGGAGGAGTTTTATTTCCTTGTGAGGATGTGCCAATCCCTAGGCTGTAAGGTTTTCTCCCCATCTTGCTTTGAATGGTCATTTTAGTGGGTGAGTATTGGAGAGTGGTTGGTTGATATGTAGGAAACATCTGATTTATCTCCACTTCCATTCATACTACTTGGTGGTGTCCTGGTTTGTTTATTGCAATTCCAGCTGTGATAGGGAAGGTAGATTTACGGTGTTGATGCCATGACCTTTATTCCAGTCCTTCTTAGTTCCTTCCAGGTCAGAAATGTGTTTCCTGTGAGTGTGAACGTTGAATAGCTTTAGGAAACACTCCCAGATCTCAGATGATCTTGTGACTGTCTAGTCCTGAAGTTACCTGTGGGATGTTAACTGATGTCTGCTTCCAGGCCGTGTGTTAGGGCATGTCTGTCTCTGTGATAATTTAAACCCTCAAAGTCCAGGTCACCTTGAGCAGGCTCCAGTGCTGGTGTATTTCACATACACCCCATGACCTTTATAGCTCTTAAAAAAAAAGGAACAAAAGAGGCTGTTTGCAAAAGGAAGTCTCCTATACCCACGCTATTCTTCCTGCCTGTGTGATGTTACAAGAGTGTTATTTTCACTGTTATGTAAAAGTTCTTGATGGTTTCTTCTGTATAGTTGTGAGATGTTTCCTATTCAGTGGAAAAGTGTCAAACATTCAAGCAGAGCTAGTACCCCGTCTCACCTTCTGTCTTTTGCTGAACGTACCTACTGATTGTACACGAAGGATCCTCCCTCCTGGGCGCTCTTTCCCACTCACCCACATTCTGAGTGTGGGAAAATTTAACTCCTTTTAAATATAGTTATGAATTTTCTTTGAAACAGTGGATATAAAATCAACAAAGGCTTCCTTTAAGCAGACGGGCTTTTATTTTCTCTACACCAGATAGGGAAGTGGTCACAGTCTGGGGCAAGCCCCAGCCCCAAGCCTCACCCAGGCATTCACCAGAAACGCCTGCTTTTCCCGGGCCCTTCAGAGTTACAGGTGCTCAACAAACAGGGCTTAACCACACATCATTGACTAGGCTATTTGGTGTTTAGAAAAGTTTGTATTTACATATAAAGTATCTTCTTTGGTAATACTGTATTCTAGGAATTATTGAAGGAGTGCCAATTAATTTTGCCACGAGATTGCTGAATTAGTCATTATTCTTTAGTAAATAGAGATGAGAAATCACATTGAAAGGCTGGGTTTGGAACAGTGCCCAGGCCTGGGCAGAATCACAGTCTCCTTACAGTACCTTCTCCGATAGATAGTCAATAAATGTTCTCAACCAACACAGTTATGTAATTAAATATTATCAGGAGGGTGTGCAGTGCTGAGAATGTCTAAAGTTAGGACTTGCAGCAAGAGGAAGAGTGTAATTTGGTAACAGTTGGACATCCTATTTTGTGTTTGGTTTATTTAAAGTAGTTTTTTATATCACACCAGTATTTTTTATTTTAGAACATTTAGGAACTCTGGTTACTAAAAAAAAAGAGAAAAATAGCATCATGTGTACCACTCTGATAATTATTAACATTTTGTGTTTATCAGTTTTTCTTTTTCAGTTAGTGGGCTGAAACATGGAGAAATAAAACAGAAACAGCCCCCAAAGCATATTGCGCACAGGATTTATACAAGTCTTGTTTTAACACGACTTCCTGCATGTCTCTCTGTAAGCGGCTGCATAGTGTCCAGAGCACGGCGGGTGGAGTTGCCCCTTGTCCAGGCTTTGTGCAGTGGGCTCTCCCCTACCCGCCTTTCCTTAACAGTGCCTACTCACCCCAGGGGGGTGTGTGGCTGTGGCCGCTTGGAGTGGCCTGATAGATCTGCAGCTAGCGCAGCTCAGCTACTCTGCTGTGTCTGTTAGAATTTATTAACACCTGGCTTTGGAATAAAGTAGTGAACCCTCCTCAGAGTTTAGTGTATCTTCATAGTTATCGCCTCAAGTTAAAGCGGAGTAAATTACTTGGTCGAAAAAGACCCTTTAAAAAAAGTCTTTGGATGAGTCTCCCTGTATAGCTCTTATTCACGGAGACACCCTGTGAAGTTTCCTAGTTGGTTAAAATTATAGATGGTTTTTATTGACAAAGTGTTTTGTTGACAAAGTGTTAGCATCATTGAAGTAAATTCTCATGCTTCAGAGTGAACATTTCTATGTAATGTGCCCTTTTTCCATCCGAATATTTGATTTGTGTCCTTATTTGCCCATTACTTAGGCATTTAGTACTAAATTAGTCATTATGTATATGCTTTGATTTTAGAGTATGTTTATGCCTGCATTCTAAGATGTGTTAACCGAGGCTGGGCAAGAAAAATAATGAGATTTCTTGTGAATAACTGCTTCAATTATGCAGTCCTAGTTAAGATTTAAGAAATGCTGTTGTGCATGCTTTTCAAATTTGATTTTCTAATCTTTTGTTTTTTATTCCAGTGAGTTTCAAAGGATGGGTGTCATTAAGTTCTCCTTAAATGCAAGCAGATCAATCTTACTGCCAGTTTGGTGGGAATACTTACTGCTGGTGAGATTCAAAGATGGTGAATATTATATTTAAAAAAAAAACCCAAATGCTGGGTTGAGATTAGATTGAACAGCTGGTTGTGTGTTGGAGAGAATGATCATCTCCGTGTGACACTGGGAGTGTACATCAAAGAGATGTGACGTGTGGTTCCGTGGTACCTTGGAGCGGGGTGGGCGGCTGTGGCATCCGTCACTGTGCCCTGCACCAGTTAGCAGATGTTCTGTGAGTTACTGTGGCCCTTCCGTTATCTCGACTGAAACAGGGTCTGGTTAAGATCAGATTGTTTAGACTAAAGCACGTTGATCTTGGCACAGTAATCGGGATAGACTGTGAGCCAGGTAGACCAGGAAAAGCCACTGGTGATTAAAGGGCAAAGCAGTTCACTCCAGTATTCTTGCCTGGGAGATCCCACGGACAGAGGAGCCTGGCAGGGTACAGTCCATGGGGTCACAAAGAGTTGGACACGACTGAGAGACTAAACAACCACCACCACAATTTAAAAAAAAAACTGTAAACATTTAATTTTTTGTAAATGCAGGATTTCAAGTTTTATGTTCTCCTGAAATGCAGTTCGGAGCATAGCAGAAAAATCAGTTACCGCTCACTATCTTTTATCACATACCTTCATACTTTGCCCCAGTTGCATTGTTGTTTAACCATTTTTTAGGAATCACATCTTCATTTGAATAATGGATTTTGTAATTTTGAAAAGAAAAAAAAAAAAGGCAAAGCAGTTAATAATTGGGGAATGGCTTTGGTGTCCTTGACTCATTTTCTAGTCATTCGTCTTGATGTATGCAGCTTTTAGATTTACCTGGGAGGACTTTTTAAACAGCTTCAGAGTATTAAGCCCCATGGTGCTGACCTTGCTGAATTGGGCATCAGAGTTCCCGCCAGCCCTCCTTTCAGCTCTCCAGGGAGATCCAGGAGAAAACTAGCCAGAGGGCTGTCTAGTGGGTTTTGTAGCTACGCAGCATCGCACTCCTTAGCTTTTGTCCTGGAGCTTCAGTTTAACACACTGTTTGCATGCCTATGTGCTCAGCCTTATCTGACTCTTTGCGACCCTGTGGACTGTAGCCCACCAGGCTCCTCTGTCCTTGGGATTCTCCAGGCAAGAATACTGGAGCTGGTTCCCATTTCCTCCTCCAGGGCATCTTCCTGACCCAGGGATTGACCCCGCGCCTCCTGCGTTGGCAGGCCCCTGGAAAGCCCCACCACTCTGTTTACCTAATATTAACTTAATGCATAGGTATACAGAATTGAATGCAAAGTTTAAGTTTTAGGGGAAGTAAATGAAATTCTATCACACTGGGGAGTAAGTGGTGATTTTATAGTTTCCAATGGCAGCTGTGAAACTTGCTTTGACTGTAGAAAGTAGTAGTCAAACCTAAAGCACTTTTGGAAAGTAGAAGAAAGAGGTGGCACTCACTACTTCTGTGTGGGTTTGTTTGTTTTTCTTAAATTCAGTGGGTGGTGCTTGATTGGTTTCCTCTCTTCCATTCTGTCACATGTTCCATGTAACAACGATGAAATGTACTTTGACATAGGAGATTTCCCTGGCTACCTTGGAGGTTAGCAGTCAGCCCGGAGTGTGTGTAGCTCTGGCTGACTCAGCAGTTGTAATTGAAAAATAGAATTTTTTGGAAAGAGTTTTTTTGAATAAAGGTTATGTGACAGTCTGACGACTGCTGTTTTCTTCAACAGCTCTATTGAAATATGTTACGTAGTATACAACCCACCCATGTAAAGTGTGCATTTCAGTGGTTTTTATAAGTTCTGAAGGCTCTGCATTCATCACTAGAAATCCAGAGCATTCCTAGCCCTCAGAAGATCTGATTTTAGAAGTAAACTTACCATGAAGATAGATTATTCAGTGTTGACTGGTGTTGCTTTGATAGGATCTATGCTATTTAGCATGTATCTATCTTTATATGTTCTCAGCTGAAAATTTTTAATCTCAGATTGTCTGTCTCTTCTTGGTCTGAAGTTTTCTGTAACACTCAACTGTTAATTAAGGTTGTAATAACGTTGTAACTCCCTGCTTAATGCTTTGGACATCCTCTCTTTATTTTCATTAGTAACGTAATTTGTAAGCTGCTGCTTATATCACAGTAGAGTTTTGAAGACTTGGATTGTGTGTTCTTTTGGATTATCATCTTCCATCTCAGTGTTAGTTGAGGATCTATTAATTTTTGGGGAGGGCACAAAGCCTAACTTAATTTTTGATAGAAAGGTGAGTTTGCTGTTACTGCAGAAATCATAAAATGCATGTCAGATGTGATTTCTCTGTGTGGCACTGTTGGTAACTTGGAGTTTTAATTTTTTTATTTTGAAGCTTCACTTGTCTTCCAGGCTCAGGGATGCTAGTTGACGTCTGTTCCTACTACTATCTTGCTATGCTTGTCAGAAGTTTCTAGTCTATGTTCTTGTATTTTTGTGCTTTGGAGTAGAGACTTAACACAGTGCTTATCTGTGTAGACATGTTTCTTTCAAGGTCTTTTCAAGAAGGCCTGGAATAGATTCAGAAATGCAGTGTGATACAATGCTAACCATGGCTGTGTGTCTGAACCCTTTGGGGAACTACAGAAGTTCAGCACCGTGAGCTCTACCGCCTGGTACTCTGGTTTGGAATAACCAGAGTGGAGCCCCGCTATCATGATTGGAACTGCACCCCAATTTGAGATTGGTTTGTCTTTGGACCAAAAGTCTCAAGGTCGAGCTTATCAATTTATGTTGGTCTGGTCATTGTAGTCCTGTTTTTTTGCCTGTGCAATTGAGAAAGAGCTTTCGATGGAAATTAGACAAGTATTTGGAAAAGTAGTTCGTGTCTGGGTGAGGGATAGGATTCAACTGAAATTCAGTTTATAATTAAATATAGCTGGTGTTTTATTCACATCTTGTTGGGAATGGCGTAAGACCATCTGTGCATTTTGTACATTTTATAGCTTTGGTAAACTTACTCTCCCTTATAACTTCTTTATTCCCTTTAGAGAGAATTTTCTGAAGAGGATTTCCATTTTCTTGTGTTTTCCTAGAGTAGCATGGGGTAAGTTTCCGGTTTAACACAGCACTTGAGAGTGGCTGTGTTCCGCTGGGGTCCCATCGCACCCTGGGGAGACTTGCTTTGTGGATTGCTGGGAGATCTGTGTGGGGTTGAACCTCACCCCTCCCACTGCCTCACTGTGCAGTCTGGATCAAGTTAGCCTTCTCTTCATGGGGTGGTTCTGAGAAATAGTTGTGGTCATACATGTAAAATGTATTCAATAAATGTTTATTGTTGTTGTTGTTACTCAGCTGTTTGTATTTGAAATAATGAACTCTTATGAACTGAATTTCCTGTCTGGTAACGCTACATTCTGTGTTTTTGTCAGATGTAGCCGGGAATCTTTGAAGAAGGTCACAGTCTTTCCATCCTGTTTAATGTGCATTGAAGCATCTGTTTGGTGAATGTTACTTTGGTGGCTCAAAGGAGTTTAAATGCACTTCCCAGAGATCCTGACTCACATTAATATATTTGTTTATTCACTAGGAGAATAATTCATTTTTTATTATGCAGTAGCTTACAACACTAACGGCAGTCAGCATTGACCTTTTTTCCTTCACTGTCTGCTGTCTCGTGGTTTTCCACCATTTATCCTTAATTGTCATGTATGGTGGGAGTAATTAAATCCATGATTCTCCTCCTCTTGTTATGAATGTCTGCACCTCTTAAGTTTTCTCAGCTTTCCTAGTTTCTGGTTTCAGTTAATGTGCTGATGGATTTCTGGTTTGTGGGGCAAAATAGTTGGCTTTGGTGTGGCTTTTTTCCTTTTTCCTTCCTGCTTTTCTGCATTTGGTTGGTGCACCTGTGCACATAACTCTTAAGGAAAGATTTTACCTACCTTTATCTGGGAGAGATGTAGAGTCTTCGCCTAAAGAAGCCTTCCTGGCTACCTCCGTGAGCATCGCTTGGTATCATTTGTCCTGAATATGCTCCAATGGATGTAAGCATTTGGATGTTTGTAATTCCACATAGGTTTTAAATATGGTTGTCAAATTTATGTAATTGAGCCGTTTTATATCAGAATAAAGCCAGGTAGAAGGATTTCCTAAAGCTGTATTTGTTACCCGAGCCATTAGGTGATTAAATAAGCTGAGTACACAGGGACACATGTTAGGCAATTAAACATCCAGTAGCTACTCTGTTCAAGGATTTGGGGCTCAGGAGTCGAGTGTGTTGATTTAATGCAAGATTTCAGGAAAGTGTATGTGGGGGATGTGGAGAATAAAGGAGAAGAGAGCTGCATGCTTCTCATGAGAGAAATGGTTATTAAGCAACGAAGCATTCTTGTAAGTAGTTTAACCTTTTAAGCCTGCAGATTCCATTTTACCTTCCCTGGTTATTTATGTGGTTGGTGAGCATTTTTCAGAAGTGTTTCAGTCCTCACGATGTGTGTATATTGGGAGGAGGTCAGTGAAAATGGGACAAAGAGACATTCTCCGATTACACTAACGTCTTTTTTAAAGATATATCATAATTTTATTGTGGTTTAAAAATTTACGTATTGTATATGTTGGTGGTAGGGGCTTGAAAATCCATTTTACAGGACAAGGGAATTTAATTGTGCCTCAAGTGTGCTGTTTTCTCTCTGAGTCTACATTTTAGTAGGTTCTTCTGTGTGTGTGTGTGTGTGTGTGTGTGTGTGTGTTTGTTTGCTGGGGGGCTAGGTCAGTGCTTTTTCTAAAATGTATTTTGGAAACTTCCATTGCCTGGTTCAAACTTTCCATAAGCTCACAGAGTTGGTTTAAAGTTTTAATTTGATTTAATATTTTGTTCCAGATGTTAACTAGCGGATTTTCTTTTCCTTTTGAGTTACACTTGAAAGGGCGGAGAGATTTGCTCTTGCTTTCTTCTTAAGTATAAAAATGTCAAACTTCGCGTTATCCTTTATTCTTCATTGAAACCATTAGAGGGTAAAAAAACCCACAGCCAGGCCTCTGCAGACAGGGGTCCATCTCGATGAGAAGCAGCTGCAGCAGGAGGAGCAGGCTGGGAGGGCCCGCCAGGACACACGGAGCTGCTGGAGCTGCTGATGCTCCATGTTTACTCTGGCCTACCTCTGTGGGTGGGTGGGTGGTTGAGGGGAGTTAAGCCAATTAATGAAACAAAACAAGTAATGTTATCTCAGCAAAAGAGCAGGTCATAGTATAACCATGAGGTGAAAATTGAAGATTTAAGGGCCACAGTTGAGAGGGTTTTTCCATGTTGATAGTCGTGTATTAGGAATGGAAAGCATTTGCAGTAAGATCACTTAGACCATCTTGTCACACGAACTTCCCCTTCGACCTTGCAGTTGAGGTCGCTCTGCTTGTCAGTTTTTTTTTAATCATCCATCCAGGAGGCCACCCATGACTGATGTGATAGATGAGTACCAGTTCTTTCTGAAGGACCTAGTTGTTACTTTAGTTTTTATTCTCTAATCCAAGATACGACGACTTCCTTTGGGTGATGGAAGATACTGAGTAAAAAAAATGTGAAAATGTTTCGTCTAAGGAATGGAATTTTGTGGGCGGGTAAAATTTTAGTGTCTCCATCCACAGCCACAACCACATCGTGTGCCCTAAGTATGTGTGTGAGTGAAGCGGGTCTGCCTGGGTTATCCAGAGAGAGTGACTAGAGAGTTTTCAGTCAGAACTATTTCCAGCTTGGAAAATTCCCATTTCTATTTCCAGGGTTGTTCAGTCTGGAAGTAGAGGGCAAATTAAAGAGCACAGTTTTAGAAGTGGGATTCGGTTTTGGCACTGGCAGCTTGGTAGCTGCAGTTTTGGCAAAAGATCATTGATGGGTTTGGCTCAGCTCCTGAGGAAATGCTGAAGAGAAAAAGGAAGGAATGTCATAAAGCCCCCTCTGCCGCTCATGCTGCAGTTTGGTTTGTTATCAGTGAGACTGAGGGAAAGTTGAAGAGACGGTGGATCAAACACAGCAGGCATCGTCTTCTGGCCTTCAGCTTCTCTCCCTCAAATCCTGGATGGCTGTGCCTTTGGAGACAAGACACGCACCACGTGAGACGGCCAGTTGTCACATTCGGCCATTCGTAGATTTATCGGCCTTCGGATGGTGCAGGTGTAGCTGTGGGTTCAGAGGTGGTGACGGGCCACTGCATCTGAGAACTAAATGCTGCTTAAGTCTTCTGGATTGTATTCAGTTTTGTGATGGACAGCTTCTGTTCTTGTAACTCAGAATTGGGGAGAATTGGGGGAGATGGATCACCTCTGGGCACAGAGTTAGAATCGCTGCCAGCAGCAGGGTCACTTTTCTGTGCTTTTGTGCTTCCCAGTGACCAGGCACCTGAGCCGACCTTCTTCCATGAGGAAGGCAGAGCTGTTTGTCTTTGTGCTCTAGCTCACCTGGTTTCTCTCTCTCTCTGGAGACTTTCATAAAAATATGTATCAAATGTACTGTCTACCCATCAGATATTCGTTCACTGTAAACATGGAGACCATGCAGCTGTTAGGGTGATTTTTGGGTGCTTTTTGTAATTACTGTTTTTCTTTGATCCTAAGATGTATTTGGTTTTCATGTTTAGAACAATACCCAGGTGGCATCTGTGACATGGTGTCCTGGAGCCCGAGCAGGAGTGGGTTTGGGCATGGTGCTTTATCTTACAACCATACCTTTAATCTATTTCTATGCTCTGTTGGGTGTTGGAATTAATTCCTATTGAAACAGGATTCAGAACGACTTCATTTCAGTGCTGGATCACATCATTAAGTTACTTTGAATAAACAAGGCACATAAATGAAGCAGCAGGCTGTAAATCTGATATTAGTGAAAGAAATAGTTGTTGTGGCCAAAACCTGTGGCACCTAAAAAAAAAAAAAAAAAAAGAAAGGGGGCCCCCCAGTGGATGAAGTTCTGTTAGGTCCAAAAGGATTGCCTGTTCCAGGGCATCCAGAGATGGGGTGAACAACTGGACTTAACATTCAGGACAAAACAGTCTGGTATCTTGAGGCCTGATTAAGGGATTGTGTATTGAGAGTGCTGTGTTCTGTCCTAGCGGTGTAGAACGTAATGGGAATTATTTACTTTTTGGTGAAGGAAGAGGATGCTGCTAAATATGGATGATGAGGAGACGTGAGCTTACCTTGTGTGGTTGGGGAGCCAAGCATTGGTTAGAAATCCTGCGTGGGTGTGTGGTTCTGATAGGGGAACCACGTGCTGATACTGAGTTGGAAGAAAACTTCTCCTTCCGGGGTGAGGCAAGACATCTTCGGCCGATATGGGAAAGGTGACTGTGGGGATTAGGGGGAACGTGGGTGGAGCTGTCCCACACACCGCGGATGGTCACACAGCCCTTCTCCCAGCGCAGGGCGGCCTGGGGGCCTGGGAAGACACTGGCCTCATGAAAGCTGGTGGTCTGGGTTCTCATCCCTGCCTTTCCTGGTGGAATCTAGACAACCCTCTCTGGCCGCTATGTAGGGCTGTGTGTGTGTAAGACTGTTCCTAGTTTTCTCTGCTGGCCTCATGCGTCCGTTTTGGTGCAGGTGTGCCGTGATCTGTCAGTAGGAAGGAGGTACCTTCGTGTCACTGAAGCCTGCTTGTAACTCAGACCTCTGAGAAGCTGCTATTGCTGGGGGCATGCTGTTGACCACCAGTTTCATATTTGCTGATTTTTTTTTTTAAGGAGTGACCATTTAATGGGTTAAACTTGGAAGTTACTCTAGCCTCCTGAAAAGTTGCTGTGTGGTCCCTCTGTACACACGCTTTTGTGCGGCGTTATAAATGGGATGTTTTGGCATCGGTGGCGGCTTCATTTGGCAGGGAGAGAGGCAGCCTGAATCATGCTCCTGCCGCGGCTTCCAGACTCCCTGGGCTCCTCACTTTGCTCTGCCCATCTCTTCCCAGGAGACTCTACAGACTCATCTGGGCTTGGCTGGAGAGTTGGTTTAAAAAAAAAAAGCAGATACTCCTGTTGATAAGCTTTTTAAAAAGAGTCACGGTGCTGAATCTTGAAGCCAGGCGGTATTTCAAGTCCGTGTTGATTTTTCGTTTAGCTTTTTTTCCCCCTCCCATGAATGGTCTCCCTCGATGGTGTCACAGGGGGCAGTGGAGCTCAGTCTGCCTGCTGGCCCCTCACTGGATAGACAGGCAGGAGTCCCATAAACCCAGTCTTTACTGCCCCCTTATCTTTCCCAGCTCCCCTCCTCCCTGAAACACTATTTGTTTTCTAACACTCAAATTAATTTATTGACATGTAGTTCTTTGTAACAGAACGCATTGAAGGCCGCTGTAAATCTGTGCGGTCTTACTCAGCCGAGACCCTGTGAGCCTCCAGGTCTGAACCACTGCAGCTCGGATTCCCCTCCCCCCAGCCCTCTGGT
This sequence comes from Bos indicus x Bos taurus, assembly GCF_003369695.1. Taxonomy (NCBI): domain Eukaryota; kingdom Metazoa; phylum Chordata; class Mammalia; order Artiodactyla; family Bovidae; genus Bos; species Bos indicus x Bos taurus. The sequence continues at coordinate 42,636,294 of NC_040098.1, read as the reverse complement.
TGCATTGTCCTCTGTCTGCGAGTTGTCTCCTAGGAACACACGCCTGCTGCGGTCCCGGCTCGGACTCCGGAAGCAGGAGGCCCACTTGCTTCTGCAGGGTCATGGCTCACTGTGCCGAACGGGAGGCCAGTGTCTGGGACACGATGCTGCCGCGTCCTGGGGTTTTCTTCCCTTCCCCTGGTGTGCTCTCGCTCGGCTCCCCTGACCTGCCGTACGCCTGATGTCTGAAAGTTGTCGAGTTGGGACAGGGGCCCCGTCACATAGGGGACAGACGTTGGATAGAGTGCTTCCAGCTGATGGAGCAGTAGAAAGGTTTTTCCATCTTTTCCATTGCAAGATCTGAATTTTCCGTAAAATACCCATTAAATGGAGCGCTTCCTGGGTGGCTCAGTGGTAAAGAATCCACCTGCCAGTGCAGGAGAATCGGGTTCGATCCCTGGGTTGGAAAGATCCCCTTGAGAAGGAATGGCAACCCACTCCAATATTCTTGCCTGGAAAATTCCATGGACAGAGGAGCCTCGTGGGGCTACAGTCCATGGGTTGCAAAGAGTTGGACTAAACAACAACCTGTCAAATGTGCAAAGTAGGGCAGCTTTGCAAGCAAATGCAATTGTAGCACAGCAGAGGTTGTTAATTGGCACAAGGCACCTTTATTGAGAAAAAGGAATACTTTGTTTTCATTGCTGAGCAGTTCCATTTGTGGATATAACACACTTTTATCCACTCATGATTTGTTGGACAGTTGAGTTGTTTGCACATTTAGCCATTATACACGATGCTGCTGGGAACATGTATGTGTGAGTTTTTGTGTGGATGTGCGGTTTCACTCGTGTTGGGTATGTATACCTCGGAGTGAAATTGCTGGGTCCTGTGATAACTCTGTTGAACTTTTTCAGGAACAGCCAGACTGGTTTTCAAAACCATTGCCCTGTTTTTCATTCCCACCACAGTGTGTGATAGATCCAGTTTCTCCAGCACTTACCACTGTCAGCACTTAAACTCTTGTCTTCTTTGATTACAGCCATCCTGGTGGGTGTGGAGTGGTGTCTCATTGTGGTTTTGATCTGCAATTCCCTCATGAATGATGCTGTCAAGCATATTTTCATGTGTTTATTATCTATCCGTTTGTGTATCATGAGTAGAGATCTTGAGGTTAATGCATATCATCTTCTGAGAAAGTTTCAACAGATTCATATGTTAACTTATTTAAATTTCTAGTTTTACTTTTGAACAGAGCAGTCTGGAGATTTCAAAAACAAAACAAAATACCCATCTCTTTTTGAGTAATAAAATTATTTTTTAAATGTAAAATTTTAGTCCTAGATCTAATGCCATTTGATAAGGTAAATTAACAGTTGAAATCCTAGCAGAAAGGGAAGCTCCTGTCAGCTGAAATGATCCTTTTCCTAGTGTGCATCTGACGCTCCTCTTTGTTGAGAAATCAGAAAACCCTTAAACCAGCCTGCCACTCGCTTACCACCTGTGGTTTTAGTACAGAGAAAAGTTTTTAACCAAAGGATTCAGTTACTTTGCTGTTTCTTGGAAACTTTGAGATGGTAGTTCCATCCACTGTTCTTGATCCACTGAGGTTTTCTTCTTTCACTAGCACAAGATCCGAGGACCTAGTTGAGTCTTTATTTACACTTAAAAAAAAAAAGTAAATGGAAAAAAAATTCCCGAGACCACTCTCAGCCTCCTCACCTCCAGCGTAAGATAATGGAGGCTGTGTAATGGCGCCCGAATATATTCAGGTCCCCCCAGCCTGTTACTTTCAGTGGTAAACGGGGCGTGCTTAAGTGAAGGGTCTTCAGCAGGGAGACGGGCTGGGCTGGTCCAGGTGTGCCTGGTTTTAATCACAAGCATCTTTACATAAGAGAGTTATGCGCTTCAGAGGCAGAGAGAGAAAAAGGAGAGGGGAAAACAGAACCTTAGCCGGTCGGAGTGATGATCTTTGAAGGTGGATGAAGGGGCCACAAGCCAGGGAAGCCGAAAAGGCAAGGCGTTGGATTTTCCCTTTAGAGCTTCGAGAAGAAAACAGCCTTACCAAACACCTCCGCTTTAACCCAGTGAAACTGATTTTGACCTTCTGGCCTTCAGAATCTGTTGTTGTTGTTCAGGCGCTAAGTCCTCTCCCACTCTTTGTGAACCCGTGGACTGCAGCATGCCAGGCAGGCTCCCCTGTCCTTCACTATCTCCTGGAGGTTGCTCAAACTGGTAAGAGCATAAATTTGTGTCTTAAGACACTGGTTTTTGGTAATTGTTAGTTAGCATTGGGTAGACGGAATGAGGCTGTGTTAACCTTGTTTCCTTGTCCTCATTAACAGAGGGGTGGGCTTGAATTTGTTAGCTTATATGAGTTAAATTACCCCTTTCCTCCTCCTTATTTATTTTTTATTGTTTTTTTATGATAAAAATAATTAACTGTATCACTGTCAAAAATCAAAGTGTTGAATATATGGAATGCCTCATATATCATCATTGAGTTTTTGCCCCATTACTGGTGGAATTCAGCCAGTAATTTAGTTAGGAAACCATATAATATGTGTTCCTATCAAATACAAATTTTACAGGTGATAAATTCTCTGAAGAAAGTTAAAGCAGGTTGTGTGGTAGGGTGGTTGGAGAAAGCTTCTTGGAGAAGGTGACATTCAACTGAGACATGAGTGTTGCGATAAGGGAAGAGGCCAGAGCAGGGGCAAGTGAGCTTGAAAGAGAGTTATTTGGAATATGGGTTCAAACCATTGCAGACCACAGCAAGAATGCAAAGGAAGAAAATGCTGAAAACCAGGACGAATGTTGAGATTATGGTGTCAGTAATTCACTGCGTCCCTTTCTGTGTGTTTGGCCTCTAATGTTCATTGGGATAAGGCTCTGAGGATAGAGGGAGCAAACCCCACGCACACCCATCCTGCCCTTACGATTAAGAAGTTTATGGGTCTCAGAAGGTAATATAAAGGAATTGTCTCCCTGCACGTTTTACTGATTTTCAATTTCAGTGATGCATGATGAGCAGTTTCTAATGAACACAACAGCATCAAAATAAGCAAGCTGATACTTTGCTTTGCTTAGGCTGCAGTATAGTGATATATTTTGTATTTGGGAATTGTTGACTTTTACTTGGTAAAAAGTGGCTTGGAGTGTGTCACGGGCCAGTGGATGGTTCTCACAAGCCATGTGGCCCAGTTTGCCAGTAAAAGTGTTTCTAGAACTTTAACATGGGAGTGAATGTTAACACTTTCATTGTTCTCCATATCTCAATAAAGTGGAGATGCTTTAAGTATCTTTGCTTCTAACATTCTCCATTATGCAGCAGTTCAGAAAGATCTGTCCATCCCACACCTTCCAACATGATAACAAGGGACTGCTTTTAGCCTGAGTTGATGATGAAACACTTAAAAGCAGAAGACAGGAAAAAGGAAGGAGTTGGGGAGGAGAGGTTATCCTCTACAAAACAACTCTCCTTTTTTAGGGCCAGTTAGGATTTGACAAACTTTTCAGACCATTTTACAAAAGTCCTGACCTCAAAGAAAACACTTTAAAAATTACGTAAATTTTAAGTAGAATTTGTTTTGAGATTAGCAAACTTAATATTACCAGTTTCGGTTGTTGCGGTGAAATTCACATATTACAAAACTCATCATTTAAATTATTTTAAGATGATGGTTCCAGAGATTCAGAGATTTCTTTGAACAGGTGAAGATGAGAGGGGAGGCGCCAGACTGCTGACTGCTTGGTGTCCAGAGACAGTGGTGCTGGAGCCACTGACAGGCCCTCCCTCTTGCTGTCTGTGTGAGGCAAGCCACCTGCTTCTGCATCAGTCCGTTATTCACCAGCATCTCTTAGAAGGTTGCCTAGAATATGGTCAAGCTCACAGAGTGCGACCCTAAGTGTAGATCACGTGGGTTGCTCTTTGGTCACTGAGTCCTGTCCAACTCTTCTCCACCCTGTGGGCTGTAGCCTGCCAGTCTCCTCTGTCCATGGGATTTTCCAGGCAAGAATACTGGGGTGGGTTGCCATTCCCTTCTCCCAAGGAGATAACTTGTGATTTTGCAGTAATGAACGTACCATTTTTCCTAGCAGAACATTTCTAGATTGGACTCGTACAGTTTACAGACTGGAGAGGGTTATAAGGCAGGCGCATGTGCTTATTTTTATTCTCTTCCTTCATTATTAGTGTTTTCTGTACATTGTGGATATGATTTAAACAGTGAACTCAAATTATCATTGCAAACTAATCACATCTTATCACAGTGGGAGCTGTGGTTAGACTGATGGACAAATGCCTTCTAGTTTGTTTGAGAGGCTCTCGGGCTCTTTTTTTTTCCCTCGGGCTGCGCTGGGTCTTCGTTGCTGCTCATGGGCTTTCTCTAGTTGCTGCGAGTGAGGGCTACGCTCTAGTGGTGGCACATGGGCTTCTCTTACTGTGAGGGCTTCTCATGTTGCGGAGCACGGCCTCAGCTGTCCTGTGACATGTGGGATCTTGCCAGACCAGTGATCGAACCCCTGCATCGCCAGGTGGACTCTCAACTACTAGACCACCAGGGAAGTCCTCTCAGGCTGTTTTTAAGGGAGAATCTCTCAAAGCAACTTTATTTCCTGATTCTTAAAATTGTCTAAAACCTTGGAGTTGATTGGGAAATTTTATGCCAAATGTATGGGAAAGAATAAGTGAGAGTGATGAGAAATAAATCCATTCTCAAGTATTTTCATTAATAATATTTTGTGGGATTTTCCAGAAACTTTAGTTTGTTCTACAGAAAATGAATTGTCACCAGGTTTTCTTTGTATTTAAGGGCTACACCCTCTTTGTCTCTTGTTTGAGCATCTCACAGATGTGTTTCTTTGCATCTCATTGAGAAGCAATTCCACTTTCCTCCCAGTTTATTGTTGACTGTGTAATTTTGTTTATGATGTTTTTGTTGCTGGTGGTTTTTCTCATCCTCTGTACTCTGACTCAGGAAGCCCATCTCTTTCTCTATTTACGGTAATTACTAGAGAGCATTTTATTTTGGCCAGTGAGGAGTGCCTGCTGTGTTTCTTTGTGTGGGTATGTATGTTAAAATTGGAAAGTGTTTTCTATGAGGTCAGGGCTTTTGTAAAATGGTCTGAAAAGTTTGTCAAACCCTAACTGGCCCTGAAAAAGGAGAATTGTTTTGTATAGGATAACCTTTCCTCCCCTGCTCCTTCTTTTTTCCTGTCTTCTGCTTTTCCTTTTAAGTGTTTCATCATCAACTCTTAGGCTAAAAGCAGTCCCTTGTTATCATGTTGGAAGCTGTGGGATGGACAGATCTTTCTGAACTGCTGCATAATGGAGAATGTTTGGAGCAAGAAGGCAGCAGGCCTTCTAGAGACCTCGTACCTGGAAGGAGAAATTGGATGATGTGTGAACATGAACAGGAGACCTGACACAGTAGAGCTTGTTCTGATAGCACAAGGAGAAGAATAAAAGCTTCATCTGTCTCCTACAGGTGATTTAGGGGCTGGAATCATTCTGCAGCAGTTTGAGTTTGGGGTCAAGGAGAAATAGAACATACAAAGGCTTTTCCCTTCTCAGTTTTTAGGCCTCCCTGGCAGCTCAGCTGGTAAAGAATCTACCTGCAATGCAGGAGAACCTGGGCTCAATCCTTGTGTTGGGAAGATCCCCTGGAGAAGCGAACAGCTACCCACTCCAGTATTCTGGCCTGGAGGATACCATATAGTCCATGGTATCGCAAAGAGCTGGACACATCCTCCCGATGATGGGGTTTTGGGTTAAAGATGATCTGCTTCTTCAGACTCTCCCTCCTGATGTGGTTAAATCAGTGAGCAGCCATAACCTAGTTTCCTGATACTTTTACTGAGATAATATTTTGAGTGTTTTATTGGCAAATCAGAACTTGGCTCTGACTCATAGACATGCAGGGTTGGTTTTCCTCTTCAGTTGGAGGCAGGGAAACTCTGAATGGTTTATTCAGTGATTCAGTTCCTTGCAGGTAGTATGGGTTCGGTTTGTGTTTACGAGAAAAGAAAGCTTTAGTTTCAGCTAAAACTTTTTCTCGATTTTAGAGAATACCGAATCCTCAATTTTAGAGGGTTAATGTCAAGAAAATAAGTGTATTTGAACATACTGTGTGTTCTATTTAAATAGTTAACCTGGTTTCCTTAGTTACATGGTTTTTTCCTTTTTTTAAGCTTCATTTCCTCAACAGTTGCTTAGTAAGCTCCTAATGTGCCAGGCTTGCTGTTAGGAAGTTGTTAGGAAATGGGTGATTTTAATGCAGTGAGACCAAGTCCATCAAAGATGGGAGTGTCGATGGATGGGTGGTGCCCACACTGAGTTCACCAAAATCGCTGACCCCCAGCCCTACCCTGGCATTGACTCAGAGCTTGGTGCTGAGGTCTGTCCTCGATAAAGCTTCCTAGGGATTTCCAGGGTGGCTGAGCTCCTGTGCTGCCCAGAGCTGGAACGGCAGTCCACCAGCAGTAGCGGTGGAGCGCTGGTTAGGAGGATGGAAATGTAGGTTTCCAGGAACCCCCGTTCAGAGTGCTTTTCAGGAGAGAAACTAAGAATTTGAAGAGGAAAAGCACAGTGTAGGTCTGGCAGTGGGCTGTGACTCACAGGTGGTGGGTCTGATAGAAAATAGAGTTGACCACGTAGAAGGAATTATTTTCTGTGTTTTTCCTCCGAGTCTTTGGGGCATTTCAAAGAAGCTTCTCTGGATCCTTGCATGATTTCACCTGAGAGCTCACCCGTGTGCAACCCTCTCTGACTCGTCACCGCTTGAACACTTACCTGGGAGAGCGGGCCTCAGCCTGCTTAGGGCTGGGTGTCATCACTTCCTCATTTGCATGTGAAGCTAAATATAAGAAGGGGCGTCTGCACGTGTGTGTGAGTGAGGTACGACTTCGTGTGGCTACATAGAACTTTCTCACCAGCAGCAGCCCTGGGCCTGCAGTGTGGCCCATGCTGAGCAGTGGGTTTCTGAGTCTCCGCTGCTAGATTATTGAAGTTAACACAGGGCATCATCCAGTGCAGATGTTTCTAGAAAGCCTCTGGAGTACGCGAAACATCCCTTTTCTTCCTCCCATGTTCCGTTCTCTGCCTTCATTCACTGTTTATTTGGAAGCATCATTTTTCCTAAGTCTCTGAAAACCCTACTGGCCATAAAATGACTTGTCCAGGTCAGGCAGCCTTTACCTGACTTCACCCCTTACTTTCAGCCAAGATGTGAACTGTGTTTTTCTGCCCTTTTGATAAGACTGGAGTCTAGGTTTGATGTTTAACTACGAGCTGTATTCAGATCTCTGGCTTTGACACGCAGCCTGAACTTGGACCTCTCGCCCAGGGTCTGTGTGGACACCTCTAGCTGAGTGTAAGAATGAAGCTCTTGGTTCCTTCCTCCCTACTTTCTGCTCCAAAACACTGTTCTCAGAAGTGCCTCCTTTTTTCCTTCAGAAAGGAAAGGAAATGCCCTGAGATGAAAACTTGGGGTCACCTTTTGTTTATTCCTGGTTTCTCACGTTGTACTCGGTTCTCGGTTGGTTTAGTCCTCACTGCCTCTTGCTGCCGCCTCCGTCCTCACTTCTTGTGGGCAGTCGTCCCACCTTCCTTTATCTCCGCACCCATCCTCCCACCCCCAGTCTCCTGTTTTAATCTCAACCCAGCAACCTGTGTGAGCTTTTAAAAATAGAAATCAAATTCTGTTACTTCTTTCTTCAAAACTTTTCTGTGTTTTCCCATTTGGAGTAAAATTGTCATCTTCCCTCTTCTGCTTTATTCTTTCACACACATCATATGAAGTGTAAATGGTAAACTTTCACTTCACATCCACTGCGCTCACAACATGGGTTTTCTCTTATCACTGTGACATGCCAACATAGGAAGGACTGTGATGTTACTTCTAGAAGGCCATATTTGCTATTCCTAACAGCTGTGCTTGAAAATGAAACTGCTTATATCACCTTTTAGGGGGTCAGCCCTCATAACTTGGGAGGAGCTCTGTCGGTCTGTAGGTAAGCATGAATCTTTTCATTGAATCATTCACTCATCTATCAGGCTATTTTTATGGAGCTAAAAAAACTGCAGGAAATCTCATTGTGCATGAAAGAAATGAGGGAGCCAGTGAAGGTTTCTGGTTTTGTTTAGGTGGCAGAAGTAGTTGTGATCTTCAGAAATCATTGTGAAATAGTGATATGGTTAAATCTTGTCATTGGTCTAGGAACTGAGTTCACTGGTAGTAAATATCTCAGTTTGAATGAAACTGACATCTTGTACTAAGGGTCCTGGTCACATAGATCATGCATTCTTTGCATTATAAAGACCAAGAGCTGGGGTGGTGGATACTAAGACAGAGTTGATAAATTGAGCCTAATTGTTTATGTATTTCTTGGTATTAGAGGTTTGAGGTTGTACTTTTATTTGTATGTATTCAGTCTGTTCTTTATTTACTGGTGAGTTATTGTTGAAGTCATGATTAATATTCAGTTAATAAACACCAGTACTTCTGTTTGCTGGTGTCTGTTTTGCGATGGGGCTGCAAAATGAGAGCTGTTGCCTCTGTGTGAGATGCTTATCGCTGGTCAGTTCCGGGGGCAGGGGTTGGGAGCACTAGCGGGACAAGGACTTAACAACTCTATGCTAAGTTGGGTTGATGATCATTTTGTAGGTCATGCTAGGAAATTTGGAAATGCCCCCTGTAGTAGCCACTGGGAGCCTCAGAGGCTTTTGAACTTTGAAAGGAGCCCCAAGGATTGATGGTTTTAGAATGTAAGTTGATGCAGTTTTTATTTCCATCATAATCAGAGATTGGGAAGGGCAGAGGAATCAGAGTTGAAAGTTTTCAGTTCAGTTGCTCAGTCATGTTTGACTCTTGGACTGCAGCACACCAGGCTTCCCTGTCCATCACCAACTCCCAGAGCTTGCTCAAACTCATGTCCATCGAATCCGTGATGCCATTCAACTGTCTCATCCTCTGTCATCCCCTTCTCCTCCCACCTTCAATCTTTCCCAGCATCAAGGTCTTTTCCAGTGAGTCAGTTCTTCACATCAGGTGGCCTAAGTACTGGAGTTTCAGCCTCAGCATCAGTCCTTTCAATGAATACTCAGGACTGATTTCCTTTAGGATTGAGTGGTTGGATCTCCTTGCAGTCCAAGGGACTCTTAAGAATTTTCTCCAACACCACAGTTCAAAAGCATTAATTCTTTGACTCAGCTTTCTTTATATTTATAGTCCAGCTCTCACATCCATACATGCCTACTGGAAAAACCATAGCTTTGACTAGGCAGACCTTTGTTGGCAGAGTAATGTCTCTGCTTTATAATATGCTGTCTAGGTTGGTCATAGCTTTTCTTCCAAGGAGCAAGCATCTTTTAATTTCATGTCTGCAGTCACCAGCTGCAGTTGAAGCCCCCCAAAATAAAGTCTCTCACTGTTTCCATTGTTTCCCCATCTATTTGCCACGAAGTGAAGGTTTTGGGGGAGAGGAAACAGAAAAACCAGCCAGGAGTCAGGTTTCTAATGATTTGCCTTAGGTTTGGCAGTTGTATTTTCTGGCAGTGAGAACAGTCTTCATGCAGGCAAGGTGGGAGTCAGGTCCCTTGCAGGCTGTATACCTGTGGTTCTCAGTCTGTTCTCTGACTAGCAGCATCACCTGGGAGAAACTTTGTGGGTGGAACCCACGTGTGTGGTTTGTTAAGCTCCAGTGTTTTTTCTCATAGATTTCTCAGGTTGGTGGCAACTCTGTGTTCATCTGTTTGTACACAGGGAAACAGAATTCCATAACCAAAATCCAGGCCTCTTACCTCCTGACTGCTGTTAACGTGTTCACTCCATTGAAGAAGTATTTTTGAATATTGCTGTTGTGTACTAGACTCAGCCCTAAAGGCTGGAAACACGAAGATGAAACAGACCTGGCAAAGCCTCTGGAGTCACACAGACAAGTCTGTCTGAACGTCCTGTGCATCATTTGGAAATGGTTGAAACGTGGAGTTATCAAACGTGGAGGACAGAGGCACGAGAAACAGTAGTGTGTGACCTGCCACACGCTGGTCTGCATTTTCCATTAGTGGGAAGCGCTGTTTGGAGGGGTGACAGGCATTAAAATTATTTCTGGAGGTCCGTTCCTGTAATGACAAGGTACAAACTGATGGTCCTTAACTCAGGGGACCGCTGGAGGATATGAGGAAAGGAGGGAAAGAACAAACGTGATTGGGTGTTCATTGATATTAAATCCAAGGACAAAGTTTATTTGTGTACTTTACTGTAACTTGAAAATTTTCATAAAATGGCCCTCCACACCCACCCCTTAACAGGTTTTACAGTGTAGCGTGACCAGACAGCCAGTCCCCTGGGAAAGTGTGGACGCTCATGCTTATTTCCTGGGTGGAGGTTCTTTCTGAGCCAGAAAAAGCCAGCAAGTCAAGTCAGTCAGTCAGGTATTGACAGAGCTCATCACGTCACCCAGCAGTGTCCCAGGGCCTGGGGGGAGAAACAGAAGTATAAAAGTCATCCTAGCCCTTGGTCTGGCTCAGAGGCCCGTAACCTTGACTGGTCCTGGCAGGAGGCGGGGCAGTGGTCATTCTCAGAAGTTTGGGCCCCCCGTTGGTATTGGGAGACTAGCTGGTGGGGTGCTGGTTTTTGTCTGCTCTTAAACCCAGAGGAGTTATTTTGCAGGGAAATAATTTAGAACATGATTCGAAGGCATATTAAAGCTGTGCGTGTCTTTAGGGCTTCCTCGTAGACTGAAGAATCTTGTATTTCATCCTCTGAATTTCATGTACATTCCCTGCAAATTTGAAAGGTAAGATGTGGCAGAACAAGTTGGAACCACTTCCTGAGAGTTATATGGGTAAATGTCAGTTCTTATCTACTTTAGACTCTGATTTTCTTGTGCAGGGTATTCTCATGTTCCAGAATTTTCTTGTACCTGTTTTGAAGAGTCTTAGGGCCATAATGAAATGAGTTAGCAAGGAACACAGCCAATTGAAAAACTCCGTCCAATTCATTATCAGTGCCGATCTAGAACAGGAGGGATGAAAACATTCTTTAGCCGGGGTGTCCATTTTGAGAAGCACATGGCTGATGAGTTCTTGAAATGTGTCCAGTACAACTTAAGGAACTTAATTTTTAATTTTAATTAAGTCAGTCGTAAATACCCACATGTGGCTGGTGACTACGCTGTCGGATAGTGCAGCTTAGAATATGCCATTTGGGGGGTTTGGGGATATTCTTATTAACATAAAAAGGCTGTAAGGATGAAAAGATCCCAATCAGTCAGAATGCCCTTGGGAACCTAGTTGTTAATGATTTATTCCCAGATGAGGCTGTTGGGAGTTGCTCGTTGGCATTGCTGACACAGAATCGTCCCTCATTCTGGTTTCTCTTTCCAAGACCCATGTCAAGTATTTATTTGTAATTTGACTTAATTTCTCCCCTATTTCCTCCACCGAAGGGAGATCGCCAGTCCTATTTCTGCCAGTTTCTTGTAGATAGTGCCCTTGGGACCGCGAGTCCTTTTTGATTATGTTGGGACAGCAGACTGTCAGACCAGGAGTTGAAGGGGTGGACGCTGAGTGGCGTGGCCCTCACCGCTGGCCCCTGCCTGCACCGCTTAACCGTGAACGTGGGCTGCCGCTGCCTTGGCAACGGCGGGGTCTGACATGCTCAGATGCAAAAAAGCTGACTTGGCAGCTGCCCAGCAGATTTTTATAAAGGCTCAGTTGGTGGCCGGAGATTCAGGCTGTCAGAGTTGTGTTATGCAATAAATCGTTTTCAGCAGAAGTTCTTAATCCAATTTCGGCTGTAGCTTTTTATTTTATTTTTTTTAAATAGGCGGTAATCAAAGATAAGTACACATTATTTAATGGGAGTTTGGAAGAAGTAAAACTCTCCTTGCATAAGCATTTTCAGTCCGTTTACTTTATCCCTGGAAGCTTGTCTTTTGGAGGAAAATTGCTGCTTGAAGTGCTTTTAATTTAAAACCAAAGGAGCGTCATTCTCCAGTTCAGTAAGTCAGTGGCTTCAGATTTCCAGGTGTGAATGTTCCCCCATTTCTCTTTGAGATTGACAGATGAACCATTTTATGAAATTAAAAATGAAGATTGAGTTGATTTGAGACATTGAGTTGATTTCCAGTGGAGAAAATATTTTGTTAAAAGCAGAAGAAACAGTTTTAACCTCTTTCTCTTTTAATATTCTCTCTCTCTCTGGCTCTTTAAATCCTTGTTTGTGTGGAATCAGTGCCAAGAATCAACATCCCTAACAAATTATTACTGTTATTATTTTGGATGCTTTCATTGTTCTCTCAAACTGTTGATGGAAGAGGCTGATATTTCAGACAGCAACAAATTGCATTAAGTAGGGTGATTTAACAGCAGGTATATGCAAAACCTGGGCTCTTGAAAATAAAAGGCATTTATGTAGAGGTTTCCAGACATTCTTCCCTGGAAGGAGGAAAGGGCTGTGAATTTTCTTTCCACCTCCCTCCTGGAGCCAGTCTTCCACAGTTTTGTTATTGGTAATATCTTTTCAGTCATCAGTCCCCTGTCCCCCACCCCCCATGTGACATTTCCGGTTACTCCAACGCAGCGTGGAACTGAGCACTGAAGCTGGGCATCACTTTTCTTTCTTTCTTTCTTTCTTTTTTAAAGGAGGTGGAAAGTCACGAATTGCTCCTCGCTCAGACCCTTTGCAAAATGAATGGAGATGGAATATATGCACGTGGTGGTGTTGGTAACTCATCCGGTGGCTGCTGTAATCCACTTAATTGTCTTAACTCCTGTGTCAGTTTTAATGAAGGGATGTCATGCCAGGAGTAGGGCTTTCTGCCTGTGAACATGCATGCATCCTGCATGCCCCTATCTGCTTGGTTTACTTGCCAGAAGCTCTGACGGGAGCATTTGACTGGCTGCTCTCTCGCCATGGAAGCAGAAGTGTTTCCTGTGGAACATGGTAGTGTGTGCACATGTCTCAGCCCTCCAATCCCCCCAAGCCAATTGACATTTGAAATGTTGGTGGGAGGTTCTGGACTTCAACGTAAAACTTATGTGTCTTGGATACTGGTTTTATTTTCTGTGGTGGTGATGTTAAAAATAATCTGCAGGGTAGTGAAGACCTTTGCTGGAAGGAACCTAGTCCCTGGTTGACCTTTGCCCCAGTTTCTACCAGTTGTTCCGTCAACCGTATTAACAGTGCCCGTGGCTGCGATGATGAATTACTTGGTCACTCATAATGGATGAGGCTCTTAATTTAGTTTGCCCACAAGTAGTGGGAAGTTAACTCTCTTCCATGGGGACTGGTTTCATTTTTATATAGTTGTAATTGTTAGAAAATGTGTGTGTGTGTCTGTGTTTAAATTGATCAGAAATGGGCTTCCATAGAACCTGGCACCGGAAACCGACCAGGACTGACTGACTTGGAAACCCCTATTGCTTGCATGCACTCCAGTGTTTGAGTGCTTGGAAGAGGGTTGGAAGACTCTGCCCCAGCCTGTGGCTGAGTGGACGACATGGCTTTTCTGTATCAACAACTTGATCAGTTTTGAGACAGTCAATTAGAAGAACTATTGGTGCAGTTAGAACATGTTAATTCAGTAGTCCAGGGTTTTGAAGCGAGGGCCATGGAGAGAAAATTTGAATTGTTAGCAAATTCATTTTATATTAAGGCCCTTTGGGGGCTTTATTGAAACTGACATTGATAAGAATTTACATCATCAGTGGAAGTTGGGGTAGGCACTCTAGTACATTTAAAATAGTCATGCATGCCCATGTCCGCAGCCCCAGCCCTTCTCCATGAGGCTGAGTTTGTAGGAGACGTGGCAGTCTGCAACCCAACAGATCATGTATCTTCTTCATAAACCTGGCTAAGGAAGAAAGCATCTCATGTTCTTATATGTCTTCCTGTGTTGGTTTTGGTTTTTGACCTTAGAGGTTGGGAGAAAAATCATAGAAAAATAATTTGCAACTGGGAGCCGTGAGTTTTGTCGGTTTGGGGCCTTCCTTTGTGTTTTGTGGCCCTGGGTGTTCTTTGGAAGGAATGATGCTGAAGCTGAAACTCCAATACGTTGGCCACCTCATGTGAAGAGTTGACTCATTGGAAAAGACTGATGCTGGGAGGGATTGGGGGCAGGAGGAGAAGGGGACGACAGAGGATGAGATGGCTGGATGGCATCACCAACTCGATGGACTTAAGTCTGAGTGAACTCCAGGAGTTGGTGATGGACAGGGAGGCCTGGTGTGCTGCAATTCGTGGGGTTGCAAAGAGTCAGACACGACTGAGCGACTGAACTGAACTGAATGGGGGGGTACACCCGTTCACCCAACAAATAGTCCTTGGGAGGATATGGTTAACTGCAAGCTTAATGAGATCCTACTGGGTGATGTGGCTGCTGAAATGTATGCCAACTTTCAGATGATGCAGAGAAATAGAAATGATCTTATTGCATATGCTGGTCCTCTTCTGGGATATTATTCACATTTGTGTTTAATTCTGTGTCACCTTTAAAGGGAAGTTGTCCCAACTTGGGTAATCAGGGAATGAGAGCTTGAGAGATCATGTCACACTGATTCAAGGAACTAACCACTTCTCAGTGTCTTAACTTTTTTGTTGATTTCATTCTTGCTATTTGGTCACTTGTTTTTCGCTCAGTTAAAAGAAGTCAAAGGAAAGATTTCTCAGTATATTAATATAGACTTCTTATTTCTGACAGTAGAAATGGCAACAGTTAGATGGTTGTTAGAAGCATTCATCTAGGGTTTCATCTCATCTTCATCTTTGCTTGTTTTCCGACGGAAGGTAGAAAGTGACGTGAAATGGGCAGCGTGGGGCTCGTCTGTACAGCAGGGCTTCTGAAACTTTCACATGCACGGTCATCGCCAGGGGGTCTTAAAATGAGCCGCGTTTCTGCAGGCTGCCGAGTGGTTGAGGCACTGGCGGTGGTCGGAGCACTGCTGGGTCTCCAGGCTGGGCTGTGGGCTTTGCAGAGCCTTCGGCGGTGCCGTCTGCCGCCCGGTGTGTGGTGTCTTCACGCGCTTACTTTCTGTGCCCCCTTTTCTTACATGTCTGTTACAAAGCTTGGAGCAGCTAGAGGTTATGCTGTCATTTTTCCTTTCAATGAAAAGATTATGACGAGATACATTCAACTTTAATGCCTGAGCCCTTGCCATTTTAAAACTTTTTTCAAAGAATGGTAGATGTTTTGCAAATGAAAACAAAGCCCTGTCACTTGTACTTTCAAAGATCTTATTACTTAGTCTTCCATTTGCCAAAGAAAGTGATTTTTTGAAGTCAGTATCAAAGCAGATCTATGTGATGACTGCCCCCCCCTCCATCTGCCAGCAGATCTAGTTGTTTTTTTTTTTTTTAATTTCAGTGTTTGCAGAGCATTTTGGGGGGGCTTGGAAGAAATCAGTAAGAGATCATGGGGTAGGAATGAGGACGGGTGGTGTGTCATCTGGGAGTTGATTCTTAAGATTTAGATGGTCTGTTAACCTAGAGGTTTTACCATGGAAACCCCAAATGACAGGAGCTGTTTTTAAATCATTAATGCTGCTCACCAGAACTGGCCACACACTCTGGGCAGCTGAATTTGCATCCGAATGAGACTGCTGGACGCTGGATCAGTGGTGTGACTCCTCCTGTATCTGCCTTTATTAAGCTGACCAGTAAAGCAAACAGACCGGGGCTGGGCGTGGTGTAGGAAGCTTGCTTTCGTGGAGAAGGGCTTGCTCTCTGCTCTCAGCGCTGCAGTGCAGATCCCGGGCGATTCCCTCTGAGAAGCGGGAGAGCCTCTAGGCCCACGAAGGTCAACAGGGGATCGTGAGTATTTTGAACACTGAGGCACCATTGGCTTTTCAGTTGATTTGATGATAGTCATTTGGGTCTGAATAAGTGAATAGAGAGGTGGAAGGAGATAGAATGAGGGGCTCCTGGGAGACACAGAGGAGAAGGAGCCCACAGAGATGGGTGGCAGGGAGAGGAACAGAGAACTCAGAGGGCTGTTCTGTGAACAATCTGGGTAGCGTTTAACTGAGGTGAAGGGACTGTGGGGCAGCGGACTTGGGCTCTGTAAGGCCACGTGGACTTGGAGATGGGCGCTGTCTTCACAGGGAGCTCGCTGGTGGCAGAGGGGTGGTGTGCGGGTGTTAGGTCGATGACAAGCTTACCACTGAGAATGCAAGGTGTTGCCCGGCCCTGGTGGAGTCGTCACTGTGGGGCCCTTTTTACAGGGATAGTGTGTTTTCAGTCAAGGAAACTGGAGTGATTTCAGGCCCTTCACTTAACCCATCCTGGAAATTCGGCACTGACAGGCCGAGTGTGTGTGGGTAAGTTGGGAGGCAGGATGCTGAGGCGGTCCAGTTGTCAGCGTCCTGAGCTCGCCCAGTCACAGGTGCTGGGATAACACTGTGAGGAGCAGGAGAAATGACTCTATGGCTGGTTAAATAAGACAGCTACTGAAAAGGGGAAAAGAAAACGGAAGGGTTGGACTTAAAAGGTCCTGGAAGCTCTTGGGGCGGGGGTGGGATTTGCCTTTGGAGTTCTTGACTTCTAATGAGAGAGTTAGGCCTAGGCTATGTTCTAGAGCACTCAGTAGAACTTGGACTGGTCAGAACTATGAGAAGACAAGTGTTAGGCCCCTGAAATACCTTCTTCTTCCCAGCTTCCCACGACACCCAGCTTGCAGGGCCCTATGTGCCTTGTGGCTGGCTGCTGGCCCACCTTGCCAGCCTCCCACTAGAGAGGGGTGTGCACTGAATGTGGGGGTTCATCTCGACTCTGCAGCTATGAACGGCAGTTTGATTTCTAATTTCTAAATCATTACTTAGCCTGCTGAGCTTTTGGAAACAGAGCAGAGTCGACTTCTTACCTGTTAGGTTTGTGTCTTGCATCAACATTGAGGGAGGTGGCAAGTCTTGACCAGCACTCTAGATTATAAAAGAACTCGTGTGTGTGTGTGTCTTTTTTATTTTTAATGTCTAGAACTTGAAACCCTGTATTCTGAGTTGTAGGTTTCTTTCTCCTTTATTTATAAGCATCTTACTGGGCTTCCCTGGTGGCTCAGAAAGTAAAGAATCTGCCTGCAATGCAGGAGACCCAGGTTTGATCCCTGGGTTGGGAAGATCCCTTGGAGAAGGGAATGGCACCCAAACTCCAGTATTCTTGCCTGGAGAATCCCATGGACAAAGGAGCCTGGCAGGCTTACAAGTCCATGGGGCTGTAGAAAGTTGGACACGACTGAACAACTAACACACTATCCAGGTAGGTGTCACGGAGCTGCTGCTGTTAATAAGTGAGCGTTAAATGTGTCTTCCTTTGCAGAAGTTTTCATCTCAAAAGGTCTGTCTGTTTTAATTAGACATCAGTCTTCAGGGTGTTTAATTCTCTTTTTGGAAGGCCTGAAGTCAGAATGAAGACTGTAGTCTGAAGAGGAAGCAGTAAATCGTCATAGGAATTTTACATTGAAAGCTATTTTTGGGGCTTTACAGTTCATAAACTGTGTGTATGTAGGACATAATCGTTTGTAATCACGGCCTGGTTTGTGGTGGAGACCTAATTGCTGAGGCTAGGAACCTGGGGTGGTGAAGACCATTCTGTCTGGCAGCCTTCACTGTGTCCTGGAAGGTGGACTTCAGCCCATGAGCAGGGACTCTTCCCAAGGCTGAGACTGTCACTCAGTTGAAACCAGTATGCTAGAGGCACGTTCACGCACACTCAGGGGACTTGTTTGCTGCCAAGAGTGAATTCATTGTGCTTTTCACCTCTTGTGTAGCTGAATCATTGGCCTTTTTGGCAGGTTGGTTCCTTGGGCTCTTCAAGTGGGGTCTGGTCGGAGCACTTGGTTTTCCTGGTTTTCAACCATGTAGTTGGCCAGCCTCTGGTGACTTGCAGAGTGGTGGTTGAGAAGCTGCGTGCGCTCCTCCTGTCGTGTGGAGGCAGCGTCTGCTGGCCACTTGCAGTCTTCATGTGTGAACTTGAGCACCACCCTGGTCTGTAGATACCTTGGTGCTTTCAGGAGAGTCACTGGGGGGAGAGGGTGTGTCTTCTTTTCCTGGAGGTAATGGAAGTCTCAGCAGGTGTGAGGCACAAAGGGCACCCCAGGAAAGGTGGAAATCCTGGCTCTTTGCTCCCAGGCCTTCTCTTCCCCTTCTTAAAGAAGATGGAGAATCACTGTCATTCTAGGAAATCCTGGAAGATTAACAGGAGCACAGCTTCCGTTATGTGGGGCTTAGAGACTGTGCGGTTGGATTTCTAACATGCAGTGTGTGTTTATGCAGAGTTTAGGAATTTACGAGCTGGAGAATATCTTGGATAATCTACCTCCCTTATCTCCGCGGGAGGAGGCTTTAGTGACCGGCAGTGGCAGGGAGTGAAAACCAGCTCTGTAGGGTGTGGCGTGCGGCAGCACCAGCCCGACCCTGACATATTTGCCTCCTGTTTGAACAAAAGGAACCTGAAGAACCAGAACCCCGCGTTGCTGTTGTTCGGTTGCTCCGTCGTTTCTGATGCTTTGCAGCCCCACGGACTGCAGCATGCCAGGCTTCCCTGTCCGTCCCCATCTCCTGAAGTCACTGGGGTGTTAATGTTTTACTTACTTGCTTAAGGCCCCAAGTACCCAGAAGCCCATAATCCTTCTATCTCTTAATTGAACTCTTAGAAAAATGAAGTCTTGAAGTAGGTGTGTGACTATAAGGACTACTCAAATCAGCAGATGTCCACAGGAGATCAGAT
Source organism: Bos indicus x Bos taurus (assembly GCF_003369695.1). Classification (NCBI taxonomy): domain Eukaryota; kingdom Metazoa; phylum Chordata; class Mammalia; order Artiodactyla; family Bovidae; genus Bos; species Bos indicus x Bos taurus. The sequence continues at coordinate 42,617,590 of NC_040098.1, read as the reverse complement.
GTCCACTGTAGGCAGATATCCACAGGAGAGAACCTGTGAGGGTCTCAGGCTGTGGGAAGCAGCTCTTTAAACCTTGAGAGTCTTCTTGCTAGTTCCCTAAAAGAGTTAGCTCAGTTGGCGCACCGTATCAGCCATCTGCAGCCGCTCCGTCCTGACTGGGCCCCGGTCCTGCCCTCTCCCACTAGTCTGCACTCTATCTTTGCTCTTGGAATTGCTGGAATGGTCCCTGGGTGGGCTGCTGGTTCTTGGTTCCCCCGTCCTCCCAGCCCGCCCCCCGTCTTGGTCACTGCTCTCTCAAGCGCTTACACTGGATCTGATACAACAGACTGGGGCAGCACTCTTAAATGAGACCTTCGAGACCTGTTACTGTCTGTATTCTTCTTTGAAAAACCACCCCCTGCCACCCCATTTGCTATTCCACCAAGATCCATTGCCCTTTTTCTGCAGTGGTCTCTTTCCCTCTCACTTTTGTGTGTGTGTGTGTGTGTGTGTGTGTTTTATTCCCTTAAAAGGCCAGTGCAGATCCAGTTTCATTTCTTCTGACTGAATGGTAAATTCCCTGAAAGCAGCACCCACTCCCAACAGCAGCATTTCCCAAAGAGTGGGGCGCGTGTTTGTGAGGTGCCTGCGCTCTGCAATTGCTCACTTTAAAGAGCTCCAGTACAGTGATGCGTTACCCTTCCTGTTGTGGCTGCTGTAACGCTCTTTTCTAAACTTTGCCAAGATTATAAAACTTCAGTATTACCAGTTAATGACAGGGTTTGGGCACGGGGCGTGTGAAGGGAGATGCTCCTCCAGTCCCGTTACAGCCTGAGGGGTGGCCCTCCAGGATGGACCAGCGCCCTCTCTCTACTGGATGTAGTTCTCACCTCCGGAACCGGGTCTCAGTCATGTAATACTTGCTTGGGATTTTTTTTTTTTTTTTAAGTTTATTCTGAGTCTTGAACATTTGCTTGCTTTCTTTGAAGTAATGCTCCTCTCCCCGTTCTTCCTTCTTTCCCCAGGATGACAGTGATGGGATTCCGTGGTCAGAAGAAAGGGTGGTACGTAAAGTCCTTTATTTGTCTCTGAAGGAGTTCAAGAACGCCCAGAAGAGACAGCACGGGGAAGGCATTCCTGGGAGCCTGAAGGCCGTGAACGGTGAGTTGCCGGTTCTGCTGGGTTGGATGCCGTTCTGGGCCCGGCCTTGTTTCTGAAATGGATGTGCTTGCTCGCGGCGGCTTGTGCTTCTCAGGCTGGGCCCCTAACGGCAGTTACCCTGGTTGGGTTTATGGATTCATTTTTCTGCTCCTTTATATGCTGCATAACATAATTGGCAAGGTGCCTTCGTTAGTCTGTGCCCTGTAGACAAGACCAGGGCTGCGATCTGGTTTCTGCTGTTTGCTGGGCTGTGTGTAGAGCTGGATATACAGGTTTTTCTGGGAGCACCTGTCTTTCTATCCAAGCAGGAGAGCAGAAGCAGGCTTGGATGATCTTGCTGAAATGTGGCTGCTGTTTACAGAGGAAGCAGCGTGAATCTGTGTGCTTGCTGCCCGTCGCGCTGTTTCTCTGGCTCGGAGCCTCCCAAGGCCCGGGCCGGTGGCCTGCGTGGCGGCAGGCAGACAACACAGGCAGAGTTGCGTGCATCCGGTGTTCCTCCTCCTGGGTGGTTATCAAGTGGATCTCTGAAGCCTGGAGGGAAACTTGCCCCTGAGTCTGATGTCTCTTTTTAACAGGGTTAGTGTGACTCAGATGGCATCAGCCAGTGAAGACCATTTCGGAACAAGCATTTGGTTACTGTTTATATTTTATCTCGAGGGTTGTGGCTGTGGTAGCAGCATTCCATGGCCTCTCTTGTTAATTTCTTAAACATGAGTGAATTGACCATGTTCTGCTTGTATTTGTTTGAAGTAAGGAGATGAGGAAGAGGAGAACCTATTATTCTTTTTGCGTCTTCGCTGTAATGGTGGAGTAGTAAAATCATGGCACATGGAACCTGGCAGCTTGCCAGGCTGCTGAGTGACAGGTTGACTTTAGGCCGTGGAGTTTTTTCCATCCTGCTTAGCTGTGAGGTGAGTTGTCTGGGAGCGTCTCGTTGGAACCAGTGCTTCCCAGACAAGACCTGTTGGCACTCTCTTTCCGTAAGGCGATGGCAGGGTTTCCTGAGGTGGCCTTCCTGAATGCCTCCCACTTGTATTCTGTCACCGCTCCTGGTATTGTGTGACTGAAGGCCAAGCCAGGGTGATGGGAAAGGCCCTTTTTGAATCCTGCATGTGTCGTAATCAAAACAATGTGAGCGCTCTGTTGCCACAGTGTACTGCTCAGACCCCTGTTTTGTCCTGGATCTCCTCCAGTGGAGGAAGCCCACTCATTGCTTGACTTCTGGAATAGAGTAAATCCCCACATCATTTTAAAGAGCGCTTGGGGTCAGTCTTGCTGTCATTGTTTGACACTGAACACATACTGTTGTGCTCTAAGTTTTGAGGAGAGGGAGTTGGGGTGGCATTTTATTGGATCTGGGGTCGGGGAAGAGCGACGGCACTGTGGTGTTGGGTTTCACCGCTGGGACGAGGCGTGCCCTCACCCTGCTCCTCGGGAGTGCTGATGCTTTGGTGCTCTTGGAGTTTTTTAATAAATAAAAATCAGACTAACTGGGAAGAAATCAGCTGTTAGTACAGAAAGGTAGCCAGGTGTCTGGGATGGACTAGTGGTGAAATTAGGGTGAAAGAACAAAAACTGCAATAAGGCATTCAGGAAGAGACTAGCCCTGCCGGCTAGTTGGCCAGTCGTAGCTCTTGTTCTCATCGGCGTAGTCAGGGCTTGACGACAGTGAGGAAGGAATTTTAAGAAAAGCTGGCCTATGCGTCTCTATTGGGAACATTGAAAATACTTTAATTCTGTTGCCTTTCACTCTGATAAAGACTGACTTATCTGTTTTCTTTCTTTTTCTTTTAAACGCTCAGACACCGAGGCTTCTGTCTCTCTGCTGTGAAGTTGCTGTGAGCGGCCCTTTTCTGGTTCGTGTTGCTGTGTGTGCAGGCTGTGTTCCAGGGCCACATTTTTGCTGTTCCTCTTACTCTGTTTCGATAGCAGTTCTAAGTAAACACATTGCCCTGTTTTAGAACCTGTGTATGTTTCAAGAAGCCTTTTCTTTAAAGGCAGTTAGCATGTTAAACAAATGTGCTTTCTTATTTAGGGGCTGTTGGAAAGCATCAGCATCCCAGGTGGCGCTAGTTGTAAAGAACCTGCCTGCCAACGCAGGGGATATAAAAGACGCCGGTTCGATCCCTGGGTCGGGAAGATAACCTGGAGAAGGACACAGCAACCCACTCCACTATTCTTGCCTGGGAAATCCCATGGACAGAGGAGCCATAGGGTTGCACAGAGTTGGACAGGACTGAAGTGACTTTGCATGCATGTGTGTACATAACAGAAAGCATGGAAACTAGACTTGTTACCATGGGAATCAGTCCTTCTGTGTAGGTCCCAGAGTCTCAGGGTGCTCTTCCTAAGGGGTGTGATTCAGAGAAAGCCGAAGTAGCAGGCAGCCTCCAAGACTCTCTGGGAGTAATAAGGATTGTAAGCAGTGTTATCTCTGAACGTGTATACACGTGTGCTTCTGTGTCGCTCAGTAGTGTCCGAGTCTTTGCGACCCAAGGACTGTTACCTGTACCTGCCAGGCTCCTCTGTCCATGGGTCTCCAGAAGGAGCACTGGGGTGGGCTGCCATGCCCTTCAGTGGGTGCTGTGTAATCAGCATTCGTGTGCAGTGCAGTGACCTTGTCTGGAGCTGGGCCTCACTGCGCCTCGCAGCAAGCGCTCTCTGGGATTACTCATTGTGGGCGGGTGAAGTTGGGGGTCATGGTTGGGGGGAAGAGTGGTCTCAGTAGTCATGCTTTTTCATTTTTCTTTTAACTACTTTTTATTGTTTCCCATCTTCTCAAGATTCCCTTTCAAAAGCTGAAATAACTGCATTAGTTTAGTGTTAGCTGTGACAGAAGGTTATCTGGTGGTAGAGTTTGAAGCAATCTAGTCCGGAGCCCTCGCTGGGAAGTGTGATGGGAAACAGGATGGGACAGAGGGGACGGCAGGTACCTGCACCCCGTTTCGGGGGGATGGTGGGGGGAGCTTCTGGTCCCCTGTGCTCCCTTTCTCGTGCTTCATGGCATGGGGGTCATGGGTAGTGGGGTCCACTTCTGAGACCCGTGGCATTTGTAAGGGCAAGAAGACGTTCTTGTGGGGGCTGTTTGAGAATTTTCTGTGGTCATGACTCACTGATGGCGCACGGTTCCTTATAATGCAGTAGCAGAATTGCAATTACAGCTCAAGCCACGTAACTTTGAACCCAGTACTGATTTTTGAACCCAGAATGGAAGAAAATGACACCTTATCCTTGCAACAGTGGTATGAGAAAGATGGTGTTTTGTTTTACCCCTGTATTTAAACAAAGATGTTTCAGAATTACTGGTCTTGCCAGAGTTTCCTGGGAAAATACAATTTTAAAACGATTAGAGTTCACAGAATGGGCTTGACATAATTTTTATCTAATTGGGAAACGAATTGACATCACTTCCGTGAAATCATGGGCATGCTAGGATGATAAACAAGCAGCCCCCTGCCTGGCCTCTCGTGTGAGGAACGTGGGGGCACTGTTGTCTGCTTAGAGGGTACACACGGCGGCTTGTCTGGGTGACTGAGCTCAGCTGTCCCACTTCGGCAGGTTTAGTAGAACAGTAAGCTGAGCAGACGTAAGACAGTAGTTCAGTTCAGTCGCTCAGTTGTGTCTGACTGTCTGCAACCCCATGGACTGCAGCACGCCAGGCTTCTTTGTTCATCACCAACTCCCGAAGTTTACTCAAACTCATGTCCGTCGAGTCAATGAATGATGCCATCCAACCATCTCATCCTCTGTCGTCCCCTTCTCCTCTCACCCTCAGTCTTTCCCAGCATCAGGGTCTTTTCCAATGAGTCAGTTCTTCGCATCAGGTGGCCAAATTATTGGAGCTTTAGCATTAATCCTTCCAATGAATATTCAGGGCTGATTTCCTTTAGGATTGACTGGTTTGATCTCCTTGCCATCCAGGGGATTCTCAAGAGTCTTCTCCGGCACCACAGTTCAGAAGCATCACTTCTATCTAAGATTTTATGTCATAAAATCTGTGTTTGCCATCAGTTTTGCTTTTGTAGTCTATAAAGTGACAAGGGATGAATTTTTTTTTTGGTCTTCCTGGAGGTGGTGCATGTGAGTCTGGGACAGCCCGGTGGGTTGTCTGTGTAGGAATTGCACCCGAGGTGACAGCTTGTTGGCTGTAGCCAGGCTGCTGGGGAGGCAGCACTCAGATTTCTGCTGGATGCGAGCCCTCTGTGTCCTCTGTGCTGGAGATGGTGCCACTTTTCCCGGCAGTCATAAATTGACAAAAGCTTCAGAGAGCCTGGCAGAGGCCTCGGCCTAGGCCTCGGCCACTCTTTGAGGGCCCTTGGCCCTCTGGGGCTGAAATTAGGGACATTTAAATAATAACATGCTACACACGTAATGAGTACACATAATTTACACAATCAGGGAGGGGAGCTATTACTTGTCTTTGAATTTCATGTACTTTCTATAAATTTCATCTGAAATCCAGCAAACCCTCTGGCCAGCTAAAGCATCTTGACTAGATTTAAGGGAAACTGGGTCTTTTTTCTTAGAAGCCGACAGTAGTTGTGATAGCCGGAACTTGTATTGCATTCTTGCTCTTTGCCAGTTGTTTATTGTTTTATCACTTTACCTGTGTTTTGCTCATTTAATCTTCAGAACTCACCATTTTATAGAAGTAGAGAGAACTACCTTAGGGTGATCAGCAGTTTGCTTCCCCGACTAGTTTGAGACAGAGCCAGGATTTAAACCCTGGCTTTCTGCATTGAGCTCCCCTGCTTATAATCACCACTGACATAAATAGAAGTCATTTTGAGACCTCCTGTAAAGATAGGATTCCAAAAATATGAAATCGTAGGAGTACTTTTTTTCAAATAGCAGTTTCTTTCAAAGGAGATACTGTGAAGCCTTTCATGAGCAAGGCGAAGTCAGAAGAGGGGGCAGTTCAAGTATTTATTCACATGAGGGTGGTTCTGGGCTTTATTAGCACTCGTTATTGAATTGATAGTCAGTGGAAATTAAATAAAAAAACTGCATTCCTCCTGACTAGTCACCCTCCTACACACAGATACATTCATTATTACTTTGTGTAATAATCTTCACCTAGGGATACAGATTTGTAACATTAATATTGTTGTTGAACCAGCCAACTGGCAGAGGGCTGCCAGGCATGTCGAGGATGTGGGGAGATGGGGCGTTGGCCTTGCTCGCGACAGCCGCCCATTTGTAGCCGAGGACCACAGGTAGAGGGGCGGATAGGGACCCGTCTATAGCCACACCGCCCTTACGTCTTTTTTACAAGAGTAGAGTTTTCATTAGACTCTCTTAAAAATCTGAGTTTACTGATGTCCATGGAATGAAACATGGGCACAGCTCCTGCAAATTCAGTTTACAGGATGAGATGAGAAAATGACTTGAGTTAAAATCAAAGCCAGGGCACCTTGTCCGATGAATGAAAGTTTCTTGTTGGGCACATTTGAAATAAATGCCATGGTTGCACGTCTACCTTCCCCTGTCCTGAAGCTCTCCGATCTTGCACTTCTCAAGATAGTCCCTGTTTCAACAGGAAAAACAATTTTTCCCTCCCTGGTGGTGGTGGTTTTTGTTGTTCAGTCACTAAATCATGTCTGGCTCTTGGTGACCCCACGGACTGCAGCACGCTGGGCTTCCCTGTCCTTCACTGTCTCCTGGAGTTTGCCCATTCATGTTCAGGTTGATGTCCATCGAGTTGATGATTCCATCCATCTCATCCTCAGTCTTCCCCCTTCTCTTCCTGCCCTCAGTATTTCCCAGCACCAGGGTCTTTTCAAATGAGTCATTTCTTCGCATCAGGTGACCAAAGGGTTGGAGCCTTAGCTTCAGCATCAGTGCTTCCAATGAATATTCAGGGTTGATTTCCTTTATGATTGACTGGTTTGATCTCCTTTTTGTCAAGGGATTCTCAAGAGTCTTCTCCAGCACCACAGTTTGAAAGCATCAATTCTTCAGCACTCAGCTTTCTTTATGGTCCAACTCACATCCGTACATGACTACTGGAAAAACCACAGTTGGACTACACAGATCCTTCTGCTTTTCCAGATGAACTTCTGTGGGCAGCAGTGCTCTTGGGCAGTGAGTTAAACTTTCTCTTAACAGTCCAGTGTCTGAGACTTTTCTCACCTGGGTCCCCTGACGGCCCTCCTTGGAAACGAGAGCTGCTTGCGGTGAGGGCAGATAAACGTCTTGAAAACAGCCTACATTTATTCTTTGTTTAAAAACAAAGCTGCATCTGTCTTGGAAAATGGGACAGTTGAGAAGGCGTGATTTCTTTCTCGTAGGTGTTCTGTCGTCAGTTTGTTCGTGACCCTGAGTAATGCAGATGGGATATTTCTGGATAGCGCTCCCATCTGATCAACACTTGATAGGGTTCTTAGTATGTAGGAGGTATTGTAAGTAATAAAGTGGAACTGAAGGAGGAGTCAGAATAGCTTATTTTATCTCATCTAAGATGTCATTGAGTGATGCATAATTATTTTATGAAAGAAAGGAAAAAATGCTTCTAGTTATAAGTGTAAGCCATCATAATTGTGAGGTGCTTTCTAACAGAAAAATGTCTGAGACTTGGTGTCAGTGAAGCACAGCAAAATACAACAAAATGCTTTAAAAAATCAGAGGTGCATGTGACCAATTTGGTGTCAGGCTAGCAGGGAGGCAGGTGATGTAAAAGACCCAGTGTTGAGCTTCCGGGAAAAGCTTCCGTAAAGAAGTTGCATTCTGACAAACCTTGAAACCGAGGGCTGCAAGGGCTGCGGGGCGGGACAGGGTGGAGAGGACCGGCCAGGAAGAGTGATGTCAGTTCAGCAGGGCACGTGGCAGGTTGTAGTGGCTGGCCTGCTTGCCCTGCTCTGGCCCCAAGGCAGTGGCGAGCCTGCCTGGCTGCAGTTAGGGGCGGTGAGAGCTGGAAGGGACTTCTGGAGGTATAGAGGTCAGCCGCCTCATTTTACAGAGGAGGAATTTTGAACCTTGCTGGTGAGCTTAACTGGAAGGAATGAATGATGCCGAAGACTGATCGGAACCAGAAATCCATTTTAAATGATGGCGAGACACCAGGCTTCCCAGTCGGCAGGGCCGTGTGCGAGGATTTCACGGAGAGGGAAGGAGGGCAGTGCTGTGGAGGTCGCTGCGTCTGCTCCTGTTTCCCGGCCCTAGTGCATGAGGGCAGTGCCTGTGGGGGTCACTGCGTCCGCTCCTGTTTCCCGGCACTAGTGCATGAGGTCTGCCGCCTCTGGCAGTTCTGCAAGCTCCGTGCTCGCTCCCATTACCTCCCAGGCCTCTTGGCTTGGACCCGCTGGTAGGAGGAGGAGCACAGCTCACAGGTGTCACCTCGGGGGCACAAGCATGTGATGTCTGAGTTTGAGAGAGTCCCGCCGTGCTTTCCTGCCTGTCCCTGTCCTTAGAGCAGACACCTTTGAGATGTGTTGAAGGCCAGAGGATGGGAACCTGCTGTTCCCATCTGGGATGTTCTTTAAGGCTCTTCCTCCCACTAAGAATCTGTCTGGTCAGCGCCTCCATCTGCGCACCAGAGTCCCCTTTTCTCATCGCCCCAAGGACAGCACTCTGGACAGTATTCCTCATTTCTTTGTCCTTTATTTACTTCTTTACTAGATCATTCCCATCCATAGACAGAGCATGTTGCATTAATAGTGTCTCCCATTAAAAATAAGCCCTCAGATAATCTTATCTCCTTCGTTCTGTTCATTTGTGTTCTTTCATTACTTTATAGAATTCCTCCAAAGAAAGTGTTCCAAGTCTCTTTCCCTCTGTTACTTATATTCACGTTAATATTCTCTCCCTGCCCGTTCTCTTTTGAACCCTTAGAGTCGGGTCACTTACCAAGGCTGATGCCCAAATCCAGTTACCAGTCAGTGTGACGTAGCCGCCCACTTGGCCGTGTTTGACATGACGCGTCTCGCCTGAACCCTAGTTGCCTGTTCACCTCCCAGACTTTGTTTCGTGGGTGGGTCTCGTGCGCTTGGGGTGCACCAAGCCAGCTCTGTATCCGTTCACTCTTACGTGCTCCTGCCTTGCTAGTCAGTGAATGCACATTCCATTCTTCTGGTTGCTTTGATCAAAAGCTTGGAGTTCTCTGGTACTTCTCTCTCTCTCCTTTCCTCCAGATTTCACAACCCCGTTCATCCTAAGCTCACAGTATCTTCTGCAATTGACTTTGTGCCACTGCTACTGGTACACACCTCTGGTTTGGGCTGAGACCCCTAAAGCTGTCTTTATGAAGCTCTTCTGCCTTTTCCTCTCTCTAGGCAGCAGCCAGTTCTTTGTAAGCAGGAATCGGCATGTGCCATGTCCCACGTTGTGCCCCCATCTCTCAGTGTGGAAGGCAGACATCCTTACCCTGGACGCCGGATGTGGTCCTCCAGCATCTCTCTGGTCCTGCGTGCCTGTCTCTCCCTCACCCCCGTCTCACCTAGTCTAACCTTCCTGCTGCGTTTAGCAGTGTACTCTTGCCCCGGAATTGTGTGCTTGCTGATGCTTCTATTTAGAATACCTGTGTGACTGTAAGTACTTTGAGGGTCAGGGTCTTGGTACTGGAGATTCTTCAAGCGCCATACAAAAATTGTGCCTTTGCCTGTTGCCCTTTAGCTCCCGACCTTGTAATGTTTTTTCTGCGTCGACTCTCTCCCTGCCTGGCATTGCATTGTTTGTTTATTACAAGCTCTCTCCCTGTAGTAGGTGGTGAGTTCCAGAAGGGAAAATCTTCATCCGTGTTGATGGCTGCTGTGTGCACAACTCCTGGGTGCTCTGTAGAGCGAGTGCTCACCTACACACTGGCTGTGTCCCCGCCCCCTGCCCGTCACCCCTCAGTCCCATTGTGGACATGCTCCTCTCTGTTCAGGGTTCTCCAGACTTCATTTTTGAAATGGCATGGACCTTGACCTCTAAGCCCCTCGCCCCAGATCACAAGCCGTGTCGTTTCTTGTTACCACAACGCAGAGTTATTCATAATTGTCATGTGTTTATAAGTCTCATCATCATAATTCTTGGAATTGGGTCACCCCTTTACCCTTTCTTTCTGAACCACAGTTGTTGAATGCTTGCCTAGGTACAAGATACATTGATTGGTAATTTTAATTTAAAATTGGGCTTTCTTAGGAAATAAGTTACTGCTTTTAATTCTCATAACAGTGTTTTACTATTATAACTTTGCGGGTTTGTTTAGTGGGCCTCATATATGGAAAGCAACATGTGTAAAGCTATGTAGCTGAGAAGTGGTTAAGTCAGGATCTGAACCCAGGACTCCTGAATCCAGATCTTGCCCCCACCTTTAAAAAAATAAATAAATTTGAGGTGGTCTTTACACTGTGAAATTGCCTCTCTTAGTGTGCAGCTCAGTGAGTTGCCAAATGTACATACACCCATGTGTTTAGTGCTCCACTGTTGATCCAGGACTTTTCCAATCCCCCCAGAGGATGGCCCTTCCAGTTCATTTACTTCTTTAAAGAGTGTTCGCAATTGGTGGTTTGTCAGCCTGGCCGTCTCTGTATTTAGAAGCTTTTATGACTTTATATGAGTTTGCGACCTTTGCCCAGAATGTGCCAGCTGCTGGACAGTGTCTGTGGAGACTTGAAGGTGCCTCAAAGCCAGAGGCACACGTGTGTCCATTGAGCAGCTCCTGGAGGTTTTGAGCTTGAATAGGGACCCCATGGTCGGACCGGCTCACGGCCGACGCTCACCATCTCATGGTGGCGCTAGTGGAGTCGGATTCCCCACCCTAAACCGGCATCACAGTTTTTGTCTGAGCTGCCGTGCATGCCCAGACCAAGTGGGCTTTGAGAAGCTTGCTTCTCACCGCCTTCCGTGTGGCCTCTCTCGTGGCACCCCCACCGGCCCCCTTTGTGTCACTGTTGTTAGTCTAAGGATACTCAGCCTTGATGTTAATAGTTCAAGATATTCTGGAACTTGCGTTCAAGACCTTGCTTTTCTCCAAAAGCAAGCCAAAGGGGCGTCTGTAAGTCATGTTCCTTCTCTGCTAGTACAGTGTGTTTTCAGTGAGATTTCTTGTGAGGACCCCATGACCTGCCTGGTGGCCGTGAGGATGCAGAAACATGCAGCAGCAGCACGGTGGGATGGCCGATTCTGTCTGTTTTCTTGTGGCTGTGGTGTAAGTCTGTGTATTAGTCATCTGGTGCTGCCTGAAGACAGTACCACAGACTGGGTGGCGTAAAAAAGACAGAACTGTAATTCTTAAGGTTCTGGAGGCTGGAAGTCCAAGATTCAGGGTTCCAGGCACTTCAGTTCTTGGTGAGGCCTTGCTTCCTGGCTGAGAGAGAGAGTGCTTTGGTTTCTTCTCTTCCCCATTTTATAAGGACACCACAGCCCAATCAGATTAGGGCCCCACCCATATGACCTTGTTTAACCTTCGTCACCTCTTTACAAGCTCAGTCTTCAGATGTAGTCACATTGGGTGTTCGGGTTTCAGTAGGATTTTAGGGGGGAGTCACATTAGTTTTGTAACAGTCTTGTATTTGGTAGGGATTTGTGATGGGGACAGTTCTTTAATTTTAGATTAAGTTAATTTCCTTGGTAATCTGCTCCGTCTTTTCTCTTTGTGAGACTGTAACAATTTCTTGGCAAGTCAGGAAACTCTGAGGGCTGCTTGACCTCAGAAGACACTGCTCCTCTCAGTTGGGTGGAATTCTTGACCATGTTTTTACTGAGTGGTTGCTCCCGTCAGACCACTTGGATTGGTCCAAGTGCTTTACTTCACTGGGGGTTGAAGCATGGCTCACCTGCACCAGGAGCTGCCTTCCGAGGCCGGGGCCCTTACAGAGGGCAGACAAGGTGTTCTGTGGGCTCTGAGGGCTGGGGAGGGGACTGGCAATTGAGACTGCCTAGAAAGGACGCTTCTATCCTCGAGTTTGAAAAAACTCATAGGATAATTTGAAGTTGGGGGATTCCTATTTGTAGGACATTTATCCATCCTATGTGTCTGAATGTTATGCCCTAAATGTAATTTAGGGCAGTGCTTTCCAGGTATGTTAAATTCTCAGCAAGTATGGAAAGGAGGGCTCCGTAGGGTCACCAGATAGGGCTGCACTCAGCCAGAGGACACCTGCTCGCGCGAGGGGTTTTCCTGTGTCCATTCCTGTCAGTCGGTGACAGCTCCCACCTCTTACTGCTTGGAGAAGGGCCTCGTGGGTTTTCTAAATCTTTACACGTTTCATGATTTGAATCCTGTGATATGTGTGTGTATGCAGTTTATAACTGCTATCAGATCGACCACAGTGGACGCTTGCAGTTTCGCTTTGCTTGTGAATTTCTTAGATCCCATCTTCCCCAGATTTAGAGGACCTTTTAACTTGGTTTTTGAAAATAACCTATTATTACTTGAGCCACATAAAATGTTTAGAGTCCTGTCCAGCATATATTTAAAGCCAGGAGAGTGATAACTGGATATGCTTTGAGGGAAATTACCATACAGGCCACAAATCCCTTAATTTAGAATTTGTTACTTAATCTCACCTGCTGCCAAATCTCATATATCCTTCTGGCTTTCTCCATGGTCTTTAAGGTCCTTCTGCAGAGTCTCAGATTTAGCTTCTCTCGTTCAGGAGGTTTGGGGACAATGAGGGAAACAGGGACTGTTCTGTAACCTTAGTCCCGCCTCTGCAGGCAACACATCACCAGCGTCAGCTTGGCCTGTCAGCCAAGCTGTCCCTGTCTTGTGCCAAGGAGAACTTTTAGGGCTCCTCGTGCCGGATGCCCTGGGACCTGGGCCCCCCTCTCTGCACCGTCCCCTGACCTGTCACTGGTGCACTTGGCTCAGTCACACCTTGGAGGTAACAAATCAGCTCCGTGTGGACACGGACAGGGCCTCTTCCCAGCTGCCCTGCCCTGCCCTTGTCTTCTGGGTTATTTCTTAACCAGGTCTGCGCCTCCCTTTGGCAGGTAGGTGGGCATCCTGGTCACGCTTGGCACCTGGTCTTGATGACAGGGGACGCCATCTGGGCTTGAGACTCCAGGCCAGCTTGTGGCGGTGTCTGAAGTGGCAGCTTCCTTCCCATTTTCCAGGGCTCTGCCTTCTGATGCGTGAAGGCAGCCCAAGGTCTCTACATCGGAAACGTTTGTTTCTGACGCTGTCCTCCTTTCCCAAAAGATTGGGTGTTTGTGAAGGGCCTCACTGAATGCACCTTGCTTCCTATCTTCTAGAGGGCTGAGGAGTCCTCTTCAGACATCATCTGGGTGGGTGACATGTCAGTGGGACGTATTCCAGAATATTCCGTCTTGGCATGCAGGCGGGCCTGCTGGTTTCCAGCAGAATCTGAGCTGCAGATTGCCCAGCCTGTACCCTAGTGGCTTTCCCCGTCTCACTCAGTCCTTGACCTGACTTTAGACAACCCAGGCTGTTTGAAAAGGGCCTTTCCAGTCAACTCGGTTGGAAAGTGCTGCAGTTGTAAAGGGTGAGCTGGAAGCTTCTCAGCTGGCACTTTCTGAATTCCTCAGAGGAAAATATTGGCACACACTCCACTCTCTGCCTGAACCCTCCTTATAAATCGAGAAGCCAAGAGTTAGGAAGCACAGGGCCAGGTCGAAGTGAGTATGTGTTTGGGGGTTGGGGGGGAGGTACCATGTTGTCATCCAAGCCGAGAGAGCTGGCTGGTTCCTGATAACAGTCCCGTATACTTCCTCTTTCTCCCCATGTTTTGATGTTAATTTTCCTGCCACTGAAAATAGAAGTGTCTAGTGAATGCAATTTACAGTGTTTCTTTTCTTTTTTTTTTCTGGAGAGCCTTTTCTGCCGAAGATGCAAGTAGTGTTTTTTGCTTTGTTTTTTTTTCCTTCTCTTTTATGATTTAAATGAGAAGGAAGGTGGTAGGCTGCTTTATTCAACAAGTGTTGCACCTTTTAAGGAAAGTTTCCTTTTTTCCTTTTTGGCTTTTTTTCCTGTGGTTTCAGGGGACAAGGTGCGGAGATAAGAGGCAGGCGCTCGCCATTGATTTATTAGCCTGTTTGTTACCATCTGTCTGCCTCGCACTTCAGTCTGTTGATGGAAAGCCCGATGCGAACGTGCCATGGGGCTGGAGAGATTTCCGTCTTCCCAAGTTGTCGGTCTGACTGCAGAGCCTGTGTGATCACGTCTAGCCAGGCCCCACAGGAGCCTGTGATGTGGCGAGTAACACTCGGGAGAGCGTTGGCTTAGTTTCTCTATCCAGCCTTGGACATTCCTACCGCTGCAGACGAAGGTCCTGCAAGGACACTCTCCAGCCCTGTCCACAGGGTCAGCCAGCACACTCGGCTCCCTCCTGGGGTCTCCCCAATGGAAGAATTCCAAGGGAACAGGTTAAGATTGCCATCAAGTGGCTACTCTTGGTAGTGATGGGAGGCTGTACCGGCCACCACCACAGTCTCCTCCGATTTCTTAGCCCTTTTTTTGAAGCAGATTCACAGTTAAGAGTGCTTTCCGGCTGAGGAACTGACTGGTTTTCTTGGTGGGTGGTGGGCAGGGTGCGCTCAGTGCATCTGCAGATGGTACGCCCCCAGTGAGGATCACACATCAGTGTGCCCCACCACCACGCCGTCCCGGGTAGACACTGAGGCTGGAGCCGGCCCTGGTCTGAGCTCAGGGCCCTGGAGCTACGAACGCACACGCTCCAGAGACTTCCTGGAGAGAACTGTTGGGCATTCATTCTCCCACCAGTCCTGGGCCAGGAGGCCACAGCCCTCCAGCTTTTCTCGTGGAAATTGGCAGAAGAGGGTCATGCCGTCGTCCATGAGTGGGTGGCTCACAGTCCCGCCAAGGGTGAAGGAACTAGCAAACCTGCTTTGGTCACTCTCTCTTGGCTCCTGCTCGGTTGTTTCCCAGCTCTGTCAAGTGGAGGAATAATTTTTTTTCCTCAGAGGCAATATTCTCAGGAGTAATGGGATGATTTATTTAAAGTCCTTAGTCCCTGGCAGGAAGGAAGCATTCAAAGGGCAGTTGTTATTGAGGTTCTAGATGTACATTACCTAACCACTTCTCATAAAAGCTGTAGCTGGGTCATAAAACAGCATACTTAAGGGACTGTGTTAAAATTGGTTTGCTTTGTTCCCTGGGTGCCAGCATCCTGTAATTAGACCTCTCCCTAGAACTTGGGGAGTAGAAACCCTGACCAAGCTTGAAGGAAGTGACCCGTTTTGCTTTCCCCAGCAGGTCATTCCTCACTGGTGGGAAACCTCGTATGTGTGTGCGCTCAGTTGTGTCCGACTCTTTGTGACCCCATGGACTGTAGCCCGCCAGACTCCTCTGTCCATGGGATTTTCCAGGCAAGAATACTGGACAGGGTTGCCCTTTCCTTCTCTAGGGGATCTTCTCCAACCCAGGGATCGAACCTGCATCTCTTACGTCTCCTGCTTTGGCTGGTGGATTCTTCACCAGTGAGTCACCTGGGAACCCCATTGGGAAGCCTGTGTAGTAGGAATAGTGAGAGTTTATATGGGGGGGAATGCCCCTACCTGGGCACAGAACGCTGGATTCTGTAGTCTCTGAGGAGCCTGAGAGGGCTCTTTCTGAGCTGGCACGTGATAGGTGGAAGAGAATGGATCTGTGCCAGCTGTACTGGGGGGCAGAGACCTAAGGCAGGCAGAGGGAAGATGACTGGAGTGTCCAGGATGGAGGCTAAACTTAGGGCAGAGTCAAGGGAGAAAACTCTTAGGGCTCTGTATTTTCAGCAGCCTTTTAGAAGGGATAGAGGTTATGTTACACTGCAGTCTGTCAAATTAGCCCCAAATGCCTGGATTCCAGCCATTGAAAGCAATATTGGATGCGGCACAAAGTTGATTGGTTGTAATATGCACTGTCATGGCCCTGTCATTCTGGTCCTACCAGTAACTGGGTATCACTGTGAGCAGTCATCCTTTCTCTGGTTTCCTCCTTCAGTAAAAGAAAACCCTTGCCACCCCTTGTCTGTCTCGGTTCTGTTTTAGCGATGGGTGATGACAGGATGTGTTTATGGCAGGCTCATGTTCTTCCAGCTCACTCGATGCCCTGAGACATTTGGAGGTCTTTGCAGAATTCGGAGGGGTGTGGATCGGAGGTAGTAATGTGGAGGAAATGTGCTGGAGGGCGGGGTGTGTGTCCTTCCCCACCCACATCTCTCCGGGCCCACAAGAATGCAGGGTGATGGTTTCTCTCTGGAGGTCTCCTGTGTGTGTAGGAACTGAGGCGGCGAGCCCAGAGTCCTCTGTGGGTTCACACCTCTCAGAGCCTAGAGCCTGGAGGGTAGCAAGATTGAGTCCTAAGTCAGAACCGTTTCATGTGACACTCTTAGTTGATGCTTGCTGACCTTTCACCCTCAAGCTACAACAGGATCTCCTAAAACCATTTGTGATGAA
Organism: Bos indicus x Bos taurus; assembly: GCF_003369695.1. Lineage (NCBI taxonomy): Eukaryota > Metazoa > Chordata > Mammalia > Artiodactyla > Bovidae > Bos > Bos indicus x Bos taurus. The sequence continues at coordinate 42,601,111 of NC_040098.1, read as the reverse complement.
AAAAAAAAAAAAAATCCCCCTTTGGTGCAATTGTTTCGCACAGAGAAAGTTTTTCTACAGTTCTTAGTTTTCTGAATAAGCTTGTGGCTTTTGAGTAGTCCCAGCCTCGTTTTCCCTTCTCCCCTCCTGCAGGAGCCATCTGTGCTGCCTTGGAGGGGGTTTGTCGGCTGCTGCTCTGTTTGCCCCTCCCCTCCTTGACGCCTGAAAAGAAGTCCCGTCTGTCTGCCATGCCCTGGGTGTGCTGGGCCTGTGTTCTTAGCTCCTAGCAGAGAACAGCACAGAGACGCAGAGGCTGCGGCTGCGGCCCGAGACTAAGTGCATGGAAAGTCTACAGATCAGCACTAGCCAGGGGAGCTCTCAGCGGTGATGGAGAGCTTCATGTCTGTGTGGCAGCCACCAGTCAGTTAGGACTCTTGAGACCTAGCCCTAGCTGGTCTGGCTAGTTTCAGTTAATTTTAAAAGCCACATGTTTGTGTGTTTGTGACCAGAGTCTACCAAATTAGACCGTGAACTTAGGAGAGAGGGTGAGCGAAGGAGTGAATTTCTTCTGTCTTCCTGCTCCTGTTGTTGTTTTTGGCTGAAAGTCCTTTTACATACCCCGTGTCCTCAATTTCAGAAACACTTCCAGCAAAGTGAAATGATAGTAGTATTTGTTTCAGATGCCTCTTAGTGTTTTGGGCAGCTTCAGGAGACCCTTGCCCATGGTATTAATGTCACAAAATTTGTATTGTCCTTGACTTCAATACAGCAGGTCTATCACTGGCTTCAAAACCCCTTTCTTGTTCTTATGTGCCTCTTAATCTAGGTTTTCTGTTAGCATCGCGTAAGTAATGTCTAAAATAGCTGCCTGTTTTCATTAATCAACTTGTCTTGTGGTTGGGTACTGCGTCTGTGATGGCAGCAGTCCTATTTTTCTTGTGATACCATTTAAATAACTCTTAAGATTTCCTTTTGCTTTTGTATTTAAAGAAATTGATTTTGACTCTGGAAATTTCAGAAATTTATGAAGATTACCTCTGGGGGAGAATACTGCTTTTTGTTACTAGTTTGTTTTATTTTCTCTGGTCTGCTTTCTGGACATTTATATTTTTTAAACACAACTTGTTTAAAATTGTTTTCTGTATGCAATGGAATCTCTACAGTTTAAGTTACACTTTCTTTCCTCATGTTCCTAAGTGTTTGAAAATGTGATTTTTAAAAATCTTGTGTAATATTTAATACAGTCGTGTTCCATATTGAGCATTAGTCTTTAGTATGATACATGATACCTTTAAGGAAAATACCATGAAGAATATAAGAAAACTGTTAATAGTGATTGATGTAATTTCACCTTATAAAATAGAGAAGGATTACAGTTGTGGTTTTTACTTAAAATTATTAGTCACAAACCAAGTTTATCAAAATTAGAGTATAAAAGATAAATACTTTGAGGAATACACAGAACAACTTTACAGGTGTAAATAAATTATTGTCTCCGTTTCTTTTAAAAAATCATTAAAAGGTTAAATATGTATAAAACATAATGTGAAGGTTACTGTTAAATTTTTGAAAGCTGTAATTTAATTTCACCTGAAAACCTGAAGTTAATTCTTGAAAATTCTTTAATTTTGATTCATGAATGCCAGCAAATCAAGTGTATTATAAATTTCACGAGGCATTCCTGGCAAAATACTTTTTAAACACAGAGAGATAAGTATTTGACATATTTTCCTCTCTAGGAAGAAAAGCGGAGGGTGCCTTTGAAAGCTTGGTAAGATGTAGAATGTGGCCCCCTGAGGTAACAAAGAGTGCTTCAGGCTTATAAAGACCCTGAGATGGCCTCAAAAGAAGCACCTTATGTTTTCGACAGGATTCATTCGTCCTGAGCCACTTCTCTAGGCTTATGCTAGATTTTGAGGGTTATTACAATGAGCAAGACTAAATCCTCTTGGTCAGGAACCTGACAATCAGGTATGACATTGAAGAGCACCTGTAGAGCTGGTGACACTGTCAGCAAAGGCTGAGCAGGAGGGGCTGCAGGAACTTCCTGGGCAGACAGAGGAGAGACTACCGCAAAAGAAGGAATGGTATGTGCAAAGGTACTGAGGCTTGGGAGTGCAGGGAGTGATGAGAGCATGTCGTTTGCCGCGCGTGACTCCCCCAAGCCAGCTACTCCATTGCCTTCATGGACCATCATGGGTTGTCCATGTTGCCAGGTTTGAAAACCAAAGCACTGATAGCCAGTCATGGTTTAGGAAGCTGATAGAGGAAAACTTTGTTTCGTTTAAAAAAAAAAAAAAAAAAAAAAGAATTTAAACCAGTAAAAGAAGCAACAAAATAATAAAGATGAACTACATTGAAATCCTTGCACAAAAATTCTTGTTTCTGTTTAATTTCTTCGTACTACTTCCTAGAAGTGAAATCGCTAATATAAAAATTGTCATCCCTTTATCAGTATGTTGCCATACTTGCGGTGTGTGAGGCTGTGGGCTTTGTCAGTGTTGTGATCTGCCTCTTCTTGGTCTCAGTGCTGTTCAAACAGCGCTTTCTGTTACTCTTTATTCTTGAGGTAAAGTGGCCATGTTGTGATTCTCATTGAATTCTACTTAATACTACGGTGATTAATTTTCAAAATCATAGTTTTGATAATCTTTAACTTTGCATCATTTCTCTGTCTACCCTTTCAAATCCATTATCTGAATCATTAAAAAAAAAACACATTAGGGACTTCCCTGGTAGCCCAGTGGTTAGGGATCCGCCTTGCAATGCAGGAGACACTGGTTCAATCCCTGGTTGGGGAACTAAGATCCTACATACTGCAGAACGACTAAGTTCTTCCACCACAGTTAAAGATCCTGCATGATGCAATGAAGCAAAATAAGTTTAAAAATATTAAAAGCTTACATATATATGTATCTTCTATTTCTTTTTACAGTCAAATAATTAAAAGTAAATATTACCCACAAAAATTGTATTTCACTAGCACCAAAGTTTTATTAAGTGAAAGTCACTCTGTCACATCTGATTCTTTGTGACCCCATGGACTGTAGCCCAGCAGGCTCCTCTATCTATGAGATTGTCCAGGCAGAAATACTGAAGTGGATAGCCATTCCCTTCAGATTGAACTCAGGTCTGTTGCATTGCACGCAGATTCTTGACCATCTGAGCCACCATGGAACCCCTTATTAAGGCATGTAGGTAGCCTTTCATAAAGCACTCATCATGTGCCATTGGTACTTAACATCTTAAACCACTGTTGTCCTTATGGCCATTTAACAGGTAAGCAAAGTGAGGCACAGAGAGCTTTCGTGAGAGCTTAAGGAGAGTTAGGGTTAATGGGAAGTAAAACTAAGATTAGAACCAAGCAACTTTGTCCAAATTACGATATATGTGCTGTGAATCAGTAAGGTTTTTAGTGGTTTAGATGCCCAAATAAACCTTTTTTTTTTCTTTAATTTAAAAAGTCTGATGGAACATTTTTTCTGATAGCTTATCAATTTGAACCTCCTGGTTTAATTGTAGTCACATTTCAGTGGTATTAGTGACTAAATCCATTGCGACCAAGTTTGCTTCACTAGTTAATATACAGTCATCCAACCCAGTTCTCCTGTGTTCTTGTAATTATTGGTATTATTTTATAATTGTACATTGTGGCCTTGAAGTCACGTTGGCTGTAGGGCCAGCCACATGCATTACACAGTTGAGCGCTGTTGGTGCTTCAGGAATTAGCAAGCCCTCTTGGAAGGGGTCCAAGTCAGACTCCGTATGTACTTAATTCTGGTTGGTATACTGCCAGTGTCTTAACTTGGATTTAAATACAATTTTAACAAGTAATGTTTATTATTAACATAATGACTGCTGCAAAGTGCCCACACTTCAATAGTATTTTTGAAAGTCAGATATTGGCACAGTGGATCATTTTTCTGTATTGGCTTTTTAAAAATTATTATAATTTAGGTGATATGATCCATACTGTGTAAGTCAGCTCAGCTAACAGAGAAATATCTTTGGACACATGGCTAATGCAATGTGCTCATTAAAACCCTCTTATTTCCTAGACTTCCTGGACACCGCCACCTTTATTATGCCGTCCTCTCACAGGGAAACCCACTCTACCCTGCCTTCCTGTTTAAGTATTTTTGGTAAATTGCTGTTCATAGCACATAACTCAGGCAGTAAGGTGCCCCCGTCATGTGCCCTAGCTTAGATAGGTAGGGAATTGGAGCGCTTTTGGAGGTCGATCATGGGTGGTAGGGAGTACCCCAGGGTTTGCTCTAGCTGTAACAGGCTTGTCTTTCCTGTTTGAGGTGGATCCCAGCCCTCAATATCGGCTGACTTCCTTGATTGGATACATGAATAAAATAAGGTCTTAATGCTTCTGAGGCAGCAGGTTCTCTTAATTAGCACAGGGTATTATTAGATATCCAAATTTGATTAAGGCAGCAAATGAATTGTTCTTTCCAATTTTGTCCACCTCCAAGATTTGGGGTTTGCTTCAGCTGTGTATTTTTTAAAATGCTGAGTGCAGCTGGTGGGCTGCTGGAGTTGGCCCAGCTCATTTTGGTTGTGCACGTAGGTGGGTCTTTAATTCTGAGACCTCAGATGTCCTGGCATTGAGGCGATAATCGGGTGGAGGGCAGCCTTGTACCTGGCCGGCTGCAGAGCATTTCTTCAGATAGGACATCCTTTCTGAAATTCTGATCTCTTCTAAAGTAGCAATTGAAACGACTAGTACTCTGGAGTCTTGAGTAATAAGAGGTCTTCATATTTAAACAATTGGAAGTTCAGTGATTCATTGCTGGTACTGACTTTGGAAACCAGTTTGCTGTTAACGTATAAATTTGAATATTTGTGTACCCAAGGATTTGTAGTAATTTTTACTCTTAGTTGTGTATCTCAGAGGAACCGTAGCACTTGCTTGGTGGGGGACAAGTAGAAGGATGTTTGCAGCGTGGTTCACGATAGCAACAGATCAGCAACACTTTAAATGAACAAGAGAATCAAAATAAATTGTGGAATATCCATACAATGGGGCTACCCAGGTGGCATGGTGGTAAAGAACCTGCCTGCCAATGCAAGAGATGCAGCTTTGATCCCTGGAGGAGGAAATGGCAGCTCGCTCCAGTATTCTTGCCTGGGAAATCTCATGGACAGAGGAACCTGGCGGGCTATAGGTTCCATGGGGTCACAAAGAGTCAGACACGACTGAGTGAGCACACACACATACACCATACAATAGAGTGTGATAAATCATGGTGAAAATGACGGGACAGAAGATAAACAGAATCATGGTGGGATCTTACTTAGTAACCTAATGTTCAGCTGGAAGAAAAATCTTCTTGGGCTTAACATGGTATGATAGCCTTTTTGTGAAGCTAGTAATTGTGCCCAGTAAAATAATATACTATTTAGGCATGCATATTTGTGCTGTAACTTTAATAAGGTAGGGGGAAGCACAATAGACACTATTTTAGTGATTGAGTTTGCAGATTTTCTCTATTTTATCCAAGTTGCAGAAAAGGGGTCTCGACAGAGTTGCCAGTATTGAGGGGAGTCTTGTCTTCATTTAAGAATTGAGACTTCCTCTGATCTTTGAATGTTGCAGCTTAGCTGGTGATGCTGTCAATCATACTTTGAATAAAGAAACAGTCATTGCCAGTCTCCCTTTCTACTCTCCCCTCTTAACAGAATTTCAGTACTGAAAGTTGTGATGCTCCTGTGAAGCTGAAATTCGCTCTCAGTGTTCTTGTGTATCTCCTGGAGGATGCTGGTCCTTCTAGTCTGTCCGGTGCTGAAGATAGCTTTCCTCTTTGGTAAGACCGTGTTTTAGCCGAACAGTCCAAAACCTACTGAAGTTTACAGCCAGGAGTTTTCCCAGGTCCTGTTCCCGACCCAGCAGCAGAGCACAGGCCAGAGTGGATACACAGGGCTGGCTAAGCACGTCTTTTAGGGAATAAATCCCTAGTGTATAGTCTGATGAATTTGAGCAAATTCTGGGAGAGAGTGGAGGACAGAGGAGCCCAGCATGGTGCATTCCATGGAGTCACAAAGAGTCAGACACAACAACAAAAAGTGCATCGTCAGATGCTGCTATGCTTTTAGAAGTAAGAGCAGTCTGGGGCCCAATATCCTGTTAAAGTGAAAGTGTTAAGTCTCTCAGTCATGTCCCACTCTTTGCGACCCCATGGTAGCCAGCCAGGCTCCTCTGTCCATGGAATTCTCCAGGCAAGAATACCAGAGTGGGTTGCCTTATCTTTTTGACTTTAAATACCTTGTTACTTTTTCAGTTGATTGGAAGAGGAAGCCTGGGAGACTAGAGATAGGTAAAGAGCAGCGAGCCCTTACGTACCCACAGGGGCTGTGTCTGAGTGGTCAGAGTTGGGGTGTTAAGCGTAACCATTATCCATTCATGACCCTCAAGCTTCATTTCTGACTGATGGGTTATGTCTTGTGGTTTGTACTTTCTTACTAACATTTTTTCAAAATTTCCATAATATCCAAATCAATACCTGCCTCATATCTCCTTTGCAGTTCTCCCTTTTGGGTGCTTTTGATCAGGGAAGGCCACTAAGACAAGTCCCCATACAAAGAAGAGGGACGAGCCAAACAGTCACCCCTTAAATGTCCTTTAATGGACTGTGTATGACTTATGCTGCAGTGGGATACACGCCAAACAGTTGTTCAGCATAATAGGAATAGATTGCACTGGAGAGAGCTGAATGAGGGTCTGTTCTGGGCTCACACTGGGCGTGTAATGGTTGCAGAGGCTTTTCCAGCCCTCTATCCTACAGGGAGTTTGTCATGAGGTTGTTCTGGTGTGTTAGCTTGCCCCTGGCCCCAGAAACCCCAGGTTCTTGGATGGCCTTCTGCTTGTTGAGGATTTACTCACTGTGCTTTTGGTTAAGAACCAGACCTGCAGAAGCTTCAGTTGACATATCTGTAAAGTGGGGGATTGTACTAGATTATCTCTAAAGGCGTTGCCTGTAATTTTGGTTTTAAAGTGGTGGAAATTGAGTAGAGGTTTGGGCCGACCATCACCTGCCTCCTGACGTTTTTTGTTTGAAAGTGAGGCAGGTCGAGATGCTGTGGTCATTTATGAAACAGAGCGGACAAAATGCATAGTCACTGGCCCTGCCACCAGGACAGATCTGCTTCTAGGGTTTTTTGAAGACTGAATAACTTGACCTATGTATGTAAAGCCCAGAAGGGTCTCAGTCAATAGTTAACAGCAGCCACAAGCTGAGAGTAGGAAGGAGTAAGGGCATTCCTTCCCCAGCTCCCTGGGTGAGCCTGCTGGTGAACCCTTCAGCGCCATGTGGCCTCTCTGAGGGTGTCGACCATCTTCTTCCCCTCTGGAGAGGCATAACGAGGAGAATGTGGGCTGGTGTTCAGAGCATGTGCTTTGGACGTGATAATTGCCAGCTGAAGTTCAAAAGCTTCAAAAGCTTTGACTTTAACAATCAAACAGCTTATGACATAGGGAAGGAGATGCGAGCTGCAGTTATCTGGGGCCAGGGAGCTGGCCAGCCCTGCTGGAATCCTGCCTTTTTCACCCCTCTCGGCAGCTGCCAGGCCACAGAACCCGTTTTGTGAAAGATCCTCAAGGAACAATGAGGGAAAACAGCTTCTGTTTTATTAGATTAGATGAATTTATGTGCCTGGGGGCGGGGTGTCCAGGCGCTGGGGGCGGGGAGGGCAGCCGTGGCCCATGCGGTCATCACTGAAGTGATGGAGCACCGGGGCAGCAGGATGGGAGGGAGGGGGCGCGCGGGATGGAGGAGGAGGAGCTTGTGGGAAGAGATTTCTGCAGTCTGTCTGGAGAGCTGCCCAGGCTTCCCAGCCAAAAAAACAAATAAAAATAAATAAAAAGCAAGTGCTGAATGACACAGATTATGATATTAAAAAAAGGATGCCATTGAAAATATGCTAGGACCCCGCGGCTGGGCTGGGGAGGGGGAAGCGTGTGAGCGAGGAGGGGTGGTGGGGCGGGGGCGAGGAGGGGAGAGCAGTCTGACTCTGGGCACTGAGAAGGGTGGACAGTTAAACTGCTCCCATCCAATGGGTCCACCCGCCCCCTCCATCCCCCCCACCCCCACCCCCATCCCGCCTCACACCATCTTAGAGATCCTAAAAATAAGGATTTGTCTGCATTGCAGGTTGAGGAAATTACAGGGTGAAAAGCTATTTGAGCCTTTCCTTTTTCTCATTCTAATTCATCAGGAAGGGGTGGGGGGGAAGCCCCAGACCCCTCCTCTTTGGTGTTAGAGTCTCTCGCAGCCACATAAATAACCTTCCCTCGCGGCGCCTCCCCTCCCCCCGGCCGCGCGGAATCTGCACTGGCGGAATCCGCAGGCGCCCGCCTTACGTGCAGGGGAGGATTGTTGACAAGCGCTCCGAGCCTGCCTCGCGCGCGCCCTCCCCCTCCCTCCCGTCCTCTGTCCTCCTTCCTCTCTGTCTCTCTGCAATGATCCGGCTCTGAGGATGGCTGCTCCACGGGTCTGTCAGGTGCAGTTTTTGGTGGCTTATCTTGAGGAACCTGGGATAGAAGGTCTGTTCCTATGAATAAAATAAAAAACCAAATCGCTCTAGATTTGTTTCAGGCTGCTGTGGCTTTTGTTGGAGAAATAGGCCTTTTGTGGGTTTCCCTGCTGGGGTCCTGATTAAATCCATTATGGATGGCAAGGTGCTGTATATATATGAGAGTATGTTTAAAAAAAAAAAGTGTTGTGATTTGCTTAATATTACTATTCTTTCGGCTTTGGTATCCTCCCTGGGGGCAGTGGTGGCTCCTGCAAAGGCACTGTGGAAATTTACAAGAGAGAATTCATGTCGCTCTTAAAGCATTGAGCTCTGTTGACCATTTTGGCCAAATCTGCAGTTTTAGTCAGGCTTGTATGGATCTCGACCTTTCTCTGGGGACTGAATTGCCATCCAGTGATGGCTGGCCCCCTTTATTTTATTGCTAGTTGCTCTAATCATTTCCCAGCATTTAAAAATAGATGTTTGATTATAAATTAGTTCATCCTCTGCCATAGCTTTGGTCTCCTTTATAAACAGTATGCATGGTTCTCATTTCCCTTCATACTTTCTTTCTCCGCCTCTTGTCCTCTTTCCTTGAAAAATGGAGGAAACTGAGGCACATAAACAGAGACTCAGCAACTCTAGGTTAGACCCTACAGCTTAAACTTTGAGAGCTCTCGGTTCTGCTCCCACATTTCGTGCATTCACACGTCTGCATAAGTGTAAACACAGGTGAATGTTAGCAGCCGTCAATTTTAGGTGCCTCACGTCTTTGCCTTGTTATTGGAGTTCTGCTTTCTGTACTGTTTCCATTACATTTCAACCCCGGAAAGAAGGCAGCTCCAGGAGGCAGTAGGCCTCTCTGAGCTGGCTTGCTGTCTGCAGATGTTGTTTTTCTTTTGGACTTTGAATATCCCACTTAATCCTTTGTTATATTCATCTGAGAAGTGGGTGTGCAGTTGACTTATCTGTATGTAGCAAGGTATGAGCGCACCGGAAAGCTTATAACAAAGAGTTTAGGACTTGCATGAGGTCTGTTTTATGGGCTTAGGGAATAAAGACTGCCAGAGATGTTTGGGGTGAGGATGTGGCTGTTTACCTTTCTGAATTAAGTTGTCAGGACACTTAAGTGTTTTGAAGTTGTTCCTGTAAGCTAATAACTTTATGGGATTTGTTGATTTGTGTTAAAGCCAGCTTTGTTTAACTTTGTAGAGACTTGTTAATATTGGAGAACTGGTTTCTTTGGGTGACTATATTTTGTGGGGTAAATGTAATGACTATATGAAGCTTTCCTATTCTCTCTCTCCAAATACACAAACACACACAGACATGTTTTAATTATAGGTAGAATGTCACTATCTGGGAACATGCTCTGCTTATGGAAAATCTCCCTCTGAGAAGTGCAAATTACAGGATTTATAAAACGAGATTTTGGCATGTCACCTTATCGGAACAGAAGACTTTGGACATGCTGGTCTTGTTTATCTAAAGAATTTTGATAAAAATGCGCTGGGTTCCCTTCCGCTGTGTCTGCCTCTTAAGTTCCCAGGCTCTGCAGTGGTCCATTGTTCTGCAGCTCATTTTCCACACCAGCCTAAGCCCAACACTGTCTTTAATCACTTCTTTTGAATGTGGAAGGCAATCTTCGACCTCTCGGACGCTCAGCACTGGGCCACTTGTCCAGCACACCCCTTACTTAGCTGACAAGAGACCTGAGTTTCATGTTTTAGGGGATTCCAAGGATTTGTGCTTTTGATGGACAGTTACAACTAGGTTGACTGGTTTTCCAGTGTAAACACAGCGAGGTCTCGGGATGGGGACAGGGACCAAGAGAAGGAGTGACCCTGAGGTAGGAGGCTAAGGGCGACTGGACGCAGGTAGAGCTTTTCGTCATAGAGCAGTGTGAATGCTTGTATTTCAGTAATCATTTGTACTCAAGACACGGTACCTGTTCTGATTGTTGTGGGAATCATTTGAAGGGTGAAGGATGGGAGGATGGGAGTGTAGGGAGAAGAGCCTTTGCCCTAAAGAAGTGGAGGAGTGGCGCTGGCACACAGGGCCCTGCTTACTGGCGTCGTCACCAGAGCCTCAGTAGCTTCTGGGACCATTCAGACACCTTTCCTGGAGATTTTGGGCCCTGCCGGTGGAGGCACTTCTGTGTCCAGTGAAGTTCCGCTGTGGCATTCTGGTCCTTGCTGGAGCCTCTTCTGGGACTCCTGTCGGGACGTGGGAAGGAGAGGTCTTTTGTCTCCTGGTGGTGCTGACCGGTTTGGGGTTTAGTCAGAGCAGGGATCTGGTCCACCTTCCTGTGTGTACTTACGACCTGTCTGCCGGCTTGTTCCCTCTGTACCTTGAGGTGAGGAGCTGCCTCCTGGGCTAGGGTTTCTGTTTGTCTGTCTTCCTGTTCACGTCTCTCAAATTTAGTCATTTGCTTGATTGTGAAAAGAGGAGAAAAGGATGAGGGTCAGATATTTTCCTTGCCTGCCCAGTGGCCCAACTTTTCTGTGACATTATCACTGTCGGGTTTTGAACGAACATCCTTTCTGCAAAGATGTCCAGGAAGGTTTTGTGGAGAAGAAGTCTGGCTGTGAAGGGTTCCGGGGGATTCTGTAACCTGCCTGCCTCTCTGCCTGTCGGTCTATGTGCTTGCCTGCCTATCCATCCATCTTATTTGTCCATCTGTCTGTCTCTTGTATTTATCTATCCATCCTTCCATCCATAACACGCTCTCTCTACTTTCTGGGTGCACTTGCCTCTTGGGGGCTCTTTTGAGGGGCTGCTGGGGCTGTGTTTTCCTGGCTGGAGTGGGGAATCGTCATTGCTGATCTGAGAGCAGACAAAGGGGCGCCCTGGCCTGTCGGGGGCCATCCTCCTGAGGGAAAGAGCTGCGTGTCCTCCATGAGCTGAAGGAGTAAACCCACTCATCCGTGCTTTGTTGCCCACAAGTGTGGCAGTGACACCATGCCTCAAGACTGTGGTTTGTTCTCAGCCACCTTGGTGTGTTGTGGCGGAGAGGGTGTCAGTGGACCAGCCTGGGCTTCGCTTTGCAGATCCCTCTGCCCTGCTCACCCCCTTCCCGGGACCCCAGGATCAGTCCAAGGCTCAGCTGTTGACCTGAGTGTATACAGTTGGGTTTAAACTACATTTTCATGTTGACTCCGTGAAGCTGGCCCCAGCCAGGTTTTCCCCGGCATCCACATGTACAACGCAAACAATCTAATTTTTCTTTCAAAATTTGAGTGAAAATAGGCTTTATTTTCCACTAATCATGGCAGCAAAACAGACATTCTAAGTACCTCAGAGAAGGTCCTACCTCGGCCAAGGGGGCTGCTTTTATGTCTTGCCAGCCCCCTCCCTCAACAGACACACACACACGCGCTGCTGCTGCTGCTGCTGCAAATGAAAGCTCTCTTTGGATGCTTGACTGTTTAATATGTAATGTGATACCTTGTCTCGCAGTGACAGGGTGACAGACGGGCATTGGCTCCATAATACAGAATTACCTTTTGTGCATCTCTTCTACAACAAAGCCGAATACACTGACTCTCCCTAATATGCTAATACGTTTGGTGTGCTCCAGATGTTTTGGAAGCTCGGGAACAGCTTCAAAGGTCTCCTTGTTTTTCTTTCTCTTTAACCCTTCTCTAGGCCTTGCTTTGTGAAACGAGAGGCGTTAGATTTTTCTTCCATTGTGTATTTCGTCCTGTATGGGTAGCTAACATGATGACTGGGAAAACTTCTTTGTGTCTAAAACATCATAAAATTAGAAGCACCGCCCAGGCTCATCCCCCCTTTCAGAGTCTGGGACAGAATTTCCTTCTCTGCGTATGTTTCTGTTCTGAAATCTGTAGCTCTCATCGCCGCTTAGCTGAAGGAATCTTTGGCCTCATTTATATTTCAAATGTCCCAGCCCCCTTTATGTTACAGCCAGAGGCAGTTCACGCACACGCACGGGCAGCCCCCAGTACGGAAGCCCCCTTCGTCTTTGCTGCTGCTGTTCCAGGCTTAGCAAGGACCCGTTCGGGTATATTGCCTTGAAAGCCTTTTCGTTGCTGGCTCACGTGGGAGGTGGGGTGCAGAGCTGCTGAATTCTGTTTCCTCTGGGCTCTCAGCTCCTGAGCACGGGCACTGCCCTCGGGGTGGCCTCTGACTCGCCGCCCTGTCAGCTGATGGTGACTTGCCGAGGCTGGAGGCAGTGCCCAAGCCGCCTTTACCGCAGTGACTTGGAATTTTCAGCTCATATTTATTGCTTTTGTGAAAGACAATAGACGTGGCTTAATTTAAGTTCAACCTACTGAATATTAATAGAGGGGAACGAATGCCCGAGTTGGGGGTGGTGCAGAATGTGTGGGCCTTTCTGCTTCTCTGTTTAAGCTTCTCTCCCCACAAAGGTTTGTGTTGATGAGGGGAGGGGTTTGGAAAAATAAAGCCAGTTTGTGTGTTTGAAGGAGGGGATGCTGTTTGATTCTTTCTCATGGACTAAAAATCATTGTAAAAATTGGTGGCAGGGCTTTGTTCCGTTGGGGAGAGGAGAGGCAGCCCGCACTGGCTTGCCTGATGTTCTCGTAATGGCTCTTCTGCCCCATGGCGTCGGGATCCGTCTTGCTGACCTGGCTCTCCTGGATTGGCAGGTGGTACGACTTGGATGAAAACCTTCAAAATGAAATAGGGTAGCCGGCGCACTGGAGACGTGAAGGGTGGGGGTGTGCAGAGAAGAAAAAGCCCAAGTTTATCCAACCATATAGACTGTCTCACTGAAAATAAATGAACACTTTCTCGGTGCTGATGTACAGGCTGGGGTACTCAAATTGAAACAGTCAGTCATATGCAAAACAAGTCAGTCTCGCCCCCTGAAAAGGCTGGAAACAGCCGACATCCCTCAGTTCATAGAATGGGCAAGCAGCATCTTTGCGTGTCCCCCGTTTTCCTGATCTGGAAAGTGAATGACAACCCATCCCTCCCCTAGTTCGGTTGATAGACTTTGTTAATCCTTGAAATGTGGGAAACTTTGGTGTTCTTTCAAGATATCGGTGTGATGAGGGCATGGGACAATGGAGTCAGTACTCTGATTCTTTTTTAGTGGAGCTTAGTCTTGCCATAGCATTTCAGAGCATTCTCCTCCTCAGCCTGACATTGAGCTCCCATACAGTCAATTAAAATTGCCCCCTTTCATGTAAAATTTCATAATTCAGTTTCCTTGAATTTGTGCTTGGGCAGGTTTTTTGTTGTTGTTGAGAAGAGAAACATTAAATCCTTGTTCTATATGATGTCTCTAAGATGGTTGTTGTTCATTCGCTCAGTCGTATCCAATTGTTTGTGACCCCATGGACTGCAGCACGCCAGGCTTCCCTGTCCTTCCCTGTCTCCTGGAGCTTGCTCAAACTCATGTGCATTGGGTTGGTGATGCTATCTGACTGTCTCACCCTCTGCTGCCCTCTTCTCCTTTTGCCTTCAGATCTTTCCCAGCATCAGGGTCTTTTCCAGTGAGTCATATGAACACTTCTTTCCCCTCCCTATTATTTTACTTTTTAACCATATTTACCATTAGCAGACTTAACATAGCTTTGTGGTTAAGTATTGTGAGCAGCCCTCTTCCCCTTCACAAGTGATGATCAGAGGTGGAAGAATGAATGCCCCAGCGGAACTTTGGGTTTGGGTGCCTTACTGTGAGTTGTTACGACAGTACAAACATAGTCAGTTTCCTGGGATCTAGTGCAGGCTTCCCCAAAGCTTTACAGTGTCTTAGAGCAACTAGATCTCTTGCTGACTGACTCTTGCTTCCCCATGCAGTAGTGGATCTCAGAATGTGGTCCCCAGAGCAGCCAAAGCAGACAGCATCTTCTGGTGCTAAAAGAGCATGTTTGAAGGGGGCCCTGTGCTTGAACCTCCAGGTGATTTTAACTAGCGCTCCAGCTTGGGGGTTACCGCTCTTCACAGTCTACTGAGGTTCTCCTTATCACTGAACAGCTGAACTTTTCTCTGCTTTACTCTTTCCTTCACTCATTCATGCATGGGCTGCCTGCTCCCTCAGCAGACCTTTGAGACCTTGCTGTGCACCGGAGGGGAGAGCAAGTGCTGGTTCCCTGATTTTGCCCAGCGGCACCTCCTTCCTGTCTCCTCCGTGTTCCAAACACAGCTTCAGAACGACCACCTCTTCCTCCTGCACCACCAGCACCACCACTGCCTTGGCTTCTGTTTTTAGGTGATTGCAGATACCAGCTTCGCTCTCTTCGCTTTGCCGTTGGCAGGTTTGCTTGCTCCAGTGATTCATCTTCACTGCCCTCCCCTCTGGCTTGCCCTGCAAGTTCAGGGCTGCATACTGCTAACTGACACACCCAGGTATATCTCCTGTCACCACTAGAATTTAGATTTGCTGGATTATGCGTCTATCCCCAGCGCCCTGGCATATATATGGTAGGTGTGCAGAAAGTAGTTATATTTCCTTCCTCCTTTCGTGCTTTATTCTCCTTAAAGTCCTTTTGTACTATTGAAAAATGTGAATTCAACCAGGAATACACTTTTATTTTAGAGATATATGCCCCTTAAATGTTAATTTCATGTATGGTTCCTTAATAAGAGTTTTCATTTCATGTTCAGCATCCTTTTCAGTGTGGTTGTTCATCCATTGGCTTATGTTCTGTCCCTGGGCTGGTTTGCTAATCTGTGTGCATGAGTGTGCTTGTGTCCTCCTGCTGTCTGGGTGGGCTGTTGTGTGGTCGTGTTAACATGTCTGGCGGGGAGGGGGGACCAACTCCAACCCGTTGCATTTCTGCAGGGCTCTCATTCAGTGCTGATCATAGAGATGTTATTTCAACCACATATGTAGTGTTAGTTTTTAGAGTTGCATTAGAAAATCTTGAAGAAGCGGGTAAGACTAATTTAAATGTGTTTGATGTAACCTAATAATTTGTCCAGAACACTTTTAGAATTAATATGAAATTATTTTAAAAATGTTATAGTGAGTTTTAAATGTGGTTAAATAAAAATAATCATTCATCCTCTTACCCACATCAGCTATATTTCAAATGCTCAGCAGCACCGTGTGACTGGTGGTTACTCTAATGAATAGCACTGCTCTCATCTTTGAAATGTTGGCCACACTTCAACCCTCAGACCCATAGATTTCCCTCCAGTTATGTCTCCTGTTTGCCTCACGGTGCACACTCCCCACATTTTTCTCTTTCTCTGGGAAGTTGTCTGTGTTTTCATTTCCATATTGTAGTCATGACTCCCAGAGCCCCAAGTCTAAGCGACAGCCATGGGATTTTATTTACTGCATTGTATTAGATTTCCAACCTTATGTTGTTATTCACACTCTGAAATGGTGTAAAAACAGATAACTGGGGAGATGCATAAGCAGGCCAGGTCCCAGGTTTGTTGCAGTATACTGCTTTCTGCCTGAAAATCCGACTCAGTGTGTGGATATAGTGTTTATGGCGACTAATAGGAACCACTCTTTAAATGCTTCAGCTAAAAAGGGATTTAATACAGGGACATAATGCTTACAAACTTGCTGAAAGTGTTGGGAGAACAAAAGGCTCCTGCCCTTTTGGCTTTATATAAAAGCCAACCCTGTGGCTGTGAGAATGCAGGCCCTGTGTTAGCGTTTCTGCTGATGCCCAGAGGCTGGTGACTAGGCAGTGAACCTGGGGGCCAGTGGCTGTGGACACTTGGGCGGGTACAAGCCTCCCATTGGTAGAAACTAA
This sequence comes from Bos indicus x Bos taurus, assembly GCF_003369695.1. Lineage (NCBI taxonomy): Eukaryota > Metazoa > Chordata > Mammalia > Artiodactyla > Bovidae > Bos > Bos indicus x Bos taurus. The sequence goes on along the minus strand of NC_040098.1, from coordinate 42,584,906 downwards.
ATTGTGTCCAGAACCCTGGATTGGATGGAAGGATGTCTGAGCTCTGGAGGGAGCAGGCTTTTATTCAGCTGTTCCCCATTAGTGTGACCTGGCTGCTAAGCGACTCCACACCACTTGGCGCAGGCCCTTCTCCAGCTCGGGTTACTAGAAGCACACCCTGGGGCCCTGAGACCCCCTCTTCAGCATGGCACCACGTATGCTGTCGTAGAGAATCTTTGTCCTTTGAGACGGTCAGATTCAAACATGGCGACTCTGATGGGAAGGACTGCTATGAAGAGAAAGTTGTCCAGTCAGATTTCTCGGTCAGATTTCTCGTTAAGAACCGATAGACGGCTACAAAGCAACAGTTGATGCTTTTTCTTGGGTGTAGTTACTGTTTCCTGAAGGCAATCCCAAAAAGAGTTTAGTGTTTTCTGGAGTAAATATGTGGTCCTGGAAGGATGACTAGTTTGAATTGGTAATATGTGAAGTACTTTTCTTTCCCCAGTCCTGAAAGATGCTGATGTACGTATGTCTCCTGCCTTGGCAGGCGGGTTCTTTACCACTAGCGCCACCTGGGAAGCCCAGTTGAAGTACTTTAGAAAGAACCCTGTAGTATATTATTACGATAACACATTTCTGCTTGAATTGCTTACTGTTGGCGTTATTTCTTTGGCAGGCATTCCAGTCCTGTGTAAGGTCAAAAGTAGGATGAGGTGGGGCTTCTCCCTTCCCCTCTCAGGGGATCCACACCTCCCGGTTCTCTCCTGTCGAGTTTCTTGTCTGCCCTCATCGGCCACTGTGTAGGGTTAAACTGTGGTAAAGTGCTGCTTCCTTGTGTCATGTATTTAAGTGTTTGTCCCCTTTTTTCACCTGTAGGGCTCCTTGGTAATGGCCAGTCTAAGGGATTAGGACCAGCATCAGAACAGTCAGAGAATGAGAAGGACGATGCATCCCAAGTGTCCTCGACTAGCAACGATGTTAGTTCTTCAGATTTTGAAGAAGGGCCGTCGAGGAAAAGGTTAGTACCCAAGGCTGAACATATTCGTGCCTTAAACCAGGGACTTCAAACTAGGTGCCAGTTTAAGTGGGAACAAACTTGGGCCCACTCACCCAATCTCCTGATTTTTTTTGCAGAGGAGCCAGAATTCTGGATTTTTGTATCAAATACCCTGGTTTCTAAACATTGTCCACTAATTATCAGAAAAGATGAGTAAAACACACAAAAAATGGTATGAGCCAAACAAAACAAGTTCCTGCTGTAAAAATTGGCCAGAGAGTTGCCAGTTTGTAATTCCTGCCTTTGCTGTGCATTTTAATTGGTTTTCATTGGTTGTCATCTTGAGTATATTAGATGGTATTTTGCCACTACTGCAGAGGTGTGAATGTGAAGATTTAAATGTGGTGTTTCTGAAAAAAAATTTCCCCCTTGTCAGGAAAGCAAAATCCATTTGGTGTTAACCAAATAAGTAGGTGTGAAATCGGTTCATAGAATTAATTTACCGGCAGGTTTTTAATTTTTTTTGTTGTTTTTTAGTGACTTTCCTAAATAAGCTTAAGATAGCTTGATCAGGAAGTTCGCTATGGTAGTTTGACAAGAGCTGTGGCTTCATGGTCAGACAATGATAGTGACGTTATATAATAACACTTTTAATTGAGTGTTTAAAAATCCTTTTTTAGTTATCTGCCTTATTTCGTGTCTCATGTACGATGTGATTCCCCCCCTGCCCCCATTTAGAATTTATATTTCATTTCATTCCATTTCCGTTCTCATACTCAGTGTTTTCCTGGATGACAAGATTAATTACTTGTTCTTAGAATCTGTTTGTTGGAGAGGATGGGAAAAGGGGAGGAAAATAACCCCCGGTCTGGACTTCTTTGTGTACCCTTTCTGTATACAGAGTTATAGTTACTTTTCAGAAACCATCTTGACGTGTGTGTCTAATGAAGAACTGAATTTGGCAGCAAATTCAGGAAAGGACGAGGGTAGCCATGTGTGGATACTTAAAAATCTGTAATAGATCTGCACTTTGGATCTGAAATTGGAGAGCCATTAGCTGCAAGCCTTTGTTTTCCTGTCGTGCAGTGTCTTCCTTTAGAAAACTCATGGAATAGAGTCTGTATTAATTTCCACCACCTTTATCTCTTGCTCCTCAGCACTGCATCTTAGAAGGTGTCCTTGGATTTGTTTTTAGTACAGTTAGCAAGCATGTGTAAGAACTGTCTCTGCCAGTGTACTGGACCTTGTATGCTACTCTTTTTAAAGACATTTGGCTGAGTGTCTCAGTGGAAGCCTTTTATGTTTCAGATGCTCTGTGACAGACTCTGCCCCATTTTGAAAAGTGCATCATCACAAGAGCAGGGGGTTAAAGGATATGTTTTTGTTTTTTTTTAAATCACATTCGTAAACATATTGGAGTGTGTAATAATCCTATCCATGTTTCCAAACATGGGTGGGGCCGGGGGGACCGTTGTGTAGCTAGCATCATCTTCATCTGTGTTTGGAGAACAGAATTCTGTGATTGTGGTTGGAAGTGACAGTGACCAGTACTTGAGCTTTGTGGCTGGCCATCACCTTCACTTCTGCTGGGATTGGTCAGCAAGAGGGTATTGGTCATCAAGCTTCATTCTCTTGGGGTGGGGGCGGGGAGCCCTTTGTCCCTGGCTCCGGGTGCCTTTCTCAGATGGTAGTGCTGCCGGCTTCCTCTTTGCACGGGACTGTAGTGCTGTGTGGCAGCTGTGTGCAAATCAGTCAATTATCTTTAATTCTCCAGGGCACCAGAAAAGAGAAACTTTGTTCCGGGAACTTAGGGAAAACTTAACCCATTGCTAATCTGTTTAATTATTAGCGTGCCGAGTACCTTGTTTTACTGAATTAAGGATTCGTGACAGCATTTTGGGAAGTTAGGATCACACTCTACTAGTGAAATCTACCCAGGGATATAGTATAGATTCAGGTTTGACAGGTTAAGCTACATTCAGAGCTGGTGTGGGGTGGCCTGCCTGGCAGAAGGGAGCTGTGTTGTTTATGAAGGGACAGTGTAGTTAGGGCATAAATGCCCTGTGGTGTTGCAGGGCACACAGCAAATAAAAAATGACTTTTACTACTTCTGGGCTTTCAAAGAGCTCTCTTGATTGCTTGTTGGTATTTAGCATGAACATTCAGTGTAAACTATATGGTACATGCCCTGCCTTGTCAGGCAGATCATAGGAACTGGAATCCAAGTTCCTGGAGCTTTGTCAATTACTGTCAGACTTCAGTGCCAACCTTCTTACACATAATATACCTTTTTAAAGAAGTGATGTTGTGTCTGCTGATCCCAAGCCCAGAGTAACTACCTAAACGGTAATTTTGAAATGTTGCTTCAAGCATCAGGCAGATTGTTGACTAGATTCTGCTTTTTACCTCATGTCTAAAATACCCAAAAATACGCATGCAGAGAACATGTTCTATGATGGACCACTTGTATTCTCCATTGACATTTAGACTTTCTGGAGGAGAACACTTGAGTCCTAAAATTCCAGAGTCGTGGTTTACGTATTTGTTTTGGAAAAAGCGTTACCTCTCTCTTCAGAATGATAAGAATGCTTGCATTTTTTGTTACAATTAATTGCTCTTTTTAGGTACATGTTTTTAGGGTCACCAGTTAATAATGCCTTTTGTCTTGGTTAGAGCAGGGGAAAGAAAGGGAATTTATGTGTTTGACTTTAAGAAAAATGGAAATCTTAAGTGTAGACTATTGCCAGCCTCAGTTTAGACCTTGCCCTAAATTTCCAGCCTGCAAGTTGAAGCAATTCCGTTTTCTGATTGATGCTTGTAGCACGTTTCTTAAGTCTTTAGTCAAAACATCTCACGTGTCTGCACTGTTATTTTTCTACTGGAAGCCCCTTCAGCTATGTTTGCTCCTGTGTAGTTGCTGCCGTTGGATTTACTTAAGTTGGGGGTTTTTTGGCACATAGAAAGCAGTAGAGTTCCAAAGGACTTATTTTCCTGTATTGAGGCAAAAATAAAAGGAATCTCTTAGTTATTAAAAGGTCATCATCTGAAATTCCTCTTTATGAAAGGAAAAGCCAGCCTCTCTAGAAGGTCTCTGCCTGTCGGATGGGCAGAGCAGCCCAGCTGTTGAAGGTCTGGAGGACTTGGCACTGGGGGGTTCCTGGGTGTTGGTTTTCTGTTTATTTTGATCATTGCGGTAGGTGAGTTTGATAAATTATGTTTAAAAATGACATACTGTAATTAGTTCTTACTGTTTAGAATGGAAACATTAGAGAGACTTACAGCATTTAATCAACCCCTTTTGAATTTGTTGGTGGCCATACCTGGCTCCTTACCTCTGCCACCTTAAATGGCTTCTCCCATTACACTTGATCATCATATCATTTGTGTTTCCTGGAAGAAGTATCTGAATATCTTTTAGAAACCAGAATGGACAGATTTTGCCAGTCAGGTGTGGATGGACTGTGAGAAACTTGGAATAGTGCTTATGATCAGGATAGGGGTTGTCTGTGTGGTGGAAAGGTGTACCTCTACATGATCGTTTCAGGGACGTGTCATGGGAACCTTGTATGTGGCTCAGTGTCTAAGAGTATGCACGGGAGCCACACCACGTGACTTCTTCTGGTTCTGTCATCTCTTTGTTACGTGCTCTTGGGCAGGTCTGCAATGTCACTGGGCCTTGGTTTCCTCATTTGTGAGATACCTGTGACGATGGTAACCACTTCATGATGGATTTTGTGTCCTGAACAAGTTGATTCATGAAAAGCTCCCAGGTATATAATCAGGACTGTGTATGAGATACAGTGCTAGCTGTCATCAGCATCTATGACACATGAATTGCTGTATGGGGACATGCAGACTCATTGAAGACTTCTCAGATGTGTTTAGAGATAGAGTTTGACTTATGCAAATTGTGATTCATGTCTTTTCTCCATGGCGCCACCATCACCACCATCTGTGGGTTGATGGAAAAGTGTAGGCGTGTGTCCCTCTTTTTTTTTTTTTTTTTATTTTGAAGTTACTGAGTCACAGGAAGGACTGTAATGGTAGAGTGGGAATTTCTTCTGCAAAGCTTGGTGTGACCAGGTATTTGCCTACATAGAGTAGGCATGAGGGGGCCAGGCTATAGTTTGTGAAGGTGCTGTCTGGTCTATTCACATGTAAGTCACATGTGAATAGACCAGACAGCCCTTGGGGGTGGTTCCCATTTTTAATAGTACTTAATACTAAGATGCCCTGACACACTTCAAAAAGCCAAGTACGTAAGAGTCTTATGTAGTTTTTTTTTGAAAAAAGTGTGGACCATGCCTCTGCAGGGACAGAAATGTTTTCTTTTTGTTAAAGAGCTGCTGTATTTTAGTTATTTAGGCCTTTGGTAGTGCAAGAGTTACGGAGTTCAAAGACAGCCCTGCTCTAGGAGATTGGATTTTGAATGTGGAACATTATTTTAAGGTTGAAGACGTGGTGATGTTTAAGTTTTGGAGATGAATATATGTTCAGGATGATGAGAATTCTCCTAGGCTTTTATTGGGTCTTCCTTTTATAGCTGAATTGTCAAATTTAAGTTTTCCTTATTTCTGTTCTGAGTTACTGTGTTAACATAAAATACTTTGCTACCTCCAAGTTTAGAAAGAAGATAGACCCAAATGCATAGAATACTTGCTTGGCAGCACTCAGTGTTGGAAATAGGAGTTACTCAATGTGACCATCCGTAAGAATTAGAATTTTCAAAGCCTCGATAGTTTTTACATGTTTGTTGAACAGAATGCACTAGTAGTATAGTTAATGTCAAATGCACTGTTGAATTCAGACCTATCTTTGACTGAAACATATTTTCTATTTACAGGAAGTAGAAAAGGGGCAGCATTGAGGAACTGAGTATTACGTGGCACCTTTAATAGCCACAGACAATAATCTGTAGATTTAACTAAGTGTGAATGATGTAAATGGAGCCGGGTCTAGCCTGCTTGCCTGCACAGTTCACCCGCACAGTCCTCATTTCTGGTGCTCCTCTTCCCTTCCTGTTGACCTAAATGGCTTTTTGTTATCATTTTCCGTTGGGTTCTGGTTGTAGGGCTTTAACATTTCTAATTTCTGCTGGTGTGGGATGAATCTTTCAGGTTTTTTTAATATCTGATATGGTCTTTCTTTCACCCTCACTTTTTAAAAATCTTTTTACGGGGGTTGTAGAATCGCATGCAGTTGTAAGAAATTCTCATTCATTTTTGGAAGGTATTTTTGCTGGGTATAAAATTGTAGGTCAGTAGTTCCTCCTCCTCCCCTCCCGTGTGGAATTTGTTGAAGGTACAGCTCCACCATCTCCTGGCTTGTAGTGAGTGTCCAGCAAGAAACCCACTTCTAAAGGTTTTTTGTTTGTTTGTTTATTTTAGTCTATCATGTAATTGGAGAAGGAAATGGCAACCCACTCCAGTATTCTTGCCTGGAAAATCCCATGGACAGAGGAGCCTGGTGGGTTACAGTCCATGGGGTTACAAAGAGTCAGACATGACTGAACACGCACACCATCACACAGTATGCCTTCATGTAGTTTTCTTTGATTCTTGTGTTTGAGGTTCATGGAGCTTCTCAGTTCTGTAGACGTCATCAGTTTTAGAGAAGATTCTAGTAGCTACAGTTTGCACACGTGTTCCCTGGCTGGGATCTCGGGTGCACGTGTATCCAGGCACTCCAGGTTGTTTTCACAGCTCATGGGTGCTCTGTTCATTTTATCCCAGTCTTTTTTTCTCTGTGTATTTCATTTTAGATAATTTTGGTCTAAAATCTGCAGACGTGTATTTTTCACCACAGACATTGTTGTCTTTTTAATTGTCTTTATTGTCTCTCCTGATATAGCTTAATCTTTTCTCTACCTTCTTAAAACATAGGAAATGGAGTTATAATCGATGTTATTAGTGTCTTTGTCTGCTAATCTGTCATCTGTGTCACTTAGGGGTCAGTTTGGCTTAATTGATGTCCCTCCACTCAATGCAGGTCATGTTCTCCTGCTGTTTTGTTTGCCCTGTGGCTCCTTGTTGGATGCCAGGCATCATGAGTTTTCTTCTTTTGGGTTCTGGGTATGTTAGTGTGTCTCTGACTCTTCTCAAGCATTGCTCTAGGGTATGATTAGGTTACCAGGAAACTTTGAGCCTTTTATGCTTTGTTAGGTAGGGCCAGAGAGCAGTATTTGGCATAGGGATAAGTTTTCCCAACTGCTCAGGGAGAACCTGTGTGAGGTGTACCATTCTGGCAAAGCATGGTTCTCAGCCCTGTGTGGGGTTTGGAGAGTGCTCCCCGTGGTCCTTTCCCGTGGTACTTTTCCTTGGGTACTTCCCGCACACGCGTTTTCACTAGTCCTCAGCAAGTGCTTGAGGAGGTTCCTCGGCAGGTTCCAGAGTTTCCTGTCTGGCTTTGGCTTCTTCAGTGCTCCACCCTGTACATTTTGTTCCTCCCCGAAGTCTCAGTTCCTTCTCCCCAACTCGGGGATTCCTCTGGATTCTTCTTGCATTCCCCTCCATGTGCTCTGGCCTGAAAATTGTCTCTGGGCAGTCTTTTGTGTCTCAGGAACCACAGGGTTTTGCTGTGTGATGCCCATTGTCTCGTGTGGATTTTCACTTCTTCAGGCCGGGGGCTGGGGGGGCGGGTGCGGGGCGGGGGGGGGGATTCCTGTCCCTGTCCCAGAAGCAGAAGTTCCTATCTGTTCTTTGAATGTTGACTGAGAGAAACAGCACAGGAAATGTAACTACCATGTTTGCACTTTGTCTTAGTCACAGTCACAACCTTATGTTTAATTAGTCATCAAAAAAGAAAAAAAGTGAATTGCATAAGTAGGCCCTGATACAATCAAAGGGAAGATTTCAAAATAAAGAAGCAGTTGACTTATAAATAGAAAATCTCACTCCATCCAGAGCATGTTGGTAGTAGAAATTCATCTGAGGCCCTAACTGGCTTCTGTTTCAAGTGACTGTTCGGATAAATCCATGATGACTTTGTGATGATAGTGGGCCCTTCCTCCATCCCTCTGAAGGTTATGCTTTTCACCTGGTTGTTGGGTTTCAGAGGCAAAGGGGGTGGTGCCTGCTCAGGGCATTCCTTCTCTTTTCCTGCTGTTCAAGCTTGGAGGGGAGATTGCATCTCTCAGCTCTGCATACTCTGATTAAGTGGCCACCAAGGCGAACCTGAAGTTTGGTGACTCCAATTGAATGGTGGAGAGCTGCAGGAGCCAGGGTTCTCACTGTCCACTGCAGGATGGCATGTGCTGTCAACGCTGCGCGTCCGCCGCCCCCACCCCATCATGATTAGGTTCATTCTTCCCTGTAGGAGCATCCCCAGGCTTTCTTCAGACCTCTCCGATCCCACTCAGGATACTGGCAGGCTGTTCAGGAGTACTGTCCTGTGTCCTCCTTGGTGACATGGGGCCTGGCCCTGGTGTCTGAGGAACCGTGGAAACTATTTTAATAATCAATATAATGTCTGCCTGGTTTTGCACATGACATCATTTATGGAGGTTTATGGGATTTCCTGTTGCCTCTTCCTCTCTCGGAATTTTAACTGGCAGATTGTTACCTGTGTGGTGTGATTTGGGGGTTTCAGAACAATCTTTTACATTGCTTTGGTTTACAAGAAGCAGACCCTTTTCTCATTTAATGACGCGTCTTGTGGAGTCCACCCGTGTGTTGCTTGTCCCACGTTAGGCCCTCTTGACTATGCACATGACTAGTGTCCAAAACAAGTGTGTACAGTCCGTGAAATTCTCCAGGCCAGAATCCTGCAGTGGGTAGCTGTTCTCTTCTTCAGCGGATCTTCCCAACTCAGGGATTGAACCCAGGTCTCCCGCACTGCAGGTGGATTCTTTACCAGCGGAGCCACAAGGGGAGGTCAAAAAACATGGAACGCTTCACAGATTTGCATGTTATCTTTGCGCAGGGGCCATGCTAATCTTCTCTGTATCGTTCCAATTTTAGTATATGTGCTGCCAAAGAGAGCTATCAGGGAAGTCCCTCGCCACACACTTTATGGAGATGCAGCCCAGATCAGCAGGAGGATCTGGGTGGCTGGGGAGGTGGGGTGGAGCACAGTTGTTGGAGGAGGCAGCAGGTGGAGCTTGGAGGAATCTGGAACTGGGTGGGGACTGAGGTTCCTTGGTGACTGAGCAATCTTGGCCTTGTGTTTTCCAGGACCCTTCTGTGGAACGTACATGGATTTGTTTGGCCTAACTGGCAGGGTGGGTTGCAGGTTCCCTTTGGAATGTTTTCTTTGCACCCTATACCCTGTGCTTCTAGTAAAAGCACAGTCTTAGCACCCAGACCAAGATAAGCAGGGCTGAGGGTGCCCTGTGTGCTTTACTGCCCCCTGGGCCTGAGCCCCCCTGTGTGTTCTCCTTGGTCGGAGAAGGGGGAGGCAGGAGCTGGAGGAAGGGTGTCATTTCTGATCCCCAGCTGACTCTCACTGGCCTGGTTTTCTTAGGGCCATGGTTGGGAGGCCTGGGAAGTTGGGAGTGGAGGAGAGTGTCCCAGGGCTCCTGGCAGCTATGTTTGCACGGCGTGGTGCTGCCGTCCTTTTCTGGGCTCCCTGCCCTCAGATGCAGGGAGCCTCCTACCTGGTTTCTCCAGCCCGTCCTCTCCTGGGAGAACCTTTCTGCCACTTCTCTCTGTTTTCCCCTTTCTGGCCCTGTGGACACGTGGCTTTAGCCTTCTGACCCCGACTCCTGACTTCACCCCTGGCCCAGCACTGTTCCTAGGTGTATTCCAGCACCAGGGCTCTCACATTCCACGAGGCCACCATCCCCAGGACCGGAAGGCAGCCTCCCAAGGCCTTGGTGTCTGTGAGATTTTCTAAACTCTTGGAGTGATGCAGAGTCCCTGGATAGCACGTAAATATGTGGAACTGTTGTGTATGCATGCCTGATGGCAAGTGACACCTCTTGATCTTATCAAGTGCCAGCTGGGTGGGAGACATCACTAATTGATCCTCTCAGTTTTAGATGGTTTAAGGTGAGACGTGTTTTTTTTCTGGCATGATCTTTTAACTAGACCTTTGATTCGAAATAGGGAGAAGAATTTTTTAGAATAGACTGGCATCTCAGTCCCCTTGGAGAACCTTTCTGTTGCTTACCCCAATTTTTCTTCTTAACTCTCCATGGGAGAGACGGTCTTCCAAAAGAATTGGCTCTTAGCAGGGCAGCAGTGACAGGTATTTATGTGGCACTTACAGTGTGCTGGCCACTATTCTAAATACTCTAAATTGTTTCCATGTATTAGTCCATTTGATTCTCACAGCAGTTCCTTTTGATGGGTCTTTGACCCTCATTCCCATGTTATGAATGAGAAAACCAAGGCACAGCGAAGGGCTCAGGTGTGCTCTGCTAAGAGGTGAAGCTCCCAGGTTATTTCAGGATCCAGTCGATAGTTTCTATACCTTGAGGGGAGTAGTAAAGAGCCCGCTTGGACTGCTGCTGCTGAAGAGAGGTAGACGAGCTTTGCTTTCAAAATACTTGGAGAGGCCGGAGGATGCTGTGTGAGTTAGTCACTCAGTCGTGTCTGACTTTTTGAGACCCTGTGGGCTGTAGCCCGCCAGGCGCTTTTGTCCATGGGATTCTCCAGGCAAGAATACTGGAGTGGGTTGCCGTTTGCTTCTGCAGGGACCTTCCCGACGCAGGGACTGAACCCAGGTCTCCAGCATTGCAGGCAGATTTTTTACCGTCTGAGCCACCAGGGAAGGATTCTGAGGGCTGGGCAAAGTGATGCCTTTTTAACCGTCAGAGGAGTGGGAATCTCAGGGAAGCAGGGGCCAGAAGCACTCATTTCTTCAAGGTTCCAGTTGTTGCCAAGTCCCAGGTGGATCTCAGAGATGGTAGATTCAGCCTTAATTTCTGCTGAGGAAAGCTCCACTCCGGAGAGAAGCAGCAGACCATTTCAAACGCAGCGTGTGGAGCGCTGTGGAAGACATGACGTCTGTGGGCCACCACGGGGTGTCCAGGGGAGTGGGCCACCTACAGCCAGGCGACACAAGCACTTAATTTTTCCTTCTGTAGACTCTTCACTCTTCTGGGCTGTAGATGGACCTTGGGGGCAGCCCTGTAACTTCCAGGCAGAGGGTGTCTGGAGACAGCTTCTTGGCCGAGATCACAGGGAGAGACAGTCCCAGTGCCCCGAGGGCAGTCAACCCCCAGCTGATGTGGTGGCGGGGCGTCCATCCCGCGCCAAGCACTCTGGGTGGAGGGCTGCGTGCTGGCAGAATAGACCTGCGGAGCAGGGAGAGGCTGAGCCCTGAGGCCTCCTGGGGTCTCTGTGCTCCGTAGCAGGCTGCTTCTGGAGGGCCTGACGTTGACCAGAGGGCTGGAGGGGGCAGGATGTATTTACTAACTCTTCTGTGCTAACACTTCCTAAGGTTTCTATACCAACATGTTTGAGAGAAGAGGTTAGTTGGTATTTTGAAGGGGCCCCTGTGGTTGTGAAAAACAGGCCCCAGTCCAGTTTTTCTGTCTTACAGATGCCTCAGGATTGCCACTGTCGTAGTAGGTCTGAGCAGTCACCTGTACTGAGAGTGGGGTGCACTCCACACCCCACCCCGCCTTTCCCAGGCCCGCAGAGAGGATGCAGTGGGCTGAGGGTGGGTGGGCTTTGCCTTGGACCAGCCTAGGGAGGCATCCTTGCCCTTGCAACAACTCAGGTGGTTCTTTGAATTAAACATGGTGATGTATCATGGTAATGTAGGTGGGCGCCTGCTGAGCTTTAGCTCTGGTCTCCTCATCCCTCTACGCCAGGATGTGCTGAGAGACGGGGAACGCACGTTAGCTGGGTGCAGGTTGAATGACAGCGTTGTCTTCTCTCGATGAGCGGAGGGAGCCCATGGCCTCGCTGTCCTCACCCCCTCCAGGGCATCTTGCCAACCCACACGTGGAACCCAGGTCTCCTGTGTTGCAGGCGGGTTCTTTACCACTGAGCCGTCGGGTAAGCCCTGGTAAATTCAAAACAAACCCCAATGACAATCGCTTTCTTGTTTTGAACCAAAGGAAGAATTTACTTAAACCTAAGAGGGTCTTGGCTGATCAGAAAGGGAGTTGGAGGTATCTGAAAGATACTGCTGTTTTTTCTGGTTTCGATTAGACTGGAGACTATTAGAATAAATTTACCCACTCCAGTGTTCTTGCCTGGAGAATCCCAGGGACAGGGAAGCCTGGTGGGCTGCCGTCTCTGGGGTCGCACAGAGTCGGACACGACTGAAGCGACTTAGCAGCAGTAGCAGCAGAATACATTTGTGTTGGCTCCATCCTTTCTTTTAAAGTGATGATGGAATTTCCACTTTAAAGCGTATGTTAAAGCACCATATTTCTGGCCTGGGTAATTTGGGGTGGGGTAGCATTTTGCATTTGGAGTAAGTAACACAGTGTGGAAATGTAAAGCAGGGAGAGGTACAGCTTTCTGGCAGGGTGCAGTTTATTTTCAAATTTATTGTTAATTCTTACCTTCCTGGGGAGACATGAGTGGCGACCCACTCCAGTATCCTTGCGTAGAAAATCCCATGAACAGAGGAGCCTGGAGGGCTACCATCCATGGGGTCACAAAAAGAGTCAGACATGACTTAGCACACATGCAAATGCTAACTACCTTCCAGGAACTGTGTATTAAGCTTTTTCATTTGTGAAACTGGACCCCTCTTTCCTTAACTCATTATTTTTCCTGCTAGAGAGGCATTCAGTGTAGAGGCATCTTTGTAGATGCTTAGTTCTTGTGCATGAGCGCGTTCCTCTCTGCTAAGAGGTCAGTTCACGTGGGCTTCAGTGTCAAGGAACGAGTGGGAGCACGGAGGCTGCCCCAGAGCGTGTGTGTCCTCTGCAGGGTTAGAGATGGACAAGACCCCTTTGATTTAATTGGTCATTAGTTGTTGCCCAGGACAGATCATTAGGTACTTGTGGGAAGGGGCCGCTGCTCCCAGAATTTTCTTGAGGTTCCTGGTAAGCACACAGGTTTCTGCTGCATTTATTTGTTTTAAGAAAAATGGTAGAACTTCATTTGAGGCAGTTTTATTGTGGCTGTGGCCATTTCCTCAGAGATCTGATTGCTCGGATATCACTTCCACCTCCCATGCAAATGCTGCTTTAGCATGCTTTGTGGTTGCCACGGAAACTGGGTACCAGTTTCCTTCCTTCCTCTTCTGGGGACGCTCTTCCACCTATTTTCAATAGGAATAGCTCTGTCACGTGCTTTTGTCCTCCTGGCCTTTGATTACCCCCAAAGGGCAAATATAAACATGCCCCTCATCTTTTCAGTGGTATCTGACCCTCCCAGAAACGTCCTATCCATTCATAAGTCATCCTTGATGAAATTGAGAGCAAGCCCGGAGACGCTGCTTCCAGGCGTCTCACATGAGAGGCAATAGGTGCTGGGTTTGGAGCCGCCCCCTTTGCAAAGGGGGTGACAGCCATTAGTGTCACTTGTGGTTCACACGTGAGTGCTTGTGCAGGGGTTGTCAGACATGGCTTTTTATGCAGAACGTTCCTTGATGTCGGCACCTTACTTGGCTGCTTAGCAGCTCAGTTAAAAGCAGTGCACATTGTTGGGACTGAGGTGAGAATAGCCTGTTCTCGTCACCCCCACCCTACGCTTCCCCTCCTTCCTTCCCTTCCCTTCATTTGGAGAGTGAAATCGACTGGGTAGAGGGATGCTTGGCTGGAGGGATTCTCAAATACAGACCAAGGAGGGAAGACAGCAGTTTCAGTGACTTGTCAGCAGCAAGCTTTTGGTTTGTTTCTGCTATGAGAAATTCAGAAATTAAAAGAAGAGATCATAATAATAGATGGGGCTTTACTCCCTGGAATTAGGTTAATACAGGGCAAGAAATTAGGCTCAGTTGCGTTGATCTGGAAACAGAATCTTTCCAGAGTGTAAGCCTCCTCAAATGACCTGAGAGCTTCTCCCACTAGCTCAGAGCCCATCCCGGAGGATGAGTGTGGGCTCAGCAGTGTCCGTCCCAGGTGGTGTTTGGGTGGGGTCGGGGTGGGCACTGGGGGATCACTGATGTCTTCCTGCGCTCACTTGACGTTCAGGTGGCTTTCACAGGGTTTGGCCCCCAGCTCCCTCACGGGTGGGCCGTCCTTGTTTATCTCTGTGTCCTCTGTATCCCCAGTGGCTGGCGGAGTGTCTGGTATGATTGTCTGTTTTTGCGAAGGTAAACACATTCTTAAGAGTAGCCAAATAGAGTGTATGGAAAGGGAATCTTCCTAAAGGAATCGTTCTGTTCGGGGAGCGTATTTTCCTCTTTGGATTATCCAGATCTTTCATGTCCTCTCGGCGTATTGGAATGTAGGTGTGTGTACTTGTGTGTCTGAAGTGTTGCCCATGTGTATTTGTTTTACGGGGTTGGGAAAGACTAGAGCACACGACACTGGTTTGTGGTATAGAAGACTATTCTGTCCCCTCCCAACTCGTTTCTCATCCCTTCTTGTTGCTCCTCTGGTTCCGTAACATCTCTTGGGTCCAAAATTCTACACCCATCTATACAGAAACTGAACTGTAACTTGTAAAAATGACTCCTCGGGGCCTCTCTTGTGACCTCTGATGAGGATATAAGCAAGTGCCTTAACTTCTGCTTTCATGGCAGGTTCTCAGATTACTGCAGTATTTTGGTGACTGCATTTATGCCAGCCGTTGTTACTTGGTGATGCCAAGTGAAGGGGCAAAAATGCCGTCCTGTCTGAAGGCCCTGTGGCTCTAGCTCAGTGTTGACTTCTGTTTCCTAGCATCTTTAGTATTTTAAGGTACTTCACTGGATCGTCGAATTCCATGATGGCAAACATTCTCTCAATGATGGTGATAAATATCCTTGGCTTTTCCTTACCCTGTTATCCTCTCCAGTCTTGGCTTTCCCAGAGGTCGAAGACTTAACTTTGTGTCTGTCTGTGTTCTTGAAGTGGAGTTTTTGAAGAAAATTTACTCTGTAAAGGTTGAATAGTGCATATAATCACTTTATAGAAAGCTTCAATTACATGGAGTTGGCATTAATGTTAATTCCTGGTGTTTACCATTTATAAAATGTAGAGAGACTGAAAACAAAAGGAAAGCAAGAGCCAGGTCTTAAAAGTGAATCTTTGTCCTGTTGCTCATAATTGGTTTCAGACACATCTGGAGACGAATGGAGAACTTCTTGAGATGTTGCTTCTTTCACAGGAAGTACTTTTCCATAGCATATTCTTTGTGGAGTATATAACAGTATAATAGGCAGCTGCTTTACTGAGTCAAGTAAATTGTTCTCTGATAATATAACTAAAAAATAACATGAAGCAGGCATTGGCTCTGATGTTCTCTGCTGTAAACCCATTTAGAGGTTATTGGTGGTTATCTCGTGGGAAGGCCATTTTTGTCATTGCCTGCTTATCTGCCAGTGACAGGATTCCTGGGCCTTCTTTCCGAGCCAGAGCCCACCGTGGCTGCTGTAGCCTCTCGGGAAAGGAATGGTCTGTAGAGGGTGCTTCAAGTAACCATGGGCACAATTCATGCCAGTTTTGTGGGGAGGGGGGTACTTTATGATTACCGTATGCTGTATTCATTAACTCACACGTTGTTTTTCCCCATTATCCTGGAACGGTGCATGATGGGAATCTAGCAGTTTTTAAATGTATGCTGTTTTCAGTCCTTCTTTCTCTAGAATATAATTGCAAATTTGTTCAGCCTGTTCCTCTGCCCCCAAGAACCACACTGGCATCCATCGTGACAGCCTGCAGACCGTTTGCACTGTAGTCGGCTTGCTCTTCTGGCAAATGCCGTTGTGTAATGCGGACTGGCACTTGGCCTTTCTGGAGGTTGTAGTTATTCCCCTTTGGAGAGGTTGGAGCTCTTTGGCTGTATCATCTCCCCTGATTCTTCATTTCTCAGGCCTCCTGCCGTCCAGTCTCATGGAACAAGGCGGGGTAAATAGAGCCCTTCTGGATCATCTGAATGTCAGATCATCCTGGGCCGTAGATGAAAAATCTAAGGCTTAGGAAGGGCTAGGCACTGGGAATCCTCACGGTGAGAATGTCTAGTAGTGCTTACGTTGATTTAGAAGCGACTCAAAATGTCCATTGATCTTGTCTGCACAGCCGGATTCTCTGTGTCTCCTGAAACGTACCCTCCTGCCCTGAGTTCCGGCTGTTGTTGAAGCGAGAGGAGGGTGAGGCCGTGCAGCTTTCTCTCGGTGCTGGAGGCCTCTGTGTTCTGAAGGTCGTGGCAAGTGACGCCAGTGAGCACGGGGAAGGCGTGCTCACACCTGCCTTCTCTGGGGCCCTTTCCATCTCTGCAGCCGCCCCTACGCCTACTACCTGTGGGCAGACAAGTGCTTTCCCATGTTGTCAGGCTTCTTTGCTCAAGCCTCAGGTGGGCATGCATGCTCGGAGCTCAGTCATGTCCCACTCCTTGCAACCCCAGGGACTATAGCCTGCCAGGCTTCTCTGTCCATGGGATTTTTCAGGGAAGAATACTGGAGTGGATTGCCATTTCCTCCTCCAGGGAATCTTCCTGACCCAGGGATCGAACCCACCTGCATTGCAGGTGAATTCTTTACCTGTTGAGCCATTGGGGAAGCCTCTCAGATGAGCAGGACACACTTCAGTAGGTCGGCAGTTTGAGAATAGATACTTGCTCTTGCCCATCTTCATCACTCCGCTGTGTTTGCCCAGACAGATACTTTAAAATTCATACTTAAAACAATGAAATTTGTACACAAAGGAGGTATTGAAAACGGGAAAACGGCCAGTATAATTTTCTTCTTCACTGAAGCAATGTGAGAAGTGAAGGGACTTAGAGATGTCAGTCTGGAGAGTGACACCCATGGGTTTCCCAGAGAGGTTCTGTCTCCATTGTTGATCCTTAATCTAGGAACCTAGAAACTGCTTTCGTTGAAAGCCCCTTGAGCCAGTAGCCACACATGCCAGAGGGAAGGGACACACTTCTCTTAGCAAATAAAAGCAGTCAGGAGCCTGTTCCCAGGCACGCCTGGCTGAGGAGGCAGGCCAAGGCCGCTGGGAGCAGCGCGCATTGATGGTGCCACCTTTGAATGTAGAGTTTATCAAAGAGTGAGAAGACATATCCAGAATTAAAACCACTTTGGACTCAATCTGATCTTGTTCATTTAAAATAGGAAGTAGATCTTCGACGCCAGTTGCCTCACCATTTAAACGGGCCTCCTTGTCCAGTACCACCGACAGGATTCCCCTGTAGCATGGTGCAGTGGAGAGAGCCGAAGTGTAGGAATAATGAAGGTACTTGCTACTGTGCTGTTGACAGCCACCTAAAGTCTCTGCGCCTCCCTTTGATTGTCTGATCAGTGGTGACCACAGTACCTTACAGGGCTGGCTGTAACCCACGTGAGTGTGTAGGGAACCCCCTGCAGGACTTGTTGAAACACAGCTTGTGGAGTGTCTCACTCCTCCCCCACCAGGTTCTGATTCCTTTGGTCTGAGGTTTTGCATTTCTAATGAGTTCGCAGGCGATTCTCCTGCTGGCTGGTGGATCAGTCTGATAGCTGCTGAACTAAGTGCTTTCCATGGTTTAAAGCTCCGGGCATATTACTGTCCTTCACCAAATACTAAATAACTGTTCTCTGTGGAGTCACTGTGTGAAAGGCCAGAAGTGATGCCCACGATTCAGAAATCTGGGAGCCGTTAGCTGTCATTAGGTAGATTCAGCCTTTGCTCCCAAAAGACTTGATCTCTCAGCTGTATTCTCCCCTGGTCGCCACTTGATAGTTTGTGTGACTCCTTTAGGTAAGAATTTCAGTGAATTGGAATTTTCTTTCCTTTGGTGAGCTGTGATCATCTTCTTGTTTTCTGCTTTGGGTTCACCTTTGAACAAACCTTTACTCAGCCCCGTGGGTGCAGCGTGGTCCGAATTCATCTTTCTGCCCTCTTTTTCCCTTTATAGAAAAAGTTGGGGCTTAGGCACTCTGGCCATGCCTGCTTGAGATGACGGCTTTTGAGGTCTTTGTCTTGATATGTCTCCAGACAGTTCCTTTCTCAGTTTGTTCATCTGCCTTGTGCAGAAACAGAACCGTGATGTCGTTCCTTCCCTTGCGGTTTATTTGAAATTATTTATAGATAGGTCGCTGGCTGCACGCTACCTCTTCCCCACCCCCACCTCTTCTCTTCTTTTTTTTTTTTCTGGTGCAGTTTGACTTTAGGTAGTTGTTTCTATGTGGTATGTGTGCCCTACCTGAGGGCATACTGAGTGGAAGTGTTTTCCTGCTACCAAAACACTCACCAAAGTGGACAATGGGCTTCCCTGGTGGCTTAGATGGTAAAGAATCTGCCCATATTGTGGGAGATCCAGGTTCGATCCCTGGGCCAGGAAGATCCCCTGGAGGAGGAAATGGCAACCCACTCCAGTATTCTTGCCTGGGAAATCCCACAGACAGAGGAGCCTGTGGGCTTCGAAGCCCATGGGGTCGCAAAGAGTTGGACACGACTGAGCCCCAAAACTACCACCACCCCTGTGTTCCTGCGACTGACTTATTCTTTTGTTTCCTACTTAGTATTCACGCATGGCGTCTGGCTGCCAGTCAGACAGCGCGATATCCGTCCCATCCCTGTTCTCGTGATTCTACCAAGCCTTTGCCCCGCAGCCCTTCCAGGGCCTGTGTGTGAATGTGTGTGTGCACGACAGCGGTGGAGTGGGGATGAGAATATGTACACACGGAGGTGCCAGCGCACCTCTCGTTCTCACCCTGATTCCACACGTTCCAGCTTGCACAGGATTTAATTTAATTTATACCCAGCGGGGGAATCTGCCCGTAAAACACACACACCTCCATGAGTCTGTCTCCACCGTTCACTGTGTGCCCAGCAGTTTCTGTGTCTTACAAAACATGTGTTTTAGATCAGAGGAGGAGAGGTGACACTAACCAACCCTGTCGCTGTCCCTTGGAGCACAGAATCCATGCTTCTAGTCACGTTTGCCGTGAAAGGCAGTTCTATATCCTGATATTCTCATTTCCGTTTTCTCAGTGGCTTTATCTTTTAAAATGATATTGTTGTGTTTTCGGCTTGCGGGTTTCATTTTGGGAGCTTGCGGTGCCTGCAAGCAAGTGTGCAGGAGAGTGGGGTGGAGCCAGAGGGTGGGGTGGAGCCAGCGGGTGGGGTGGAGCCAGAGAGTGGGGTGGAGCAGTTCCCCAGAGGAGATGACTGGGGAGAGGGAATGTCACAGAATTCTTGCAAGGGCAAATAGGGTCAGTTCTCATCTGTGTTTATTTTAACCGCTGTCAAGTGTGGAAAGGAATGCATTGGTTTACAGTCACCATGGCAACAGAGGCTCCTTCCCGCTCCCTGCCCCTCAACAGGCAATGAACCCATTCATTTATCCAAGTGCCTCAAAATTCCATTATGTGCATTCCATGGGCTGTTAATTCAAGTATTTTGACAGAATGTTGTTGTGTGTTCTCTAAGAGTATTCAGTAGTGGCTTAATCCTGTTCAGGTCACCAAATACTTGTCTTGAGCCACTATTTCCTCGTCTATCTGGGGGCCATGAGAAGGTGGACGGTCAACAATAGAACAGGGTTCCTCAGCTTTCTATATCTGGGACGTTTCTTTGACGTTTTGTGGTCTGTCTGAAATTTTTTCTTTCTGCTCCATGAATAGATTTGGGTTTGTTTTAATAGAAAAACGCTTGATTTAATACCAAGTTAAATCTTTCATTCGGGCTAGTTTGTTTTAAATTTCTGGGATGTTAGGTTACATTTGAATGTTAGTCACTGGGTCCTGTCTTGTCTCCCTCTCCCCACACCCCTACCCCCCGACTTTATTGAGATATAATTGACATATAACCTTGTGCAGAGTTCAAGGTGTACAGCCTGATTTGGTGTATGTATATATTATGGAACGATTACCACAGTAAGGTTAGTGAATTTGTTGCCTCATGCACTTTCATTTTTTAATGCACTTTTATTATTTAATTTATTCTTTCAGGTATACCGTATAGTATTAACTATAGTCACCATGGTGCACGTTAGATCACCAGAACTTACTCATCTTATAACTAGAAGTTTTTGCCTTGGCCACACACCCCCCCCCCCCCCCCCCCCACACACACACACACACACAAAATCGCCAGTCTACTCTTGTTTCTCTGAGTTTGGTTTTTTAGATTCCATATGTAAGGATCACACAGTGTTTCTCGTTCTCTGTCTGATTTAGTGTGATACCCTGGGCCACCATCCGTGTTGTCCCAAATGGCAGAGCTTCCTTTTTTATGGCTGAATAATATTCCCGCATACTGGTAGCACATGTGTTCTTTGTCCATTCGTCCTGTAAGTAATGCTGCGGTGATTATGGAGTCACAGGCATCTCTTTGAGATGGTGACTTCATTTCCTTTGGATAAGTACCCACAAGTGGAAGTGCTGGATCACCTAGTAGTTCTGTTACTTTTTTGAGGAACCTCCATGTTGTTTTGAAAAGTTATGGTAAAGATGGCTCAGTCGTGTCTGACTTTTTGCGACCCCATGGACTGTAGCCTACCAGGCCCCTCTGTCCATGGGATTTTCCAGGCAATAGTACTGGAGTGGATTGCCATTTCCTTCTCCAGGGAACTTCCCAACCGGGTCTCCCACATTGTAGACAGATGCTTAACCATCTGAGCCACTAGGGAAATCTTTGCAGTTAGGTGCACCTATTCACTCTCCCAGTGACAGTGTGTGAGGGATCTCTTTTCTCCCCAACCTTGCCACAAAGTGTCTTTCTCAGGACGTTTTTGCCTGTCAAGTATTTGTACTTTGTTTTCACAGTCACTTAAAATGAGTTAGGTTCCTGGAAGGATGAGTCTGGAGGGCTGTCCTGCTCTGAGAGTCATCACCTACAGTGTCTGTTTCCTTCTGTAAGTTCCACAGAGGTCTGCCTTCAGGCTTTGGGACTGTTCAGTTCACTTCAGTCGCTCAGTTGTGTCTGACTCTTTGCGACCCCATGGACTGCAGCACAGCAGGCCTCCTTGTCCATTACCAACTCCCGGAGCGTACTCAAACTCATCTCCATTGAGTCGATGATGCCATCCAACTATCTCATCCTTTGTCATTCCCTTCTCCCGCCCTCAGTCTTTCCCAGTATCAGGGTCTTTTCCAGTGAGTCCTCAGATCAGGTAGCCAAAGTATTGGAGTTTCAGCATCTTCATTCAGTCTTCATTCAGTCCTTCCAATGAACATTAGGGACTGATTTCCTTTAGGATGGACTGGTTGGATTTCTTTGCAGTCCAAGTGTCTCTCAAGAGTCTTCTCCAACACCACAATTCAAAAGCATCAATTCTCTAGCACTCAGCTTTCTTAATGGTTCAGCTCTCACATCCATACGTGACTACTGGAAAAACCATAGCTCTGACTAGATGGATCTTTGTTGGCAAAGTAATGTCTCTGCTTTTTAATATGCTATCTAGGTTGGTCATAACTTTGCTTCCAAGGATCAAGTGTCTTTTAATTTCATGGCTGCAGTCACCATCTGCAGTGATTTTGGCGCCCCAAAACATAAAGTGTCACCTTTTCCCTATCTATTTGGGGCTGTGGGGGCTCTAAAGGGCCCCCACTCAGCTCTCGGGCCCATGGGAGCCTGGCTGCTCCCCACACCTCTGCTGTCTAACCTGCTGGTTTTATTGTTTCATTGTGGAGCTAATCAGCCCAGAAGCCCAGGGGTGTGAGGTTGTCTTTGTAGTTGTTAGCTTTGAGCAGGGAGGTCAGGAAGGAATAAACTGTACCTTTCTTCCTGGAAAGCTGTCTTCTGGTGAGCGGTTGGTTCCCAGGTCTGTTTCTGCCCCAGAGGGGAGTGACTGTGGGGCCGGCTGCCCGGTGTGGCCTAGGCCCTGTCCTGTTGCCCTGCTCCATAGGCCTACACTTCAGAGTCAGACGTGGGAGGCAAGGCGTTGCCAGTTCCCTGCAAATCTGGAACATGGGGGTCTGACTTACCTGGTGGCATCAACAGCTCCAACAGTGCATTCTGTTTCTACCTGTAGAACTAATTCATGTAACAGTTCCTGTGCTTAAACTTGTGTAACATAAAAAAAGAAAACAGTAATTTGTGAGGGGAATCCCTGTGGAAAGACCCTGATGCTGGGAAATATAGAAGGCAGTAGGAGAAGAGGGTGACAGAGGATGAAATGGTTGGATGGCATCACCAACCCAGTGGATGTGAGTTTGAGCAAATTCTGGGAGATGGTGAAGAACAGGGAAGCCTGGCTTGCTGCAGTCCATGGGGTCATAGAGAGTCTGCGTGACTGAGTGAACAGCAACAACCCCTGTGAAGTTAGATTGCTGTACTCTGCATCTCAGATGAAGTAATCCATTTCAGAAAGCACTGGATAAAATTTGGGATATTTGGAATTGTGTGAAATAGGAGACAAAGATAAACCTGGGGAGGAACACAGATGAAGGACTAAACTGGGGAAGTGAATTGACCATCTTTCTGCAACCCGGTGGGTTCCCAGGGTCAGCTGCTGGCCGTCTTTGTGAGGTTGTTATCACTGGTCTCTGAGGGTATTTTGGAGTGGGAGGGGAGAGGCTGGAAATGTTCTCCTACAGGCTCATTTACAGATTGGTGGAGGTGGGGCCTTGCAGCCCTTCCCAGGGCTGATGGATGGCTGGGAGGGTGGTGGTTGGCATTGTATTGACACAGTGGAAGACCGATGGCTCTTTGATCAAAGAGCATGTTTAGGCTGGTGCAACTGGAGAGACTCCTTCTGAAGTGATTAGCTCTGTACCTCCCGGCCCCCATGGCCTGCCACCCGCATCTTTATGAACAGGATTCAGGTCCGTCCAGCTCACATCCCTGGCATTTTGGTAAAGCCAGCTATGGGGGTTGAGGGGGAGGTGCTTGCACTTTAGTAGCTTCTGTTTCTTTGAGTTAATCTGGTTGCAGAGACGGGAAGGATGTCGTTGGTTTCCATGATGCCTCAGCACATCACGGGTTCTGACCATTTGGGAAAATGTGACAGTTTTTCTCTTCTCTACCCCCTCCTTCCTGTCATCCCCACAGCACCCTCCCTTAAACTGCGCCTAAAGTGCGCTCAGTCGTTCAGTTGTGTTCAGCTCTTTGCAACCCCATGGAACTGTAGCCTGCCAGGCTCCTCTGTCCATGGGATTCTCCAGGCAAGAATACTGGAGTGGGTTGCTGTGCCCTTCTCCGGTGGATCTTCCGAACCCCAGGATCGAACTTGCGTCTCCTGCATTGGCAGGCGGGTTCTTCCACTGAGTCACCAAGGATGTCCTTAAACTGAGTCTTGGGGATTCTCTTTCTCTCCAGAGGTGGCTCACCTGTGGTGATAATGTAGCACAGTGAAAAGAAGCAGAAAGGAAGTTCCCTTGGCTGAGTGTTTCATCAGTCAGTTGAAGAGGCTTATTCGTCTCCTGGCTGCGCAGTGGAATGGGAGAGAACACAGGAAAACAGCACATCCACTAATGGGAAGCATCACAAACGCTGATTATTCCTGGTGTGGGAGGACCCGCGGAAGCTAGGTTTGAGTTGGGGGTTAGAAAAGACAATCTCAGGGGTTAGTCAGTTTTTCAACTTGTAGCTCATAAATGTTGTTGACAGTTGCTTTTATTTTTCTATTGGCGGTTTCTGCTTTCTGTTAAATTATCTCTACTCAAGCATAACCCCCACCCTCAATTTTCACAATTTATTAGGGTCATGTAGAAACTTTGGGTTGACTCCATTTCTTCCCCTCCTCTCTCTACTTTCTGTTCACTACCCTTCTCTTTTGTAGCACCACGTGGAGAAAATGAGTGGAACCTGCCCTCATGGAGGCCTTGTGACAGCGCCTGGGACAGCAAGCAGGCGTACCTGTGGCCTTCCTTGGAGGAGAGGAGCCGCATTGCAGGCAGCTGCCCTGTGGCTTCATTGTTTCCTGTTTACGGACGGGAAAATGGGCTCGAGCAGGAAGGATTAATGAAGGGCTTAATTAAACTGGAAGTCTCTCAGTCCTTTGGAGTTGATGAAGTGATGATGCACACAGTTTGGGGGTTTATTTTGAATCCTGCCTAAGGGGTTGGACTTTCCTCTGGTTGTTTCCTGGAGCTCAGTGGGAATCAGAATTTGTCAGGGTATTTGAATGTCCCAGATGGAAAGGGGATAACTAGTCATCTACAGCACCCAGTGAAGGGAAGGGCTTGTTTGGATTTCTGCGTACCCCCAATCTCGCCTCTTGGGGTTTCTGCTGCTGGCTTTGCTCAAATCCTTTGAAGGCCCTTTGAGCTGCTTTTACAGCATCTCAGCAAATACAAGTTTAACATCTTAGGAAAGGCATGATTAGTCATTCATATTATTAGCAGCAGGTTGAGTTTGTTAAATGGATGTAAGATGACGTACTTGATGACAAGGCTCCTGTGAGTCAGACTGACTTTTCCCCTCTTGGAGAAGTTTTGTGATGGAAGTGCGATCTAGTCAGAAGACATTGTCATTAGACTCCTGTGAGGGTACGTGTGAGCCACACACGTTTATGGTGGCCCTGTGTGTTGTGCAGACGTTGGAGTGCTTGTCGTCTGCTGCCACCCACAGACGTAACCCTTACCACCTAGCGCCCCTGACTTCAGGTGTACAGCCAGTGGGCTTCTATCCTGCAGAGTCAGTCTGGGACTCCCAGGTGGCTGGCAAGGAAGAACTGAGGTCGACTTTTATTCTGGAAAGGAGCGTCTTAGGCCCCCCACCCCCACCCCACACACACATACCCAGGGTGGGTGTTAAGAGTGTGGATGAGAGAGGCTGGTGTCTGGGTTGGAAGGTGTGAGTCGGCCTCCATTCGCCCAGCCTGTCTGGCTTGAGAGGTCACTCGTCTGATCTGATTTGCAATACCGTTTGGAAATGCTGCTTCCTGACCTGCTGTGGTTACCTTGTGCGGCCCTATACGTTGGTAGAAATTCAGCGTTTGTTCAGGGTATTCTAAGCCTTGTTAGAAGGGAAAGTGAGTTCTGTGCCATGGCTCCCTCTTGGCTCCTTTGAGTTGATAAAGTTTCCTGGGCTGTTGTTTAGGCTTCTGTTGCACTGTCGCGTCTGTGTGTCTCTCAGACTCTGAGCCTGGGCCGAGTGTGCGATGCTGTCAACTCCTGTTTCTCATCTGGAGAACACACCGGAACTCCAGGGTCACCAAGCACCAGCCCCGGAGCTGGGGGTGGGGAGGATAATGGCTCTTAAATTCACTAGTGGCTAACAGATTCTTTCATTATGGTTGTGTTTTCCATGTTTAGGCTGCTGTCATAAATCCAGGACTTCTCTTACAGACATTCAGAAAGTGTGTGGGTTATAGTGCCTCGCTTCATCACAGAACAAACTTTCCTCGGCACTCTGGGTGGGGAAAGCATAAGTAACACCCATATTTGCAAAATTGCATGTGATTATGTTTCAGCCTGCTGAATAAATTTCTGTCAGAACCCCAGAATGAAGCCTGTGAGAACCATGATCCATTACTTTAGTTTTGCCTTTTCTTACTTTTACGAGTGGTAAAAATCACTTTTAGAGGAGGGAACGTATTTCAGAAAACAGTCCCCTGGACTTCAGCCCTAGGTCTTCAGTATATAAAATGCTGGATTGTGAGTCGCTATGTATTTTCTATATACAAGCAAGGAGCTTGACTTGTAATTGAGTTGTTGGGTGAAAGGGTATTGCTAACATTGTTCTTTACTTTCTATAAACAGTGGCTGGTTTTTTAGCCTGCTGTTAGATTTTAGTGCAGGTACTAAATGTTGGTTAATGCCAGGCTTGTCATAAATCTGCGAAAGTCCGAATTTCCTTTTCAGAATTGAGCCCAGACCTGGTGTCTGAAGACTCTCTACTGCCATCTATTGGTGCGTGTGATTGCTGCATGGGATTTCCAGCGGGCGGGGAAGTTGTCCAGAATCCGTTTTCTATTTGCCATCCTTTAAATAAAGCAGATCCCTGTCTAAGGGGCAGAGGATGTGTGAAGCTGAAGGAAGCCTACTCCGTGCTCTCAGGGACTAGTTAGAGCTCTGAGCACTGCTTCTGTGCTCTGGTTTATTATGTGCTGATGGAGTTTCTAGTCCCACCCCCTTTTCAGCTCCATGGAGAATCTTTCTTGTGGGAGGTTTCCTCGGGATTGACTTTTCAGTCACACTGCTAGGAATCCACTGGATTCTGTTGTTTAGTGAATGAACTGTGTAGCATTGCAGGATGAATTTCTGAGGGTATTTTTGCTTTCTCCTTCAAAGAAGAAGTAAAACACGATTCCTGCCTAATAGTCATTCAGCCTCCCCGCCCCAGCTGTCGTCTCTGCCGGGACCCAAGGAGTGTTCTGGTAGTTTGCAGCTGGGTATTGAGTAACCTAAAATTGAGAAACTGTTGGGGGTTTTTTTTTGTTAAAAGCAGTTGGCAGTCCCACCTCAAAAGAGCATAGAAAGGCAGATCTGCGTTTCAGTTGGCTCTTTGAGGCTTTTACAACTGACCATCCTTCAGATAATGCGTTTGCACCCTGTAACTATAATACAGTAGTATATTAGGAATTTCTTTGGCCAGATCCTGGCTGGATTAAGACTTTTAACATCCTTGTGTTGGTCTTCTGACTAGTGTTTATCCTTTTCTTACTTTTGCTGTAAAGATACAGTTTTTGCTCAAGACTGCCCTGAACGGGACAGACTGTGGAGAAGAACATTTGCAGCGCCTGCATCCCGGTTAGGAGTTAGGTCCCTGAGAAGGCGAGGGTTACGCCGCCTGAGGGTGGTGAAACCCGCGGCTTTCCATTGGTGGTAAAGTGTAACACGTGTGACATTTGTGACTGACAGAACAAAAGGGCTTCGTTGCCGCTTTAATTGTTGATTAATGTTGATCCCTCTCAAATTTGACATGGTTGCTTTTGAGAGCACAAAAGAAGTCAGTGTCAAATATTTTCTTGATCGTGACAGAGTCAGAATTTCCAGGCAGCCTTGGTTCTTTGACATTTGAGGATGCCGCATCAGACTTTAAAAAAAACCCCAAACCCGTAATTGCATCATTTTATTAATGGGATCAGTTGCAGGCCCGCATATTACTTTTCATACCATCTGTGTGGGCTCCCAGCCTGAGATTCATGTGCCCAAGTAATGTTTTGCTTAGGAAGATGCTGTATCTTGTAATTATTTATTCTCCTTTCCCTCCTCTGACCCTTTCCCCCTGAACTAAAGAGAACGGAGGCTCACTTTTCTCGCTGATGCCTGCTTTTTGAGAGGGTGCAGTGTTTGTGAGCATCTGGAGTGTGCTCCTAGATGGCAGTGGTTTGGATGGCAGTGGTTTGGGTTTGCAGTGCATGCCTTCTCCTTGATCTGGCCTTTGGGGTAGAGGTGATGAATATACTCATGAGTAGTTAGGTTAGCCTTCCTGAAGGTGTCTCAGGCTTCTGAAGGAAGTTCCTGAATGAGTGATTTACTCCTAATTGGGAGGACTGGGTCTTAGGAAAGCAGAGTGTAGATAGTATTGTTGTTACTAGTTTAAAGGAACTGTGGAGCAACTTTTGGCATTGTGCCATCTTTTTTTTCCGGGGTGGGGGGATATCTATATTTAAAATTTTATACTGCTTTCTAAAGTGCAAGCCAGTATATATATCTCAAGATCTGAAAGTTACCATGTTTGCTGTTTTGCCTGACAACCTAGTCAGGAAGTAGGTGCTAACAGTCTTTAGCAGCACAGGCATTTTTGGAAATGGAGGTTTGTATTTCCCACTTGGCACAGGCAGAAGATCAGAACTTGTCACCTAGAATTATGAAATCACAGATGCAAGAGGATTTATTACAGGAATTACTATATTCACGTTTCAGAGATGAGGTCAGAGAAGACTGGAGCTAGAAAGACCCTTAGTTGGCTCCTTTTCCTACGAGGTCTGTCCTCCCCCTCCGCTGCCCTGCTTTCCCCAGCAAGGAAATAGAGGCTTCTCTTGCCCAAGGTCATAAGTTGACCTGAACCAAAGCAGCCCAGGTTTTCTGATACCAAGGTTCTTTCTCTTGGACCACTTTGACCAAGCAGACCTTTGAAAGATTCATCTCAAAGGAGGTTCAACCAAAAACAAGTTTCTTTAGGTAAATCAGGTTCATAGCAAATTTTTACTCTAAATAGCTGCTTGTGTAATTTAATTAAGACAAGTGCTGCAAATATTTAACATCCTGTGGTTTTTAGTGTAAACAAACAATTTCATCTGTTTCTGTGTGAAGCAGGACCCCTGAACCAGTATAACACGATCTCCAGAAGTACCAGAAAGCAGGCATTCCAGGTAGCAAACCTTCTCTGGGAGCCGCCAACCTCCCTTTCTCCCTTTTCTGTAGCTGAGACAGAGCACACCCGTGAGACAAACCCCCATTGTAAGTGTGGGGCGGGGGGTGTGAGCGCAGAGGGGCGGAGCCGGGGCTTTTTGTCTCTGATTTTTTTCTGACTTGGTCTGTGCTAGCCTCTGGGTTCACTTGAGGATGTGTTTATTTTCTCTTTACTATACAGGATGTTTACAGCCATCCTGTGTGGTGTGCCCACAACTGCACTCGCATTTGAATTTGGTGGGCAGCCTGCCCTGGGCAAGGGGATATCCCCTGCCCGACCCCCCACAGTCTCCACCACACATACACACTCAGCCAGACACACCCACCCTTGTTTCTTTGACTGGCTGCCAGGTCTGTAGTGTGTGTGTGTGTTTGTGTGTGTCTGGGGGTAGGATAGAGTGGGTACTTATTTTGGGGATAGAAACACGGGAATTTTTTTTTTTTTTTTTGAATAGGCCTTTCAGCAAGTTGGCAAGGCGTCAGGACCAGCTCCCACACTGCCACAAAGAGCCCGGCTATGCTGGTCACTCCGCATTTGCCAGACATAGCACGGCGTCTTTTTTGAATGAACACACAGCCTCTCCCCCCACCCAGGCCTGGCTCTTTGTTTAGAATTGGGATGTAATCTAAATAATTGGATTTACCAGCTTACATTTTTAATATTGGAAAATTAAGTTAATACGACAGTCTTTGGCATACACGGCCCTCCGTGAGGGCCGGCTGGGCATTGCTCTAGACCTAGTCCCCTCTGCTCTCTGCCTTGTCCAGCTGAGTTGTGCACATACCCGCATCCTCCTTGGGTTTGTAAACCATCAGAAATCCTGGACAGAAATGGAATTTAATTAACCTAGAAATTGCTGTTGTGCCATATTTAGGGCTGCCCTGGAGATTGAGTGCAGATAGCAGTAAGCTGGTTAACTCTGTGCTGCGGATAACCCCAGAGGAGACTTGGAGACGATGCGTCCCCGTTCCTTCCCCCACCCCCTTCCCCGGGGCCACTGATGGCAGGCTGCCCTGGAAGCTTCTCAGTGCAGGATTTGGGAGGGGGCAGAAGGAGACACCGGCAGAGTGTTACAAAACAAGACAATGTTTGGCATAGGACTTTGTCAGCTACCAGTGGGTTTTCTTTATAAGCTTTGCCTTGCAATTTATTTGTGAACTTTGAAAATAATGATAGTGACTGTTTTGGTCTGCTGCTTTGTTCCCATAAAGGTCCTATACTTTTTTTCACCTAAATATGAAATCTATTTGTTGATTTATTTGGGTCAAATTTTAAGTGACCAAGCAAAACATTCTTTGGGCTGTTGACCCCCATGCCAACAATCCCACATCAGAGAAGGGTTCTTCTGTGTCTCTTGGGGCATGGAAGAGAAAAGGGAAAGAAGATGGACCCTCTGCTCCCTCCCGCAGCTCGTCAAAAAGTACGAACAGCCTGTGGTGAGTGGCGGTCCCATGTGCGGGGGTGTGTGGCAGGACCTTCCACCTGGGCCAGCAGACTGTGACCTGAGGCCAGGTGTGCTGTGTGCGGATGTGTGGAGTGCAGCGGCTCGCCTTGGGTGGAACGGTCCCTTGTAACGCAGGTACAAGTTGACAGGCAGGACCTGATCTTCATCCGCTTTTGTAGACGATGCTCCTGATGGGCAAGTTGCTGCGTAAGTTCTTAGTAAGCAGTGGCGTTGTTTGTGATCCAAATTATGACTGCATCAGCAGATCCTTATGAAACTGGAATAACGAGACTCCATTCTGGTGGACTTCGGTGGCTTCACTGATAGCTTAGTTGGTGAAGAATCCGCCTGCAGTGCGGGAGACCTGGGTTCGATCCCTGGGTTGGGAAGATCCTCTGGAGAAGGGAAAGGTTACTCACTCCAGTATTCTGACCTGGACAATTCCATGGACTTTATAGTCCATGGAGTCACAAAGAGTCGGACACGACTGAGCGACTTTCACTTTGGTAGCTGTATCCTGGGATGGCCAATAACTTTACTGGGGGCAGCACCACAGGCGTCTCCTGTAGCTCTTGGGTTTGTTTCACATCCGTCCGGCTATCTCCCCGCCCTTCCGGACTGCCCTGCAGTCTGACGCTCTGATCAGAAATGAGTGTAATTCCTGGAGAATGAGTGATGAGTTGAGCCGAGCGGTGTTCCTAACCCCTCCCTCTCAGCACCTTCGGAAAGCTTGCCCTCAACGCACAGCATCCCATACGTGCAGAAAAGGCCATAAGGGGGCGACTGTAGGCAAGCCTGCTCTGTAGGCCCTCGAAGGGCAGAGGGCCGAGCGATTGGTCCTGAGGGACATGACACTCGAGAGTGGCTCAGTCTCTCCGAGGAGGTGACTTTTGAACAGAGACGTGGGAAACGTGACTTGGTAAAACGCAGCACACGGGAATGTTCCCCTCGCTGGATTATGGGAAGAAGCCAGCCCTGGTGAGATAAAAGGGAAGAACATTCCAGCTGGAGGAAGCAGGGGCCCCTGGGAACCTGGGAGGTTTATTTCTGCATGGAGCGATACTCTGGGGGATCAGATCAGTAAAGCGACTTTCACTTCAACACATTTTCCCTCCTCCCTTTTGGGGCATGTTTGTTTAAATGGGATTCTTAGCAGCAGGGCTGAACTTTGTCATGACTGGGTTGCCATGGGGGCTCCTGTACCCAGGAGCTTCTAGAGAAAGGACACCCCAGATGGCCTTAAGCTCGACAGGGGTTCAGATAGCAAGCTCTGTGTTTTCTGAGCTTGCTGTCTGAATTGTTTAGTCCTTTATTTCACTTACCCACATTTATGCCATGAAGATGAGGAACAGCGATGATTTGATCCAAAACCACTTCTGTACCCTCACCCTCACTGCCCGTCAACTCTGGATTTTAACACACTGTAAATAAAAGATTACCCTCAACATGTTTATCCGTATATGCATGTATCTACACGTTTCTTCCTCAGTTGCTTTGGCTTGCTGGCAGGTTTGGTTTAGTTGGTTTCGTTGACCTTCCTGGCACGGAGGAGTTTTCTGTAAGGAAAATTCCTTCCTTGATGAGTTAATAAAATATCAACACAGAAGTGAGTCTTGCTCCACTTGACATGCCTGTGGTTTGTGTGGGGGACAGACGCCCTCCATATTTTCTGCGTTCTGGCTCTTCGTGCGTTATCAGTGGGCAGTAAGGACCTTCCTGGCTAAACTTCAGCCTGAAAGCCTCTGGAGGTCCCATATTCTGCTGTTTTCTTCCCTGGGGCCCCAGGAACCCTGTTCTGTCTCCAGTCCCACCCTCTGGATAGCTCTGTACTCCCTTAGTTCAACCTATAATTATTTTTTTCTTTTTTGGGGGGGGCTGCACTGGTCTTCGCTGCTGTGTGCAGGCTTTCTCTAGTTGCAGCAAGTGGGGCCACCCTCGAGTTGGAGTACACAGGCTTCTCACTGTAGTTTCTCTTGTTCTGGAGCATGGGCTCTAGGCATGGAGGCTCTGGTTGGTAGTTGCGTCACACGGGCCGGGTTGCCCCACGGCATGTGGAATCTTCCCAGACCAGGGATCGGACCCGTGTCCCCTGCACTGGCAGGACTCTCAACCACTGGGCCAGCAGGGACGGCCCAGCCTAAATTTTCATTTTAATGTGTTTTCACCTTAGTAATGAAATGGAAGGTGTTCTCGGTCAAAATGTCCCCTGGTGGAGGGGTGAGTGGGTGCCACCTCGTGATCATGCCCAGCCGCTGAGTACCGGCCCTGCTGGAGCCCCACTGCCCTTGGTGGGGGTCTCATCCTGCCTGCCCTCTCCTGCACCCCAGCCTCCTCCTTTGCACAACACCTCCGGAGGCAGATAATGTCATTCTTTAGCACATCTGGACCTCCGCAGCCCACTTTCTGTGCTGATTTTAGTAACATCCACTCATTTCCTTGTATCAGACATTCTGGAATGAATCACCTATCCTGCAAACGTGGCCACGTGGCTAAGAGTGCTTCCTCCTTGGTTGTCTTCTGAGTCGTGTCATTCAAACTCTCCTGTCCCGTGGAGCCCACAAAGCCAAATCACACCTTTGTTAATCCCCCGGGACTCTGCACAAAGCCAGACCACAGCCCTGCCCTTCTGGGAAGCACGGATTCTTCTGGCCTCTTTAAACAAGACCTTGGTTTGTCTTGTTCTCCAGTTCCTGCTTTCATCTGGGTCTCACAAATGCTTAATCACTTGGGAGCTTGGCTTATTCCTCTGAGGGGTAATTTATTTTACTGCCGCTTTTTAATCTCTCATGCCCTTATTTTTCATAGCCTCCCTGAGAAAGTCATCAGGCAAAAAGTGCTTTTTATTTGAACAGCGGTCGGCGCATTTATCTTTGAGGTTCTGAAATTGTAGAATGTTCTGCTGTGTCCCGCTCTGTCATCTCTGTTTGCGTGTTTGTTTTTCATTCAGGCTGGGCCAGCGTCTCATAATAATGTCTGGTATTTGTTGTTGGTGACTTTTGAAAAAGCAATAAACACTGAACGTCCTGTTCACGTGCAGGCGGTATTTCTGTAAAGCCCCCTTAATCCGCCAAGTGTGAGCTGTGTCCATTTAAATGAAGATGTACACATCATAAAATGGCCAATTAAAACCCCTTTCAGCAGGAAAGCATGACGGGGGTTTTCTTTCACATGATGGGAAGGTTGGCAGAGAGGAGGAGCTTGTCGGAAGAGGAGGTGTAGTTGTCTTGGGCTCAGTCCTTCCCGGGGATGCCAGGACCTGGAGAGGGTGTGGCTTGCTGGACCACTGTCTGGTTTCCTATATCCTCTCCTTTCTCCAGAGTGACGCTGCTGAAGGCACAGGCTGTGTGCTGCCTGCTGCCAGGGAGTTGAATGTAGCAACTGAGTGAGCGGCAAGCACATTCAAGTGGTTGAACAGAGTGATGTCTGTCGAATAAATTTGAGCTTGTAGTTTATGTCTTTCATTTTTCCTCTATAGTAACTATCTTATAAAAATATCCATTTGTAAAAGACAGAAGGTCTAAAGTGAGGGAGAACCGAATGCAAATCGGATCCTCATCTCAGTTTGAGAAACACAGCTCTTCTCTGATTTTGAAGTGAACTCTAGACATAGTATCATTTTATTTATAAATACTGATATTTCCTTTTGTGTTTCTAAAAGACAGGGTTTCCCCATTTCTGCATAACTACAACAGTATACTGGGAACAACCCCACCCCCCCAACAGGCCCTTTATTCTGTCACATGTCCAATAAATGTATTCCCCACCCCCAACCTCCACTCCCAAAGAAACAGCTCTTAAGTCTCTGAATCAGTCACCCCTTGCCCCTGTCTCATCCTTCTGGAAGAGCAGTCCCTTGGCTTGGTGACTTTCCCAGAACTCACTCCTGTTCACTCACCTTCTGGAGAGTCTGCTGCCCCCAAAATTTTCTTCTTTGTTCCCCATCACACAGGAGGAACAGGGGCATTGTTTTATTCCCTCAACAGTTTATAATGTTTGGAATTTCTGTTAAAGGCATTTAGCTTTTCATGAATACTGTGTTCTAATACTGTGTTCTGTAGCTGTTTCCCTCTGGTTATTCCTAGATTCTGAAGTGCTTTTGGTTAGCTGTGATGTTAGTAGATTTTAAAGGCAGAGGCTTGTTGCCCAGTTAGTAAGCAGCGGTCCTATCTTCCTTTTGATCAAATGTCACTTCGTGTTGGGAAGATGACCTATTCAGGGGTGTTTTTAGTGTGTTGTAAGAGAGGCAAGGGTTGATTCTGGGCGGGACAGGGGAGGTTAAGTTTAAAGGACATAATTTTTACATAGCAGAAAATGTGTGTATGTGGCTTTGTTGAATACTAGAGTGCTAACTTAAAATATTAGGGCATTTTGCACATCAACAGTTGAAGATACTCTGCTTACTATTTTATATAAGTCCAGCAATTGTAAGTTGTGTGTGCTTTACAATTATAAACACATGTTGTAGTCAGAGCAGCCTTGAGTTGGGGTGGCTTTATCAGTCCCGCACAGTGAGTGATTCCAGTTTGGGATTTGAGCAGATTTCCTTAAAGCCCAGTGCCATGGGCTGCTTTGGGTTCTTGTTGTTTTCCCCTGCTCTCAAAGACTATTTCTTGAGCATCTTTATGAGTAGGGCCAGAGGGGTGGTTTAAAGCAGGACACATACAGGTTCACACCGTCGAAGGTGCTTACTTTCCATTAAGCGTTGAGATCTTGAAAATTCAAGGAAAAGCTAATAGGCAATTTATGATAAAGGTCAAACCAGTTATACAGAGGGTAAAAGTCCTCAGGTAGAGAAAGGAAAATTAACTTTAGGGAAGAAGTAAAGAAACCTTTGCAAGGTTCACTAGGATTCAAATTAATAGATTGTCTGGCATGTAAGGGGCTAACAGTGGCACTAATTATCAGAGAACCCACCTGTCACTGCAAGAGAATAAGAGGTGTGGGTTCAGTCCCCTGGAGGAGGGCATGGCAACGCACTCCAGTATTCTTGCCTGGAGAATCCCATGGACTGAGGAGCCTAGTGGGCTACAGTCCACAGGATCGCAAAGAATCAGACATGACTGAAGCGACTTAGCAACACACATGCATGCTGACTCATAAACTTGTGTAAACGAACAAGGTCGAAGCTATGATTTGTAGACACCAAGTTGATGAATTAGGGAGTTGATGTCTATGTAGGATGGTAATAGGGAAGAGGCCTGAAGGTAGGTCAAAGCCAGTGTTTTGAATCCTTCAGGATTTTAGGGTTTCTGTGCAGGCAGAAGGCAACCCATGATTTGGCCATGAATGATGGGTTTTGAATAGAATAGGAAAGTAGATCCGCCTGCATGTAATTAAAGCATATATAGGGAATTTATGTGGCTGGATTGGAGTCACAAGAGCCTAGAGGTTGGGGTGTAAGACCAGGTCAGTGACAGACCAAGGTGGGCGGAGTGTCCTTATGCAGTATGAAGGGCGTCGTGCATGCGTTTGTGACGGTATCCTGTGAGCTCACACTGCTAAGTACATGTGGCAGGTGGTATACAGAAAGCACCAAAGCCGTTAATCCCATATCATCTAATACGGCGTGCTGGTTTTGAAATACCCAGGCACACACGTGGTTTGCACAGGCATGCGCTTGTGTACACACATACACACAGGATCATGGTGTATATTGTCAGTTTAGAAAACACAGCCTTTAAAGCAAATTTATTGCCCTTTAAAGCAGGCTTGTGGTTTATGAGAGTGTGAGAGATATACAGAACCTTAATTAGAAACAAAGAATTTGCTTGAAACAAAGGGTCTTTCTTCCCTTTTGTGTCATGATTTTATTGCTGCACGTAGATCTGTATCTTCTGATCTCTGGTTAATTTCTTTTTAATTTTCTCTTGCTCTTCCAGGCCCAGGCTGCAAGCACAAAGGAAGTTTGCTCAATCCCAGCCGAATAGTCCCAGCACAACTCCAGTCAAGATAGTGGAGCCTTTGCTACCCCCTCCAGCTACTCAGATTTCTGACCTCTCTAAAAGGAAGCCTAAGACAGAAGATTTTCTTACCTTTCTCTGCCTTCGAGGTAAGACTCTGTTGCCAGTTTGAGGGGGGCAGCCTGGTTGAAAAGAAGAAGGGACAAGGCCACCACAAGGCCACCCCTGGGTGTTGGCATTGACTTTGGTCTCTGTGCTGCACACCTGCGATTGCCCAGCCTGGTTGATGTGTGAAATGAGGGGTCCCGCCAAGAAGGTGCTTGAGTCTTCTTCTCTTTTCCTCTGGTTCTTTGTTGTCGTTGTTGTCGTTATTGTATTTATTCATTTGGCTGCACTGGGCCTTACTTGTAGCATATGGGATCTCCTTTCCTGATCAGGGATTGAAGCCAGGCCCCCCGCATTGGGAGTGTGGGGTCTTAGCCACTGGGCCACCAGGGAGGTCCCTCCTCTTACTCTTGAGTCGCCTTTTTTTGGCTTCTTAGCATGCACTGTCATACTGTATGGGTTCACATTTTTATAATTGATTCTCCCTGACATCCATTGAGTACCTCTGTCACCCCACCATCACACACATGCTTTTGCTAACTCAGCTTTCTGGTTTGTAGTTTTTATTATTATTATTGGTGGGCTGGTTGTGGATGGGTGTGAAGTCCCTTTTCCTTTTGTGTCATGAGGTCTGGGAATAAGCCATGCTATGGTGGGAGGGCTTACTACCCGCACCCCCCCCGCCCCACACACACACTACTTGGGGAGAAACAGCAGTAAAACCTTCTAGGTGTAGGTAAGAGTGGAAATACATACAAATGGGACCGATGGACAAGAGAGCACGGTGAGGATGCTGTTTTGTAATGAAGGATGAGTTTGGGTTTACACGGCCTCATTTGGGAACGTGTTTACTCCAGGAACGAAGAGAGGAGAACACAGGATGGGAAAGGAGGTATCTCCATTTCGGGCAAGAGTATCATAGGAGGGAATTCTCTCTTAATCCTGCTGGGGGTGGTCTGTCAGTCTGTCCTTTGGTGCTCAGGTTGGTCACTGATTGAGGGGGAGCCTCTCAGGCTTTGCCACTGTAAGTGGACCCTTGGCAGCCTTTGCAACTTACATGTATTTCATTGGGAGACTCTTTGAAACTCTCTATTTCATTTCTTATCAGACTTGATAATGCTCATTTTTTGGTGTCTGTGTGGACTCGTTTCCTGTTTTGTTTAGAAGGTTGTAATCTGTTACTCTCCTTTATTTTGACGTTTGGTTGTCCCAGATCCCATCAGTGAAGCCCCTGCAAGCTGGCATCTCAGAGGGCCCCAGGCTCATCTCACATATCCCCTCCCTCAGGCCTGCATGGGCCATTTCTCCAAGGAGCCCTGTTTACTTTAAGGGACATCTTCTCTTCTCAAGTTGGGATCTGGGCCTGAGGTGTGCTCACAGCTGTGGGAGGGAAATGCATTGTTTGTGTTTGTGTATGTGGGCTTCCCTGGTGGCTCAGCTGGTGAGGAATCCACCTGCAATGTGGGAGACCCCGGTTTAATTCCTGGGGTGGGAAGATCTGCTGGAGATGGGATAGGCTACCCCCTCCAGTATTCTTGGGCTTCCCTTGTGGCTCAGCTAGTAAAGAATCTACCTGCAGTGTGGGAGACCTGGGTTGGGAAGATCCCCTGGAGGAGGGCCTGGCAACCCACTCCAGTATTCTGGCCTGGAGAATCCCCATGGACAGAGGAGCCTGACGGGCTGCAGTCCATGGGGTTGCAAAAAGTTGGACACGACTGAGTGACTAAGTACTCACGCATGTGTGCAAGGGCGTGTGTGTGCACATGTACACACATGCTCATTAAGTATATATATTTGTGTCTCTAGACCTGTTAAAATCCGTGAGTGAGCACCATACCTCTGGTTTTAGTTTAGAACCAAAGGGTTCACTCTGGTTTTCTTTTTTCCGTATTAAACTTGGAGAAAGCTGGCTCCTGTTATATCTACAAATTACTTACCCATTTTTTTCCAGAGTGCCCCATGCCCATCTCTGCCGCCACCCTTCCCATGGAGCCCTCCTGATTGCACTTTGCTCCGACCCCATGAGTGTGCTGCCCCATGTGTGAACACGTCTTCACCCTGTTGGGGCTCTCTCAACCCAGACTGGCTTCTCTGGTTGTTCTTCACCCCCACCCTGTGACACCCAGTTAGCTTTGGGACTGAATTGTTGGCCAAGGGAAGATAAAGGGCTGAGGTTTTTGTTTGACATTACGGGCCATTGATGGTCCTGGAGACTCTGAGGACATACAGGAGGAGGGTAATCGTGTTCCGGTGTGGACCACTCGGCCCTCACGAAGGGGAGGTGGGGTGGCGGGGCCTCCTGCCAGCATCTCCCTTGGGTTTGACGTGGCTGCTTGTGGACGGAGCCTGGTGATCCTGAGTGTTGAAAGTGGAGATGGAAAGGATGGTGTGAAAACCCAGCAGGAAAGAGGTGCAGGATTGGCTGTGAAGGGTGAAAGGAAGAGGAGAGGCGAGGGTGACGGGCAGGTGGTCAGGCTGCTGTGGGGTGGCGTCATTGGTGATGAGGAAAACATCACATCTAGAGTCTTTGACATTGACATTGACAAACTCTAGACATAGGAGTATCATGTCTTTGCATATATAAAGTTTACTTCTTTGACTTGTCAGATGGAACAGATGTTTCAGGAAGTGAAACCTAAGACGTTTTTTAAAATAATTTTGGAAAAATGCTCTGAGGCTGGAAAATTATTCCTACATTGATGAGCCAGACAATAAAACAGGTTTTGTTGTTCGTTTTTAGTTGAAACACAATAAGGTTCTGACGCAGTGTTGTACTCTCTTACTCTTCATCCTGAACTTTTTAGATTTAAGGTATTTTATTTTAAAAGCCTTAAATTTGTGATGTCAAGTGTGTTTTATCTGATATGGCTTTCCTTAAAACCTCAAACGGTAGGTGATACACTGAGATACATGTTCCTGGAAATGTGATGCGTGCGGTGGTATTAGACAGCATATTTTAATACAGAATTGTTTGAACCAATTAAAACTTGTATTTTGAAGTATACAAGGGTTAAATAGACGGTGTCTGTTGTAGTGGCACTTTAAAAATTTTATTTCAGTTTTAAATGCAAAATCAAGTGTTAGGAAGATCAGTGGAAAAGAGGGAGAAAAAGGCCAAAAATCAAAAAATCAAAATACCCTTCTCTCCAGTCTCCTGGAGACAAGCGCTGTTTACTACCTCCTCAGTGAAAATACTGCTGAGCCTTCTATGTGTTTATAAGTCCCACACCCCAAATGGAATTGCATTTTATTTTGGCAGTCTGGTTTCCTGTTTCAGTATCACATAAATACCCATTCCATCGTGTGGGTGTCCCATCATTTACCTGATTCTCGATTTACATGTAGATGTATTTCTCACTTTTAGATATCAACTGCTGGTGACACTTATCCTCATCAGGAATCTTTACAGACAAAGTGGATGGTTGAGAATTTGATTACCATTTCTTTATACCTGCAGTCTAATTCTGCTACTGCTTCTCTGGCTGAAGTTCCAAGCCAGACAGAGCTTGTCTGGGCCCCAGACTTCACGTTCAGCCTCAAGAACCAAACCGCTCCATCACCCTTGGGTGGAAGCAAGCACAGACCCAGTAAAGGAGGCAGCCCTGATGAGCGCAGTATTGACAGGAGAGAAAGCCCAGCTGCAAGAATCATGCCGGAACCAGAGACCTGGAGACGATGTTTGTTGCCAAGGATTGCACATCATCCTTTTCTCTGGTCTTCAATTATTATCCAGAACAGCCTCAGTGCTGATTTGAAACATGGAAGAGAATGGATCTTGGGATGGAAAGAAAGCTGGCTCATGGAGTTCTTTAAGTCTGGGTGTTTATTACCCATCAGTGACCCCCAGCAAACCCAAGACCCCCCTTCTCCCCACAACTTCATTGTAAACTGGGGTGAGGAAAAAACTGTGCCATTAATAATTCTGAGAAGTGTGTGTACATGTCAACACAGCAGCCAGTTGTTCAGAGATAAGCTTTAGAGATTAAAAAAAAAAATCTGTCTAAAGGCAGGTAGGGACCTTTCGAAAAGCTGAGTTTGGTAGGACTCTCTTTTTTACTGCTTAACGTGGTGACCTGAAACTTCCAAAGGATAAGCAAGCGTGATGGTGCAAGCAGCCGATGTGCTTGCTTGCTGTGTCTTTATCTTTAAATGGCTGCTTTGGAGAGGGTCTGCATGGGTCCTGCCAGAGGCATGATTAGTCTCTTTCTTGGGGTGTAGATCTGCAGAGAAGGGGGGATGTGCCGTCGCTGCGTTTTTTGTCACCCGTTGTTCTTAATGAGCCCCGTCATCTTCTCTTTCTTCTGGCTATGACTGTTTGCAGATTTGGAAGACAAGCAGTGGAGCAGTGGCAGGCTAGATGAGTCTCTTATTTATATTTTCCTCTTTGGGGGACAGTGCAGATAAAGGGGATTCCCAAGGAGGATCCCTGAAAATACACACCTACATTCTCGCTTCTTCTGACCCTGGGTGTCACAGGCCAGCCTCACAGGGAGGAGTTAGTAGGGAAGACCCCCACCCCACCCCCCACTGTCAGCCCTGGTGAAGCAATCCTTTCTGTTTGGGGACTACTTGCCTTTTGTTTCCCAGGTCCTAGAGAATCTTCAGCGGTCACTTGTCATTCAGTTGCTAATTAACTTGGCCTCTATTGAACTGTTTTCAGTGCCAGAAACTAGAAAATAGAGATCACAACAGGAGAGTGGCCTGACAGGTGCAGTGCACTGGCCCCGCACGCAGGTGCCAGAGTGGCGTGCTGGGGGAGGGCACAGGTGGAGCCGGAGGGAAGGGCGCCCTGCACAGGCCCTGGTGGGGAGCTGGCTTTACAGACAGAAAAAGGTCTGCAGAAGCCCCTTCCAAGGCTGGGCGGTGACTTCGTGTCTTGGAGAGCTGACCCCTCGTTAAAGCAGGGAGTCTGATGTGTTAGGTGCTGTGGGCCCAGGCTGGATAGTCACCATGGTTCTTTGGCTGAGGGGAAGACCTCACGGGTTTAGACCTTTGTTGAATAAGTTGATCATGGCAGCATTAAAAAAATGGATCCAGGCTACCAAAGCCTAAGCAGTGGGCTATTGTAGGAAGACAGGCAGGAGGCCGATGGATGCTAGTGGATCCTGGGCAGGTGACTTAAAGCTTTCAGCCTCGGTGTCCTCTTTTGTAAAATGGATGTGCAGTCAGCATGTGGTTGCTGTGGAGTTAGACTAAATTACGGGTGCGAAGCGGACCAGATGGGGCCTGTGGTACCATCCAGCCCCTTAGTATTTCCTGGTGAATTTAGGAGATGAACAGGGGAGGGGAACGGGTTCCTCCAAGTGACACGGATGAGGGACAGTTTAAAAGACCAGCCAAGGAGAATGCAGTACCAGAAGAGACAGGCCACCCATGGAACTTTCTCTAAAGACAGTCACCAGCTTTATCGGCAAGGCATGTGTATTTCGATAGAATACTGACTTTGGGTATTGAGGTCGATAAATTGTAAGTAGGGCAAATGAAAAAGCTTGG
This sequence comes from Bos indicus x Bos taurus, assembly GCF_003369695.1. NCBI lineage: Eukaryota > Metazoa > Chordata > Mammalia > Artiodactyla > Bovidae > Bos > Bos indicus x Bos taurus. The sequence goes on along the minus strand of NC_040098.1, from coordinate 42,543,759 downwards.
GGTGATTTAAAGGTCACAAAACGAAAGGGGATTAACCTGCTAGAAAGCAATTAAATAACCCTCCGATTGCGAGGAGCACCATGGCTCTGATAATGAACTTCCTTGAGCGAAATGGGAGTGCTTTACGGTACTGAAGTCTTTGGGGAGGAGGGCCCTCTGTCGCAGTGGTACACAGCTCTTTTCTGGATGAATCCTTTTTGGGAGGTGTTGCATCTTAATTTTTTGGGAGGGGTAACAAAGTGATGTTCTCGCTACCCTGAGGATTCCAGTGGCCGTCCTCACGTTTCTTCACACTAAACCAGCCTTATGTTCCTCATATGCTTGGTTTTCCAACAGAGTCTGTACACTTGGCTGAGTTGTGCTGAGCAAGCAGTTTATTTGCCAGAAGAGTTTATCAGGCTCATTATGAAGAAATATGAAACCATCGGCTCCTGAAGCGCCCAGGAGGGGAGGGATGGGGCCCCTCTAATTGCTCTGTGACCTCGATCGGTCGTTCAGACTCCAAGACGTTTTGCTCAGAGGGTTGGCCGTGCTCCAGGCCAGCTGGCCCCTGACCAGGCTCTGCCCTCCCTGGAGATGAAGCCAGTCCTTGCTCCCGCCTGTGGCTGCCGGCACCGAGTCAGTGTGCTTCTCAGATTGTCTCCGGCCTCTTCCCTACTTTCTGCTGATTGCCTCAGTATTTCTCATCCTTTCTGAAATCCCATTTAGAGAAAGAAGGTCGATGGGGGCAGAAATCTGGAAGTAAGGTTAGTCCTATTTTGTTTGTGGCGCACCTGGCCGACAGCTGACAGCGCTGAAGTGGCCAGTGTCCACGTCCTAGAGGCACGGTGCCCCTTGCCCTGTATTTACGTCTCTATTAAGGTCCGTGGGCGCTTTCCCTGTGGAGAGAGCCACTTGGGATGGGCTCTGTGTGGCCGCAGTGAAGTGAATTTCTGACTTGTTTCCCGTTGCTTGTTTCCCGTGATGGGTGGAAGTTACATAGGTTGAGCCCACTGCGCTCTCCGTGTGGTGTGACCTGTGCGTTGTGTTCATTTGCGGCAGGGAGATCCGGATGTGTGCTTGTTCATGTGTGTTTCAAGCCATGGGTGTAGATGACAACGGGGGAAGATAGGAAGCCGCTTGTTCAGCTGCTAATTAAAGGCGCTTTCTCCCGTCTCTGTGCTCGGCTGGGTCAGGTCTCCCTGTGAACTGTCAGGAGGGAAGGTGGTTTTCGTTGCTGAGACCCTCATGTCAGGGCTCTTGCAAAGAGAACATGTGCCCCGCTCTGGTGGTGGTGGTGGCGGCTCAGTCGTGTCCGACCCTTGCGACTCCGTGGACTGAGTACCCCACCAGGCTCTTCTGTCCATGGGATTTCCCAAGCTCTGCTCTGCTGGAGGCATTGCCTAATCGTGGGGTCAGGCAGCCACACCTGGGAACTCGTAACTGCAGAGGAGGCTTCTGAGAGGACAGTCACATCGCCACTTCCTCGCTGTTCTTCCTGAAAAAAGGCTCCCAAGGGCTGAAGCTTTCCAGCCCTCACAGGCGTTGCTCTGCCACTTGTTCCCAAATTCCAGACTAACTACTGAGTTCGTTTTGTGTCTCCGTCCTCTTTCTGGGCCCCACCCCATCCTCTCCCAGTGGCCAGTCTGCAGACTCTCCCATTTAGGAAAGCAGGTAGGAAGTAAATCTCCTTTGCCCTCATCTGTGGAAGGGGCAGCCTGCTTTCACAGTTGTGAGTTGTTTTGTTCCTGAGCTGTGTGTCACCCTAAAAATGGCACTGCCACGTGGGTGTCGAGAGTGCTTTGTCCTGTGTTACCTCACAGCCTTCGGGGTCGTCACAGTTGTTACATCTGAAGATACTAAGCCCATTGTACAGGCAAGTAAACTTGAGTCTCCCGACAAGAGGGTACATGACTGCCAAGCTGGCACGTCATCCTGGACTTTCAGACTCCATGTAGTCCAATGACTGGCGCCCTTGGTTTTGATATGTGTGTAATAAAAGGAAGACCAGTTTCAGTAGAGGCCCCATTACCCAGCCTTCTTGTACCATAAGGAGCTAGGGCCTCCCTTTGCGTTTGGACTTCGGCTGGAGGGCTCTTCCCCGAGTCCTGCTGCTTGGTGGCGCCAGAAATGAAGTAGGGTGAATGTTTGATCGTAATATTAATTACCTTTAACCTTTAATATTAATATGAAGTAGGGTGAAACTTTGATCGTAATGTTAATTACCTTTTCTTTTTAGGGCACATGATATTAAATTTATACTGATATAATAGAGAAAAGTCATTTAAATCATGAAAGTAAATCACTCTAAAGAAAATAGCAGATGGATTTAGTACCCGATCTTAAGAGTTACATGGGAATGGGCAGGGCTTGGGAAACCCTGGTGGAAATTCTTATTCCCTGGTAAATTGTAAAGGCTGACGTGGAAGAGGCAGACCATCAGGCTGTGCGTCACAGTTGTCCTGGTCTCGCGGGGCACTTGGATGAGGTGTGTGGGTGTGCAGGGCGGGTGTGGGTCACAGGTGCTTGGCTCAGTGCTGGGTACGTAGATGGTGGGATTAACGGGCCAAGGTCGCACCCACTTTCTCTGGTAACTGTTCGGTTTCGAAGGATGGAGCTCTCCTCTCCTGGAACTCAGAAAATCAGTGAATAACTATCTCCCTGCCCCCGGCCCAGACCCGACCTGTTCCCTTTGAAGTTTGGTTTTTTAATATGATAATGGGCTTCCTAGGTGGCATTAGTGATAGAGAACATCCCTGGGTCGGGAAGATCCCCTGGAATAGGAAATGGCAAACGGCTTCTGTGTTCTTGCCTGGAGAATTCCATGGAAACGGGAGCCTGGTGGGCTGCAGGCCATGGGGTTGCAAAAAGCTGGACCCGACTGAGCGTCTGAGCACGTGGTAATAGGGCCCAATTGCTTCCATTCTCTGTGTGTATCCTGAAGATCCATCACAAACATGCCAAATCCGGGGCACAGCCTGGAGTGTGTGAGCTCAAGCTACAGAATTTGACTCCCCAGCTAAATGACAGCGGGCGGGGAATCCCTTTAGGGTCTTTTCCAAAATCTAGCAGAACGAGCTATGTTTAGCTTGTTAAGATAAAGAACTGGTCGGGGGAGGGAAGATAATGAGAAAGAGGGCTTGTGTGTACATGATTCACAGAGAAGAATCCAATTTTACAGAAACCGCAGCCCAAATTAGAGAAAGCAAGCTTTTGGATTAAAATGATTTCTGTTGTGGTTGTAACATACCACAGTTTGATTTTTGTCCAGATGAAAACATTTGGTTTTCACTTCAGTAAATATTGTGGAGACATTGCCAACTAATTCTGAAAAGTAATGAAATACGGCTTTGGCAAAGCACAGATGCGTTCTGCACTCCCGATTCCACCGACTGATCCAAGTTCAGATTTTTTTTTTTACGTTTGCTAATGCGCTTGAATAATCAGGAGAGAAAAATCTGCCTGTGATTTTAATAGAAAACTGTAAGTACACGTGTATACCCCCTGCCCCCCGTTCCCTATGCCATCCATGCTGCTGGTGCGACCCCGTAGATGGCAGCCCACCAGGCTCCCCTGTCCCTGGGATTCTCCAGGCAAGAAGACTGGAGTGCGTTACCATTTCCTTCTCCAATGCATGAAAGTGAAAAGTGAAAGTGAAGTCGTTCAGTCGTGTCCGACTCTTAGTGACCCCATGGACTGCAGCCCACCAGGCTCCTCCATCCATGGGATTTTCCAGGCAAGAGTACTGGAGTGGGGTGCCATTGCCTTCTCTGATGCCATCCATAACCCTCATAACACATTAAAAGCACTCACCTTTCATTGATGACTGCTTTAAAACTACAGAGTTTGTAGAGGAGATGTGCTTAGTCGCTCAGTCATGTCCGACTCTTTGCGAGTCCTGTGGACTGTAGCCCTCCAGGCTCTTCTGTCCATGGGATTCTCCAGGCAAGAACATTGGAGTGGGTTGCCAAGCCCTCCTCCAGGGGGTCTTCCTAACCCAGGGATCTAATGCAGGTCTCCTGCGCTGCAGGCGGATTCTTTACCTTCTTCTGAGCCACCAGGGAAGCCCATGGAGGAGATAGATGGAGTTATTCTGTGTGATGAGGTAACCTCTCTGACTTGTTGATTAACCTCACAAGAGGGGCTGGTACCTGCGGAGGGGAGGGAGCCCACCCCAGGACCCAGGTAGGGGCCGCTCAGCCCTTTCTCAGACCCCTTGTTTTTACCGTAGTGGTCTGCCATGGGAGGGGATGATTTCTCTTCTGGAGGAAGCTTTTCCTTGTTGTATTTCCCATCTCTCCCATCCTATTTTCATCTCTGTAGATCCATGCCCCATTTTCCTGAATGCTAGGCCCACAATGAGGTTTTCAAAAGTTTACTTCACCTGATGTTTGGAGGCAAAAAGTTTCCCTAATAAATTTTCTAGAGAGGAAGTTTGCTGCTTAAGTGTGAGAATCCATGAGTTGCAGACCATTTTTAATCAAAAATTCTAAAAACACGCAGTCTTCTGTTTTCAGATGCTAGATGTTAACTTTCCATGCACACAGCTTCAACTGGATTAGCAAATGGACCCATTCACCCATTTTATAAGGAGGAAGGGGGTGATTTTACCAGTGATAAATAATCCAGACTATTGGCTGTTTGCAAGGCTTCGAAATACCCTTTCCTTCATCTGTTTACAGATTCCTCCTCCTCTAAGCTTATTTGTAAATTAGCTAATCAAGCTTGTATCTTGGCTAAGAAGAGAGAAATGCTCTCTGTGAATGTCCGATAGTTTGGTTTCTCAGATGCTTTTGGCTCTCTTATGTATTTGAGGTTCTTCTGCAGTTATTTTCTAGGTATTTAGCCGTCTGTGTTTCCCTATCACCTTGGTTATGCCATGTGAGATGATCTTCTTGGTTTTGTGTCAATGAGAGAGAAAGAAAAGCTGTTTTTGCTGCTTTTTCCTGGTTGCTGTGGTTCCCCCTGATCTGGAATGTTGGCTTGACCCTCTCCATCACTTCTAAGTGGACATGTCAGCGGGTCTTAGAGGGATTACCAGTAGCTGTGTGGTGACCGAGGTTTGGAATATTCATTGTTGTTGGATTTAGTCTTTTCTGCATGCTTTAACTTGTTAACAAGGTTAACAAGAGGTACAGGTATGCAGGTACCCAGAAAAATTCTGAAGGTATGTTCCTTCTGGGGGAGAAGCTATAGTTGATGGGGCCACTCCTGAGATTGGCAGTGGCTTTTTAAATGAAACGTGGAAGGTGGTAAGGCTCTACCCAGGCCATGATGCAGAGGGGAGAATTGGCACAGGCTTATTATTTGAGCCAAGGGCATCCTGACTCTGTTAGCTCTGACCTTTCTGCCCAAGGCTGCTTCTTATCAAGCACTAGTCTTTTTCCTCCACTGATCCCTTCTCCTTTCATCACAAGAGTCTCCATTCCTCTTATTTGAGCATCTGTATTGTCTTTTATTTTGTTGATGCTTTGTCTTTAGGTCCAACCAGCAAGTCATTTAGGAGGGAACCCACATTACTTTTTAGGGTGAAAGCAATCGCTTTTATCCCCTGTGCCCCCATACTTGTGTCTTTTCCACCTCTTGACTGCAGAGCCAGTCCCATCAGAAAAATCTTATATTATTGTAAGTTTTGCTTTAAGAGTGACTCCCGCAGGGAGCACGCTCCCCACCCCTTCGCTGGTGTTCTGCTTCCTACTGCACATTTCCCTATAGAACACGCATCAGGTTACATCACTGTGTATACTTGGCAGAGAAGCTGCTTAAAGAAATGGATTCATAAGTTTGGTTGCTTTTTTCTTTTGTTAAAATTACCCTGTTTGTTTTCTGTAGGATATTAATGAAACTTGGGTTCTGAACTGAGCTCCTCAACATTTCCTCCGTTTTAGTTCTTTGGCATAAATTTAGTGCTCACCCCTTTCTCAGAGTTTTGAACATAAGGAATGTGATGCTTCATGTATTGGGTTTGAGTTTCAAAAAATCCTCAACAGACTCTGTAGGTGGCAGTTACTTCTTAATTTCTCATGTGGTTCGTGTGGATTTTGCCCAGAATTGGGCAGACTTGCTTTGCTCCCAAATGGCTTCAGTTGCAGAGTTTATTGCCTTCTCTCCTGATCCTGATGGGATGGAGCAAGGCAAGAGGGTACTGGCTGACCTCCTGAAATTCCATCCTGCAATCCTGCTTCCCTCCAGTGGAGGGCAGAGTGAGCTGTGGAAGTGACTGCAGGGTCTACACACACACCTGCTCTGTGTGGTCCTGTATAGTCCGCTTTCTGATTTCAGCCGCGCTGGTCAGCGCATCCGACACAGTGTGCAGGGAGGCTTTACTGTAAGAGAAATGAGGTGTGGCTATTTTGATCTTGAAGGAACTTGAAGAAATGTGTTTAACCTCGTTCTTCTTTTACTGAAGAGGAAAATTTAATGGCTGAGTCTGTCACTGGCAAGTGCTGGGTCCCCAGCTCTGTCTGACAGCATGTAATGTGTTACTTGATGTCATGTCACATGCTAGAATGAGTTGGAGTTTATGGGAAATTTCCTTTCCTTTCTTTCTTTATAATTTTTTTTTAACTCAGAACCTCTTTTTGAGCGCTGAAATAAGGTTTCCTGGTTTTTTCCTTAAACGCTTAGATTTAGGGGCCTTCCCTGTTGGTCCAGAGGCTTAAGACCTCACCTGCCAGTGCAGGGGGTGTGGGTTTATCCCTGGGTGAGCAGCTGAGATCCCACATGCCTCATGGCCAAAACCAAACATAAAACACAAGCAGTTGTGTAATAAATTCAATAAAGATTTTTTTTTTTTAAAGGTTAGATTTAGGAAATGACCTATCGGTGTAGGTACATTTGGCCTTGGAGGTACTTTGTGTGTCTCTGTGAATGATATGTTCCGACTGGAAACTTTTAAGTACAAAGCTGGGAAGGATGGTGTCACTTCTTTTTCTATTCAGTCTTGTACTAGTTGTTTTAAAACCACTTAGTACAAGGGTAAATATATTGTTCTAGTAGGAAGAAGGCCAGATATTTCCTCCTCTTTTCTTTTTTTTAAAAAGCTTCATCTTCTAACTTCTGCTTGATCAGATGGTTTTCCCCAAAGCCTCTGACAGACCTTCCTTCTGTTGAGAACCTGCTTCTAATTGGAAATGATCAAAGGGGAGAAAACAAAGGAAATGGCTTTGGTCAGAGTGTCTCCAGTTATGTTATACAGAGTGTTTGTCACACACATCCCTTTGGAGTTTCGTTTCCATTCAGTGCTATGACCCATATAACTTGCGGGCTGGGGTGTTTGAGTATCAGTAGGTCATGCTGACAACAAGTGGAAGGTGCTGTCTTTGTCTTTGCGTTTCCGGGAGCTGGGCAGTCGTGGTTCGCCGCTTCAGTGCTCTGAGGCTGCTCGTTCACGTCCATTTCCTTGTTAGAACAGGTAGCCCTGATGCTGGAATGATTAAATTAGCCATTGTGGTTGAAGTTTGAGATCCAGTTTGGGAAGGAGAGCACATTCAGTTACTTGAATCTTGACGGATACTCCTGAAGCTCATTCACAGGACACTGGCAAGAGAAGAAACGAACTTAACATTTATTCTTCTGTTACTTGATGGCAGCTCTTCTCTGGATACTTAATGGGAAAGAAAATGAAAGTTACTGCCAGAAATAACTCAAGGGTTTCAAAAATTGATCGATTAATCAATTAACCAATTAACTGACTGATTATTAAAAAAAAAAATTAACAACCTTTGGTCCCAAACAGTATACCAGTGAATTGACCGATCTCCTTCTGAAAATTCATGATTTAATAAAGAAGAACGGTATTGTGCTTCTTTGTAATATTGAGCTTGCTTTCTGGTGTTACTGTTCTGTCTTAGGTTCAGAAGCAAAAACGTTTGGCGATGAGGAAGTTAAGGTGTAAAAGGAGTTAAGGGATTGGGTTCTATGAAGAGGTTTTTTTGATTTTTAAATTTATTTAAGCCAGTCTTCTAGTTAGTGTTATGCAAGAATTTATTTTAATAATTTTACATGCTATTAACCTGATCATAATATCAAAGTAGCTTCCAAATATATTGTGATTTTGGAATCCATACCTGTCACTCACCCCCTATGAATATGAGACAGATTCCTTTTATAAGGAAATGTCATATTTTGTTTTTATCACTTGTCTCTCTCTCTCTCTCTCTCTTTTTTTTTTTTTTCATTTTACATTCATTTGCTTAAGTTCATACTTTTTAAGTCTAGACGATGTAACCCAGAATAGTCTCATGTCCTTGACACTGTGGGTAGGGTTTTTTGTTGTGTGTTTTTGTTTTTTTGTTTTTTTTGCTCAATTCAGTCTTTGGTGTTTTCCCCACTCCCTTCTCAAGAATAGTCAAATGAGATTTGAAAATTTTTGATTTGTTATGTTTGGTGAATGGCATCGTCCCTCCTCCCTGCTGGGCATTTTGCCTGAAATCTGTTAAAGGGACACAGATAGAGTTCTATTTCCTGGAGGATGTTTGAAAAATAAAAATGGCAGTAGAGATGAATTGCTTTGTTTTATCTGCTCAGTCATGAGGATTTAAGTTTGTAATTTAGTACATGGGTCCACTTGGGCTTCCCTGATAGCTCAGTTGGTAAAGAATCCACCTGCAATGCAGGAACCCCAGTTCGATTCCTGGGTTGGGGAGATCCACTGGAGAAGGGATAGGCTACCCACTCCAGTATTCTTGGGCTTCCCTGGTGGCTCAGCTGGTAACGAATCCACCTGCAATGCGGGAAACCTGGGTTTGATCCCTGGGTTGGTAAGATCCTCTGGAGAAGGGAAAGGCTACCCAATCCAGTATTCTGGCCTGGAGAATTCCATGGACTGTACAGTCCATGAGGTTACAAAGAGTCAGACCCCACTGAGTGACCTTCACTTTCCACTTGAAGTGGGCTCTGGAAGGGGTGGAGACTCAGGCCCGTGTTTATGCCCCTCCTTTTGACCCCGCCAGGTTCTCCTGCGCTGCCCAACAGCATGGTGTATTTCGGAAGCTCTCAGGACGAGGAGGATGTTGAGGAGGAAGATGATGAGACAGAAGACGTCAAAGCAGCCACCAACAATGCTTCATCTTCATGCCAGTCAACCCCCAGGAAAGGAAAAGCCCACAAGCATGTTCACAACGGACATGGTAGGTCCACTGTTGAATTTGGATTTAACAGATGAAATCCAGAGCTTTGAGTGAAGGGTGGAGTAGATCATATGTTGAGAAGATGATGGAGGTGGCAGAGTTGGGTTAGTGATATTTTGCATACTTCTTCAAGTACCAGGCACTTAACGGAGAGATTGGTGGTATAAAATGGTCCAAACAGTTGTGTTCGAGGTAAATAGATTGTTGGATACATATTCTTAAGTTTGTGAAGATGATGGTAAATTCCATAAGATCACAGATGCAGGAGTTGGAGGCAGAAGATACCGCATCTGAACAGGCGTGGTCGAGATGAGTGCATGAAGATGCTGTTGTCATTCACTTACTGTTGTGATTCCAGCAGTTATCCAGCTTGTGAAATCAGGGGCATGCATGTGTAGTAGAAACTAGACTCGTTTTCTTCCCCCTGACTGTTAACATTCCAGGGGCAGGACACGTAGCCCCAAAAAACAAGAAGGAAAGATCGACTGTGAGAAAGAGAAAAGTATAAATGAGTTGACCATGGAAAGTGCTCAGTGGTTTTTCAACAGGGAGCTGACTTAATCAGAGTTATATTCTGAAAAGATTAAGCTGGCATCAGTTAAGAGGATTTCATAAAGGGAAATGATTTCAAGAAGAGGAAACACATTGAAAGGCTATAATTGTAGGCAATTACCTGGCTCAAGGTAACAAGGGACTAAAAGGTGGCAGTACAGATGGGAGGATGCAAGTACAAAAATGTGGAGGCAGATACAGAAATACTGCAGGGGTGGGGTTGAGAGAACTCGATGAGTAACTGGATTAGTGTCGGGTGTGGCGGGGGTGGGAAGGGAAATGAGAAGAAAGATCACTGATGGCAGCAGCAGTGATGACTGCTTTCTGTGAGCTCTTACCCAGGTTCTCTGGGACTCACAGAGACCCTAGAACGTAGAGCACCCACATCTACAAACGATAGAAAATCGGTGTTGCCAGTAAGTCATTGAGGCAGAGGAAAGTTCGCCTCGTTCTTTTCCTTCACGGCTGAGCACTCATAGTCTTTCTGGACTCGGTGGACCTGTAAGACCAGCATCACTTGGATGTGATGGGAATCTGGCCACCTGCACTGTTGTTGGCATTTCTGCCTTGACAGTTGAATGATTTTTCATTTGTCCTGCTTCTTGTTTTGGGCTGTGTTTAGGTGGCATAGAGAGATGAGGGATGTGACTTAAAGACCTTAGAGTTTGTTGAGCAGATGAGGTTAGTAATCTCAGTGTAGAAGAAGTGAAGTCGCTCAGTCGTGTCTGACTGTTGGCGGCCCATCAGGCTCCTCCATCCGTGGGATTCTGCAGGCAAGAGGACTGGAGTGGGTTGCCATTTCCTTCTCCAGGGGATCTTCCTGACCCAGGGATCAAACCCAGGTCTCCCGCATTGTAGGCAGACACTTTACTGTCTGAGCCACCAGGGAAGCTCGGTATTTCTCAGCCTCCTTACCTGTAACGAAGGCACTCAATGAAGTGTTTGTATAGCCTCTGTTAGCTAGCTGTGTGTAGACATGTTCATGTAAAGGGGTGGCTTCTCTAACTAGTGGGTGGTCTCAGAAATCTCCTTTGTGAGAGACCAGAGAGCTGTTTTCCGTGCATGACAATAGAAATAATAGATTTTAGGGTGTGTTCATCTACATTATCTTTTGATCCCATCTACTTTCTCTCCAGCAAAGTCACTGGGAGGTGGTCAGGGCAGGAGGCGTTTCTTGCTTTATAGTTGAAGAAAGGGAGAGCTGATGTCTTGTATCCATGACTAAACGTGGCCGACTGCAGCTCAGAGTCACAGTTTTTGCAATGCCCCTGCCCCAGAGGCCGCCATCCCCTGTAAGGGTGCGCGTGTGGACAGCTGTGCTCCGTGGCGGCTCCGGTCTGTGGTGCCGGTGGAACTGCGCTCCTGTCCGCTTGACAGCGGCGAAGAGCCAGTGCCTGGAGCCCCCGGCTCTGTGTGGGGCTCCACTTGTGCTGCTGCCGCGTGGCGCTCATGACTCTGGAGGGTTTATGTCTTAAAATCCCAGAGGATGTCGGTGCTGGCTTTTTGTGAGGCCAGTGGAAGGAGGGGGCTGAAGCCAGCTCAGAAATACACAGGCTATTAGGAAAGCTCCTCCAGTTTCACATGACTCAGAGGAAGTTGTTTCATTTTTTTTAAATGAGAAGTCCGCTTTGGAGAAAGCCAATTTCAGCCTCAGGTGCAGTATTTTAGAAACATGGTGAGCTTTCAATACCTATTTAGCTGAGCTTATCTACCTACCCTGTTCTACATCCTCTGTGACATGAGGAAGGCCCAGGACAAGGACACGAACTGCCAACATCAGATTATTAAAGATGACTTAGTGAGGCTGGGGAGCAGGTCCCCAGCAGGAAGGTGTAAGGAGATTCCTCAAAATACTGTCTTTACCACCAGAGAAAGGAGTTATTGATAGTACAGGGCCATGGCCCCAAAGTGATGAAACTAGAATGCAGTCATCTTGGAAAACTGAACATTCAGCTCTGGAATACTGTTCCTTTCACAGCCATTTCTTGATAATTGAAATTATACTGTAACACCAAATTACATAATGCACACATTTGTCCCCCCCACCCCCACCTTTATCCTTTCCCATAAGGTCTTGATCAGCATCAAACAGTCGTCATGAGCTTCATTTCCTGACCTTTTTAAGGCTTAATTAGCTGTGTGGTAGGCATTTAATTTCTCTGATTCTTAATTTCTTCTTGTGTGAAATAAGGTAGCCTAGATGGGCGTTCATTTGTTCCTTCCTTCACTTATTTTTGTTGTTCAGTTGGTCAGTCTTGTCCAACTCTTTGTGTCCCCATGAACTGCAGCACACCAGGTTTCCCTGTCCTTCACCATCTCCCGGAGCTTGCTCAAACGCGTGTCCTCATTTATATCCTAGAATAAAGAAATAATTATGGCTGGTGTCTGATGTACAGGCATCATTACCCTTGACATTTGTTATGGTGGATGTTGGGCATTGCTGTCTGTTCAAGGGAAGTGGCTTTTCCAAGAAGATCCAATTAGCTGGGTGAAGATCTCTAAAATTTTGTTTTTTCTCCTCTGAGACAGTAGTACGTTTTTCAGATTAAAAATGTTTATATCCCACCCTGTTTCCATCGGTTTTCCATTCTCATCCATTCTTTGTCTTGCTCTTGTGACCCATGGGAAACTTGGTGCAGGGTTGTGTCTACTAGAGTGTGAGTTACAGTGTGTCAGCAGTGAACCCCAGGACTGCAGTGCTTTTCACAAGCAGTCAGGACCAGACCCCCGAGAACTCTGTTTCCATGATTAATACATACAGATTCCCATAGCAGTTTAAGCTTGTCTTTCCTGCTTTGTGGTTTTGTTTTGTTTTGTTTTGTTTTTTTAATTGAGACTCTTTCTTTAGTAACTATTGAGCAGAATTATTTGAAATTCCTTGTAATGGGATTTAACTATGGGTACCCATCAGTTGCAAAAGTGAAGTTTAAATGTGACATAAGACTACAGAATGACACAGATATTCCTAAAGAGGTTTCCAGGTGGGAGTACAGGTGGTGTTTACCTGATCTGTTGGTGTGGCCACGGCCCGGCCATCTATAAAGAGAGCAGTGGGACGCTAGGTGATGTGTATGAGGCCGCGGTTCAGGCTTACCCAGGACCAGTGCCAGCCCACTTGCTTCTTCTGTCTGGGGTTCAGAGGAGGCCTCCTTCAAATTCAGAAAAACGGACTTTTCCAGTTCAGGTTTTGAGAGCACCTTCAGAGCCCCAATTGACTAGGTGTGTAAGGCACTAGGGCCTGACCACCTTTCAGGGAGCAGCAGGCTGGTGTCAGTTGCTGAGCCTTAGGCCGGACCACGTGGACTTGTCCGTCTGCAGAGTGGTGAGAGCCCTCGGTGCAGCGCTTCTGCAGGAGGCTGTGGTGCTCTTGTCCGGCTTCCTGTGCTCTCCCACCCCTCAGCCCCCGCTCCCTGACTGGAGGGTGCTTGGGGGGCATGAGCAAAGAGTCATTCTCGAGGTGAAAGTTGGTTCTCTGAGTGCATGGAAAGAGAAGATGGGGTGCAGCCTGTGAATGAGAGGAGGGTGTCCCTTTTCCCTGCCCTTCCTTTTTGATCGATTCATTGATAACTTGGCTTAAGTTAACGCCCTCATTTTCCCAAAAGAAAAATCTACAAGACCGATCGTCTCAATTTCCTTTTGATTTGTGACTCAGGTGAAGAATGTGCAAGTGTTAGAGCAGAGTTTCTAAACAGGAAGACCTGGCTGAGGCCGTCATCACTGGGTAGTCGGGCAGGTGCTCGGGATTGTGGACTTCTTGGCACAGGAGAGTAGGTGCTGTCTCGTTCTCCGTGACACTGGGTTTCTCTTGTCTGGTGGTGCTTCCTGCTGCTTTGTGAGCTGGAGATGTGAGGTTTGTTGGGAGATCTGGCATCTATATTCTCCTCCCAGGAACGGAAGTAAATGCACAGAAGATGTGGGGAACACTTTATCATGGGGGCAGCTTTGGCCCCAAACCCTGATCTGCCTGCAGATCCAGAAAAACGGTTGTATTTAGGCTGTGCTGGTTTGAAGGGAAGAGAACCTAACCAAGCTGCCAACAGTGTTCTGCTTTATCTCGTTTCTCCCCTGAACTTGAACCTGCATGGGCAGGAGCAGGGCTCCTGGAAGCTGATACAGGAGAGAAGGCACACCCCTCTCCCCGCCTCCCCTCCCGCTCCGTGTCTAACTGGCCAGGCTGGGGCAGACCCAGATCCCTGGGGGTCTGACCCCTGACCGCAGCAGTCCCCTGCAAGAGCCTGGTGTCCCCAGCACGTGTTTAGTTGTGCAGACGTTCCAGAGGACCCTGATGTTCTCATTTATAATCCACTGGGCATCCTACTGGAAACGGGTGTGGTTTATTAAAATACGTGGTCTGAAGTGACACGGACGGCATCACGTGTGCTCGTAGCCTCGGCTCCGCGAACTTGAGGGTCACAATAGCAGTGCCTCCAGCAACTTCTATCTTGAGGACTCTTTTTTTCAGTTTCCAAAATACCCCTCCATCTACAGAGCCTGAGATGCTCCTCACAGGAAAGCACGTAGGTAATCTCTGTATTTGGCCCCAAACACGCGATCAGAACGTGCCTCTGAGTATTTGTGTCGCAGGTTGATAATTTGAAGTGACTCAGTGTTTGAGACGTTCTTATCATTGGTAATTGTTCTTCGTCAGAATAAGTGAGGTAGGGTAGGGGAATTAATACGTTTGTCTAGAAAGAGTCTGGCTTTGGTCTTCTTATCCTTTCACAGAGAACTCAGTGAGAGTGGGCTGCTCAGATCAGCCCCTTATTGTGTATTCTCCTCATGCTTTTCTTTTTCTTTTGCACTTAATGGAAAATGGAAGGAATAGCAGAGACCTCTCTTTTGGTGCGCCTCTGTTTCTGAAGAGGGACATTTCTCACAAGCCTTTTTAAACAGCATGCCATTAGACTCCCAGCTGGAATGATTTCATTGCTTTTGAATTGACACTGGCTCGGTTCCGGGGGGTGGGGTGGGGTGCGGTGCCTTATGTAAGGGCCAAAAATCAGTAGTTTGGCCGACTTCACTTATGTCTGCCCTGGGGTCACCTTCGAGGTGCATTCAGTCCCCTGTCTGGGTGGTGGGGGGGTGGGTTGTATGCACAGGACCAGGGTCCCTCTGTGTGCCACGAGGAGACGCTGTGGAGAGCTTTTTTTCTTTAACTGATGCTTTTGTGGAATATCCTCTTCACCTTTTTTTTAAACCTCCTGCAGCTTGATTATTTTTTTCCCTCCCAGCTGGGGCAGCTGAATCTCCTGAGTTGGAGTATGGGTTGGAAGCCTGTTCTTTAAGAGCGGGAGAATGTGCAGAGTGCTAAGTGTGTTGTTAGCCCTCCACTGCCCCCTCATTTGGGGCCACTTGGCCTCGTGGCTGAGAGCAGGATGCCGATGCTTGTTTGCCCAGATGGGGTCGCTACTTGAGGCCGTTCTAGTTTTCTTATCTTTAAAGAGGTAGTAGGCATGCTTTTTCATAGGTTTTTGTGAAGTGTAAATGAGTCGGTGTAGGTTGTATTTCTCTCTGGTAGAGAGCACCATATTGGCCGTTAATGCCTCGTGTGATTATAAGATCTGGAAGTCTAGAAATAGCCTCGTAGATGATAAGAGAATCCCAGGAAGTTAGTATGTTTCAGATACCTGGCACGGTGAGGGCTGCCCCAGAGGGAGCGTGAGTCATGCCCACCCTCAGCACCAGGAGCTGCTCCACGTGTGATAGACAGACCCTGCTGAGCCTTCCGCCAGGGTGATTGGCTCTCCCTCGTTTCTTGTTTCCCTTAAGCGTTTGCTGTGTGGGTCACGCAGGCCCTTGGGCATGCCTACACCGAGGGCCGCGCTGGCGCCTCCTGTTTGTTTAGCATGTAGATGTCTCTTCCTGGGGATGGCAGGGCCCCTGCTCTGTGGTGAGAGGCTCGGGCAGATTTCAGAGACAGATGATTGGGGAGATGGGTCTGGTGGTGGAAGAGGAGCTTCTGGCTTGAGTCCACCTTCTGACCAGGTGTCTTTATCCAGTGGTTTAATCTCTTTAGGCCCCAGTTTCCCCGGTTGTAAAATGTGGAGAGCACCTGACTTTTTCCATTTGGGTTCAGGACAGGCAGGGATGGAGTTTCATTTGGGGGTGATGGGGACTTTAAACTTAGACTGTGATGATGGTTGCACAAGTGTGAACATGCCGGAACCCACTGGATGGTGCACTTTGAATGGATCACGTGCTATGTGGATAGCAGCTTACTAAAGAGAAACAAGTGTCTGTTAGAACTCAGTGAGTGACGGATGCGTTCAGCATGGCGCCTGGCACTTGGTAGGTTTTCAGAAACAGAATCTGGATGCCGTTTTGTTGCTGGCCTCAGGTCTGATGACTCTTCCAAAGAACTGTAATACTCTGCAGTGCTGAAGAAATTAAGATAACATATTAGATTTTCAGAATCTTTAATCAATTTTGTTGTTCATGCTCGGCTAGGATGTGTTTGTATCACATACATTGTAAATTGAATTGCTGAGCTGTTCACCCAGCTGCTCAGTATTTAATATTTCCAGCTACATTCGTCGAGCCTGTCTTGAGGGCATGCTTCAGTCGCGGGGAAAGTTGTGCGCATATAGGATGCCCTTTCCTGGTTGCTTTCCTGGCTGGGGGGCGAGTGGAAGTGTGTGTGGGACAATGGCAGATCCACAGACTTTATTTGGAGAACCTTGAAAACAATCCTTACTACGATACCGATACTGCTGTATTTGCTTTTCTGTACTGATATTTTTATTCTGCATTTTTATCCATTCTTTTGTAACTTGTAGAGTTGATCATGTGTATGGAGTGCTTTCCAGTTTAACTTTTGTGCACACTTACTTTCCATTCACAGCAAAACCTTGAGATTCCTTGTTCAGGTCCAGAGGTGGGCCAGAGGTCTTGCCATTGACTTCAGAAGTGGTTGACCTTTCAGAATCCATCTCCTTGAATGTAGGGCTTTAGGAAACCCCAGGCTGCAAAAAGCACTTTTTTCATTTGCTCTTCAGATTTATTGCTTGTCCCCTGCTGGAGTATGTGCCGTGGCTCTGTGCTGTGTCTTGGTTCTTGAGGGTGAGAAAGCAGGAGACTCCTCTCGGCCCACTGGCCCCTCTCCCGACAGGTCCTCCGCCCGGGGTCCTCTGGTCCCCCTGCGGCACGTTGGAGAATGCAGGTGCCTTGAGCCAGCTGGTGCGGGGACAGGCGGGGGTCAGTCACCATCAGGCCATCCGTCTTGTCCTTTGCTCGGCTCCTTTGGGGGCCAAGTGGGCCAGTAAACCCATTTTTCAATGACAGAAGCCATTCATTCTGGTGGATGGTCTTTCTGATGCCCTGACCTTTATATTATCACAAAGGTCATCCTGTCTTTTCAGACTTCAGTATCTGCAGTTACTAGGATCCTGTGTAAGGAACATGTTTAATTGGCAAATCTGTCCAACTCTGTTGGGTATATTACATCATTGCCCACAGTGTATTCACATTTCTAGATCTGGGTACCCTGGTAGCCAAGTTTTGATTGAAAAAACATTCCATGACTTACAGATTCAAGTTATTATAGAGAGAAGAAAATTCAGGTTGGCTTTAAAGAGTCTTTTCAACAGGTTTCTTTTTCCTGTTACACAGCGTAGCCAAAGTGGTAGAATTTCACTTGGTGGAAATTCCAGAGGGCTTTCAGAACACCAGGTAAACCAGGAGAACTTGCTTGTGATACCAGATCAGGGTGCACGTGGACTGCTGTAGGTCCAGCTATTGCTGGGGGCTCCCAGCCCGAGCAAGACCCTGATGGAGCCAGAGCCGGAGCCGACCTACGCGCTCTCGCGCTCCAGCTTGACACGTGACTGCTCCAGCCAAGTCAGTGGAGCTGTTTTGGCCCAGGGCAAACCAGGTTGCAGCACTCACACAGCCAGCATTAAAATCCTTTTGAACTATTGACACAGGTTGGCAGACACATTCCATTGTTTTCAGACAATAGTGACTCAAAGTTGAACTGGCTCCAGGGAGCAAGTGCGGCTTTTGTACAGTAACAAGGATCCGATGCCAGCTGATTGATGGGGCCTGCCTTCCCGGAGTCCGGACGCCTTGTAATGACATGAAGCTTACATTTAAATATCTGGCTCCCCATCAGAAACTTGGCGTGTTCCTCTTTTCCTTTCCATAACACAGTCTTCTCTGTTTATAACGATTCTTCTTTCTTTCTTTTGTCCCTTCTTGTTTTGGGGTTGACACAGGGAGCAAGTCTCATTTTACGTAATTTGGGGGTTAGTCCCATCTTCGACCTTCTGCTGTTTCTTTCCTCGTATGTGTCATGTGTCTGCTGGCAGACCTTCCTGCCCGCTTTCCATGATGGCTTTTGTCTGTGTTTCTTTTTCAGGGTGAAGGTTAGACACTGGGTCATCACAGGGTGTCATAGAACTTTGGCCAGATGCCATTCAAAGGGCCTTTTTTCCTGCTCACCTGATAGAAAAAACTTCCTGGTTTTCAGATAAAGTGCCTTCCTGGTGCTAATAATTAGGATGTTTGGGGCTATACTCTCCTTACGAGGAAGGACTCTTTTCAAGTGGGGGTCTTGTCTTTGCTCTTAGAGCAGGAGCTTTTAAAAAGATCGTGGACTGTAGCCTACCAGGTTCCTCCATCCATGGGATTTTCAAGGCAAGAGTACTGGATCGGGTTGCTGTTTCCTTCTCCAGGGGATCTTCCCAACCCAGGGATTGAACCTGGGTCTCCTGCCTTGTAGGCAGATGCTTTTACTGTCTGAGCCACCAGGGAAGTCACTAAAAAAGATCAACTTTCTTATATCTGTAACGCTCTTTTCTCTGAAGAATGGATAGTGTTTCATGGACTTCTAAGTACTTTAGTGATTCCTGGAGGCCAGATAAGCAGAGGCACTGGTTTGATCTTCTGAGAATGGAGGCACAGATGTGTTACGGATCTGGCAGCTAGGAGTCACAACCGGCCGGTCTGGTCCAGCTTGTGTATGGAGTGAGGGTTTTAAAGGCCTGGAGGATCCCCTGGGAATCTTGTCAGGATCTGACTTTGTGGACAGAGTCAGATGGGGGAACGTGGTTTAGTACAAACCCTCTGGAGGTCCAGGGTCCTCCTCAGACGTGAGGTCCTCCTTGGAAAGTGTGGCTTTCCGCCTTTCATGCAATCAAAGGTTGCTAGTGAAGCTGTTGCCCATTTCTTTTTCATCCGCCATTGGGAGCAAATTTCACCTTCTCGGGCCTGAAGTGACCCTCAGTCAGAATACCCGCCTTTGGATTTAAAGGTTTTGCTGGCCGTGGTATGGAAACCCTTGTTACAGGCCATTTAACTTTCAGAGAGTGTGTATACAAATCAATACATGTGTTCATTAATGCACAGCTGTTTGTATCTGAGTATACAATATAATTTCCTAATACTGTTTTTGGTGATAAACACTTTCTTAAAGTAATGAGTCCAATTATTCTTTTAATTGGAGGCAGCACGTGTGGGTCCTCTGTACATTGAACTTTCTGTCTCATCTTCACAGGGTTTAGGCTTTTCCTGTGAGAGTGGATATTTTTTCCTTTCCTCTTCTGGAGAATCTTACAAGTTAAGACAAAAGATAATTACTTGGAGGAGTAAAACTGCAGGTTCCCACGACACTTAAAATTAATGAGCTGCTGCTGACAAAATACACCTCGTCTGAGGCACCATCATCCAGCAACCAGCCCCCCCCCCCCCCAGTTATACTTGAGTTGACTTTTTGGCTGTGTTTGCCATTTGGGTGGACAGCTGCTCTAAAATAGCACAGTGGTTACAGAAAGTGGATTTGTTCAAAAACTCTCCCTTTGTTGCAGATCAAAGTTAATGTTGCTCAATTTTTTATTTTCGAAATTTTGAAAACCTTCCCCTTTCCCAATTATCTGATCACAATGGTCTTTAGCAGAAGCCCGTCGTGCGGTGTGCACTGCAGCCGGTTCAGTTATTATATTTAAGGCACGTGCCTCTCTCCCTTCTGCTGTGATCAGAGGCCCCCTCCCCGCTCCTGGGGAGGCAGTTTTGGTGCTGGTGGGGTCAGAGCTCCCAGGGGGCATTAGAACAGAAGCGGAGCTGTGCCTTCTGTTTCAGAGACATAAGGCCAGTGAGCAATCTGTGCCCCTCACCCCTGGATTTCAGAAAGATGGTGCTGGCTGACCATAGTGCCACTCCAAGTTCTTGAAGTCTCCGTCTGGTAACTGGCCTCACCCCGTGGTTCACTTGGAGTGGAGTCATCAGCTGTGCGTGTGCACTGGGGCTCCGCTGCCCCCTGGCCGTTGACTCCATCGTGGTGTGGTCATCCCTGCAAACTAATGCCTGCCCACTGCTCCCTCTGAGATCCTCTCTAATGTTTTGTCACTGAATCCTCCAAGCAACCCTATGAGATAAATAGTCAGTTGGAAAACTGAGGCTTAGACAGGAAACCAGTCCAAGGTCAGATAGTTAGCAAATGATTTCTCTGGATTTAAACTTAGGTAGCATAATTTGGAGCCTGGGGGCTTCTCTGGTGGTTCAGACAGTAAAGAATCTGCCTGCATTGCTCGAGACATAGATTCCATCCCTGGGTTGGGAAGATCCCTTGGAGAAGGGAATGGCTATCCATGCCAGTTGTTTTGCCTGGAGAATTCCATGGACAGAGGAGCCTGGTGGACTTCAGTCCATGGGGTCGCAAAGAGTCAAACACGACTGTGTGACTAACAAAATTTTGGAAGCTGAGCTTTTTGCAGGGTGCGTGGCTGTAGAGGTAAGTTCAGGGGCCATCAGAGCTTCGAGAAACCACGGTGTAGCTAATAACCAAGGGAAAGACGATCCCATCTCACCCTTTTCAGGCCTCTTGGTCTCAAGACCTGTTTCTACTCTTAACAACCATTGTGGGGCCACAGAAGGCTTTTATATTGTGGCTTGTATTTATTGATATTTACCATATTAAAAGGGCTTTCCTGGTGGCTCAGACGGTGAAGCGTCTGCCCGCAGTGCCGGAGACCTGGGTTCGATCCCTGAAAGGAAATGGAAACCCACTCCAGTACTCTTGCCTGGGAAATTCCGTGGACAGAGGAGCCTGGTAGGCTACCGTCCACGGTGTCACAAAGAGTCAGACACGACTGAGCAACTTTACTTACTTACTTACCATATTAAAATTAAAACTGAGGTGATTTAGAAATATTTACCTATTTGAAAATAACACACATGCATTCCATGTTGATATAAATAACATTTTCATGTACAGAAAGGGACTGTTTTTCCACACCTGAAAAGTTGTAGGTGAGGGAGGTTGCATTGTTTGACTTTTTTGCAAATCTGTTTAATGTCTGACTTAGTAAATGACAGGTACATTCTTAAGTCCGCTTCTGCATTCAGTAGTACACAAGAAAATCAGTTTCAGACAAAGAGGTGGTTGGAGGAGGGAGGCGCCTTTGTGACAGTTGTATTTGATTTCACACCCAGACCCAACCAAGGGTAGTTTCTTCAAGGTCAGTTGTAATCTGAACCCCTGTCGGTGAGCTTTTCGTGCACTGTTAGGTTAACATCCATTGGTTTGCCCTCCGCCTTGAATGGCTGTCTTAGCCACACACAGTTTTATAATGTCTTATAGCGATCATCTGAGAATGACGGTTCACTGGGTTAGCCACCCCTTCCAGTTGTCGGCACCTTCCGGTATGCTGTATCGAAGAATCTCCTCTGTACTAAACTCATTGGGAAAGTCTTTAAGTTTTGAGAGGCTTTCGGGTTCATGGTGCAGATACAGGTTTTCCAAAATTGTCATTTTTGCTTGAAGTCATGAATTCTGTCATTGGCTGCAAAAACTGTTAGTTACTTTACCCTTGACAGGCTCACTTTATTTGTTTTTGAGAAAATAGCTGACAAATAACTATATCGGTTGTCCTTTCAAATAAAAATAGCATTCCATGAAAAAACACAGCTAGCTTGCAGCTTAATCTCAAGTGCTTTTCCCTAGAAGTAGTCGTCACACTGATGTTAAGGAGAAGTGCCTCTGTGTGTGGTTCCATTGTGTCTCAGAGTGTGTGTATACTCAAGAGTTGAGATTTAATGCTGTGAATAGTTTCTATTTATCACTTTCTGAAGTGAACTTTTTTTTTTAAACTGCTAGTAACTGATGAAGAACACAGTATTTATTCATGCCCTTTGGTGCCACTGCATTGATCTGTGTCAGATGTTGCCACTTGGTGCTGCTGTTCATATTAAGTTTTTTAGAGATATAATTCACGTATCATAAAATTGAACCACAGTGAACAATTTAGTAGTTTTTAGCATATTCACTGAGTTGTGTGGCCATCACCACAGTCAACTCGAGAACCTTTTCATCGCTTCCACCCTGAAAAATATGTACCCATTCGGAGTCACTGCCGTTTCCCTGAACCCCCCCGGCGCCCGGCAGCTGCTGATACACGTTGTCTGTCCCGTTCATTGCTTTGGCTGCGCTGGGTCTTCGTTGCTGTGCAGGCTTCTGTGCTCAGGGCCGGAGCTCTGCTGCAGTGTGTGCACTTCCCATCGCAGGGGCTTCTCGTAGTGGAGCCCAGGCTCAAGAGATGTGGTTCACAGGCTTAGTTGTTCCTAGGCACATGGGATCATTCCTGAGCAGGGATCAAACCCGTGTCTGCTACCGGCTGATTCTTTACCACTGGGCCACCAGGGAAGCCCGCCTTTCTGTCTCTTCGTGCTGGTTTGGTCATCTCATATGCATGGAATCCTGCAATAGGTGGCCCTTCTTTCTCTTCCCATGATGTCTCCAAGATCCGTCTGTGCTGGAGCATGCGTCAGTACCCAGCTCCTTTTTACAGATGGATAACACCTTGTTTCGTTTAGCTAAATACCAGTTGATGAACCTTCAGATTTTTTCTGCAGTGTTTATTATTCATATTTCTGCTCTGACCACGTGGATGCACGTTTGTATGTGGGCATACTTTTCGTTCCTCTTACGTTCACATCTGGGAGTGGAGTTGCTGGGTCACATAGTAACTCTGTTTTGAGGAACTTCCAGACCATTTTCCAGAGTGGCTGCAGCAGTTGGCATCCCTACCTGCAGGGAATGAGGGCTCTTAGTCCTCACCAGCTCTGCCTTTACCCATCTTTGTAAGCACAGCCCTCCTAGGGAATGTGAAGTGGTGGTTCGTGGTCATTTTGATTTGCATTTCCCCGATGGCTGATCTATCGTTAACCATCACCATCATTGAAATACCAACACAGTGAAAAAGGGAAATACTTAGTATAATTATGAAAATATTTTTGACCTAGGAGATCCCATGAAAGGGTCTCTGGGTCCCCCAAGGGTCAAGCCGTTCATTAAACTGTAGAGAATGTGGGCTGTGGCTTCAGCATCCTCTCTCTTCTTGCTTGGACAGGACGTTGGCACCTCTGTTTGCCCGTGAAATAGATATTGGGAGGCAGTGGGAGGCAGCCAGGGTCCAGTTGGAGGTTGTGGGAGGTCTGCTCAGGCTTGCTCTTGGGCCGTGTTGAAACCCGTTCTTCTGCATTGTCAGGGAAGCAGGAAGAGGTCTTGTCCCAATCTGAGTGTACTAACCCGAGACAGGCATTTTCCAGAAGCAGCAGGTAGGTCTTCCCAGACAGTCTCCATTCAGGAGCATGTGGTCGCCAGCCTCTAAGGAAACCGAGGATCCACGCAGTTTGCCCACACGGTAGGGCTGGTAGTTGAGCGGCTGATATGGCCTTGTGAAAAGGAACTAACCCCCAGAATAAATTTTTGTAGCCAAAATTTTTATAACCAGAGAAGTCAATTCTAGAACTGGTACTTCTGTAATAGTAGACTACTCGTCTTTGTGGCAATAACAAAGCTCAGAAAAATATGAAATATTTAAGATTAAAAAGAAAGATGAAACTTCTGTACTGTTTTTCAATAAAGAATGTGCTCACTGCCTAGAAAATTGGTGAACGGTCAAGAATTGCCTGGATTCATGTTCCTTGGGTTGCTTTTTAATCACGTTGAAGTATGACTTCTTATGGATGTTGCTTCTAATTTGTCGGAAAAGCAAGTGCAGATTCTGCCAGCGTGGGCATGATGGATGGATTCTGACAACATGTAGTTACTTTCACTTAGAATAAACGCCAGCCATTCAGAGCTCTCCATTTTTCTGAGAGTATCGGACAGAGCCTTGCACAACACGGGTCATATACTGTGTTCTGATGTGTCACATGGGCTTTACCTCTGGATTGAAAGTCTAGTTGGAGTGTGTGGTCGCTGGGGGTGGGGAGATCAGGGTGTACATCCAGTCCAGGTAACGAAAACGTGAATCTTTTAATCATGCCATGTACAGTGTAATAACACATGCACTAAAGAAGCACATTAAATCAGAAAACAATTAGGAAACTTCGAGGATTATCTTACCATCTGAAAATATAGGAAGGACTTTCTAAGCAAGGAAAGTTTAACAAATGGGTTAGCTGATTTTAGTAACATAACAGACGGAAAAAGCAAATAAGAGGAAACTGTCTGCAATCTATGAGACATAAATGTAAAGGATGCTTGTACAAATGGGGGCGACAAAGAAAGCATTCAAGGTCCTGACCTGAGAAGGGCATCTCAGAAGACAGACGTTGTCTCGTGGCTCTGCGGGTTGAACTTCCATGTCTAAGCTTCAGAAAAAAGTTTCAGCTCAGAGGAGGAGGGGTTTTCTCTTTACAGTTGCCTGGTCCCTGCTGCTTTCTGCTGGAATGTGGTGAGGCAGCCTGGCGCGCGGGTGCTCGATGGGCAGGTGGACACAGTGACCTTTCCAGGCCGCTCTGTCAGGAAGTGCTCCAGGAGCCCTTTTAAATGACAGCTAGGAGGGCCCACTGGATTCCCCAGCTGTTCCGCCCGGAGCCCACGGGGCCGGGCAGGCCAAGCACAAGTCTGTCCAGGAGTGGAGTCCCAGCTGTAAGCAGAGGAGAAGACTCAGGGCAGTGTCGCCATGGCATTGCCTTTAGACCTGAGCGTGCTCTCTGGGGTCTCAGCTCCCTGGGGATGGGGGGTGCGGCGGGCACTTGGGGAGCTGGCTCTGAACGCCATCTGGCCATCAGGGAGGTGGGTGTGGGGCGCCTTCTGGGAAATGGGCTCGAGGACAGGACTGGTCCCTTTGGGTTCAGAGGCTGGGTGACTGCTTGACTGCGGTCCCTGGGCTGACAGCAGGCACTGCATACTCGTAGATGGTGTGACTCCTGGAGTAGAAAGGAGTCTGGCTCAGGGCTCCTGAGCCCTGCTCCCCCTCTTCTGTGGTCACCGAGGGGTCAGGTGAAGCAGCTGCATCCTGACCCGTGTCCACCAGCCAGATCTGCAGCCTCACACGCCTTAGTTTAAACTCCGGATCCCCTGTGTCTTCATGTGTGCGGTGGTCACGCTCTTGGAATGTGACCAGTTGGTTTTTTCATTTTAATTCTTCTCTTTTTGTTTAAGGTGTGATGTTGATACTCTAAGGGCTACTGTATATTTGTGCACGTGCTTGCTTTTTTGTAGCGATTTTTAAAAAACGGATTTTCAATTGTTTCAACCAAAGCTCCTCCTTCCTAAGCTGCACTGGTAACTTTTCTTTGGGTCTCTCTGTGTTGAGGATACTCCTCTCCTCTGTGGCCATTTGGTCTGGAGGTTGGGTGCTGAGAGCCTGTGAGCCGGGACACTTGTCCAGCGTGTCTTCCGTCTCTTTCTCCTCCTATCTGCAGGGCTTGGGGTACCCGGCAGCAGGCTGCACCCGCTAGTGACTCTGTTCTTCCTCCCTCCTTCCTTTCCAGTTTTCAATGGTTCCAGCAGGTCGTCCCGGGAGAAGGACCCTGTTCAGAAACACAAAAGCAAAGAGGCCACTCCGGCGAAGGAGAAGCACAGCGATGCGCGGGCCGACGCACGGAGGGAGCAGGTGTCCGCGAGCCACCCCCCCGCCGCCCCCGCCGCCGGCTCCTCGGCCAAGGGGCTCGCCGCTCACCACCACCACCCCGCTCTGCATCGGTCGGCTCAGGACTTACGGAAACAGGTGAGGACCGGCCCTGCTGACAAGGGAGCAAGGCCTGGCCCAGATGTGCCAGCCCTCCCGCCCGAGGCCACCTGTCCGTTTCACCAAATTCACTGAAGGGGAATATGAGGAGTAGCCCAAAGCGGTGTGTGTTTCCAGGGCTCGGAAAGCAGGAAGGGATGCTCAGAGGTGAGAGAACCGTGGCCTGGCAGGGGTGCCAGTGCCTGCGCCTCTCCTCGGGTGAAGACAGAGGAGGGGCCATTGCTGGAGTTGCATCACTCCCCGGAGGGTGCTGCCGGGGCCATCACCCTGGGCCTCGTGTGCTGGGTGTCCTGGAAGGGCAGCGAGGGGACGTCCCCCGTTACCCTTGCCTAGCACCGGGGAGGCCGGGAGCCACACGTTGCCCTGAAGCAGGTCTGCAGCCGGCCTGGATGTAAACTGTCCCTGGTGGACACATTGGCGGCTGTGGCAGGACTTGTGAGTGGCCTGCAGGTGGTGATGAGATGGGGTGTGGCCGCAGGGGACACTCCCCATCCCTCGCCCCGAGGCCACACACGCTCTGCCCTCCCTGCCCTCACCCCACCCCCAGCAAATTCCAGGGTGAGATCCAGACCCCTGATCTGGTGGGGGCGCCTGTTCCTGCCCTTGGACAAGATTTCTCAGGACCTGGGAGGGAGACAGTAAGGGTGAGAGGGGCCTGGAGGCACGGCGAGACGGGCGCCTGGATCCAGTGACAGCTCGTTAGCCCCTCTGCTGCTGTAGTCGCCGCACCTGCAAGTCGGTGAGCTCTCCTCACCAGGAACATGTCACATACAGTTACGGCTGCCCTTGGTGGCACGGGTGATTCCCTGGCAGGCAGTGTTAGTGACTAAAAGATGCTCCTTGTCGTGTGAGGGTTGGAATTCCTCCTTCTGCTGACTTGTTCTTTCCCTGTGGTCTTTCTCATTCTTGACAATGTCAGGAACCGTTGTCTCCAAACGTGGGGCTGTTCACATGTGGCGCGTACAGAGGACTGTGTGTGTACGCGAGTATTACCAGTCTTAACCACGCACCAGCAAGCATCACTCAGTTGTCAGTTGGGGACGAGGCGAGCATCCTCGTTTAGTTTCCACGGTCCTGAGATCGCCACCTCACGCTTTGACATGTTGCCTTGAGATTAAGCAGGTGGGCTTTGCATATTGCCCACTGAAGTTCCTGCAACACAAACCTCAGTTTTCCTCATGAGAACACTGGAGCGTGGAATTGGCCCTCCCGAGCTGGGTTCCCAGTTTTCAGGATGTAAAGTGCAGGACACACTGTCCATTTGGTGTTCTTGTTCCTTTTCCAAGGCCGTTGTCCGGACTGGTCCTTGTGCAGAACTTCCCTCCAGATCTTTGCTTATGAAAAAGAACACTTCTGAAGGGGTCTGAGTGGACAGGGACCCATCTGTGGAGCAGGAATCTCAGGGTGGAATGAATCTCTCTCAGTATCTAGCACTTTCAGACTCATGAGGCTGTGTTGAGTAACCCCCATCTCTGTTGGTCCAGACTCATCCTCAGCCCCCAGTCCCTGCCCCTGAGTTCAGGGTTTCCCTTTGTCATTGAACAAGAGAGGGTCATGCAGTTGGAGGTGAGAATTGAGGGAGTAGCAGGTACCCCCTGCCTCGGGGTGGCCCCAGCCCCTGTTCCACAGCAGGCTCTGACCTGGAAGCAGGTGAGAGACCTCGGCAGGCAGACTCCTGTCATCTGCGTGACTGCAGGAGCCTGGCTGGTTTGCGGTCCAGGTCCTGTAGGAGGAGCGTCTCCTGCCCTCCCTCCCCTGTCAAATCCCCCAAGTGGGATGACCCGGGACTCCCAGTTCTAGCTGGGCTCTTAGCGTGACCTTCGCCAAGACTTAGGCTGTGATAATCAACCTGCCTGGGCCCTATTGTTCATTTCGAGCCAGTGATGCCAGCTCCTCTCCCAGGGACATTGTGGGA
Organism: Bos indicus x Bos taurus; assembly: GCF_003369695.1. Classification (NCBI taxonomy): domain Eukaryota; kingdom Metazoa; phylum Chordata; class Mammalia; order Artiodactyla; family Bovidae; genus Bos; species Bos indicus x Bos taurus. Next base: position 42,516,205 of record NC_040098.1, on the reverse strand, counting down.
CATGAAAGGGCAATTTTGATACCATCAAATCCCATTAGTTAAGTACTCTGGGGGGAGGAAAAAAGGGTCACTAGAAGCCAATTGTAGATTCCTTTGTAACAGCCTGACGCGAGTGATTAGAATCTGACCTTTCATCTTTTCAACTGCATAAAAGACGGAGGCCCGGAGAATACTCGGATCTGTAATCTCAGATATGGTTAATTTTTTTCTGTCAGCCGGAAAGAAAAGATCAGGGGTTGTGTGAAGTGCAGGTGATGGGGTGGGGACCCCTGCGTCGGGGTGCCTCTGCCTGCCGGCCCCGGTGCCCCAAGAGCTCGCTCTGCTGTCGAGGATGGCCCCGGGGCTCGCGTGTGCTGGGTGGGTGCCTGCCCTCCTGAGAGCCCTGGCCCCCGGGGCTAGGGCATGAGGACACGGTGTGCGGGGCCTCGCCAGCCTTCCAGGTCTTATTCTCCCAAAGGTGCCAGGTGTGCCAGGTGTCACAGGCGTGTGTAACAGCCCTGAACTGCTCCCGGCTGATGATTTGGACGTATGGTAGGTGTTCAACAAAGCAGCGTTTCCTTAGAGTAGTGGTTTGCAGCAAGACAGTAATGAATTTAGGATGAAGAAACAACGGTTCTTCCACCTGGAGAGGGTTTGGAAATGGTTTCCAGACGTGGTGAGGAGGGTTTGCATCCGGAGGGGTGTGGGCGGGAAGCCAGGATGCGGCTGCTGTGGGTGGTGAGGCTGTGCCCAGCGGGTTGCCCCTGTTCTCGTCTGGGCGCTGAGACGGGCTGTCACGGGAAGGAGAGAACCCGCTCTCAAGGGCAGGGCGGAGGGTCTGCTGAGCTTTGGGGCCTCTAGGAGAGGTGCTCACGGTCACATGTATGGCGGTTGCGAAAAGTCTTGACCAAGTAAGATGGCGCAAGGAGGTTGAGCTTTTCAGACCAGAGGATGAGGAGTCTTCTTCAATATTCTGGAAAATGAAAAGCATCCAGGGAGAGATGTGAGAGGCTCGCCTTGGCTGGAAGAACATTTAAGGTCTTCGTCTGGGCTTCGTTAGGTCCTGCAGGGAGTCGGGGTTGCTCTTTGTCCCTGGGGATGTGTGACTCAGTTGGGGGCCTTAGGAGGGGGCAGGTGCTGTGGAGACCTCGGGGCCTGACCAGGACGCGTCAGCCTCGTCCCTCTGCTCACTGCCTCCCAGGGGCCCACCACGCCAGGAGGCCTGCCCTCCCGTCCGTAACTCTGCTGCCTGTCCAGTGGATTCTGTTCATTTAGGCTCATGTGCTTTTTAAGTTGAATTTTGAGGTCCAGATGCACTTCCCCAGCCAGCAGTGTGTTTCTCTCGGGCTCCTCTGCTGCGCTCAGAGCCTGGGCAGAGCCACTCGACTCAATGGCTCCTTCTAGTGGGAGATGGGAGCGTGGCAGTAGAATTCTGGTTGAACTGAGGACAGCTGCCTGTCCGTGCACCGGGGGTAACCTGAGCTATCCGTGCCAGGCGGCCAGCACCCCACTTCCTGCAGAGCTGGGTGATGCGGTGTCACTCCCTGGATTCTCTTTATAAATGAGTGTGACTTCTGTGTGTCACAAAATTATTGTGGTGTCCAGGCTGTAAGACAGTGGTGAAGAGCAACTGACCATTTACCCCGTTCCCACAGAGTCTGTGGACATTTATAGAGGCGGGAGATGGGCGCCTCCTGTGCAGAAGAGGCTGGGGCGCCAGAGACGTGAGGGGCGTCCAGCGAGGCGCCAGGTGACACAGATGCCTGCTGCTGGCAGCTGCCCCTCTGGGCGTGGGCATCTGAACCCCATGAGAGTGCTTGTTCTTTTCTTCCTGTGGCATTTTTTATTTCACTCTTCACTTATTTAGCATAGATTTTACAGTCCTGTGGGCAGATCATGCTGAAATACATGGAGCAGAGGAAAAGAACAACCATCTTTTCTTGGAACGGGTGTGTGTGTGTGTGTGTAACCATGTCTTTTCTTGGAACAGGGGTGTGTATGTGTGCAACCATGTCTTTTCTTGGAACAGGGGTGTGTGTGCGCGCATGCGCACGCACCTGTCCCCTTACCAGCACAGCCTTGTGATCATGTTGCTGTTACTGACCTGTGTTGGGTGACTGGCAGATAGCATGGAGGGTGTGGTTTGCATGCCTTTGCTGGGACCCCCGTGCCCGCTCCTCACCCACAGGTGCGGCTGTTGAGCTGGGCTTGGGGGCGGGGTCCCCTGTGCCCAGACACTGACTGTGCTCTCTGCTCCTCCTGTGCCTCCAGGTTTCTAAGGTCAACGGAGTCACCCGAATGTCATCTCTGGGTACAAGTGCAACCAGTGCCAAAAAGATGCGCGAAGTCAGACCTTCACCGTCCAAAACTGTGAAGTACACTGCAACGGTGACGAAGGGGACTGTCACATACACCAAAGCCAAGAGAGAACTGGTCAAGGAAACCAAACCCCATCACCACAAGCCCAGTTCCGCTGTCAACCACACAATCTCAGGGAAAACTGAAAGTAGCAATGCAAAAACCCGCAAACAGGTGCTATCCCTCGGGGGGGCGTCCAAGTCCACCGGGCCCGCCGTCAATGGCCTCAAGGTCAGTGGCAGGTTGAACCCAAAGTCGTGCACTAAGGAGGTAGGGGGGCGGCAGCTGCGGGAGGGGCTCCGGAACTCCAAGCGGAGGCTGGAGGAGGTGCCCCCGGCCGACAAGCCGCAGTCGCCCCCCAAGAAGATGAAGGGGGCTGCGGGCAGCGCCGCCGAGGGCCCCGGCAGGAAGGCAGCCCCGGGCCCCGCCGAGAAGGCGCCGCTCGGGGCCCCTGGGAAGAAGGAGGCGCCCGAGCGGAGCCTGGAGAGGAACCGGCCCAAGCGGGCGGCAGCCGGCAAGGGTCCGCCGGGCAGACAAGCACACGGCAAGCCGGACGGCGGCGCCCCCTGTGAAAATCGTTCTACCTCGCAATCGGAGCCCCTGCCTCGGCCGCACGAGGGGGCGGCCAAGGCCGAGAAGGGGGCCGGCAGGGCCGGGTGGGCGGCCATGGACGAGATCCCCGTGCTGCGGCCGTCGGCCAAGGAGTTCCACGACCCGCTCGTCTACATCGAGTCGGTGCGCCCTCAGGTGGAGAAGTACGGCATGTGCAGGGTGATCCCGCCCCCGGACTGGCGGCCCGAGTGCAAGCTCAACGACGAGATGCGCTTCGTCACGCAGATCCAGCACATCCACAAGCTGGGCCGGCGCTGGGGCCCCAACGTGCAGCGGCTGGCCTGCATCAAGAAGCACCTCAGATCTCAGGGCATCACCATGGACGAGCTCCCGCTCATAGGTAAGGCCCGCGGTGGCCGGCGCCACACCAGCCTCCGGGTGCGTCAGGGCCCAGGGGAAGTCTGAGCCCTGCTTTCTGCAGGTCAGTGTGGTCCTATGCGGGGCCCCCGCCTCCACACACACACTCACACTCACTCACTCACACCGGGCCACACCTGCTGGCCGCGTGGCTGAGTCCATAGTGGCGTCCAGAGAGGGGCAGGACCGCTGCACCGCGCCTTCGTCTGCCCGGGCTGCGTTAACCAAGTACTGCAGCTGGGGGCTTGACCTGCAGGGAGTCAGTTCTCTCGGTCTGGAGCTTGCAAGTCTGAGAGCAAGGTGCTGGCAGGGTTCATTTCTCCCGAGGCTTCTCTCCTTGCCTTGTGGACAGCCTTCCTTCTCCCGTGTCCCCACCTGTTCTTCTCCTCCACACACAGATTCCTAGCGTCCCTTCTCTTGTTAGAAGGACACCAGTCACATGGGGTCAGGGCCCACCCCGATGGCCTCATTTTACTGTAATCACCGCTTTAAGGACTGTCTCTAAACATGGCCACACTTAGGGCCTGCACACATGACTGTGGGTGGGGGCGCTTCAGCCTTTTGTCTCTCTCTCCCCTCTTCCTTCCTTGCCTCTCAGTTTTCCTGGTGGTAACCGGGTCCCGGTGGAGTCTAGCTCCTGGAACACTGTGGACCCAAGTGCAGGTACAGCTTTGCGCTGAAGCCGCACTCGCCTCAGTGACGGCTTTTGTGAACAGGCCGGCTGGCGTGGTCAGGCCCAGGCCCAGGCTGGGCACACGCACGGCCCTCCTGGAATCCCCGTCTCCCTCTTCCTCCGGGGGGTCCTTGCACCTCCAGGATTAAGCCCCTCTATCGGAGTGAGCCGGTGCCATGGAGTGGTGAACTCACACACTTCTCTTGCGGCTCAGGACCCTGGATGGGAGCAGCGTGGGGCCTGCTTTTAGGTTGGAGCAGCCTTTTGCAGGCAGGGAGCAGAGGGGCCGATGTCAGTCATTTAGGTGTCGGGGTGGGCAGTAAGATAGGTTTCCTTGCACCATGGAGGTTTCGCTATTACTCTCAGCAGATGAGACTCACTTAAATTCAGAGAATGCTTGGTTTGTGGTCCGCTATCATGGATGTGATCGGAGGTGACGGGCTTGGGAACAAGCTGAGGTGTCGACGTCTCGGGAGTGTGGTGTGGGCTGCGTGGGAGACCCAGAACTGCAGTGGGGCAGTGGGTCTTCTGAACAGTCAGGGCATCAGGTGACGTCAAGAGGGCACCGATTTTCCGTTCAGAGTAGGTTTCCGGAACCTTGGTTCCCATGGCGCCAGAAGCCATGGTGAGACTGGGGGTGTGTTCACAGCATTGCTGTTGGCCCAGGTGTGAAGCCTCCGCGTGGGAGGGGAGCTGGCTGGCCTGCCACCCGCCTTGGGTCTCACTCTGCGCTCATCCTCCTCGCGGCGTGAGGGACTTAGTTTTGAAGGAAGTTTCTCAGAGTCCACAGACTGCTCCTTCTCTGGGAAGGGGGCGCTTTGTCCCGAAGCATCCTTGCGGTCCTGAGAGTGGGTTGATGAAACCGGAGAGGAGTAACACGACGCCTTGGCGAGGACTGGTCAGGTTTTCTGAGGCTTACAACAGTGACCTCCTTTCCAGCCAGTCTCTGGTCTGACCCACGTCCCCGTCCCCCTCAGCAGGTGCAGGAGTTGCCCCGACTGAGACCAAGGCCTGCCGCGCATCTTGGAACCTTGGGCCTTAGGCCCTGACGGCCAAGGTCGGCGCAGGTCTCCTCCTTGACGCGGCCCCTGCTGGCCTCAACCAAGCAACCAGCCAGCGTCCCGCCTGGCACAGCAGATGGGCTCGGGGTGCCGCCCGCCCATCCCTGGCCGTGCTGGCCGGCTGGACTCCGTTTGCGCACAGCTGGCTGAGGTGATCCGATGCTGTTCTCAGGAGTCCCGCTGCTCTTCCTTTCCTTTATTTTATACAAAGGTGTCCCCATCTTCTAAAGGTAGAAGCACTCTTAATGTTTACTTTGCTCACCTAGCATTCTGTGGGGTGTTTATCTCCTAACGGCTGGTGGATGATTATTCTGGAACGTTTTTCGTTTTTATTGGTCCAAGGGTGATTGCTTTTGAGACAGTTCCCATTGAGACGCCACTGGGCGGCCGTTGCACGTCTCTGAGTTTTGTGCAGTCTCATGGCTCATGGTTTGTGTGGTCTGATTGAGAGACCAGTGAGAACCAGCCCACACACCTTCGGAGATGAGCAGGGCTCTGTGTGAGCAGCGATGGGAGGAGCTGAGGGGCGGACAGATTCCCGCCTGCCCTCAGGGGGGCCTTGCCCGCTGCCTGGACATCTTGGGGGCTGAAGGGAGGTTACTGTGCGTGTGTGCGTGCATGTGTGTGTGTGTGGTGGGGGAGCGTTGGGAGGGGAATTGGAACTGATGGCATGTGCTGGGTGGGTACAGTTTCCCATCCCACAGCCGTTCCAGGTGATGCTGGGCTGCAGAGGTGGCCGAGGGCACGACGCAGGCTCTGCCAGCCCGGCAGGGAAGCCCTGCTCCTTGAGCCGTCTCCCCGCCCCCTGGGGCGTGAGGGGGCGTGCATCTTGCCCGTGCTCCAGCCATGCTGGGTTCTCCCTCCCCAGGGACCGACTCTCCTTCCTTTCAGGCCTCTGCCTAAGTGCCCGCTCCTCGGGGCGCCCTGCCCAGGCCGCCCTCCTGTGTTGGTCGGACCTCGGCCTGTCCTGGTCTGTTCACCGTCCTAGCACTAAGATGGTCTCATCCTCGTCTCTATAGACTGGGTGGCCCTGTGCCGCTCTGACCCCTGGCCTGGTGGCCTCCCTGGCACGTGGTGGACGCTGGTGCCCGTGGGCTCTCGGGTGGCGAAGGCGGTCTTCACAGTGCACTTCACCCACTGTCGCTGTCTTTTATCCCCTCGCCGTCCCAGGAGGCTGTGAGCTCGACCTGGCCTGCTTTTTCCGGCTGATTAACGAGATGGGCGGTATGCAGCAGGTGACGGACCTCAAAAAATGGAACAAACTCGCAGACATGCTGCGCATCCCCAGAACCGCCCAGGACCGGCTGGCCAAGCTCCAGGAGGCTTACTGCCAGTACCTGCTCTCCTATGACTCCCTGTCCCCCGAGGAGCACCGGCGCCTGGAGAAGGAGGTGCTGATGGAGAAGGAGAGCCTGGAGCGGCGCAAGGGGCCCCTGGAGGGCCACACGGAGCAGGACTACCACCGCTTCCACCCGCTGCCCCGCTTCGAGCCCAAGAACGGGCTCATCAATGGCGTGGCCCACAGAAACGGCTTCCGCAGCAAGCTGAAGGAGGTGGGCCCCGCGCAGCTCAAGACGGGCCGGCGGCGACTCTTTGCTCAGGAAAAGGAGGTGGTGAAGGAGGAGGAGGAGGACAAGGGCATCCTCAGCGACTTCCACAAGTGTATATACAAGGTAGGGCCCGCGGGCCTGCCGTGCGGCCTCGCGTGCGCCTTGTGGGCCATGGGGCCCCCGAGACCCCTGACGGCCGGCCCTGGGCACGTCCCTTGTAGAGCGCCACCCGCAGTCTGGGAGGAGTGAGCGTCTGCACCAGGCTGCTGGGCACCGAGCTCTGGCCCTGGTGTGGTGCTGAGTCACTTCAGTCGTGCGTGACTTTGTGCAGCCCCATAGACTATAGCCTGCCAGGCTCCTCTATCCATGGGATTCTTCTCCAGGCAGGAATACTGGAGTGGGTTGCCTTGCTCTCCTCCAGGGGATCTTCCTGACCCAGGGATCAAACCTGGGGCTCTTACATTTCCTGCATTGGCAGGCAGGTTCTTTACCACTGTGCCACCTGGGAATCAGGCGTCATTAAATGTGTGTTTTTGTACACGTGTGCCCACATGCCAGGGACGCAACCTGGGAGGCACAACTCCTCTTTCCGGAGGCTGGGGCTGGGGCTTCTCGTACGCACAGGGACCAGGTCCCCTGCCGCTCCCAATCACTCCCCACGCCGCTCGGCACAGCTCTGCTGGTGCCTGTCTGTCCTGCGGATCTCCTGGGGAGAGGGCAGGGGCGGGTCCCTGCTTCTGCCTACACCGTGTACCCATCCAGGTATTCCAAGACCCCCTCCTCCAGGGAGCGAGGGGGCATCTCGGTGTCTCCGTGCTTGGCAGCCTGGCTCTGTCCACAGAGGCTGGGCTCCCCTCTCTCTGGTCCTTCAAGGCAATTGGGCCCCAGGCCGGGAAGGGGCACAGGACCCCCAACCTTGACCGGTTCCCCAGGCTCCAGGAGGGCAGGGCCCCTGCAGAAGTTTTGGTGGCCGTGCCCACGCACTTGAGCCTGGCCACGTGCAGAAACGTGATTGGTGTCTGTGCTTCTGCCCTGATTTGGGCCGCTTTCCTCTGAGTCTGTGCTCGGAGGTCTCTCCCGGCCTCCCTCAGCGTCCTCGCCTCAGTTGGAGTCTCACCTCCTTTCTGGGGAGAGATGCTTGCTTGCCTGGAGCTTTCCCTGTGACTGGACCCAGGAAGGGTTGGGTTTGTGTAGACATGGCTGCAGGCTGGTGGCCGTGGAGGCTGTGTGCACTGAGGGCCAGCCGGGAGCTCACGGCTCCGGGTGCTGAGCCCGCTTAGCGTCTGGCAGTTGACTGTTGGGTGCTGGCTGTCATCGTGTTGAATTACAGGCACTCTGCTTTAGTTGATAGAAAATCAGGCTCTTCCTAGTGGTTCCAACTTTATGTTGTGAGGGATGGCAGGTGAGAAGTTTGGACTTGTGCAGACGTTTCTCTGTTGGTTAAGAACCTCAGTTACAGAGCTGGTGATGAGACGAGCAGGGTCTGTGAGATAACTGTGCCCACTGTCCCTCCAGAGGCAGCTCTGTTCATGGGGCTGCTCCAGCATGGCCTCGTTAGGGGCCCTGCCCCTCTGCCTCTGGCTCATCACCCTTGGTGCCATTTCCCAGCTCCGTTTTGCGCGAGGCCACATTCCCCAGGCAGCCTGAGAGCGCCTCGAGGGCAGAGACACTGTGTTTTGAGCACCGCTCCATCTACAGCGCCTCGAACTAGGCCTGGTACACAGTAGGTGCTCAAGAAGTACTCCGCAGTCAAGGGGTGAGCGTGCCTGGTCCGGGAGGAGTGGGGGCCTGCCTGTGGGACGCACCACCGTTCATCCCGGTGAGCGTGTCGTTGGGAATGTTCCGGGGGCAGGGTGGCAGAGGTGGGCACGTTAGGTAATCTGAAGACCCTGCGGGCCCCCCCAGCAGGGGTGGGGGGCAGGGGCTCCCCGGGCGGGAGGAGGACTGGATCCCTCTGGCCCCTACAGATCCCCAAGGCCAGGCTGCTCGTCTGCCCGGTTCTCAGGGGAGGACCCTCAGGGTGGGCGTCCAGAGCTGCCCAGGTTTCTCTCCCAGCGTCTCCGGTCCCGAGGCCCAGCCAGTGTCTGTCTTGATGTTGCTGGCTTGTCCCCCAACCACAGCCTTTGTCTTCCCGTCTCCACGCTGTCCCCATTGCTCCAGGGACGTGGCTCTTCACTAGGGCTCCTGGGGCAGCTCGTCCCGTCTCCATGCCGTCCCCATTGCTCCAGGGACGTGGCTCTTCACTGGGGCGCCTGGGGCAGCTCGTCCTGCCGAGTTGTGGGGGTCAGGGGTGCGCTACCTCCTTTGTCCACACTGAGGGTCCTTCTCAGGGAATGTGGTCCCAGCTTCTGTGTTCCGGTCAGCTAGGGACATGGCCCCTGGTCACAGGGACACGCCACGCAGGGGCTCCTGACGGGGTGACCCTGCTTTGGGGTTCCGATACTGCTTTGTTTCTCGAGCTTGACTCTTGCTTTTGTTTCCTTTTCAGGGAAGGTCTGTTTCTTTAACGACTTTTTACCGAACAGCAAGAAATATCATGAACATGTGCTTCAGCAAGGAGCCCGCACCAGCTGAAATCGAGGTGCGTGAGCCCGGCCGCCCTCTCTCTGCCCGGAGCCAGGGTGGAGCCCCTGGGCCTCCGCCCCCTGGAGGCAGGCGGAGGGTCCCAAGTCCATCCTCTAGGTCCTGGGCGCGGCCAGAAGTTTCAGCTCAGGTTGACCCAAACTTGTTCCGGGCCAGAAAGGAGGCAGGGGAGCGAGCACGTCTCCGGGTCCTCCCTGACCGCCCCGCAGGCCCCCTCTCACCCCGTCTCAGCCCGTCCTCCAGGTGCCTGTTAGGCAAGAGCGTGTGTGGAGTCCCTGGAAACCACGGTTGTGCTTTTCTCTCCTGTTTTTCATTTAACGGGATTGGCAGGCTGCCATTTTTGTGCTTCTGCCAACCCTGTGCCGAGGTGTGTGAGGCTGGGCAGGCGAGCGGGGCTGTGCCCGGCCAGTCGCCAGAGGGGCACTGGGGAGGAGGGCAGAGCCCGAGTCTGCCCCCGGGGCTCCCAGCTGCTGACGTAGGTGGGCCTGTCCAAGGGCGAGCCCCGACTCCTCTCCAGGTTCAGGGCGTGCTGGCTGAGCAGGAGGTGGTGTGGGCTGCCTTGGCTTTTCGCTGGCAGCAGGTTTCAGACCCCTTCTGTTCACGGTTGTAGGCTCCTCTTCTTGGCATAACCATGCTAACGGCAGCGGCCCTCGGCTCTGCTGTGACCAGGTGTCCTGGGAGTGGGGCTCAGGGACTGTCTGTCGATACGGCACCCGGCCCGCCCCCCGTGTCCGTGCCGCGTGCTACCCCGCCTCCGATGGTGGCCATTGGAAGTCCACGAGGCCCCAGCCTGGTGCTTGGGCCTGGGTTCAGTATTTGAAGAATTCAGTCAATATTTGATTTTGGCATCGTTGTCATTCCGTCTAGATCCCAGTTTTGCACTCTGGGCTGTATGTGTGCAGACCACACAGTGGCCTGACACTCGGCCCTACCTTTGGCCCTGCCAGAGCCACGTCCCATCACCACAGCGCCAACGGGTCCTGACTCGGGGACACGTGTGGTCGTCACAGTGGCTTCTGCTGGGCTTGTGCTAGTTTTGGGAGAAGTGGCAGAGGAGAGGAGCATGACTCCTGGGGGTGGACATCTGAGCTAGAGAAAGAGGCCTTTGCTTTACAACACAGGTCCTTGTCGGAGTCCCCGAAGGTGGAAGACTGTTACTGTCCACTGTCTCCTGCTGGGAAATTAATTCTGAGGGTCCTGGGTTTTTTTGTTTTTTAATTGGCGGATACTTGCTTTACAGTGTTGTGTTGGCTTCTGCCGTGCATCAGCATGAATCACCATAGGTACCTGTATGTCCCCTCCCTCTTGGACCTTCCTCCCTGAGTGTCTTGGTTTTGCTTTAATATTAATAGTTGTAGATTTGCTAAAATTGGAACTTTTAGTCTGTCTGGCTAACTTCTGGACCCTACGGAGGGGCTGAAGCCTCTGTTTGGCCGGTGGTCCCCAGCAGAAGGGGCTTCTGGATCCTACGAAGGGGCTGGAGCCTCTGCTGGGCCGGTGGTCCCCAGCGGAAGGGGCCCCCGTGTAGTGCAAGGTCCCCTTCCGCCCCGTCTGTCTCCCTTCACTCAGCACGCATTGCTGTGAATCCCGGCAGACGGCCGACCTGACTGGCCTGGACCCGTCTCTGGCCCCTGGGGACCCGGAGCGTTTAATGCTGTCCAGTTTGTTCTTGAGGTGGGGCCTCTGGCTGCCCCCAGGCTGGCCCCTTGCTGTAGCGGCCGCACATGCAGCGGGGTGGGGCTGGCCCCGGGTGCTCCCTGGAGAGGCTCCAGGAAGCGGGCTTGGCTGCGGCGGGGAGGGCGATGCTGAGCTTCTGCGCTGATGGTTGAAGACGGAACCCTCTCACCTGTTAGCAGAGCCCGTCCCGACCCGCGTTTGCCCTGCAGTTGTTCAGGTCATGCCCACCCTTCCCCCGTCTGTTTCATTGGCTGGGGTCACAGCCTGGGGAGCAGGGTGGTCACTTCCCTTGTTCGGTGCTGAGTAGCGTGTCTGCCCAGATGCCCGTCTCGGGGCACTGTGACCACACCTGCAGTGGGTGGGGGGCATCCCCCCTACCTTCCCAAGTCGCTTTCTCCCTCCCCTTCACAGAATGATCCTTAATTGTGATGCACGTGTGACCTTCACCACCTGAGCTATTCTTAGGTCCAGTTCAGTGGCACCAGAATCCTTTGCACGTCATTGAGTGACCTGCCCCACCACCCGTTTGCAGAACTTGTCCATCCTCCCAGATTGGAGGTCGGCTCCTGTGAATCATGAGACCACGCAGCCCCTCCGTTCTCTTTTTCTGTCTGACTTTGTCCCAAGTGCCTTACGGGATGGAATCAGTACTTGTCCTCTGAGACTGGCTTCTCCACTTAGCGTCATGTCCGTAGGATTCGTGTGTTGTCGCATGTCAGAATTTCCCTCTCTGAGGCCAAGTCGTATTCGGCAGACACTACCTTGTGTTTATCCGTCTGTCGGTCATGGACCTGGCCCCGTGACCGTGAGCGTGCGGTTACTGCCTGCAGCCCCGGCTGCCTGGCCCGGTGCCTGGCCGCCTGGGAGGCCACGGCCCCGAGGTCGCAGGCCGAGGCGGGGCTCTGCAGCCCCGGGCGGCATGGTGCTGACGGCCCCTCTCCCTGCAGCAAGAGTACTGGAGGCTCGTGGAGGAGAAGGACTGCCACGTGGCCGTGCACTGCGGCAAGGTGGACACGAACACCCACGGCAGCGGCTTCCCGGTGGGAAAGTCGGAGCCGTTTTCAAGGTAGCGCTGGCTGCTCCTACCCGGGTCCTGGGGGCCAGACAGCGTCTCCCCGCGCCTGTCCGTGACCCCCCTGTGCTTTCCCCTGCAGACACGGATGGAACCTCACCGTCCTCCCCAATAACACAGGCTCCATCCTGCGTCACCTCGGTGCTGTGCCTGGTAAGCCGGCTGCGGGTTGGAGGGCTGGGGACCATGGTGCACAGGGTGTGAGAGAACTCAGGGATTGTTGGAGAAGGGAGGGGAGTCAGGGGTGTAGTTGGAGTCGATAAAAATGTGCAAAGGTAAACCAAATCACCGATCTGGAAGCTGGGGAGACGCTTCGCGTGGTCCGCTTTCCTCCTGGGAACTTTCAGAGCTGACCTCTGACTCTCTGGGGCTCCTGCCTCACCCGGTAGGAGCGAAACCGAGCGTCCTGGGTGTTGGCGCACTGAGGGCCGTCCCCTGGCGGAGGGGCTGCTCCAGACCCGGGTCCCCTTCCTGTGTCCCGACAGCGCGCGTGCGGGCGGCGCCTGCGTCCTTAGCCTCGAGGCCCCGCGGGCCCCCACTGTGGGTGTGTTCTCCTTCAGTCACTAGTTACGGTGTTTTCTCGCTATTGTTTGGTAACTGTGTCTGTGGTCTTGGTTCCTGTATAAGAAGCGGGAAGGAGCAAGTGCCTTCTCGTTGAGTCTCGCCTGGCTCTGACCCCATTTCCTTCTTTTTCTTGGGGAGGCGATGCGATGCCTACTGCTGTCACCCTGACACACGGCTCCCCGTCCTTCCCTGTCCCCTCTCTTCCAGGAGTGACAATTCCCTGGCTGAATATCGGCATGGTCTTTTCTACCTCATGCTGGTCTCGAGACCAAAACCACCTCCCTTACATTGACTACTTACACACGGGTGCTGACTGCATTTGGTGAGTATGCCGGCCCGGGCCGCCGCCTCTCACTCACTGGTGGCGGACAGGCTTGTGTGAATTTGTCCTGTGCTCCCTGTCAGTCTGAGGAGTGCAGTTGGAAGTCGAGCTGGTGGAGAATGTTTTAGTTTGCTCCGGTGATGAGCACGGTCAAGCGTCTATTCCTGGCCATTGTCCGTTCCAGTTGCGGGCTAACACGGGGCTGTCCCTCTCTGAAGTTCCCCCTCGGGGTTGTTGACGGCCAGGAGTTCGTGTCATACTAGCGTCAAAAACGAGGAGCGGTGGAGCAGGAAGCTGGCCAGGCGTGGTGGCTGCATGGCCTCACAGAGCGGGCGTTTTCAGCGTCTCCCAGCCCACCCTCTGCATAGAGAGTGGTCTCCCGGAGGTGGGGTTCTGCCGCTGGGGATTAGGAGTTGGTCTGGTTCCCCGGTGTGATCCTTCACTGTCAGGCTCCCCAGTCCCGCTCCAAACTGGCTCTTCAGTGCCTTTGTTGACGGCAGCAGATGGGAAATCACTGCAAATAATCAGATGTCTTGTTGTCTGACGGGCTACCGGCATCGCATCCATCCCACACTTACTCAGTTTATTGTCCTAATGGGGTGATTAGCTCCTCTATTAAAGTTCTAGAGCCGATGTTCTCACTCCAAGGAGCCGGTGTCGGCAGTAGTCTCATCACGGCTCCCCCTGCCTTTGGGCCACCTCGGGGCAATGGGCCCTCTGCTTGGTCTCCTGTGGTGGGGCCAGGGTCTCAGGCAGCCTGGAGGGTCGGGAGCCGGCTGCATGGACTCGGGTGGTGTGAGCCCCCTGCCCTGTTCCCCACGAGAATCAGATCCTGGTCCTTCATCGGAAAGTGGGGCCATGTGGCCTCAGCCCTGCAGGGAGACAGGGAGAGAGGCCACGGCCCGCGTGCTGAGTGACTGCTAAGTGAGAGGCAGGGGAATGCAAGGCTCTGGCCCCTGGAACCTCTCTGCTGCAGGGAGAGGTTGCCGGAAAGGATCAGAGGACTTCAGGGTGTGATTTTTGTTAAAACGTGTGAGTGAGGTTAGAAACTCTGGACTTAAATCACAAATCAGCAATAGAATATGTTGGTGTTGAGACAACAAGCCTCTCTTGACTAGGTTCTCAGCAGCTAGTAGTGAGGACCCCCACCCCGTGGACCGCTCATCACTGGTGCCCTCCCAGCCCGGCCTAGGAGAGGTGGGGACAGGCAGCCTGAAGCCCCGCACGTAGCTGCAGGGAGGGCAGGGGGCAGTCAGGCGTCCACTCTAGCCCATGGACGGCAGGGCTGGGAGTCCCAGAGCAGGGGGCCGGGAGGAGCCTGCCTGTGTGCAGACCACTGCCACCAGCGTCTCGAGAGCTGTAGGCGACAGGTGTGTCCTGCAGGGTCCTCGTGGGACCCGAGTGGTCACTCCCTTTCTCCTGCTTCGCGGCTCGCACTGAGGGTCCTGGTTCTTCAGGCTGAGTTCAGGCTGCACCACCTCCCCTGGGATCCTCAGCCCCAGTCAGCGGGGGCCGTGTTGTCCGAGCCCCACCCTGCGTGGCCACTCCCTCTGCCCTGCACAGACCCTTGGTGTGGATTCCACCCTGAGCCCTGGTCCCGCCCCGTCCTTCTCCTACTGGAGAGAAGGGTCAGGTGCCAGCCCAGAGACAAGTCCCCGCTCGGGAGGCTCACGAGAGGCTGTCGAGCCTGCGGACGTGTCTGGATCTCATTTATAGGGGCTTTAAACGTCTGGTTTTGGTCTGAAGGCTGCATGGCTCGGGCGTAGGTCGGACCCGCGTGCAGGTGGGCGTGTTCGTCATGGGGCGCAGGCGGCAGAGCTGCCCCGAGAGACCCAGGGCCACTGGGCACGCGCCCAGCTCCCCTCTGCAGCCGAGGCCAGTCTCCAGGCTGCTGTGGGCCCCTCTCGGGGAGCATGGAGGGTGGGCTCCCTGGGGAGGGGCCTTGTCAACAGCCTCCACCTGATTCCAAACCGCCCAGGTATTGCATTCCTGCTGAGGAGGAGCACAAGCTGGAGGATGTGGTGCACACTCTGCTGCAAGCCAACGGCACCCCCGGCCTGCAGATGCTCGAGAGCAACGTCATGGTAGGGCCGCAGGCGGGGGCTGGGGGACCGCGCTGCGGTTTCATTTCCTCACCCCTGGGCTGACCTGCCCCATAGAACTAGAGGACCGTGAACATCCAATCCAGGGAGCCATCGTAAAGGAAACTCCTCTTGTATGGCAGCCCAACTAAAGCACGCTCCTCTCATTGCCCAGGATGTGGGGCTGCTGCACGTGGGGCCCTTCAACTCTGTTTTGGGGCCTGGTGGTTTTGTAAATGGCGACTGGGGTCGGGCCGGGCACCTGCAGTCTGGGCAGGATCACTGAAGGCTGAGCGCAGAGGCGGCTGGCCCGGTTCTCAGAGCCTGTTGAGTCCTGGGGGATCTCTTAGAGTTGTGTTCTGACAGCCTGATCTCAGGTCTTCTCTGGCCTCTGCGGCCCTTGTCGGGGTCTCCTCTCTCCTGAGCCCACACCCCCCGTGCGGGGTACACCAACCCCCGTCCACCCTGGCCGTGCGGCGGGGACCCCAATCACCGCTGCCACGCCCTTATCTGAGGCGTTGCTCCCGGGCCTGTATCAGTTTAGAATTTACTCTTCCTCCACTTAGGAATCATGTCTCTTTTATTTTCTAAAAGAGAAACAGAGAATCTGTAATAGAGAACATACTCTGTGTGGGGAGCCCGTCTGGAGGGCCAGTGTGCTGGGCCGCTGCCGTAGGCGGTCCTCACGGAAAGCGAGGCGGGGGCGGGCGGCCCTGCGGGCGGGCGGCTCAGCCCGCGTCTCCGCAGATCTCCCCGGAGGTGCTGTGCAGAGAGGGGATCAAGGTGCACAGGACGGTGCAGCAGAGTGGCCAGTTCGTCGTCTGCTTCCCGGGATCCTTCGTGTCCAAAGTCTGCTGCGGCTACAGCGTCTCCGAGACCGTGCACTTCGCCACCACCCAGTGGACGAGCATGGGCTTCGAGACGGCCAAGGTAGGCGGGTGGCCACTCCGCACGCGGCCTGCGTCCCCCAGCGGGGGTCTTGTTTGTAGATATGCTTTGATTTCTGACCGAGTCTGGGAACCCTAAGGCGGCTGAGAAGTTCTTCTGGGGAGGGAGAGTGGTTCGAGGCTTGTTAGCTTCCTGTAAGTTGCTGAGTTCTCTTACTCAGTCCTGGGCTGTCGCTGCAGAGGTGTGAAAGGCAAACCCTGCCTTTGGCTGGCAGAGGACCTGCGGTCTTCCTCCGGGAGACATGATCATTGTGTGGCTTTTGCATTGCTTTTCATCCAAATGGAATTTAGAATTTGAAAATTCAGATAGCACCACCTCCCCGGTAAAGGAAACCCTTGATAGCTGCCTAGAAATGAAAACCTGCCCTGAAGGGATGTGACTGCCCCTTCCAGGAGATGAAGCGTCGCCATATAGCTAAGCCATTCTCGATGGAGAAGTTACTCTACCAGATCGCACAAGCGGAAGCAAAAAAGGAAAACGGCCCCACTCTCAGTACCATCTCAGCCCTTCTGGACGAGCTCAGGTAACACGAGACGGTTCTAGGCTGGCCTCGCTAGGCACGGCCAGGCATGGTTGGGGTGCGGCCCATCCTTTGTGGGAAAGCGCCGGCCTCCCGTTCCTGGGGCGCGGGTGGTGGCTCTTCTGCGCTTGGCCATGTGCCCTGCGGTCACAGCAGGCAGAGTGCGGCCGTCCAAGAGGCCTTGGGGCAGGTCTGGCCTTTTGACTTGGGTGCCCACCTGGGGACCCCAGCCCCTGTGGGCCCACTGACCCCGGGTGTCCTGGCAGGGATACGGAGCTGCGGCAGCGGCGGCAGCTCTTCGAGGCCGGCCTCCACTCCTCCGCCCGCTACGGCAGCCACGACGGCAGCAGCGCCGCGCCCGACGGCAAGAAGAAGCCTCGGAAGTGGCTGCAGCTGGAGACCTCGGAGAGGCGGTGCCAGGTGTGCCAGCACCTGTGCTACCTGTCCATGGTGAGCCCGCCCGCCCGCCTCCCTGCCCGCCTCCCTGCCCGCCTCCCTGCCCAGCGTGCCACCTGTCCATGGTGAGCCCGCCCGCCCGCCTCCCTGCCCGCCTCCCTGCCCAGCGTGCCACCTGTCCATGGTGAGCCCGCCTGCCCGCCTCCCTGCCCGGCCTCCCTGCCCAGCGTGCCACCTGTCCATGGTGAGCCCTGCCCCACCCAGCCTCCGCGCGGGCTGACTACGGGGACAGCAGCTCCCCCAGTCTCTTTCCAGGCCTCTTGAAGCTTCTGTTCAGCCGCGTGATTGCTCTGATTGCCCCGAGGACTCTGAAGTCTGTCTGGTTAAAGCAGCACTTCCCATTCCCAGCTTTCCGTCTCTGGTCGGGGTTGGAAACCAGCGCAGTCCAGCCTGTCTGCCTTCTCTCTTGGCTGCTGAGCAGCCTCCACGAGGGGCTTGTCCGACCCAGCCTGGGGCTGAGTTACACGCCTCACACGCGTCCGCCCAGCCCAGCCCAGCCCCTCCGGACAGCGTGGCCACATCTCCCGCCTCCCTCAGGCAGCGGCCCCGACACGGGTCTCTGTAGCTGGTGGTGTAGGTAGCCAAGTCTGCCCCGTCAGCACTGCTGACTGCTGCCGTGACAGCAGAAGCGTCCTTCTCATAGTTGTAGAGGCTGGCATCCCGGGTCAAGGTGTCAGCAAGGCTAGTTCTCCCTGAGACTCTCCTGGGCGTGTGGACATCCACGTCCCCTGGTCCTCTCAGGGCCTTTCCTGTGAGTGCTTCTGTCTTAATCTCTTCTTGTCTTTGAAAGGATGTAAGTCATACAGGACCAGAATCCACCCTCCAACCTCATTTTCCCTGATTCTGTTTCTGACGCTCCTGCTCAGGACCTCCTGAGTTACTGAGGGTTAGGACATCTGCATTTGGGGAGGGGATGATAATTCAGTCCATGACAACCACGTGTCCCATTTTATGTATTTCTTCTATTAGCTTTGTTTTCCCAGAGGCTTTTTAAAAAATAGAAATAAGAACCACGTTGTCTTTAAAACAAACAGGTCATAAGAATTTCCCCAGATTTTAAAAATGTTTTGTGAACCTCACTCATGAAAGCTGCATAGTCCTGGGTTTGTTCGCCTTGCGTTGGGGGGGGGTGAGCCTGGGTGAGTACTGTGACCTTGTGTGGCCGTTGTCCCTTCCCGTGGGTTCTGAGGATGGCACAGTCCCTCAGAAAGCTGACCTTCAGAGTGGTCACCAGTATTTCTTAGCCTGTTATTTAAAAAGCACATATCCTGAATTCATGGGTAAAAATTGAGGTTTTATTTATACATGCTTTTCGTTACTCAGGTTATTTACTAAGGGATTTGTGCATTTCTGTTCACTGTTTTGTATTTTTGTCTGGTTCCATCCTCAGCTTTGAGTGATGTTTTCTGCCAATAAGCATCATTTCCTTATACCTGTAGCTTGGTTTCTTGTCTTTGCTTAGAAACCTCAAAGATAGGAAACTTAGGTGTTTCCCAGAGTCCTGCACACAGCCCGGGACGTCAGCACGCCCACAGAGCAGCTCAGGCCAGATGCAGCCAGGTCCTTGGGATCGGGAGCTGTGTGGGCTGGAGTGTGGACAGAGGCCGGCCCCTCGGGAGGCGCGACTGGCTGGGCTGCCCGAGCCGCTCAAGAGCAGGAGACACTGTCACAGGTGTTCAGGGTGACCATCCTGGCATCTTTTATCCTGCGGGAGGTTTTGAACCAACAGTCTCAGGAGCCCTTAGACCCCGCAGCCCCGGCCGCCACGCTCTGACCCGGGCAGCAAAGCATGGAGAAGCCAGAGGGCCCCGAGGCTGCCAGGTCGCAGCTCCTGCTTGATGATGCCTTGACGTCCACTTGCTTTTGCGGCAGCGTCCTGTGTCTCTGGGCCACAGATGCCTCCGGCCCGGGCGGTGGGCTCCCCTGCTCTGCTCTTGAGAGCCTGCCACCCTCCTTGGGGCGCCCTTGCCTGCCCCGCGTGCCTCAGCCGCACTGCCTCTCTCCCCACAGGTCGTGCAGGAGAACGAGAACGTGGTCTTCTGCCTCGAGTGTGCCCTGCGCCACGTGGAGAAGCAGAAGTCCTGCCGCGGCCTGAAGCTCATGTACCGCTATGACGAGGTCAGTGCCTACACACGGCGACCGCCCGCCCGCGTGGCCCCACACCCAGCCTGCTTCCGGGCACCTCTGGCCCAACATGGTGGGGAAGCAGCTCTGTGGGTCGAGACGGGGCGAGCAGGGTCAGCCGGGGCTGCACTGGCCCGGAGAGGCCGGCAGCTGGGGCTGGGGGACTGGCATCCTCGTCCATGCCCCTCACGTCCCGGCGCACCCACCCGCAGCGCCCCCGGCCCGTGGTTCACAAGCAGTGTGCATTGACACATGAGCACCCCGCTGTCTGCTGGGGGCTGTGCCGTCCCCTCTGGCTGGGGCAGATCAAGGGGGAGAGCGCAGGACTCGGGCCCAGTCGCTTTCCTGCTGGGGCTCCAGGAGTGTCTGGGACACACCGTGATGATGTCCGCGCACTTCTGCCTGCATTGGGGTCCCTCCCTGCAGCTGCTGGGGTGGTGCTGTGGTTTGGGGTGTGGTGAACCGTGGGGCCCGTGGCCGCCCACCGAGCTGCAGGCAAAGCCCGAGGGGGTGGTTCTGGAGCGCCCGGGCCCTTGTCGTCACCTGGGCCTTGGCAGAGCCGAGGGTTAGGAGCAGAAAGCTTTTAGGGTTAGGTTTCTGCTTCTAAAGCTTTCACCTTCCAAGTAAGTCCCAGTTGCACTCTTTCTAAAAACCCGTTGTCCCGAGGCAGGTACAACGTGCCATCTGTGTGGCCAGTCTCTCCCCTCCAGTGGGTAAGGGCCGGGTGCTGCCTTCAGCTGTGAGGAGCACCTGGATCTCTGCCCCCAGAGCGGCTGGCACGTGGCCCCCCCGTCGGCTGTCCACGTGCTTCCAGGCTGCCCTGCGATCGTGGTTTCAGATGACGTACAAGCGTGTAGCTCCGGGGACACATGGCCCTGCAGCTTTTCCTCTGCACTGACTCAGAGCCCTTCTTGGGGGTCACCTTGGGAGCCTGCTGCCGGGACCCCCAGTGCCCCTGCTGGCCCACCCTCCTGTCCAGCTGTGAGCCCCGCCTTCAGGGTGGAACCTGCTGGCTCCCCCCCGCCCCGGGGAGGCGCGTCCCACAGAACACGTCAGAGCCCCAGGTGAGCCAGGCCAGGTGCCCAGGCCTGATTCAGGAGGCTCTGGGGGTGCCCTCGGGGGCTCAGGCTGTGGTCAGATTTGATAAGAAGCCTTTGGC
Source organism: Bos indicus x Bos taurus (assembly GCF_003369695.1). Lineage (NCBI taxonomy): Eukaryota > Metazoa > Chordata > Mammalia > Artiodactyla > Bovidae > Bos > Bos indicus x Bos taurus. Next base: position 42,496,109 of record NC_040098.1, on the reverse strand, counting down.
TAAATTATAAGATTAGAAAGCTGGAAATAGATCTCTCTGCATCTTCTTTGTTTTCAAAGAGCATGTTCAGCAAAGGCAGTAACCACTTTGCTCTCCCTGCTTCTTCACTTGAACAGCAAATGTCAGAACATGGTTAAAAATAAACTCTCATGTCTGAGTCAGAGCATCTCTGGCAGCTCGCAGGGTGCAGCTGGCGGCGCTGGGGCTTCTTAGATGATTCTGAAGCTCGATAAGAGGTGGGTTAGTTTCCACCTCCAGCCCATTTTGGAGCTTGGTGTTTTGATGTGACCAGAATCCTGGAAAAGAATCACATATGTAGGGTCTGTCAGTCTGAAGCTTAATCATTGGTTCTCATGAGTAGGGAAGAGAAGGTTTTTATAAGCCTCCCAACTGTGCCAGCAGCCTAAATTTATTTTAGTAAATGAAAATCACAAATCAGTTCCCTATTGAGCTGAACTATATTATTATTAATTGGGGAATTTCCAGCTCTGGGTGGGATTCCAGAAATGGCTCATGAGACCAGAGCCCTGGTTCTGAGCCCCAGCACTCAGGTTCCTACTGTCCAGCCTTCTGGTCACACAGGCAAAGATGTGACCTCTGACCACACAGCCCTGCTGCCAAGGCGGCTTTAGCTAAGGTAGCTGGTCTTGAAAGAAGCTCGTCTGCTCATTCTTCATTAGTGTGTGTATTGTAAGTGATTTAAGCGGTGTGCAGCACCCAGCCTGAGCCAGGACTAGGCCGACCCTAAGCGTGCATGACTGAGTGGCCTCCTGTCCCCGTGGCTTCCTGTTCTGTCCGTCCATCCTTGGCTCAAGCAGGTGCTCTGGAATGTATGTCAGGACACATGCCATTTGGATAGTCTTCCCTGGGGTTGCTTGTAAACCTGGATGTAAGTTGAGTTGTGTTAGTTACACGTGGGTTTTTGATGCCCAACAGGTAGATGGTTCTCTTGTCCTGTTGGCTCTTGTTGTGGAGGGAATAACAAGCATTTGTGGACAAGTGTTTGTGTGCACGAGTAGGTCAAGTAGGTTTCAGTGTAGCCAGAGAAACAAGCGGCCCAGACCCGTCCCCATCCAGGGCGCGCAAGTCTTTCCTCACTTCCCAGCCGTCCCCCACCCTTCGTCCCCAGCGGTCCCAGAGGTCTCTAAGCCCCGGGAGGTGCACAGGGGCGGCTGCAGGAAGCCCTCTGCTGTATTGTTTAGGGGGTGAGGGACCTCGATAGGAACGCGGCCTTCAGCAACCTGTCCCACGGTGTGTGTTGGTTATGGGGCTGCAGAAATTGTTTCCCACCATGGCGGGGGCGGGGGGTGCTCCTGGGCTCCCTGAATGGGGAAGGGAGGGGTGGGAGGCTCTATGCGCCTCTCTGGATTCCACATGCGGAAAGGCAGGTTTCCCCCAGAGAAGGAAAGTTTAATATAGGTGCCTGGTTAGGGGCTTCCGTCTCAGAAGTGTTGTCCCAACCACAGCCCACCCTGGCCCTCCCCACCCCTGGGCGCCGCCGCTGCCGCCACTCTGTTTGATGACGGTGATGGCCTGGGGATAGCGCTCTTCCGTTTGCTAACTCTGTGTCTTCCTTTTCAACCCGAAACAGGAACAGATTATCAGCCTGGTCAATCAGATCTGTGGCAAGGTATCTGGTAAAAACGGCAGCATTGAGAACTGTCTCAGTAAACCCACACCAAAAAGAGGGCCCCGCAAGAGAGCCACGGTGGACGTGCCGCCCTCCAGGCTCGCATCCTCCTGAAGACGCCAGCGCCGTGGGCAAGGGATAGACATTATTTTGTAATTATTATATTCTAGTTTGGAGTACTTGCTGTAGGATACAAGCTGTCTTTGCACTAGCTCTAAAGAAGATTTTCTTCTGGTTTTAGAGAACTAATTTTGTTTTAGCATTAAACTGTTGAACTTTTTTTTGTACTTAGAATACCTAGATACTGCAGTCAGATTTTTGAAACTGCCGTATATTCACTGTTTTAAAACCCTTGAGGGGCTGTATTAATTTGTATTGCCCCTTGTGGCTGACAAAAAAGCCTTTTTGTTTGATTTTTTTTGTGTTTGTTTTTTTGTTTCTGTTTTTTTTTTTTTTGTAATTGTTGGGGGAAAAAAGGCTTTTTAACCCATTTTTGAAGAGGGTGAAGTTTGGAGAACAAATTTTAAAACCATCAGTCATGTGAGCAGATTTTTTCTAGAGAGGAAAAGGGATAGACACATACACACACATAACAAAAAAAAACTTGAACGAAATGGCTTTACTTTGGCTGTCTTTTCTTCTGTCACGTGCGGGATGAGTTTGTAAGTGTTAAAAACCGGAGAATCCCCATTTTGTTTCTTTGGGCGGTTGTGGCAGCTGAAGGCGGACGTTGTTTCCTAACCATAGGCAAAATGAGGAGGTCAGAGCCACTGGGCTCTCTCTACCAGCACTTCACTATGCATCTGTTTAAGGAGAAAGGAAGAGAAGAAAGACTGCCTGCCTTGGAGGGGTCACGTGAGGGAAACCTGTGCCTGATTTCATTAGGAAATCCATTCTGTTCTTTTTTGGTGCTGTTGGCTACTTTATCAAAAAACCCTTCAATAGCATCCTTAAGAAAAAAAAAAAGGAAAAAAAAAGTGATTGAAGCCGGAAGTGCTTCTTTGTCATGGATGTGCAATCTTTCTAACATTCCATCTTCATCTCACCTGTTTGTTGTTTTACACCTTCACAGGTCAGCATTAATTTTTCTTTTTAAACTCGTTTCGTTGGTGATCACATCTAGAGCCACTCGGAGGTCTGCGGTTCTTTTTGAATGTGAAAATGCATCTGCGCTCATCTGGTCTATTTTTTCTCTTCATGTTGTAACAAAAAGAAAAAAAGGAAAAAAAAAAAAAAAAAACCCGTCCCTTTTGTACATACGCCTGTAAATTGTTTCAAATACTTGAGCCTTTTTCTGGGTGGGGGAGGGGAGGGCGCGAGGACAGATGAAGAAAAGCCTTACACTTCCGTTTCTTCATCGGGTGGACTGGATGCTTACAGGGTTTTTCTTGTAACATTTATAAGTGCTGCTTACATCACTGAACAACAACAAGAAAAATAATAATGGAGTAGCTGTTGCCCTTCTCCGGTTGTGTGTACAGTATGTGTGGAATAAAAAAGGGAACCTGTTTTCACAAGCTGTTCTTTGTTTCATGATCGGACTCCGCGGTCCCGCAGCCGCCCGCGTTGCACTGAGCTGGCCGGCGGGCTGTCAGCAGCGTCCTGTGGTGCACTCGGCCGTCGGCGCCGAGGACGGAACTGTGTTGGCGTGTTAAGTGACATGAGCAGAGTCGTGTTTCCAGTGTGCTCGTCCGGTTTCTATGGCCTTGCTGTGTACTGGCCCTCTTGGACAGTGAACTTCTGCCTCCGGCTTACGGTCTGACGTTTTAATTTATTAGCGCTGCTCTGCACCCCTCCCTCGGGAGGGAAGACTTTTCATGTTGTTTATTGCCAGTTTTTGTTTACTTTTCAGGTTTGTACTACAAGGTTTAATAATAAAACAAAGTTTTTTGGACACCTGTTTGTCTTGTGGAAGATGAGTGAGTGGAATCCGCTCTTTTCTGATCACAGGGCTGAGGGTCCACCCCCTCGGCCAGGGAGCGGCGTGAACACCGAGTTGTAATCTCATTTTCTGACAGTGGTGAGTGGTGGTGGGGGAAGCACAGCCCTCTGGTACCAGGGTCTGCTCAGGAGTGAAACGGCGTGGGGACTGGGCCCGTGTCCCCCCCATGCCCAGGTGTGCTGCGCTGTGAATAAACTAGGGACTGCTGTTGGACTTGACCATTCTGTAACCACCAGGTGAAAACCTGAACTTCGTTAGAGCTGAGAGGAGGCACGACTTCCTACCTGTAAGGGGCCTTGCTCGTCAGCGCTGAGCTGGTGTGGACGCCAAGCTCCCTGGCCCCACCTGCAGAACGCGTGTATTTAGCAGCCTTTCTGTACCAACTGGCTGTGTTTAAAGTTCTCAGACTTTATTGTTAGCTGTTCTTGCAGTCACTTGCCTCACATTGTCAACTGTGTAAAAAACCAAGAGCCCCCCTCAGTCCACCTGCCTTCACCACGGGCCTCTGTGCACGGCTGCATCGTCCTTCAAAGGTAGTCGGCACGCAGGCGCCCAGGTTTAGGAGTCACTGTCATCGCTGTGTAAGGTGGCAAGGGCAGTGTCCACCTCCACGCCCTCCTCGTCAGACTGGACCACGGGCGACTCCCCGCCTTCGCTGGGGTCGCGGGAGGCCGGGTCGGTACCGGGTGAGGATGAGGAAGGTGGTGTGGCTGGGGCCTGGGAGGGAGTGGGCACCTGGAGAGTGACTGCATCCTGACCGGGGCTTGCCTCAGGCCCTGGGGAGAGAGCAGAGGAGAGCCTGTCATGGAAGTCCTGCATCTCAGCATTGCTGGCGACCACGAGCGTTTGAACTTGCAGCTAGTCCAGGGGGCGGAAGTTCTCTGTTCCTGCAACATGCAGGAAGCGCGTGTAGGGCTCGGTGGCTCCCCGAGGCCACCTGGTGCTCCAGCTGACCCTTCCGCCACCTGTGGCCAGTGGAAAGACCCCGAACCCTTCCCACAGCCTCCAGTGGCACACCACGCTCAAGACCCAGTGGCACACCACGCTCAAGACCCAGTGGCAAGCTCTGAGGTGCGACTCGCGTTCCTCATAACCGTGACAAGCTGGGCTTACCTCTTTATAGCCTCTGAACTAATTTCAAGGAAATGGACCTTAGGAGAAAAACGCTTATGGAGCCTCTTACAGGAACCAGACCCTCACACGGATGATGGGAGCCCTTTCCTGACGCTGGGGAGGGGAGGAAGGAGCTGCTCTGTTGGAAACACAGGTCAAGGGGAAGCCCCCTGGCCTGACTGAGGACGTGGAGCCCGTGGTGTGGGACCACCAGGTAGGAGGCAGTGCTGTGAGGGGCTGGCCTTCCCATCTTTCGGAGCATGGAAGAAACACGTTCTCCGTGATGACAGCCTCCAAGCCCACCCACCCAGGAGGAATGGTCTGAAATTTACAGTGAGGCCAGGTAAAGTGCCGGAGCATCAGTACAGATCTAAATGAACGTGAGGTTCTGGTAAGTTATTAAATGGAGAGAATGTGCCTGCAGGATCACCTCTAGTTTTTAAAACGTAAGCTGACACACACCTTGGCCTTGCCCCCAGCATCGAATACCACCTGCTGAACGGGGAGGGCGGGGTGCCACACAGACCTCCCCTCCCCAAAATCTAGTGCCTAACCACGCAAACCCAACTCAGGTTAACTTTGGAGACAGGGGAAAATAAAAATGAAATTTTAAGAAAAACTCCCTGTTTGCTGAAGGTATCTGGGAAAAGCACTGAGAATCTTTGAGAAATTAGTGACTGCAGCTGCCAGTGCGTCATGTGTCCACGTCTGTGACGCCAGACTGTGCGGGGAATGGGGACAGCTGGGCGCACAGTGTCTGAGTGAGCCAGAGGGAAATCACGGTGGTGAGAGTGACTGTGTCTATGCAGGCTTTTCATCCCTACCTGAGATAGGGGACAGCAGGGTGTTCTCCTCGCCACCAGAATTCAGGAAGACATCCAGGGCCTCCTGGTCAGAGATATCCATCAGATCCATCTGCTCCAGCATGTCCACGTTCACCTCCATGGACGACATGCTGCCCATGGGCTCTGCAGGGACCGGCACGAGAGGAGGTTAGGCTTTGCCCCGGGTGAACTCCCACTGCATTAGGTATTAGCATGTTGTGTTTTCTGGGTGTAAAATACCTTCTACTTCTATCTTCAAAATTGATTTTGGAGGAATGTATTATTGACGTCCCAGTTTGGTGGTGTTTAAATCCATCCTAGCTTAACCATGGTTACTGTTACCTCTTAGACCTTCCACAGCAGATCCTCTTTTCATCCCCAGCCATGTGCCTGCATGTGCTGAAGGCAACCCTTTCTGCAGTAAACAATTGCAACTCAAAAGAGGCTGACATTCCTGCCAGACACCCCTGACGGTGGTCACCTCTAACTTTATTACAGTTCCATTTGGCATCTTCCCTGCCCTTACAACATTTCTCAGGTCTTCCATCTTAACAACTGATCAAGGTTGGGTCTGCCGCAAGCTGGCGAGTTGGAAAGAGCTTCCAGCGATAAAAGCACCAACTAGGAAAAAAAACTCAGCCCACCAGCATAAAGACGCTACAGGGCAAGGAGTCTGAGCCTGGTCAGGGGTGTGTCCAGGGGTGTGTCTGGAGTTCTGCGATCCAGAAAACTACGAGCCAGGTAGCTTAAGTAGATGGTACCTGTCACAAGGAGATACAAATTTCTGGATGTGGACACGTCTTTAACCTGGGTCTCAACAGGAATATAAACTCAACACAAAATCCAGTCCAGTCTAGAACTTCCAGCACACACATCCCTGAGTGAGGGTCAGCAGAAACAAAGATTATTAAAATCTTTCCCCAAGAATCTAAATGGCTTTAATTATCTTAAAGATTAGAATCAGATAAGGAACACAGTGTCAGAAATCATGACAGGCATTTGAAAAGAGCCAGATAGGATTTTTCCAAATAGGAAAAATCACTGTGGCATAAGTTAAAAGTTTTGCTAGTAAACTAGAAGACAGTAAGTTCTCCACTACATAGCAAAGAAATAAACAAGTGGAAGTATGAAAAAGTGCAGAAGTTTCACAGTTCAAAATGCGAGTGGAGACTGTGGGGGTGAGTATTGTAAGACGCTGATGATCTAGACTTGCTGCAAGATCTGACATCCCAGACTTAGGAGCAAAACACATTCCAAGCAAGGTAGATAAACCCTCACCTGAACTGCAGTGAAACGATGAACATCAAAGAGAAAAGGCAGATTAGGAAAGATGAGGAGGTGCTGGCAGCTTCTCAACAGCAGGAAGCAGAAGACAGTGGAATGATAAGTTCAAAGAGATGAACTAAAGACCATCTCTCAAACTAAGAGATGTGTGAAATGCCCCCTGAGCCTGCTCTCCGGAGAGGCCGGACCAGCGGGGGTGTGGGGGCCCAGGAGGGAGGCACGTTGAGCGAGGACCGCATCTTAAGTGAGTAAACATAAAGCTCTGAATAAAATGATAGCTAACTCGGGGCCTTTACTCCAACCAGACTGAAGGACTGGATGATGCCGATGGGACGGGGCACGAGGTGAGAGCTTCGTCCCGTGGGAAGGTAGGAATCTGCTGTCTCAGGGCCTGTGGCACAGCGCTGGCACAGGTGAAAGGTTGGGGGGAGACCCCTGGGACAGTGGAGATAGCCACCCCAGGTGGCAGAGCCAGGTGGCACCTCCTGTCAGCGCCACCCTTGGCTGCTAGAAGTCACAGCCACTTAATGGGCACACTGGGCGGTGCCACCCAAGGGTTCCTGCAAGGCTGGCCCGGCGGGCGACCTGCCGACACAGGTCGAGCCTGCTCCCCTTGGGGCTGCCTCCTGGAGAGACGGGGGGACTGCTGGAAGGGGAAGGGGCACACGGGTCCTCTCTGGGGCTGGGGAGGCCTTGATGGCTCTGGGCTTTTTTCCTTCAGTTTTGAAAGCACAGTCTCCCTTTTTTCTCTCTCTGGCCATCCTCTTACAAAGCGGAGGGGGAAAAAAAACGGGACTGAAAAGCATAGGAAACATTTTCAGGAAAGTAGAAAGCACCAAATAAGGCAGTAATGAAGCCAATTTTATAATCTGTTCTGTGGCAAATTGGTTGATTTAACATTTGCTGTGGTCACTGCCTGCCCGGCTTCATCACAATCTCATTTGGTGCTTTCTAGTTTGCTGAAGATGGAAAATGTTTCTTATTAGTGATAAAAGTCTAGTTACATTCTGCTCATAGGAGACACTCAAAATATTAGAAACATTTCAAATGTAAGGAAAAACAGGAAGTCAGCAAGCAAATAATTAAAGGAGAAAGCTGATATGGCTGTATTACTATCAAAATAGATTTAAGAGGAAAGAAAAGCAATATTGGGGTAAAGCATAGCATTTAATAATTATTTTAAATTCAATTCACCAGTAAGGTAAATCAAAATTTCTGTGTGACTATATATTTTGCGGTTTTATTTTGAAAGTAAAATATGGAAGCACGACAAGGAAAATGTAAGGAGTCCATCATAATTGAGGGGGAAAGGAAGGTTTAATGTACCTCTGATAATTAAGCAACCCAAAATGGATATTAATAGGAAACATCTGAACAGGCCAATTTACAAGTCGTCTGAAACGTACACTTACAGATCCCCATGCCTGTCACCTAGAATCTTGTTCTTAACTACACACAAAACATGTAGGAAAATACTCTAAAAGAACACAGTGTCAGTCTTGAATCAAAGAAGAAACCCCCTTTTCCAGCCACAATAAAATTTAGTATTTAAAAAACACTTCTAAACAACTTCACAAGTCAAATCTTGATGGAAAAAAATTTTAAAAACTCAGGACTATTACCAAAATTTAGAGACTATTCTGTGTACAGTTTACCAATAAGAAAGAGTAAAGGCACAAGTTAACAGGCTGAGGGCTGCAAAATGCAAACCTGACCCCAAGGTCTGCAAAGACTGAAAAGCATGTGGGTCTGAAGATTAGACAGAATCTAAACAAATCCATCGGAAACACAAAAGGAAAGCAAACCTCTAGAACCGTAAGAGAAAAATAGTTGAGCTCTTCGTCAGGAAAGCATGGGTCCCTGACAGTGTCAGAAGTTACACCCAACACAGGCCAGGTAAGTGGAAAAGTGGAACCGAAGAGGGCCTCAGAAACACTCAGGAATGTACTGAGGCCTCAGGAACAGAGTGGAACAGAGAACGGTGCGCAGGCAGTTGCTGCTGTGAACTGCAGGGAGAGCCTTCCTTCCCCACGGACACGAACCAGCTGGCGGTGGCTTGAGGCACCAAATGGAAAATGGAAAACAGTTGAACTTTCGGAATAAAACAGCATAATGTTCTTATAACATGGAGGGAAGGGCTTCCTAAACTAAAGTGGGCTCAGCTGGTCACATTAAGAATAAACGCATTTTGCAAAGGCCACACTGGAATAGCCACAGATATAATCGGGAAAGTCTGGTAAGACTCTAGGGAGACAACCAACCCGTAGAAAGATGGACAGTCAAGGAAGTGCATGTTAAAACCAAAAGAGTGGCAGAAGTTGAAGTGTCTGACACAACTGTTGACAGAGCTGTGGAGTGGCGGGCATGCACGCTGGGCGAGCGTGAGCTGCCGTGGGTATCCTGGTGAGCACTGTGACAGCACCCACCACAGTTAGACAGATGCTTGCCATGTGACCAGGTAACCACTTTCCTAGTGACATATCCTAAAGAAGCGGGTTACAAGCTGTGGACCCAAGACGTGCACTCCTGACAGGCACTTTCAAGTTCTCTGCTTCTGCTGCAGGCGCCCTGAAAGTGCTGAGCTCAGCTATGTGGCAGAGCGCAGCTGCTGTTCTCTTCGCAGCTCCCCTCCCCTCCCTTCGTGGCCTGCTGTCTCATGATACTCAGATCTGTGGTGTTTGTCCCTTATGGACTGAATGCGTGCCCTAACCCCCTTGGGAGGTGGCTCAGCTGGTAAAGAACCTGCCTGCAATGCAGGAGACCTGGGTTCGATCCCTGGGTTGGGAAGATCCCCTGGAGAAGGGAATGGCTACCCACTCCAGTACTCTGGCCTGGAGAATTCCATGGACAGAGGAGCCTGGTGGGCTGCAGTCCATGGGGTCGCAAAGAGTCAGACACGACTCAGTGACTTTCCCACACACACCTTGTGGGGAGGTGATTATTTGAGATGAAGTCCTGAGGGTGGGGCCCTCGGGATGGGAATCACTGCCCTCCTGAGGAGAGACCCCAGAGCCCTCACCGTAACCAAGTAAGCTCCAGAATGGTGCGAGAGAGACATTTGTGCATAAGGTGCCAGTCTGAGGTGGTGGCACAGCAGCCCAAGCAGACCAGGGTGGCGTCCCTAACCCATGCCCGACCCTGAGGACACGCCACAGGGAACAGATGAAGATGACGGTGGGACTTGGCAGGCGGACAGAGGAGACGAAGAGGCCACACTTGATCTGCACTGCTGGGGCTTCCCTGGTGACACAGTGGCTGAAGACCGCGTTCCTAGTGCAGGAGGCCTGGGTTTGATCCTGGTCAAGGAACTAGATCCCACGTGCCGCAACTAAGACCTGGCACAGCTCAGTTAACCCATCAGCACACAAACGGCACTGCTGACCTCAATTTAAAAGCACCGTGTCCACACCACAGCCTTCAGTGCCTCTGACACATTCACACCTTAGTGTCTTCTCTACATGCTTTTCCTTCCTCATTCTTTGATTTCTTTAACCTCTCCTGCAGGGGCACAGAGAGTTGAATGACAGGACCGGAGTGAGGGTAACATTAATTACGGGGCTTCAATGAAGGGGCAAGGTATGGAGACCAGGGCCAGGCAAGAAGAGGAAGGCTGAGCACAGAGGCATCTGGGAGGGAGCGGGGCTTCCCCGGTGGCACCAGTGGCAAACAATCGCCTGCCAGTGGAGGAGACATGAGAGACACGGGTTTGATCCCTGGGTCGGGAAGATCTCCTGGAGGAGGGCATGGCAACCCTCCAGTATTCTTGCCTGGAGAGTTCCATGGACCTAGAGGAGCCTGGTGGGCTACAGTCCACGGGGTTGCAAAGAGTGGACACGAGTGAAGTAACTTGGCACACACACATGCACAGGGGTTTGCAAGGGGTTCGGAAGGCCAGGAAGCCCAGGACACCTCTCCACACTGGCGCTGCTCTGGAGCCGGCCCCTCCACAGACATGAGCATTCGCACATCTGTATGTACAGCACAGCACCGGTTGGTTTGGGTTTTTTTAGCCGTTCTCTTCTACTGGGGATCTTTCTAACCCAGGGATTGAACCCAAGTCTCCCACATTGCAGGCAGATTCTTTACCAGCTGAGCCACCAGGAAGCCCAAGAATACTGGAGTGAGTAGTCTATCTCGTCTCCAGCAGATCTTCAGGACCCAGGAATTGAACCAGGGTCTCCTGCATGGAGAAGTAAATGGCAACCTACTCCAGTATTCTTGCCTGAAGAATCCCATGGATGAAGGAGCTTGGTGGGCTACAGTCCACGGGGTCGCAGAGAGTCGCACACGACTGAGTGACTTCATGGCAGATGGATTCTATACCAACTGAGCTATCAGAGAAGCCCCTTACAGAGGCCAAGGGTCTTAAATGTCCAGTTAGGAAACTGTCAGGCTACATCCTGACTGTGCAGATGCCACTCTTAAACTCTTGCAAAGGTTTTTTGATAATGTTGGGGAAGGATCCCCATGCAGCATGAAGGAAGATTAGATACACACAAAAACATCACCCTCAAATGGCTTCCCTGGTGGCTCAGATGGTAAACCGTCTGCCTGCAATGCAGGAGACCTGCGTTTGATCCCTGGGTCGGGAAGATCCCCTGGAGAAGGAAATGGCAACCCACTCCAGGATTCTTGCCTGGAAAATCCCATGGACGGAGGCGCCTGATAGGCTATAGTCCATGGGGTCACAAAGAGTCAGACAGACTGAGCGACTTCACTTTCACTTACTTTCAAATGGTAATAGGGATTAGTCTGTGCTACAGATTTATGGCTACTGTTTGTCTCTTGTTGCTTTTTTTTTAAAAAAAAAACATATCCCAAATTTTACCTTCAATGAAAGCCTAGAACTACCTGGTGAGGCAAAAACAGCAGCAAGACAAAAATGGCAGGTAGCACCCACTTTTGAGTTCTGGGGTAACAAGAGACCCCTGAGGTCTCACCCCAGCCCCACTCTGGGGACAGCACCCCACGTGCACCCCCTCTAGGGGGCTCCCCGACTTGCCTCGCCTCTCCGCTATCTGCAGGTAGCCCGTGGAGAGGTACTGCTCCATGTCCTGCTGGAAGGCTTCCTCAAAAAACTTCTGCCGCTCCTTCAGCTTCAGCTGCTGGGTCTGCTCCATCTCCAGGACCTTCTGGGAGTGCTCTGCATCAAGTTCAGCTGAGGAGGCAGAGAGATCTGGGTCAGTGTTCGGGAACGGATATAAATACCCAATTGCATGGTCAATCTCGTTGATGTGCCACCCGCACATCTGCCTTGACCTCACCCAGCTTGGCCCGGCACACAGGAGATGCCCAGCAAGCAGGGTCACAGCAAGCGCGTGGCCACCGGGGTCTGCGAGAAGAGCGCCTGGCCGTGAACCAGCCCCTTGGCTGAGTGGGCTAAGCTTGCAGAGCCTTGTGCTAACTCATCTGAGCAGGATGGAGGTGTGAGCGGACTCCACACTGGTCCTCGTGGTGCAACACAAATGTGTCAAATCAGCATGATGTACACCTTCAACTCCTACAATGTTATATGTCAGTTATATAAAAAAATTAAAACTCTTTAAGAAAGTCTACATGGTGTTACCAAGTGATTTTAACCAAAAAGCAAGACCAGAATTTGCAGTGAACAGTGGTCTCCGAGGCCCCACAGGATGGACCTTAATCATTCCCTCCATAAATACTCAACACTCTTATGTCATAGCTCCATGATCCTCTATGCAGAGACTATGAAAACTTGATAATGCTGTATATTTTTAACCCCTAATCAGTTACCATCGTCAACATTTAGAATTCTCTGGATATTCTTGTATCCTGATCTTCATATATGCAAAGAATGCGAACCAGTGCTAACAGGAAGGTAAATCTTCCTGACGGCTGTACTCACAGGGAAAGGCGACGATGGGCAGTCTCCTCACCGACAGTCACTGCACACCCCCGGAATTTACCTGTCACCTTGACACGCGCCTCTCTCCCCACAGGGAGATGGTTTGCAAAGAGCATGGGGCTGGCTCGGGCCCTTCCCCTTTTGGCAGATGCTTCTGCACATCACACGAACCCCCTTTAGCCCACCTCTGGTTTCTCTGTGAGCTCATCTGAACACCCACGAGATCGTCACTCAAGGTTCATCTCACGTGTTTCCAATTCTCAAGCCCACGGGACCTATAAACCGGCCTAGCCCAGGAGCTCCCGGGAATGGAGGCAGCAGTCAGGGCATCTGTGTCCCACCTCCCAGCTGCTGGGTGGGCAACTCCGGAGGCATTCTGAACACGTCACCGGGATCTTGGTGGGGCTGCAGTGGTGGCCAGCAACGCATCCCTCTGTTGACATTTCCTCCTGGCCCCTCACCCCTACGTCCCTGGATCACCTTCCAAACAAACCACTCGCAGCAAAATCCTCATCTCAGGCTCTGCTTCCCAAGAAATCCAAGCAAGGATGTCTAATACCAGCTACGACTGAGCCTTGCTGGGCCTCAGGGAGAGAGAAACTTATTTCATACGGGTGTTGGCAGGATTAAATAGGAGGCCACACGAGAACCACCAGGCACACAGTATTCACCAGCAGCTGATGGCTAATATTATGACCAGCGTTACTATTGGGAAAAGCACAGGATAGGAAACATCACCAGAGCCTGGATGAGCACAGCGTCCTGTACTCGTGGACTCACCCCAGCGCGCTCAGCCCTGTGCAGACTCTTCAGAACAAGTCACCTATCAGTACCCTTAGTTAAATGTGCAAGGAATTGAGAGTGCACTTGTGAGAGGGAAAGGGAATTCGAGAGGATGTCTTTTCACTTGTTTCGCTTCAGCCGTCACCCCATCTGCTCAAATGCTTGAGGACTGCCAAGTGCATTAGATAAGTCAACCCCCGAATAGATTAAGTATGCTTCAAACACTTCAAACAAAGTTCAATAACTTAAAAAAAATTTCCAAAATAGGCAGCTCAGAAACAAAGATCAATGCAGAAATCATCAAAGGGGTTTTCATTAAAGAGTATCTTTTTTATCTTAAGATTTTCTATAGATATATAATTACATAACTTGAAAACTTTCTTCTCAAGACTTCTGCCTCAAAAGTTCAATTCTCTCATGTTTCTGCATGATACATCCTGCAGTTTTTATCTTAAGTCTTCTATGCTGGAATGAAATCTAATCACATTCCAGCCCTCGCAAAAGGTAGGGGATGGTTGGATTAGCAAACTTAAAATGACTTAAAGGAAAATAATCGCTGTTTTAAGACATGTTCCTAGTTATTTGAAACAGCCCCAAGCTCCCTTCGTCATTTCCCACTTTATTTCAGAGCCCCTCTTGCATCTCAGGGCTGAATTCTAAGCCAGATTCACTGAGAACTAAGTACATTTACTCTACACCAGCTCTGCACTCAGGACAGTCATGACGAAAGCACACGGCAGATACTAAAGATCACTGTCCTGCTCAGCAGCTAAGGATTCACCCCCAGCTAATGCCTGAGCAAATGTGTTCTGATTGTGCTGTTTGTTCTAGAATCATCAGTTCAGCTTTTGCCAAGAAACAACTACATTTGGGAGTGGAGAAATGATGACGGACACAGGGAGTATTTCAAATCTGGAGGTTTAATATCACCTGAATTTGGGGGAATGACTATTGGAAGACATAAATCATAGGACATTTTCTGAAGGAAAAATGACCGCTTATTCACATCTAAGATGTCATTTATTATACTGGGGAAAACCTGACAAAGATTTAAGAACTTCAACAACTAGCCTAAAGACTAAAAAGAAAAAAAAAAAAAAAACCCGAAACATTAAAAGATGCTGCCGTTTTTCTCCCAGGAGTCAGGAGTAATCGATTAATTCCATTATCAGCCCAGGCCCGTGTCTCCTTTGATTTCAACTCCAGGTCATTGCTCAAGCTTTATCTGACTGCAACTTCCATTCTAGCCTCCACTATCAATTTCAGATGGATAATTTCTCAAAACAACAAAAAAATCCCATTACCAGCAAAGATGGTATAATCACTTCTCAGTTATATGTTTTAATGGGGCATAAGCGTAGCACAAAATGTATCAAATATAAAAAATCCATCAGGTTCATTTCAGGAACAATTTCAACTTATTCCACAACTAAGTCCATTTAACAGAGCTGATAAGTAATAAAAGACAGTAAGGTGTTAATGACTGAAAAAGCCCAGGGCTGCTGGGAAGAAGGAAAACCAGGACAAACCTCTCTGGTAGAAGGGAGAGTCTCTTTAATACAAAAATGTTAAAAGAGAAAACGATAAAATTTAATATGAGTTACGGAAAATTCTGGCAATCGCTACTTATTTTTAAGATTGAGAACATTTTTCATTCAACATAAATAATTAAGACTAAGAATAAATTAAAATCTTTTTTTTTTTTTTCCATTGCATTGCACGGCAGGTGTTCAGGATCTTATTTCCCCTACCAGAGATCAAACCCATGCCCCTGCATTAGAAGTGCAGTTTTAACCCCTGGAAGCAACTGACAAGAGATTAATTTTCAAAATATACAAACAGCTCATACAGCTCAATATCAAACTAACAGCCCAATGAAACAGTGAGCGGAAGACCTGAATAGCCATTTCTCCAAAGAAGACATACAGATGGCCAAGAGGCACATAAAAAAGATGTTCAGCATCGCTCATTATTAGAGCAATGCAAATCAGAACTACCTCACACCAGTCAAAATGGCCCTCATCAAGAAATCTACAAACAATAAATGCTGGAGAGGGTGTCGAAGAAAGGGAATGGGAATTGGTGCAGGCACTATGGAAAACTGTAAGGAGGTCCCTTAAGAAAACCAATAATAGAACTACTGTATGACCCAGCGACTCCCTCCTGGGCACATGACCCAGAGAAACCATAATTCAAAGGGCTTCAGGCACCGCCGCAGTCACTGCAGCGCTGGTGCGCCCGCAGAGCTCGTTCAGGTCTCACCAGGCATGTATGCGCGCGTGTGAGTGTACGGGGCGGGGCGCTCTGTGCAGGCTCACGAAGAACCGCAATCAGGATGTTACTATTACCACAAAGCTTCTCCTGCTGCCCTCTGGTAATCACACCCTCCCCTCCCTCCCCGCTCCCCTCCCTAGTCCAAATCTATGATCATGTCATCTCATAAAGGTTACATAAATGAAACCATGTGGTATATAGTCTTCTGAGGTTGGCTTTTTTCAGCTGGAATTTCCCTGATTCGTCTCAGCAGCTGCTCATGTTGATAACTTGTTCCTTTTTGCTGCTGAGCTGTGTCCATGGTTGGGGGGACCACAGTTAAGTTTGACTAGTCACCCACTGAAGGACACCTGGATATTATGAGTGAAGTTGCGATGAATGTTTGTGTACCAGCTTCCAGATGAAAATAAGTCATCTGAGATAAACACCTAGGACTGTAATTCTTGGGTCATATGGTGAGTGAGTGTACCTTCTGGTTTTGAGAGGAACTGCCAAACTTTTGCAGAGTGGCTCCCATCCTGTGTCCGGGTGACCTCTTGCCTCACCAGCATTTGGTGAGACCCACAGACTGTGTGCTCAGGGAATCGTTTCCTTCCCTTCTCCTTCTCTGTCAGAAACAAGGCTCAACTTCCTCTTAATTACTTTCAATAATTGCTATTATTTAAATAGAAAAACATTTAGTTTTAGAAAAATTCTACACAGGAACTGGGGACTTGTTAGATGAAGACAAAAATAGACATGATTTCCTTCCAGTTTTAAACCCCCACCTCTTGTGTATTTTTACCATTTAACAGTTAACTTTTATTTCTATCTCAAATAAGTTTTCACAACAAGGCACACTCAACCGTTTTTAAAGTCTCCCCAACCTTCTGCCTCACCTTAAACAAATGAATGCAAATTGTCTCAGATTGGACAAAAAGAGCTTTAACTAATACTGTCCTAGAACGGCAGGTTTTAAACATGCATTTAAAATACCAACTTCTCTGCCCTATGTTACTACAGTTTGTAAGAGTTTTCTGTTAGCCTTCATCAATAATTAGTTTCCAAGACAGATTTACAGTTATTTATACCATATATTATTTCTATGAGTATTCAAAAGTATTATAAGAGCTCTTCCCTTATTCCTCAGAATAAGTCTTTGGGGAAAAAAAATGCTGTGCATGTTAAAGTCAACATATTTTTAAAAAGCAGGTGAAATGACTTTACAGAGCTTTTCTTCACCCTCCCTCCAACACACCCATGTGTGTGCATGAATGCGCACACATTTATCAAGAACCAAATGGCGCATTTCTTTTACATGCAACTAATAAACGATAACTCTTACCTCACATGTAGCAGTTTAGAATAATGACTGGTTTTTCAGAGTAAGTAACTCAGACAAGCCATGGCAGTTCGTGAGCAGACTTCACAAAGTTCAGTCCTTCAGAGCATCTACTGCAGCAGCTGCTTCCTAAACCCATGTCACAGGAAACAAACACTATTCTAGTATCTAAACTTCTGGAACACTTAAAAAAATTTCTATCAATTACCCTGAAGGAAATGACCACTGTCTAGAGTATTAGCAAAATGGACACTGCAGAAACAGCGTGTTCCAGGTCTGCTCAAAGCAGGAAGCTAGACATGCTCAACTGTACCTTATCTTTTAGTGCAGGAACAAGGCAGCTTAGAAGACCTGGCCTGGCTACTGCTCTCTGCTGGTCAAGGGGATAGGGTTGGATGATATCCATAAGAAAGTCACTTCCAGCTCTTAAAACAGTATAATTCTATTTTTACTTATTTTTGATTGGGGCAGGAAGAAGTCCCCCAAATCCTATCTTTTTTTTTTTTTTTTGGTAAAATTATATGAAAATCAGATTAGCAGTAAGAAATTTAGGACCTTTTAAGACAGTGACATTTCAAGAAAATCAGATTGAACTATTAACAATTTCCTAGAATTTTAAAGTCCTATCTGACAGACTCCTTCATTTTACTTAAGAGTTGTGACCTACTTAATAATTATTGGGGGTGGGGGTGGGAAAGGTTTATATTGCTATAGGAATCCTTCCAAACTCCACAGTTTGTTGTTGTTGTTGTTAGTACAATTAAACACTCTAGACAAAGGACAAACCAGCTGCTTGTGTCTAAGTATCAAATCAACTATTACAGAGTTCATTCAAAGGCGTGATGGAGATACTAGGCCTGTAGTGTCATCAAAGTCAACTCAAGGGCTGGTGACAGAGGCTGCTGCATCACTGCGTTCCAGCACTGACTTTGTGACTCAGTATCTGGTCGGGTCAGAGAATTTACATTTCTAACCAATTCCAGGGCAACGCTGTTGCTGCTGGTCCAAGGACCAGACTCAGAACCACAGGTCTTGATGAACTATTTCTGTGCATCCACTTTATTCAGATTTTGTACTCTGTACAACTATTTATATAACGGAAAAGAGTAAATATAAGATGGGGAAGCTGCCACAATTCATGGAAATGACAGAAATGTCCTCTCCTAAACCCTGAAATATTTACAAAGTCATCTAAAAAGGAAAGTCTCCAGCAGCAGCCAAAACACATAAACAACCCTGGCTCCTCCTCAGTCCTCTTCACTGATGAGACACAAGTACCCTCAGAATCAGAAAACGCTATTCTCTCGTTCCGTGGAATCCCTTACCAGGCCCTGGCTCAGGGGCTTAGGGCTTCATACAACAGGAGACAAAAGATGTGACCCTCTGCTCTTTGTCCTGAACCCAGACCTGACCTAGGGGCGGCGGGTCCTCGTCCTCTCCATCTGCAGAGACGTCATCTCCACTAGACAGACATTCACGTACACAGCCTCACATTACATCTGTGTTTAAAGCTGATAAACTCTGACAAATAAAAATTAAGTACTCAGAGTGAGATATGAAAGGGTCCTGCAACGGAGGCAGAAGAGATGAAAAATACGTGACTGAGGTTGGGGTTCAGGACTTGGCATGTGGAGTCTGAGGAAAGAGAAGCGGGCACTCGCTCTGACGCCCCCGGCTCGTGCCCTTGAAGCAGGTCATAAGGTCCTCATGGTGGGGTGTTCCCTTCCCGTACCCACAGGACAGGAGCATCCTTACCTCCAAGACACAGAGAAGACTCCAACACGCAGGCACAGTCTCCTCCAGGTCACTCAGAGCCTCTGTCCTAACGACACTTCTCCATGAATGTCCACTCTTCATTAAACCGGGCTCAAAACACTCAAGTCTAACTGTTTCTTTAGGTCTTCATTTCCTTATGAAGGCCCCAAGATCATGTCAAATTTAACATTAATCTCTATACTTTTCTCTTGATGTTGCCATTTTAATTCTCAGACTCAGCCAAGGACCCTAAGAGGATAAGGGGAAAACTTTTTTCCTCCCCATACTATCATGCCCAAATACAGGCTAACACATTTTGAAGCATCAATGAAATGAATAATCTGATTTAAAAATAATACAGGTTACAGAAATCAGCACGAGAAGTGAAACTGTTAAATATCAAAATCTAATGGACAAATTATTTCAAGTTTTCAAAGGCCATGGGTATGGGAAAGAATCAAAAGCTAGTTGATGGATTTTTCATAGTAATTCTGGTATCAAAACTTAATCATGTATTTTTTAAAAGGAGGGGGTGAGGAAGCCTAGGTAGGTCCCACCAGATTTTAAAACACTTCACAAAACAACAATTTAAACTTTATGAAAAACAAAAAGAGATGGGCTGATTATTGGAATGGAAAACCCCCAAGAGAGAGTTGATCATATGCTAAACAAATATAATTCAGGATATATTTGGAACAAATGAGGAAGTAAAGCATTTTGCAATAAGTGGCATTGTGAAAATTAGCTGGTTATTTATAAAATCAATTTAAGGGCATACAAGATGAATTAAATAACTGAATACCAAAAATGACATATGGAAAAATAAAAAGAAAACCAAATTAAATCTTTCAAGTTACAAGTAAGGGACCTTACACAGTATTGAAGAAACCCACAGATCCCGAGTCACGTGAACAGTAAACATTCTTGGATGTTTAAAAAACACAATGAAAAGGGAAACAACAGATTGAGGAAAAAGCTGCCACAAATGCAAAAGACCGTTCTTTTTACCATAAACAACATCTATTAGAAAAAATTCAGACCTCAATAAAATCTTTTCAGTAGAAAAAAGACAATTCACAGAAAAAAACTGTTCAGCACAGTAGTTTATCAAAGATGAAATACTGTTTTATCCAATTGCATACTGGCCAATAGAAAAACAATTCTGACAAAAGGTGAGACGCTTTCATTACCAGTGTTTCCATGAAATGAATTGTTAAGAAGACTCTTAAAAAGCAATCTGATTTTTAAAATCTGTACTTTCACCTAAGGGTACCACTTCTGAAGATACACAGTAAGGCCATAACCCAAAAGAAGAAGAGAGGTCCTTCCTTGGTCCAGTGGCTGAGACTCTGCCCTCGCAACGCAGGGGGTCTGGGTTTGATTCCTGCTCAGGGAACTAGATCCCACGTGCCACAACTAAGACAGCACAGTCAAGTAAATAAATACATATATTTTTTTAAAGAATAAAAGAGTTATCTACATAACGAAGCTCATTTCCGCCCTCAGTAGCTTGTGTTACCTTTCCCTCCAGCATTTTTTAAAATTTACTTTTAATTGGAGGAAAACCGCTTTACAATATTGTGCTGGTTTCTGCCACACAACAATATGAATCAGCCATAAGTATACGTATGTCCCCTCCCTCTTGGAGCTCCTTCCCACCCCTTGGGTGTCGCAGAGCACCAGGTTGAACTCCCAGTACAGCTAGCTAACAGGACATCTGCATTTTAACAGGACACAGGAATAAAGCAAAATTGAGGAACTGCTCTTCATCTCCTGTCCCCCGACAGCCCAGGTCAGAACACCGGAATCCAACTCCCATGGGGCCAACCCCACCTCCCCCTTAGGAACTGTCCTGTCCACAGGGGAGGGGACCCACTGGATGGACAGGCATTTCCCTACACTCCACGGTGCAATGCTGCGAGATGAAAATCAGGTTCAGTGGAATGTTACACATGAGCATAAGGATTCTCTACGCTGATAGAATAATTCAGATGTTAGATTTCTTTAGGCTAAATATCACTGAAGAACACTCAGTAATAGTCAAAACAATTACCTTCAGACATGTTTTCACTTGCGCTGCCTTCATTTCAAATTAAGTAGTCAAAAAATTATCATCTAGAACCATGGTTTTGAACCTTTTCAAGTTTAAGAGTGGGTGCACTTTTATTGACAATTTACTGAGAGAATGCATGACAACAGAAATCTATTATGAATTCAGGAACACTTTTAAAAGGACTCTGAATTTTATTTCCCACAATATTTACAACAGAAGAGTGCATATATTTCAACTATAAACAGTTACCACACGAGACCCAAAGCTCAACATGCTTTTGGATATCAGCCTCTTATAAATGTTCCTGTGCTCCAAGTTGGAAACATTCTGCCCCTGGAAGGGTCAGTGACAAATCTCAGCATGCTTGAAAGCCCATCATACCTCATTATTTCCAGAAAATACTTTAGAAATGGGGATTTATCACTTTCAATTATGAGCTGTTGGAGGCTTATGAATGAGTGACTTAACGAATAAATTAGTACCAGGAATGGCTACCTCAGTCCCCTCCCTCCTTCCACTGTAAGTCCCTCAACACCTGGAAGCTCAGCTGGTAAAGAATCTGCCTGCAGTGCACGAGACCTGGGTTCAATCCCTGGGTTGGGAAGATTCCCTGGAGGAGGGCATGACAACTCACTCCAGTATTCTTGTCTGGAGAATCCCAAGGACAGAGGAGCCTGGCCGGCTACAGTCCATGGGGTCGCAAAGAGTCAGACACGACTCAGTGACTAAGCTCAGTATAGCCAGCTAACGGGGTGGGGATGAGACATGGATTCCCTGCTTCCCAGACAGGCTGGTGGCACAGCCAGCAGCAATGGTGGGAGATGGGTCTTGAGTAGATCCCAGAGGCCAGAAGGGGAGGAAGAGGTTGCACGAAGAAGGGGCTCAACACATGGGGTAGCCTGCTGAGCAGACTAAATTCCTCACTTCCTTTCGAACTACTTCCTGAAATTTCACCATTAGAGATTCACATATTTGACATTTCTCTTTTATAAAGTTGAGAATACCATGTTTAGGAGTGTTTAGAAAATTTCAACATTCAAAATTTAATGTGAATTAGTGTCTTATGCTTGCTCTCTTTCTAATGCTTCTCTCAGATTAATGGCTCATGCAGATGGGGGGGAAATGGGTAGACAGACAGATGATCGTGAAGAAAGCGCGGTGGCAGGGCAGCTGTGATGGTGGCCTCAGGAGGAGGCCATGAGGGAAATAAACGCCTCGCAGAAAGAGGGACCAGAAAGTGAAAGAGACAAGGGCGAAGTGTCAAAGACACACTGTCTTGATTCAGAACTGTGTTCAGAGGTTAGCTTACGCTCTGCTCTTCCTGTTTTGTCTTCAACTACATTATGGACAGTGAGGACTTCCGTCAGAACAGCCTGGAAACTAGACCCCTACTGAGGAAGTATGGCTGAGAAACTGCCTCCCCAGTTACCCAGGACTTGCAGTCAACATCTGGGGGCTCCAACCAATCACGTGCTCTCCCCTGCCCTGCCTGTGACCCGCAGGGCCCCTGGCTCAGAGGTGCCCCACACCTCTGGTTCTCAGCTCAACTGCAGCCCCCCTGACAAACGCAGGGACTTTCAGGTGCTCTTTCCCGCTCCCTCCTGCTCTAAGGCGTAAGTTTTGCTTGCCCTCTGTCCCCCCAACTGGACACTAGGTTCCTTGAGGGCAGACACAATGTCTTTTAAAGGGCTGTGGGTATGCCACCCCCAAATACACCACCCTTGCAGGGGGATTATTTCCAGCTATGGCTAAAGGTGACATAGAAACAACGGAAGTGGGAGAAGCTCTTGGGCCTCCCCTCTCTGAAAGCAGGGTGCAAAGGAAGTATTTAGTGTAAATTTTCACTTGTAAGGCAGGCTCCCCCTTTTCCCTACTAGGCATCAACAGAGAAGGCAGCCACTGGAGTCTGCGCAGCAAACCTCACTCGGCGATCCCGGTCTCCCACGAGGTCCTCACACACGTTCCCACAGTTCGCCACCTCTGGAAGCCTGAACTCTCCCTCCTTGTCTAGTTACGTCTTCACAATGGACAGGGAGGCCTGGCGTGCTGCGATTCACGGGGTCGCAAAGAGTCGGACACGACTGAGCGACTGAACTGAACTGAACTGAGTTTATCACACCCTTTGTTAAAATGGTATATAAACCCGTGGGTATAACTGCTGCTCTGCGTCTTCACTTCTTTTCTATGGAGGCCTCCATGCGCACATACAAATTAAAATACTACCATCAAAGTTTTAAAAAACCTGTCTTTTGTCAGGCTGATGCTCAGGGTGTAGGTACTAACCCTAAGAGATGAGGAGAGAGTTTCCCTACATGCTCAACCTGGTGCCCTCAGTGCCTGGTTGAGTGGTGAATGACCTGGGAACCACCCTGGCAGGAAAAAGGGGCACGTGCACAGGTGGGTGGTAAGCAGGCTTCCCACTGGCTGCTTGCCGGCAGAGGCGCAGAAGGCAGTCATAGCAGCCTGGGTGTTCAAGGCGCAGGCAGGCAGGAGACAACACAGCAGCCCAGGAAAGAGCGCTGCGGCTGAAGGGAAACCCTGGCATCTCATCACATGTGCTGAGAAGAGACATGCATCGCCACCAAGGCCAAGAGTGTGAGCCGGGAGCGCCTGCAGCTGGCTCTCGGGGGCTGGCAGTGGACAGTGACGTTAGACCGGCCCATAAAACCAGTGCAGCGCATTCAAAACCCGCTGAGCTTAACAAGGTTCACTTTAATTCAGAAATGCCATTACCCAAGGACTACGGAAAAGTTGGCCGAGAATCCTGTAAACCATTAAAAATGGCATTCCAGGGATTTCCCTGGTGGTTCAGTGGCTAGGGCTCCACACTGCCGACGCACGGGCCTGAGTTCGATCCCTGGTCGTGGACCTAGATCCCGCGGGCCGCAGCTAAGACTTGGTGCAGACAAACAAACATTTTTTAAAAGTGGTGCTCCAAAATAAGGCCACCCCTAAATGGTCAATAAAATACAGCCTCTGAGCCCCTCCTCAGAATTCATATTTACAAAATGATGCAGTGAACTTTCCCTTGGGGCTGACAACTGAAAGTGGCCTGAGAAACTGAAAGAGAATTGAGTTTATTCAGAAGCATACAACCGTAAGGATATTTATCCTTTTGATGAAGAGTTCAACATAGACATGAGATTATGGGAATTCCCTTATATGTACTCAATGATATGTACTTAACACAGCAGCAAGATATATAAGAAGCCTACTCTTTTTCAAGAAAAGTCCATAAGCTGAGCTACCACTCCTAAAACAAGACCCGGAGCGTTCTGAAGCTGGGATGTGACATGACAGGGTGCTCTCCGTGAACTTTCCACGTAATGGCGATATTCCTTAGAATGAAGCCTTGCCCACCAATCCACTGCACAGAAACACTGTTTTCTTAGGGAACTTCCCCTGTTCTAGGTACAAAGTAGGAACTTAAGAATGACTGTGAAAATAGCAAATGATGATTAATTACAAGATAGGAATAAGAAGGCACAGCATTCGGGAAACACCCACTCAAGAAAGAAGTTTAAACCAAAACAGAACTAATTTCAGGTTATCACTTTATTTTTTCATAAGCAGAGGAGAAAAACCAACCAACCAACCAAAAAAGCCCCCAAAGCTTGCTATCTTATGAAAAAGTCTGCCTGAAGGTGTAGTAATACAAATTGAATTGACTATATAAAATAGTGGAGCAGCCCCGTGTTTCCGTATTCTTTGAATATGTTAGCATATAAACTAAGGCCTTGGATAGAGATATAAGATTTTTAAACCCTTAAAGACACAAACTTCGTGTTACGTGTGATGGCACCATACAGATACATATACATTCTGTCCTCAGTTGGGGAAGATGGAACCACAGAGCACTCCAGAGAGACAGAAGAGTGATCCGACCAGCACTTTGCCACAAACTGTCCAGGCCCTTCTCTGCCCTGTATCTGCCTTCCCTTGTTCACAGGGGGACTTTGGTGCTCCATGATCAAGGCAATTAATGACGATGCTCTTGGCAACAGGTAGCTCTGCCTTTTCAGTTCAGACAGCTTTGCCAGTACTTAAATTTGCTTATAAAAACCTACGTGTCCCAGAATCTGACAGTTCATTTCTTATGACTTTTTAAGCCCCTTCTTAATCCTAATTCTTTCCCATTTACCATCATGGGTATACACATGAGATGCAATATTTTCAAGTTTTCTAGAATCGCTAAATTTTGAGGGTCTAAATTTACCATGTATGCCCTTAAGAAGCTAAAATGACCTGGCAAAGGGATTTCAACATCACACTGTCTTTCCTTCTTTATAGCAGCATTTAATTACCTCTCTTTCTCTATAACTGAAGTCAAGAGAAGCTTTGGATTCTCTGTACACTTCAGGAAATTGTAGAAGAGGAAATTTGTTCACAGGTATCAATTTCACAGACAGAATGGAAGCATGTAGAAAAAAATCTATATGTTTTAGTTTTCTGAGTAAGATACTTCTACCATCAGGCTAGAAATCCTAGTGCTTTCTGTTGTATTTTGAAAGGTAATATGAATTTGATTTTTTGGTAATCCCTTTGAGAAATAGTAATTTGCTTCTATTAATTCACTGAGTCAATTAAAGGACACTCTGGAAAAATCAAAGAAAAGATTCTTCCACATTTCATATCTTAGAACTAAAATAAAAGCTCAGAGTTCAAGTTGATACTATAGTCCCTGAAAACGTCTCACAATCATCTTTTGTTGAATTAGTGGGCTGGAGCTCACAGTTTGTGGCACTGCGATTGTTCTCTCATATTCTTCAGACTCAGCCACATTTCCCCTGATAACTTCCTGAATTAACAGTACAGGAGGGTCCATCTGAGACTACTCAACTCTAGATTATAAGCCACTTTTCTACAACAAAGGGACTTGATCTTATGTGTGTGCAGCGTTTAATAAGTACTCACTTTTTTTTTAATGAAATGGACATAGGAATGAATAAGTAACCTGCTTTTAACTTTTTTCCAAAGCCTTGTGAAGTGGCAGAAAAGCAGTGAAAATGTTCAAACTAAATTGCTGTGTGTGGGCTATTAGGACCATCTCCTTCTAGTAAAGAAAATCCAACAAACGGAACCCAGAAGAGGTGTCTGCTAGGGAACAGAGTGGAAGCCACAGACACTGGCTTACTCGTGCTTATTATAACTTCCTGGTTGGGAAGCTCGACCGTGTAGAATTCAAGGCAGGTAAGCCCACGAGTGTCCCTAACAGTCCTAATTTTCCCACTTCCCCTGGGTCCAAGCTACCACCGTTTCTCACTAGCTGGTCAAGAGCCTCCTAGCTGGTCAGTCAGATCTTCAACAGCCCTCTTCCAATCCTTTCCTGCACAGTAGCCAGAGTGTAGCCATAGTAGCTATGCTATGCTGCATAGCAAACATGGTCATGTCACTCCCTGCCTAATGAAAGCCTCTGGACACCCCTGCTTCACACGACCTGAACGACCACATCACTTCTCCAGTCTCACACGTACCACTCCCTGCCCCAAGCCCAAATGGTCTCCTTCCTCTGCCTCCTCAAACTTGACACAATCTCATCAGACTTCAGCTCTGCACATGCTATTCCTCTTGCTGGGATCTCTCCCCTCCCCTTTTAGTTCCTACTCAGCTTCCAGACCTCAGCCTAAGTACCACTTCCTCACAGAAGGATTCCATGACCTCCACAATTAAGTGAAACCCACCCTATGATAAAACTTCTAGAAGAGAATAAAGTCTCATGGCCTCAACTCTGGCAAAGAATGCCTAGATATAACAACAAAAGCACAATTCATTACAATTTTTTTTTTTCGATAAAAGAGACTTCACCAAAATTAAAAACTTTAGTGCTTCAAAATAAATAAGGAAATGAACAACCACAAACTGGAAGAAAATATTGGCAAATCACATATCTGATAAAGAGCTTGTATCCAAAATACAGAACTCTTTCAACTCAATAAGACAACCTAGTTAAGAAATGGGCATAATATTTCAGTAGTCATTTAATCAAAGAAACATGAATGGCTAATAAACGCATGAGAAGCTGCTCAACATCGTTAGTCAGTGGACATGTTCAAATCAAAATGACCTGACGGGAACATACAAGTCCTGTACCAGGCAGCCTAACAGAGTGGACAGAGCACAGCCTCTGAGCTCAAGAGCACAGTGTTCAAACGCCTGCTTCACCACTT
Source organism: Bos indicus x Bos taurus (assembly GCF_003369695.1). NCBI lineage: Eukaryota > Metazoa > Chordata > Mammalia > Artiodactyla > Bovidae > Bos > Bos indicus x Bos taurus. The sequence goes on along the minus strand of NC_040098.1, from coordinate 42,469,097 downwards.
ACTAGCTGGGTAATTCTGGAAAGTCACTTTCAAACCTTTCAAATTCATAAAACAGGGACAAGGCCGCTAAGGCTGCTTTGAGAATTAACAAGACGTGTCCAACATGGCTCACGTCCCCTTCACACCACTGAAGCGGCTCTCCTTATGGGGACCAATGGTCCACATGTTGCCAGTTCCAAAGGACCTATTTCAGTCTTCCTATTTCTGAGAAGATGACAAAGCTGCCCACTCTCTCCAATATCTAGTTACTCCAAATTCTGTTAATTCTGCTTCCAAAATATCCCGGGAATCCACTTTTGTCTCTTCCATCCCCATGGTCTCCATCCTAATCCCATCCCTCATCCTTCTATCTGGCCTCTGCTTCTTAACTTAACCCTTCCCATGAGCCTAACCAGAAAACAACAGTCATTTCCCCACATACTCACCGCTGCTATTGCTAAGTCACTTCAGTCGTGTCTGACTCTGTACGACCCCACAGAGGCAGCCCACAAGGCTCCCCCGTCCCTGGGATTCTCCAGGCAAGAACACTGGAGTGGGTTGCCATTTTCTTCTCCAATGCATGAAAGTGAAAAGTGAAAGTCAGGTCGCTCAGTTGTATCCGACTCTTAGCGACCCCATGGACTGCAGCCTACCAGGCTTCTCCGTCCATAGGATTTTCCAGGCAAAAGTACTGGAGTGGGGTGCCATTGCCTTCTCCAACATACTCACTAAGAGTCATCTTTTTAAGTTATGAATCCGATGTTACTTCTTTCCCCGGATACACACACCTGCTACTTACTCTGTCGGCCTTCCCTTGCAGTACGAATGAAATCCAAACTCTTTCGAATTCTCTGTAAGATGTTCTGGGGTCTGGCTTCTGCAGTGGCTCCAGCCTCTGGCAATCTTCACACCTGCCAAGTTCTTTACTTCCTTGTAACCGCTGAACACATGGTTCCTGCTGCTAGAAGTTTCTTCCCCCTCCTTTATTCATATTGGTTTTCTCCTTCTCGTTCTTCTGGCTCAGACGCTAGTCATCCTTTCCGCCCGCCTCACCAGTCTAAACTCTGTCCCTGTGGTAATGATGGCCATTGCTTGTAAAGTGCCTGACTCCTCCTGCTGGACCACCCTGCATGAGGGCCTCTCTCCCGTCTCTCATGTGTCTGTCTGTACATGTGCGTGTATATTGTGTATGTACACATATGTGCATACACTTATTATATGAACAAGTACATACTGACACGTGAACCTGCTGACAAGCAGAGTGCCAAGCACATAGCGGGCAATCAACAAGGGAATTCTAGTATTTACTTTTTGTGAAGGTTTACAGAATAAAGCAGCCATTAACCTAGGCTTCCAAGTACGTTTCCCAACAGCCTTGGGACACCTTAGGGATTCCCTTCTGTTCCAAATACATTTGCACACCCTGTCTTACTATTTTTCTATCTCTTCCTACTAGACTATCGGCTCCTTTAAAGTAAGAATCTTTTCAACTTCAACTTCTCCAAGCTTAGCAAAGAAACAGGCACAAGTCTTTGTTGAATCAGAAAACACTGATTATAACAGAAATTTATCTTTTAAATACCTTATTTTTATTTGGATAACCTTCATAGATACCGATATGCAAATGATTGATTTGGTTTTACTTTGATGCTTTAAATAAGACAGTTAATCAGAAACAGAAAGCCAAACCAGCTATATCATCTCCAAAGAGCCTGATTTCATTTTCCATAAGATATATTTGAACACAAAGGTAATTTAAATTCAAATAATTAATTTTTTAATTAAAAAATCTAAAAGTAAAACACGTGGGCTATATTCTTTCCATGCACTCATACTAAATCGCTTCAGTCGCGTCCAACTCTGTGCGACCCTATGGACTGCAGCCCGCCAGGCTCCTCTGTCCATGGGATTCTCCAGGCAAGAATACTGGAGTGGGTCGCCATGCCCTCCTCCAGGGGATCTTCTCGACCAGGGATGGAACTCACATCTCTTAGGTCTAATCTGCACTGGTAGGTTCTTTACCACTTGCGCCACCTGGGAAGCCCCAAAAGTGAAAGTGTTAGTGGCTCTTTGTGACCCCATGGACTGTAGCTGGCCAGGCTCCTGTCCATGGGATTCTCTAGGCAAGAATTCTGGTGTGGGCAAGCCTTCTCCAAGGTAAGATTCCCTTCTCAGGGGATTTTCCTGACCCAGAGATGGAACCCGGGTCTCCTACATTGCATACTTTCATCAAATCACATTTTGGTATTGTGACCTACTCTGACTTAGAGATCGACTAAATCAATTCCTGATTTACTAACAATAATCTCATGGGAATAAACTAAAATTTGAAGTTGATGCAGAAGCCAAAAGAAAAACACAACTCACAGCCTGCCGAGAGGCACTCCCATGAAAATGAATTTCCTATTTTCAAATAAAGGCTTACTGAAACAAGGATTTAAATCACTTTTCTGCAAAAACCAGCTCCATTCAAAAATGCATTGTGATGTTCAGAATGCTTTCTTTGGCTATCTTACATTTTTATTTGATGTACTGAATAGAGTATTAATAACCAAAATATTCTTTTCTCTTCATTAAAAAGTCAATTCTACATATTTGTAGCAATAGAATTAATAACAAAATTTTTAAGGTGGAAAGAGTTGTTATTCCTTTGCTGCTAAACAAGGACACGCAGGTGTTTAGCTATGTTTCACAGGGTAGCACATGCAGCAACTTGAAATACCAAATGGGGGACACCACTGGAATTTTTGTGTGACATTTATGGCCAACTTTTGAAAAATTATTATAAAAACAGCAGAAATCTGCTCATTAGCCTAATCTCATTGCCCAAGAGAACAAAGGGAGGATGAAGCAGAGGAACCTGCAAATGTGTTACTTCATCAGCTGTGTAAGGACAATGAACTCACTACCATAACAATGCCCTATTTTTGCACCTGCCCACTGCTTCCTCTCTGGGCAAGCACCAAAAACTCCACCCTCCAAACCAGGGTGCTCACTGGCAGATAAAAAAGTTTACAAATTCTTTCCCCTTCCAACAGATCCCTGACACATGCTGATTCTGTTTGTGGAGTAAACACTCTATATAAAGTGATTACTCTGTTCTTTGTTGGAGTACCTTATATAAGCTGACTATGTTCACAGACTTTTGTAAATTTCCACTTAAAGAGGGTTAAAGTTTCTGGATAAAATAATATTTTAATGTGAACTAAGACAGTCTGTGAACTGAATATGAGACAATATGCAAATAGAGAATAATTCAAAAGCATACTTTCAGTAAACTAGAAATTAGTAAACTAGGTATTACAGAGATATATGACAAACTATTCTGTTAATAAGTGAAACTTTTATTTCACTTATTAACCTAAAAAACTAACATTACAACATCTTTCTATCTTAATGGTACTAAGAAGTTATAATTACTTTAGGTATGATAATGGTGTTGGGGTTAAGTCTTACTTTTTAGAGGTATACATTGAGATACTAATGGAAGAAATTATACCACATAAGGGCATTTGTTTTCAAAGGACGGGCTGTGTGTTGGTCCTGAAGCAGGGCGATGGGGACGTGGACTTTCACCATACTCTATTCTGTACATGTTTGATAACTTCCGTAACAAAAAGGGGATGGGGGGAGCATAATAATTCATTTAACTGCCTACTTGATCAAATGAAGGATTTCAGCTAGTCCCAGTTCAAATTTATTCAAAGAACTGTCAATCTAAATTAAGAGACTGATAGGGTCTATTACCTGTCACATTAAACCTCACTGTACTCTCTTTAAAGACTGTAAACCACTGATCCATGAAGAAGCTTCCCTCCCCTCGTTCCTCCACCGTCTCCCTCCTAGTTTCACTGCAAGTACCCCTCCTGGGGTTTCAGTAGCCATGTGGGATCTTTTTCAAGATCAGTGCGTACTCACAAGACAGGTGCCCAGAATGCCACAAGCTTAGTGCCACGTGACTGCAAGGAAGTCTGATGGCCTTCCTCTGGGCGCCCTTCCCTGTCTGGCAGGCGCCCCCAGAACCCCGCAGCAGCCCGCGCTGACCCCACAGTTCACTCCTGGTCCCGCAGCCGCTCTCTGTCTCCCAGCTACGCTGTGAATTTCCTGATGGGAGCACACAGGAAGTCCTATTCATCTTTACATCTTGCACTTGGACTTGACAGGAGAAGAATAGATGAGGGATGAGAGAATAAATCTATAAATCTCAAAAGTTAGTAGCTCGTTCTAGAACTCAAAATATTTTGTTAGTTTTCATATTGTAATTTCAAGACATTTTTCTAAAAACTATTTTAATACTCTAGTTTAATCTTACTAACACACATTTGTTAAACTGTTTCTAAAACCAAAGTTTGAGTCCTGAAGACATACTTATGATAAAAATGGCCAATTCATATTTGTATGTGAACAGTTACCTTAATCTACAGAGCGTCACCACTGTTTTCATTTAGAGAGGCAGCCCATGGTAATCAAAAATGGAGCGCAACGAGTCCCATCAATAAGAATTATGATTAGTACAAACTCATAATTAGAAAGAGCTTAACATTATTCCAAGTTTATTACATGGCTGGTACTATTATTATTTCACTTATTCTCATAAAAGCCCTATGAGATAGGTACTGCTATTATTCCCATTTTATAGGTAAGCAAACAGAAGTTAGGTCACTTTGCCAAGGATAAGCAGCTGTGAGCGATGAAAGGATGCAAACCCAGCCCGTGTGCTGAACTGCTGACAACCGCTCCTGTATTTATGACGCACAGAAACTCAGCTCGGTAACCCAGAGAGGTTTGGACTTGATTCTTCCCTTTTTCTGTATCACTGAGCTTTTCAAGTACAACACAGAGAGAGCAAATAATGGAAAACAGGTCACTATTCTATCTGCCTCATCTCTGTAGTGACAGCAGCTAACTCTTATGTAAACGCCAGGCACCGCTGAAAGCCTGGAGCATGTACCAACTCAGTCCTCACAGCAATTCACGGATGTAGGTCCTGTTCTCATCTTCATCTTTCAAAGAGGAAACGGAGGCTCACAGGTTACGTAACGTGCCCAGAGAGCACTCCGAGTGGCACCAGATTCCATGCTCTTATCCGCCGGCTCCAGGGCCCAAGAGGTACACATAGCCTGGGTAAACCAGAACGTGTGCTTTAAGGGTTACGCTTTGTATGTCCTCTCTGGAGCAAAGTTACCAGTTTTCATTTGTTTGTTTTTAACTCAGACTATTTTTTCCCAGGTATATTTTATAGTCTAGTTTCAATACCCACAGTTTCCATCCTGCTACCATATAGGAAATGTCTGATACATGGTACAGAATAAGAGAAAACTAAAGCAAAGGTTTTTATAAATTCAAGAATTTGGTTCATCAAATCAATAACATGTCTGAGCAAGTCAATGCTAATGAGCTTTTAATATAAGTCATCATAAAGAGTCAACTTTGGAGGAAGTGATGTTAACTATCTTGTAATAACCTATAATGGAAGAAAATGTGAAAAAAGAATATATATATTTATGTAGAACTGTGGTGTTGGAGAAGACTCGAGAGTCCCATGGACTGCAAGTAGATCAAACCAGTCAACCCTAAGGGCAATCAACCCTGAATATTCATTGGAAGGACTGAGGCTGAAGCTCTAATACTTGGGTCACCTGAGGCAAAGAGCCCACTCATTGGAAAAGACCCTGACGCTGGGAAAGATTGGAGGCAAAACAAGAAGGGGGCGACAGAGGATGAGATGGTTATACAGCAACACCAAGTCAATGGACATGAATCTGAGCAAGCTCCAGGAGACAGTGGAGGACACAGCATCCTGACGGGGTACAATCCATGAGGTTGCAAAGAGGCGGACACGACTTAGGGACAACATGTAGATACGCACAACTGAATTACTTTGCTGTACGCCTGAAACTAACACAACACTGTAAGTCAACTGTATTTCAGTAAAAAATCCAAACCCCAACCGAATAAATAAATAAATATTGAAATTAAAAGAGGGCATAAGATTTGAAGAGTCACTTTATCAAAGAAGACATCCTAATGGCAAATAAGCACGTTAAAAGATGTTGAATATTACTAGTAATACAGAAGTGCAAATTAAAACTGCCCCCCAAAACCCTGCCATATTACATACTCACTAAAATGGCTAAAATTTAGAAAGTGGATAAAAATAAGTGTTGATAAGGATGTGGAGCAACGGAAACTCTCACATATTTGATGGTGGGATGAAAAACAGAAGAGCCACTTTCAAAAGAGTGTGGCAGGTTTTAAAAAAACTAAACACAAACGACCATGAGCAAGCACTCACCATCCTAGAAGTTTACCCAAAAGAAATGAAAACAGAAATCACAAAAACACTCATCCAAAAAGAGTCAACTCTGCAAAATCCTTAAAAGGGAGAAACAGAATGGTCACTCTGTAAACAGTTTCTTCTCCTCTACGCAGTTAATACAAGTTCTCAGCATTATTTTATTTTATTTTTTTTTTTTTTTCTCAGCATTATTTTAAAGCATAAAAGAGAGTCTGTCGCTATTGCTAAAAATGTCTTCACAACAGAAAGATGACAAACCCACGTGGTTAAGCACTTCAAAGAGAGCTTGTCTCTGGAGAAGCCCACCGTTCTCCAGAATCTGCGTACACACACCAAAGCAGAACCCATGGAGACCGCCTCATCACAAAAACAGAAAGTCAGAGCAGACAGAGATGGTGCGTAAATGGATGACTGTCCCCCTCCCTCCCTCCCGTGAGCATGGGCCAAGGGCCTGCTGGGTGCCAGGTGCTGCATCAGCGGCGGGGGATGCCAGCACTGGTGGGCTCTTCCTTGGTGGGCACATCCCAGGGCGCGCAGAGAGTAGACAGCAAGAACAACAAGCACGGGCATTCACTAAGGGAACCAGCATCACTTCAAGCCCTGAGGGGTTGTGTGGGGGAACCCAGGGCCCCTGAGACAGAGGAAATTAAGTAGGTGAGGGGAGGCAGGTGTCCGGCTCCCAAGACCCAAGGGAAGATGCAGATACGTCACTCGTACAACGTGGGGTGTCTCATACTGTGGATGTCATTCTGCTCGGAGCGTAGTGCTTTCACCAAAAATTATGAGAAGTGAATCCACTGTCATGCTCTCCAACGTATTCGAGCTCATTTCTGACCGACGCTTTGCAAACCCCTGGGCTGCAGCCCGCCAGGCTCCTCTGTCCGTGGGATTCTCCAGGCAAGAATACTGGGAGTGGGTTGCCATTGCTTTCTTCAGGGGATCTTCCCGATCCAGGGATCGAACCTGTGTCTCCTGCACTAGGCGGCTTCTTCACCCCTGAGCTACGGGGGGAAGCCCAGTTGCGCTCTCCAATGAGCACGGAAATAAGCATCCTCTGGCACAGAGAGCACGGCCCTCAGCAAGCATTCCGCTCAAATGCTCAAAAGATGCATGTCAGTGAGGAGGAGAGCAGCCACTCCAAGGAGCTACTTGGACATGAGAACATGCAAGTCCGTTTGCCAGTCAGCGGTGACACCTTCTAATGTTTCTCTCCTAATCCAAGCGGCAGCCCAGAAAGAGGGGGGGGGGCGGTTCTGATCTCAGTCGAGGGCTCTCCACCATGAGGCTCTAAGTACTCATTTTTCTGAAAGTGAAAGTGAAGTCGCTCAGTCGTGTCCGACTCTTTGCGACTCCATGGACTGTAGCCTACCAGGCTCCTCCATCCATGGGATTTTCCAGGCAAGAGTGCTGGAGTGGGTTGCCATTTCCTTCTCCAGGAGATCTTCCTGACCCAGGAATCAAACCCGGTCTCCCGCATTGCAGGCAGACGCTTTACCATCTGAGCCACCAGGGAAGCCCATTTTTCTGAATACATCATTTAAAACTGGTTTATTCTACAAACACAGTTTTCTGCTATGTGTTCTCCCCTAATACAAAGCACAAAATTTTGCCAACCTAACACAACCATCTTACTCTAGAAAACAGTAATATCTTCACCCTTGAGTCTACACCAACCAAATTAGCAATTTAAAGGCATAGCGCCATCTGACTTTCATGGACTCTAACGCTTCTCTGGGCTTTTCCAGTGTGAAATTTGTAAAAAAAAAAAAAAAAAAAAAGAGAGAGAGAAAAGAAAAGGGGGCAGACACTGTAATATGAACTTTATTTCCCTACTTGCAAGAAGATGCACTTGCTCTTTAGATAGAATACAGAATCCTCTCACGGTCATTACTGACGCTGCACGGGAAATGTGAGAAGAGACTGAATACGAGAGGAACAAAAAAGTGAAAAAGAAACCCAGAGTCCGCTCACCCTTACAAAGCGGCCACCACTCTCCAAAGTCAAACGTGTGGGCAAGAGACCACAGAAGAGCTCCTCCTAGCTTCCACATTGCCGCTTTCCAGCTGGGACTGGCATTTTCATGTTGGTCTCACTAAAGTGCAAATGGTGGAACTTGCAAAAGTAGCAGTGAAGAAATGCTCAGAGGACCCCAGGCAGGAAGGAGGGGAATGCTCGGCCATCAAGGTTTGCCTCTTGGCAAAATTGCTTTAGTGTGACATCCTTTCTTTCTGAAGTGTTATTTTCTTTTTTTCTTTCTTAACAGATCAGTGAGAAAAACACTTTTCAAAAAACTGTCTGGTTCAAGATAAACCAGCAAGTAATACATCCTCAAAGTTTTCAGTACAAAAAAAAAAAAAAAAAAAAACTATGATGAAGCTGAAGAGGCAAGCATGGGCTTTTGGGAAAAATTTTATCGACTCTGTTAAAGATAAAGAGCTTTTGCACTTAATCCTGAAGCTCAGTTTTCCAAAATACTGCATGCACAATAATTTGCGGTGGCAGAAGCCTTTTAATAGTTATGTATTTACTTATGCAGTTTCTATTTGTGTCAAGTGATACTTGTTTTCCATTTATAGTAAGAAGAGTATTTTACTAAAAACTTTTGTTTTTTGTTTTTGGCTGTGCCACATGGCTTGCGGGATCTTAGTTCCTCGATCAGGGATCAAAAACCCGGGCCCCTGGCAGTGCAAGTGCTGAGTCCTAACCCCGGGACTGCCAGGGGATTCCCTAAGAAGTGTATTTTAAAATCTCTCTTTAAAATGAGTTGACTTAGAGAAAAAGTCAGAAGCGGTACAGCTAATATGTGGATGTGACAAAGTCTGTGACTGTGACGCTCTCATGGCTAAAGCTGGGAAGCAGTGCTGGAAGAATCAGGAGCCACTTCCAGGTCTCATGATGTAACTGATGGGAATTCCATCGGATTATCTGAATTTTTAGATAGCTAGCTAGATGGCTCCACAGTGTTTGAAAGACAGAGTTAAAAGGAATCCAAGCCAGAAGGCAAGGGGACAGGATGCTGCCCTGCGACTCCACAGAGCCAGTGAATACTCGCCGAGTCCTGGGTCAGTCCCCGTCTCGGCGCACGGGGCGCAGCAGAGAACAGCCAGGTAAGTGTATATCAGGTTTCCACGGAAGAGAAAGAAAAGAAAGGTATGTCGTAAAAGAAAGCCAGGTAAAGGGAGAGAGAGAATGCACAGCTGAAAACACGGAGACCTTTGAGAAGGTAGCAGAAAGGAGGGAGTCAGGCCACTGTCTGGAGGAGGAGCAGGGCAGGCGGAGGGCTCAGGAGAACCCCCAGGCACGGGAGGCATGCTGGGCCCCCGGGAGGAAGAGTGGGTGGCCGGTGGGGCTGGACGGAGGAGCCGGGAAAGAGCGGGAGGAAGTGAGGTCAGGGGTGGGGGCAAACAGCGGGCTGAGCGAGCAGAGAGAAGGGCGCTGTTCTCAGTGCGATGAGAAGCCACAGGGCATCTGGTCTCAGTGCGATGAGAAGCCGCAGGGCATCTGGGGCAAGAAGGCGATACTGGCTGGGGAGGGAGGGAGACAGGAGTGGCAGGGACTGGGCGAGGATGCCACCGGAGCTTCTACACAGGACTGAGGCAGCCTGGACCTGCTGGGAGAGATAGGAAGATCCGGTCAGATCTGGGATCCGGTTTGGGCTGATTGGATATATTGAAGAATCGGATGTGAGGTGTGAGAGCAAGCGAGGGATCAAGCAGCATCTTATTTTTCGGTTGTGTGTTTGTCGTGGTCAAAGCCCCAGGAAGAATGAATGGTGGTGTCACTGGGATGACAGAGCGGCCAGGAAGGTGGGAAGATGGGAGTGGAGACCAGGCTCTGCCATGCTGGGTTGAGGGTTCCTGTAGGCACAGCTGTAGAGATTGGAGCTGGTAGTTGGCTATTCCAGTCTAGATTTGGGGGAGAGGCAGGTCAGGAACCATCTTATCAGGGAGTTGTGAGCATCAGATGGTATTTAAAGCCTTGGAACTGATGAGACCACAGAACGGTGAGTGAAAAGGCCCAAGGATGCAGCCCAGAGAGTCTTCCCACTGGGATGAGTGGGGGAGGAAGGACAACGAGGCAAAGGAGACAGAAAAACAAGAGTGGAGCACAGGGAACATCAGAGTAAGCGCTGGACCATTTACAGCAGCCAAGACACGGAAGCAACCTAAATGCCCGCTGACAGAGGAGTGGATAAAGAAGATGTGGTGCATATACATGATGGAATATTCAGTTCAGTTCAGTTCAGTAGCTCAGTCGTGTACGACTCTGCGACCCCATGAACTGCAGCACGCCAGGCCTTGTATTACTCAGCTGTTAAAAAATGAAATAATGCCATCTGCAGCGACGTGGATGGACCTAGAGAGTGTTACACTGAGTGAAGTTAAGTCAGACAGAGAAGAGGAAATATTGTATGACATCCCTTATATGTGGGATCTAAAGAGAAATGATACAAATGAACCTACAAAACATAAAGAGACTCACACACTTAGAAAATAAACTTATGGTTGCCTGGGTGAAGGGACAGTTAGGACTTTGGGAACGTCATGTACGTACTGCTATATTTTAAGATGGATAACCAACAAGGACCTCTATATTTGTACAGCACACACTGAACTCTGCTCAATGTTACGTGCCAGCCTGCATGGGAGAGGGATTTGGGAGAGAATGAATACACGTATATTTATGGCTGAGTCCCTTTGTTGTTCACCTGAAGCTACCACGACATTGTTAATTGGCTATATACTCCAATACCAAATAAGAAGTTTTCAGTTCAGAGTAAGTGCTGGAGTGATTCAGCAGATGATGCAGGAAGAAAGAGGGAGAAAGTGCCAGAGAAAGGTCTGGCTCAGTGGTAAAGAACCCGCCTGCCAATGCAGGAGACACGGGTTTGATCCCTGGTCCGGGAAGATTCCACATGCCCCAGAGCAACTAGGCTCATGCCCCGCAACTGCTGGGAGCCGCAACTGCTGAAGGCTGCGTGCCCTGGAGCCTGCGCTCAGCAGCAAGAAAAGCCCGTGATGAGATGCCTGCTCACTGCAGCGAGAGCAGCCCCTGCTCGCTGCAATGAGAAAGAAGCCCCAGCAGCGGTGAAGACCCAGCACAACCAAAAGTCAATGAATAAAAATTAGAAAGTGTAGCCAACAAAATTTGGCAAGAAGAGGTTGAGGACTGCAAAGGATGATTTCAAAGTACTAGAAAAATTAATTACTTCTACGGCAAAAAACTGATGCTTACTTCACGCTATACATCAATATAAGTTCCAGATTTGTTAGAGTAAAATCAGCAAATGATAATTAAGCTAGAATAAAAACCAGAAGAGATTACAAGTTAACATTTATTTCTTTGGTTGGGAGAGAACTTTTTAGGCATAAAAACAATGGAGGATGTCATTTTTAAATACCTGTCTGAATACATAAAAATATGAAACTTCCATGTGTAAGAAAAAAGCAAACAGAATTAAAAGGCAAATAACCAAGCTGAGATTTTAAATATCTGTAATACATATGTCAACAATTTGCTATCCTTAGTATGTAACATCCTCACTCAAGATCATTAAGGACACTAAAATCCCACCTGAAAGTGGCCAGAAGCATTCACCAGAACAATTCACCAGCATCTATTTCTGTTCATGTCATGAGCACATCTCTCCAAGGAAAGCCATGGCTGACTGTACGTGGTGACTGGGTGGCTCTCCTGTAGGGCTCAGCCAGCCACTTGATTGGCCCGGAAATCCATAAAAATCATTACCTATGGACCAGCCTTCTGAGAAGGTGCCAACTCCATCACCTGTCCAAACAGTTTAAACAGCAGAGCTACAAGACCCTGTAGGTTATTTTCCAGCACAAACCTTCAAAAAACTAAGAGAAAATCATGAGGCTTCATATGAATTCAACAGATAAACTCTCTTTTTTTGAGCCTGACAGGTAAAATCTTCACTTGCCTCTTCTTTCGTGGTGCTGGAATCTAGTTTTTCTGAAAGGTGTAATTTTTGCTGTCAAATTTATACAGTGTTCCAGCAAAAAGGTAATGAAACAGAACAGCTGTATTTATTCATGATACCAAACACACATGATATACAACGTAAAGTTGTCCTGATACATTTCTAAAAAGACTCTATTGCTATAATTATTGTTTACAGAAGAGTGCTATATACTAATTATAAGAAACTGCAGAAAGGTAACATTTAAGCACCACAACCCTGATCAAGGCTTTACATTTTTGCAGTTTAATATCTACCCAAGCTGTTAGAATTACAATCCTCTACAATATAAAGTGTCATCTTTGAGAGTTCTAGGTCATGCCACAGTGTAACATCTTATGACAGTTACTAAAGAATCAACTAGGTCTTAAAAATAAACTGACTTAGAGACAAAATCAACAGGCAGGACATGAATATTTCTGTACCCTAGGATACAGACACTAACTTTACTAAAATACTAAGCTACATAATATGAACCATTTTTTTAATACACTAACACATATTGACATGTGGAAAAAAAGGAAACAGGTTAAAAAAAAAAACTAGCCAATATTCACCAAGAAGTCAAGATTTTCAGGGAGTAATTTCTTAAAGAATTAAAAAAAAAAATGTAATACCAGATTATATCTACATTCAAATATTTACTCACCACCACCATGTAAGACAGTGTAACTGAGGGAAGAGGAGAAAGTGTCATTTGTCATATATTACTGATAAACGCTTTGAAAAATAAGCCTTAAGGTTCTTACTCTATTCTTACCAGCTTATTCCTCAACACTTAACAAATAATTACCGAGGATGCGGTAACACCTCCCTCGGGTTAGAGTTCCATGAATGCTCCGGCGTTAGAATGAATTCCTGAGCTATGATTTTGCTTTGATTAATGTGTCTGCCCTGAGCTTAACGAGTCTGCCACACTATATGCAAGACAGACTTAAGAAAGGGAGAAGGAAGTTATCTTTTAATTCAAGTCCACCTTTAACATGTAATCTCAGAAACAGAAAAATCTCAATAGAGTGAGAAGAAGCTCAGACGACGTGTATATCTTTCATTTCTTTCCTTTAGAAACAAGTGGGATTCAGCTGACAGGGAATGATATATAACACGTCATAACATGCGCCACCTTAAAGGCATAATACGGAGTTTTAAAAAATGCAATAATTAAAAATTATTCCTCAGTAATCTCCATGGGTAGAATAACAAATTACTTAACTGGAAAAAAAAAGCTACCAGTTAATTTTTAAGGTATAATTTTTGCAGTAAATTCCACAAACTTAATATCCTTACATGTGCTATTTATTAAAATAAAATATCACAAAACCATTGCCAACACATGACAGGAAACACCAAAGTTCTGTAAAATTAGGAAAATAACATAGAAGTTTTAATCTGTATGAAGCATTATTACCTTTTCAAAACCCATTTGGAAAATCAGCCATTTTAGTTGAACCCAACACAGCAGCACAGAAGGAACTTTAACTTCACATCGTTGTTGGCTACGGCTCACATGTTTAACTACTTCTTGGAAAATGCACATGCCAGCAGCAAGAGATGTTGAGTTAGTTTTACGGAGCTGTATATCAGAAATGGACTCGTTACTCTAATGACTGGCATTGTTCCCCTGGCATTTTATATTTATCTTTCAATTATAAAGGCGCTGCCTCATAAAGATGACTGGTGAATTTCACCAGATGGGGATAAGACACAAAATTATAAGAGCAAAGTCCCAGATTGCCAAGAAACATTTTTCACTTGTTTTAGGTATTAATTTATAGTGACTATCTCTTCTTTGTAATATAAAGAAACAAATAATGCTTTCATTAACATGTTACTGGTTAGAGGTTCAAATCGAGTTGAAATTTTATTTCTGCTTTTTAGTGATGTATCTATCACCTGCATACCATGCAAACACTGCAATGTACCCAAGCACGGAGGTAAAAATTTTAAAGAAAAGCAGTGAAGGAAAAAAACATCAAGTAAAGTTCCACCTACAGGGATTCCTCTGACTATTTTCGGTGAATCCTGGAGATGACATGGATGTGGGCACTGAGCAAGTAGAACTGAGCAGAAGCTCAGGCTGGTCAAGTGAAACCTCCAGTTTACCAGGCAGCTCCCCTGCTGTGCATCTTCTGGGAGTAGAACAAAGGAAGTGAGGCTGGAGCCAGAAGCAGGTTTTTCCAAAGAAATTCTATTAAGCCTGTTAGTTTTCTGCTGATGACTTCTGCAGACATGTATCAGAATCTACTGCCTCTATAAAAGCCAAATGCAAGCTCTGAGGGCTCTGGTGTGCAAAGATGTATGCACGGATCTGGGGCCATACCAAGTGCTCCTCAAAAGGTAGGGGAGAGGCTGAAAACACTAAACCCGTCCGAGTCCGTCACAGAGGCACAAAGACGCCTCAGTAACAACATAGGAAATGAGAGAAGCCCAGCTCTCTGCAAGCAGTAAGATAAAGACGAAGAATACAGCTTGTCTCCCAGCACAAAGGTATCTTTAAACTCCCCCCAATTCACTTTCAGCACAGCCTTAGCCTAAAGGTTCCTTCAAATTCAGCCACACTAACTGGTAGCTTGGAATGCACTATGTATTTTTAATAAGTATCTTAAATCCTCACAATTCCAATAGTTACAGATACTTGTCGACAGTCTTTTCCTGTTTCGAAGTCGTGTGCTCCGAACCCCCTCGCGTGGTCCTCTGGGCATCAGAGCTTCACTGTCAGCCACTCTCCGTGCCCTCAGCCCCTCCCTGGCTGCAGCCTCTTTTCTCCCCCCTTTCATACAAAGGCACTCAAGTTTCTCAGAAATCAATAAACCCTCCTCCCCGCCAGCCCCTCCTCGCTTCTCTCCTCCTCTAAGCCTGTGATTTCGAAAGCCCCGCTCTCCTCCCCCATTCACTCAAATGTTCAGTCAGTACCAATGTGCCAGGCACCCGGGTCACACGGGGAGCGCGACAGAACCTCCCGCTGGTCCCTGTCCTCCGCCAGCTGGATTCCCCTCCCAGCCCACACGGGACCCCCGTGCTGCTAAATCGCTCCCAGGACCGTCACCAGTGAACTTCAGTCGACAGATCACATGCCCCTTCTCGGACCATCTTCCCTTCTGTCCTCTATAACAACGTCACACTGCCTGGCGCTCCCTGAGACACGCCCCGAGACACGCATCCCCACCTCTGCAGCTGACTGTTCTCAGCCCCCATCAAAAGCAGCTAGCTCTCTTCTTATGCCTGTCGGGTGAATTCTAGCGCTTCCTAGACTTCCACCCCCGTCACCTTTGTTTTCTTCCGCCTGGTCTCACCCAGACCCAAGGCTCCCCACCCACCGCCCCCCGGGGTCAGCCTGCTCCCAGCCCCAGCTCACGGCTGTCTCCTGACATGCAGCAACCCACTGGACACTTCTATCTGTAATGGCATCTCAGACTTAATATGCTCAAGACTGAATTCACTCAGCAAGAATAAAATATTTATGAGTAAATTTAACAAAAGAAGCGAGACTTTGCATATTGAAAATAACAGAACACAGCTCAGGAAAATCAAAGCTGCAAACACATGAAGATGCATCCATGTTCATGGACTGGAAGACACAATATTATGAAAATAGTAATTCTCCCCTAACTGAAGTAGAAATTCAAAACAATCCCTATCAAAATCCCAGCAGACCTTTTTTTTTTTGTAGAAACAGACAAAATGATCCTAAAATTTGTACAGAAATGCAAAGGACCTAAAATAGCCAAAATGATTTTGTAAAAGAACAAAATTCGAAGATTTATACTTCCCAATTTCAAAACTTATTACAAAAGCTACAATAATCCAGGCAGTGTGGTACTGACAATAAGAAAACTGAGAGTCCAGAAATATACTCTTCTTTACATTTATGGCCACTGGTTTCCTGTGACAGCACCAAAGTAGCTCAATGGAATGGGGGAAAAATCTTTTCAAAAAATAGTTCAGAGACAATTGGATACATGTGAAAAACAAAAGCAAACAAACTTAGACTTTTACATCACACAGACACAAAAACTGACTCAAAATGGATCACAGACCTAGACATAAGAGTCAACGATATCAAGCGTTGACAAGGGTGAGGAGAAACCACAACCCCTAGACAGCTGGTGGGAACGTAACCGGTACCACCGCTGCAGAGAACAGCTTGGCAGTTTCTTAAAAAGTTAAGTATAATCTTATCATAGGGCTTCCCTGGCGGATAAGACAGTAAAGAATCTGCTTGCAATGCAAGAGACCTGGGTTCCATCCCTGGATCGGGAAGATCCCCTGGAGAATGGAATGGCAACCCACTCCAGTATTCTTGCCTGGAAAATCCCCATGGACAGAGGAGCCTGGTGGGCTACAGACCGTGGGGTCACAAAGAATCTGACACGACTGAGCACAACACAACCGTATCATATGATCCAGAAATTCCAGGCTTAGTTACATACCCAAGAAAAGTGAAAAGATACGTCTACACACAGGCTTGCATATCAAAGTCTATAGCAGCATTATTCACAACCGTTCCAAACTGGAGACAATCCAAATGTCCACCAACCAGTGAAAGGATAAACGAATTGCAATAAATTCATACAATGGGATATTAATTCAGCAATAAAAAGAACCGTCTACTGATATATGCTACAACATGGATGAACTCCAAAAATTTAACATGACTGAAAGAATCCAGAAGCAAAAATACAACACATCGCATGACTGCATTCGTATGAAAGGTCCAGAAAAGGGAAGTCTACGGAGACAGAAACTGATTAATGACTGCCTGGGGCTGGGAATGCAGAGGGGCAGAAAGGAATGGTGACGGGTGATGAGAATGTTCTAAAACTGTGTTCTGATGATGGCTGCACAATTCTATAAATTTACTAAAACTCACTGAATCATACACTTAAAAATGAATGCAATTTGTGATATGAAAGTCAAATCTCAATAAAACATTTTAAAAAGCATTTCTCTATCAGATATCAAAAAGTTCTGCACTTTTGTGGGGTTACTGGGAACTTGCTTGCATTAATAAACTATTAATTATTATCATTAATCAACTGATACTGTACCTCCTCCTCCCAAAACCAACAGTATCCACTATGGTTCCCTCCCAAATCTGCTCTTCTGCCTGTATTACATTTCCTGGTAAAAGAAAAATCCACCCACATGTCCTAGCCAGAATTCCAGTCATCCTAGACTTCCCACAAGAGTGATGAAATTCTTGATTCTTCAATCTGGGCCTTTCTCTCCATTCTACCACTGCCTTCATTCAAGTCTATGTAGTAGTTTCTCAACCAACCCTTCTTGCTCTAGACCTGCTCTTTTCCAATCTGTCTTCAGAAAACCTATGATCCCAGAAAACCTGCTCTATAATGCAGACTGCCTCCTGTTATCCTAAACTGAACCTTCTGGTTCTCCCATCCCTACCTCATCTCTCCCAGCTACAACAGTGATTGCTGAGCAGTCTTGCCGTGAACAAAAGCGTTTAACATGCACCCCCAAATATGTATATTTTATAACATATACATCAATACCTGTCCTAGTTTATTATAGAAGATGCACAAAAATTGAATTATAAAAGGATGACATAAAAAAAGAAATAGAAGTTCCAGTTTTCTTCTCCACCACTACTGACATTACTCTGGATACTCATGGGCCTCTTTGGAGACCACTAAGCTAAGTCGCTTCAGTCGTATCCAACTCTGTGTGACCCCATAGACGGCAGCCCACCAGGCTCCCCCGTCCCTGGGATTCTCCAGGCAAGAACGCTGGAGTGGGTTGCCATTTCCTTCTCCAATGCATGAAAGTGAAAAGTGAAAGTGAAGTCGCTCAGTCGTGTCTGACTCTTAGCGACCCCATGGACTGCAGCCTACCAGGCTCCTCCATCCATGGGATTTCCAGGCAAGAGTGCTGGAGTGGGGTGCCATTGCCTTCTCCGTGGAGACCACTAGTCCAAAGAAAAAGCCAAAGCTCCTCTGCGTGGCATACAAGCTGTGCGGCATGTGTGCCCTGCCCACGTCTCAACTTCACCCCTCACTACTGTACCCACACACCAGATGCTTCAGCACTCACTAATTGTGGCCTCCTCATTGAACAAGAAGTTCAATTTTAACTTGTGCTCTTGAAATAAGATAAACGTCCCTGCATCTTTGCAGTTGTTCTTTCCTCTTCCTGGAATGTCCTTATTACCTGTTTCTGCCAGGTCGGCATTCAAGTGCCTCTCTCTAAAAGACTGAGTACTCCCACCATAGTGTGCTTATTTCTATTTTAATATTTTTGTCATTGTATTAAAATCATATATTTGCCTTTCTATCCTAGAAGCTTTGCCACTGTGCTTTAGCCCCTTGAGGACAGAGGACAGTGGTATTACCCAACCTGGGTCTCCATTGCCTGCTGCTGCTGCAGCTAAGTCGCTTCAGTCGTGTCCGACTCTGTGCGACCCCAGAGACAGCAGCCCACCAGGCTCCTCCGTCCCTGGGATTCTCCAGGCAAGAACACTGGAGTGGGTTGCCATTTTATTGCCAAATGGCAGCAGAAGAGTTCTGCCTTACGTGTTAAGCTAACTCTTGAATTGACCCAACATGTTCTACCCAAGCTTTCCATCTATCACATCTAAATTCATGACCTGCTGTGGCTACTAAGCCACTGGTATGGATAATTCATATCTGAGTCACCCAAATAAGTGTGACTCCTCATGGCCTCAGAATTCCCCAAGTCAGATGGGGAATTTTATGCCTTCTTTTTCACTCAAATTTAGCCATGATCATCACTGGGAACTGCTCTATCAACGATGTCAAACTGAAATTCTTTCTTTGACCACAAAAAGTGTGGTCAACCACATACTCAACCACCCAAGTGTTTTCCATCTTTAAGGGGAACACCATCCCCAGTACCTCGTATCTTGCTTATTTTACTGGTCTCTTCAGGCCTCTCCTTTCTGGCCTGAATTCCACGGCCAATCATTTTAATCATGATCTTATTAGCACCCAAGATTACGGTGCTCTGCTGACCCATCGTATATGCTCTTTAATTCCCAGCTTTGTGTTACCCAAAGCATTGTTTGTTTTGGTTTGTATTTCTACTTCTGAGCCTAGCCTTGCAAATTCAGACAATCTTGCCTTCCACAGATTTTTTTTCCCCTATGACCTGCCATCCTTTCCTTCTCTGAAGTCTCAGAAAAAGAGATATCCCTCGATCCTCTCCAAGGACAACCTATCTGGGTATTTTTTCTCCATCTTCTCTAGATCTTAATCAAGTCCTTAACGTCTTCAACTTCACCTTCTTCCCTGACCTTGACCCTGATTCTATCTCACGTGACCTTTTCATTTCTTTCCTAAATGTCTCACATGCTTCTGATTTGCAATCTGGAGTCTCCCTTTACAAAGAGCTCTGTCAGGTCACCACTAATCTATTCACTGTTAACTCCAGTGGGATTCCCCATTCTGCTCAACCTTCCTACGTTACTTCCAGCACTGATGACCACTTCTCCTTTAAGCCTTCTCCTCTCTGGACCTTCCTGTCACAGAGCTGTCTTGGGCAGTTTTGATGAGCGCTCTGGCCCTGTATCCTTCACTGGCTTTGCTTCCCAGAACAAAGCCTTAAGTGGGATCACACTCCCTCGGCTGGTCTTAGCCGCCTCTCCCCACATTCTCTGGTGACCCACTCACTGTGACAGCGATGGCCACTAAATCCTGGCATGTTTTCACACTGTCAGTCCGTCCCATTTCTGACATGGCCGGGCAGTGCTATATTAAAGAGGAGATTACAGTAGATGTCCTCTTAGATAACACAGCTGCTCATTTAATTTTTAATAAAGCAGTTAACATAGTAAATCATTAAAAACACACACATGCAAGGGCTTCCCCAGTGGACCAGGGGACATCGGTTCAGTCCCTGGTCTGGGAAAATCCCAGAGGCTGTGGGGCAACTGCAAAGCCTGAGCATCCTAGAGGCCGAGCTCTGCAACCAGAGAAACCACCGCGATGAGAAGCCCGCGCACGACGACTGGACGGCAGCCCACACTCGCTGCCACGGGAGACAGCCTGGGCACAGCAGTGACGAGCCAGAGCAGCCAAGACAAAGGCTTTTTAAAAACACAGATACAGACACTTTAACTTCAAATATAACCATACTTTTTTCTGAGTTCTTTGACTATAGGTCCACTGGTTGAAAAAAATCTTTGTATAAGCCACCTATTCAGCACTGGATAAAAGTTCCAGCCTATTTTTAAAAGCAGAAAGGGAATTTAAGAAGTGAGAAACAATTTGTGTATGGGCTCTTTCAGAATTTTTATTATTTTCCCCCAAGTCTTTTTTAATTTCTAATTTAACATTTTACAGTAATTTTTTAAAAAGCTATTTACCTGTATCAGGTCTTCCAAAGCAGTCAACTTAATTTTCTTAAAAACAGTTCTCCTTAAAACGGAGGTTTCATGATTTTATTTGGTATTTAATTAAACTGTGTATTAAATGTTGGTATTTAATTAAACTGCATATTAAATCCTGGAGAGAGTGTGGAGAAAAGATCCCCACTGTTGGTGGGAATGTAAATTGGTATAACCACTATGGAAAATAGTATGGAGGTTCCTTGAAAAAATAAAATAAAACTACTATATGATCCAGCAATCCCATCCCTGGGCATATATCTGGAGAAAACTAATGTAAAAATATACTTGCACCCCAATTTATTTACTCTACGTGTAGTTATAATAATGGGGTTCCTTCTCACTGAAAATTAAAAAATTAAGACTTTAAAGATCTTACCCTTTTCATATCGTATAATATTCAAGTGACTAACACTAAAGAGTTTAAAGAAAGGCAATATTGGAGAGAAAAGAGAAAACCTTCCTGCTGCCAATATTAAAAAAAAAACAAAACAAATAATGAACCATTTCAATAATACTGTAGAGATTTGCTAGATATATCTTAAGTGCAAGATAAAGATGAACTCATTAACCTCAATGGAGTACAGAAGGAAGAATCCAGAACTCAGTGGATCACACTGATCTATGTCACTAACCTTGAGGGTTACTAATTTTGCCCCGAAAAGTTAGTTCTTCCCCAACTTACCAAAAAGCTTCTAAATATAACTACAACTTGAATAAAACAATTGGAGGAAGTAATATTTTTTGTTTTCCTGAAATGTATAAAGGAAAAACAAAGGCAAAAGCAACGTTCAAAAAATAACAAACTACTGTATCTTTGAACGAATTCTCTTCTCCAGTAATGTCTTGGAAGACTAGTTATATTTTTTTATTGCAAGCTACACATGCTTTTGAAGTATTAGCAAAACACTCAAGAGGAAATAATTTTTAATGAATATTAGTTCTTTAAAAAACTAGATTATGATACAATAATCCATTTAAGGTTTGTTCTAATTGAGAGCTTTAACTGGCCTGTGGGTTGGATGTGCTGTTAAGTGTTGTACATAATTAGGGATATATGTAAAAACAAGATATTTCAGCATGAATTGAATTATTCTATCAGGTAATACCTAACACTATCTACCCTCTTGCAAACTGCTGGTCTCCTCTTTTTCTGGAATACTGTCACACAAAAAGAAAAAAAAAGCCTCAGTACTGAGATGCAAGCAAAGCTGACATGTTGCATAATCTGGGTCTCTGCCTTGTCTTTTAATATTAACTTGATTTTTTTTCTTCCCCCAATACAGTATAAGAAGACGCTAGTAGACTAAAAGAAAGGAGGAGAGAGAAAATAACACCTTATGGGGATTTCAAATCTTATTTTAAACCAGTGATGAAAAATAATGTACATGAGTTGTGGTTCACAAATTGATTAAGAATAATGATAACCATGATAATACATCAGATCATGACCATTTAACATCGCCCTTAACAAACTGGCGAACTAAATCATTCACTATAACTTCAGCCAAACAGAAACCCAGCCAAGTCAAGTCAGTTTAATAACAGATGTAGCAGGAATAAGCCTCTATACCTTTTATCTCAAGTATTAGTTGCTTTCTCTAAAACATCCAAACATATCACACAGATAAACAATTCAACTGTAAATAATGTTCTGGAAAAATCTTTAACCAGTAACTCAAAAAGTCAATACCAGTTTATAAATGAAACATAAAAACAACAATTCAGAGTCTTCTCAGTTACTGAAATTCTCTGAGAATAGAAATTTCACTACTCAACCTCTAAAGCATAATTGAAAAGTGGCAAGCTGGAAGGGCTTTGAGCTTCTGAAAGTCTGTGGTTTTCCCTATTTTTCATGAGTGTTTCCAAGAGTCAGCACGACCAAGAATTATTTCTCATGCTCACTTGCAAAAGTTCCCTAAAATTAAAAAGCAATGCTAGGCACTTTTAGTGTCTCAGAATATAGCTCAGCAAAGCTTACGATTTTACAGATAAGCTTGAAAAAGGTAGAGAGACTTATCCAAAGTTACAAGACGGTGGCTGAGCAGGCCCGGCACTGAACACCTTGCAGGCGGGTCAGGCGACTCGGTTGCCTGCAGGGCCACCTCTATCACCATCACCTCTCCGTGTGGCCCAGACTCTCTCCACACAACAGAAACCAGAATCTTCTCCAATTGTGATTCTCAGCAACCTCTAAGTCAGCATTATGTCATCCTAACATACTATTTATGATGCCACTAGCAGATACTCTCACTTGGTACATGTGTTACAGCTGAAAAAGAATATCAAAACCACCGTGATTAAATAAATTGATAAAACAGTATTAAGCAAACTTGCATTTTCTGATGTAAACTGTCTGATTTAAAGAAAAAGGAATGCATTCTTTCATTATCATCAAGAGAAAACATCTGACATCAATTAACTCTCATCTACTTTAAAGTGAAGAATTAAACACAAAATTACCTTTGAAGGTTTCAAGTTCCTTCCTGTAGGAAAAACAAAGAAAACATGTATTTATTAATCTACTCCCAATGGAAACTGCTCTTAGATTATAATAAAATATTAAGTACTTTAATTGCTGAGAGTGGCATTTCTAGATACTCAAATAAAGTCCCTTACTCTTTGAAATTACCAATACAGTTAGCCTAAAGCTACTATTCTCAGTTTTTCTATTACTCTACTAATAGTTCAAAAAAGTTCTACCAAAATTTAAACTATTAAAACACTGAAACACTTAAACAAAACAAAAAAACATAGAGCATTTTAATGCCAGCCATGAACCATCTAATATATTTAACTACCAGTTTATAAAAGCAACTTACTTTTCCCTTCATGGATAAATAATAGAGTTTTTAAAAATCTTTAATTAAAAATCATTCAAAAGAGGAGCAGTTATTTCCTTTTCTAAATGAAAGGGGAAATCATATATCAAAGGGCTGAAGTCCACAGACCATCCTGTCACAAAAGGGCCAAGCCTCCGGGAAACCCTCTGGTGTGTGATTTTGTGTCAGTCAGGAATGCTGAAACACAGTCTCCTAGGAGACGTACATCCAGGGAAGATAGATGAACAGTCGTAAAACATTTTTGACAAAGAAGTCAAAAGCAAGTTTTTTTCAGGTTTTCCTTAATAATTTTATGATTATATTTTTCTCAGTATCAGTACTAATTAAAAGTAATTTTAAGGAGGCAAATTTATTTGTAAAGGCTTATCCCACTTAAAATATGAGATGTTTGTCTTTTATTTGCATGAGGGGTTTAACTAAATATCTAGAGCTATTCTGGATTTTCAAATCAGAATTCCTCATTGCTAATTACAATACTGCTCATGTTCCTAAACAGTTGACTACCATGACCAGCTGGCCAGGGAGGACTGGCAAGCTGCCCACTGAAAAGCCAGTGTTCTTAAAACAGGTTCTTAAATCACGTGGTCGTATCACTTTTTTTTTTTTTTCCTAAAAATACTAACTCATGATAACATTACTCTAGCGCCAGAGTTCATTAACTAAGGAATAAAAAAGTTACTTTCAATCCTGTCTTTAAAATGGGTGCAATCATTTCCCTTGGGCCAATAGCCCAGCTTCATTCTTAAAAGATCAGGTAGAAAGTAAACCTGCCTGAAACCTATTTTACATTCCAGTAATGGGATGAAGATGCCTGGAGAAGGAAGTGGCACCCCACTCCAGTATTCTTGCCTGGGAAACCCCAGGGACGAGGAGTTTGGCGGGCTACGGTCTATGGGGTCGCAAGAGTCGGACATGACTTAGCGACTGAACAACAACAAATGGGATGAAAGCTGAGAAGGCCTGAGAGAAAGGCAGCATCCTAAGGGGGCGCCTTCACGTATCCCTCCAGACGCCCTCGTGAGCCATTCCCCACGGCCACCGAGGGGTGGGCAGGGTGACAGAACACTTGGTTCAGTATTCCTTCTTTTTTTTTTTTAATATTTATTTGCCTGTGCCAGTCTTAGTTGCAGCATGGGAACTCTTAGATGTGTCCTGTGGAATCTAGTTCCCTGACCAGGGATCGAACCTGGGCTCCCTGCATTAGGAATGCCAAGGCTTAGCCACTGGATGACCAGGGAAGTCCCTCAGTTCAGTACTCTAAACAGTAATTCTCTTTTCTCTGATTACAGTCTTCAGAGAGCCTCTGCTTTCCTTCTTTTGGAACCCAAAACAGTGAAATTTCAAAAAGGCACCTCCTGTTTTAAGAAAAGGTGAAACTGGGAAGAATGATTGCACAGTCTTCCCTTACTGCTACCCCAAATAACAACCATGGAGCCAAGAATCCAGTGTCTGTGTTAGTAATGAGTCAGTGAAGTCAAAGTCACTCAGTCGTGTCCAACTTTTTGTGACCCCATGGACTACACAGTCCATGGAATTCTCCAGGCCAGAATACTGGAGTGGGTAGCCTTTCCCTTCGCCAGGGGATCTTCACAACCCAGGGATCGAACCCAGGTCTCCCGCATTGCAGGTGGATTCTTTACCAGCTGAGCCACAAGGGAAGCCCAGTAATGAGTCATTGCCCGATTAAGAGCTTTCACTGGAGTTACTGTGCCCACCTTCCAACCTGCTGGCTGCCTCATCAAAACAATGGGAAGCTGCTATGAGAAAAGAGTCAAGGTGAGCAGGGTGCCTCCTTCTAGGCCCTTATTTACAGAATATCCTGACCCATGGCAATTCAAGAAACTTCCAAGAGAGTTTCTTTCAGAAAGTAAGAGAGTCCTGTACCCAATTCCTTAATCAAGAAGACAGTGGAGACGGGGGTGGTACAGGTGACTGTGGTTTAAGGTAAAGATCACTATGACGGAAGAATTTTATAAGTTTAAAGACCTAATAAAGAAAAGCAATAGCCCTGAAAGCCTTGAAGTGTCGTAATTTTTAGGACAGACTCCATAATGCCAGCGGAGAAGGCAATGGCATCCCACTCTAGTACTCTTGCCTGGAAAATCCCATGGATGGAGGAGCCTGGTGGGCTGCAGTCCATGGGGTCGCTAAGAGTCGGACACGACTGAGCGACTTCACTTTCACTTTTCATTTTCATGCACTGGAGAAGGAAATGGCAACCCACTCCAGTGTTCTTGCCTGGAGAATCCCAGGGACGGGGGAGCCTGGTGGGCTGCCGTCTATGGGGTCACACAGAGTTGGACACGACTGAAGCGACTTAGCAGCCATAATGCCAGAGGCAACAGCATCCAGGAGTACAGAAGGTATAAGAGAAGGGAGGGAAGACAGTCAGGGTCAAAGTGAAGGTGTGGAAGCTGAATGGTGTAGGTTATCTTCAGGAAAGAGCAAGCCCGTTGGGACAGCAGGCTGAATGAAGAGAAAGTGGTGGGAGACGAGGTTGAAGAGGCAGAGGCTTCTGAGTGCCCGGCTAAAAGGATCTGCTTTTATTTTTAGCAGGAGAATATCACAAGCAAAGCCATGCTTCAGGAAGAATGTTCTAGTTGTGACGGATAGACGTACTGACAGCGGGGAAGAATGAAGCAGGGAGCACCTAAGAAACTATTAGAGGAGTTTGAAGAAGATCTAATTAGTGCCCGGAAGGAGCAAGTGCAGTGGCAACAGCAACAAAGCATGCTCAGTCGCTCAGTCACATTCAGCTCTTCTGCGACCCCACTGAATGTAGCCCACCAGGCTCCTCTATCGGATTCTCCGTGCAAGAATACTGGAGTGGGGTGCCATTTCCTCCTCCAGGGCCAATGAAGGGAGGGGGTCCAATTTGAAAACGCTGGGGAGAAGAGTCAACAGACCATGGCAATTGACCCATGGGAAGAAGTATATAACCATGAGGCTTCCTGTCTGCATCACTGGAAGGAAAGGGAATTCATCAGCAGAAAACAGGAAGAGGAACAGATTTTGGAGGGCAGTGCGTAAGTTCCATTTGGAACATAATGAAATAATCTGGGAGCTTGGAAACCTAAGGCTGGAGATGCTGAGCCATGACTCCCAACCCTTGTAACCCACTCAAAGACTTAGCTCCCCCACTTCCCACTCAGTCCTGAAACCACTCCAGCGTGGCTTCCAGACCCAAGCTCTGCACAACAAGACCACTGACAACCACCCTGCTGCCAAAGGCGATGTTCGCTCTCACTTTTCATCTGAATCCCTCAGCAGCAATTGACTCAGCTGGTGATTCCTTGAGAGCATTTTCTCGACTTTTCCTCCTCCTCTCCCAGTTCCTTTTGCTACTTCTCTGCCCCTTCCAGACCACAAGATGCCTGAGCTTTGCCAGCTTGGTCCCAGCCCCCTTCTTAACTTACTTGCTCTCACAAGGCAATTCATCCAGCTCCGTGGCCTTAAATGCCACCCACAGGCTCTCAATTTATACTTCCTGTCTTGATCTCTTCTTGGAGCTCTAGACTCATACGAAACTGCCTATCTGAGAATACTGCTTGGAAGTGAAGCAGGCGTCCCAGCAACACTTGCAAAAGAGCCTGTTCTTCCTACAGTCTCCCCCACCTCCACTCAGGCCATCACCACACTCCTCAAGCCTTGGTTGATCCATCTCCCTCCTTCGCCACATCCAATCCACCAACAAAACCTGTTAACTCTATCTCAAAACGTGCCCCGAATCCATCCAATTCTGTCCATCACTCCTACTGTCATGATAAATATCATGAAAAGGGACTTCCTTTTCCAGGAGATAAATACTCATTTTCTTATACTGAACGTAACCTCTGAGTTTGATCATTCATTCAACAACAAAAAAATGTATTGATGTATTGTGCCTTAGACACTAGCAATGTGAGGAATAGCAGCAGGAATAATGCTAGGGTTGAGTTATGTACGCGCCACAACCTCAAGGAAATTTAGTGAGGGATACAGAAGTAAAGCAACAGTCAGAAGTTGATGTCATAGATTAGCACTCTGCTAATGCCAGCCACGCTGAGGATTCTCCAGGAATACAGAGGAGGGGGTGACTCACACACCGAGGAAAGGCTTCCTGGAGAAGCCAGGACTGAACTGAGTCTTGAGGGAAAGTGTAAGTGAGGAGAACAGGTAACACTGATGAGAACACTGCAGATACTTTCCTCTTGACCATTAATGTCACCTTCTCAGCTCACCAAGTGAAAAGGCACAGGTGAGCAGGAGTTTTAAGTTCTGGTCACTCTCCAAACTCTATCAGAAATGGTTAATGGTAATCATCAATGTAAAACAGTATCCAAGTTAGTCTTTTCCATGAAGACATCCATCACACCCACATGGCCGTCTCCTCTCACTCACCTCCTACAGGACTCACGTCCATCAGTGCTATAACACTGGTACACTGCCTTGTAACGCCACAATTTCCATACGGGTGTCATCCCTATGGGGCTACCCAGGTGGCACTAGTGATAAAGAGCCCGCCTGCCAATGCAGGAGACGTCAGAGATTCGGGTTCCATCCCTGCGGCAGGAAGATCCCTGGAGGAGGGCATGGCAACCCACTCCAGTATTCTTGCCTGAGAATCCCATGGACAGAGGAGCCTGGAAGGTTATAGACCGTAGGGTCGCACAGAGTCAGACACAACTGAAGTGACTTAGCACACATACCATCTCTACAATCACACTGCCGAAATCCTGAAGTGCAAAGATTATGTGTCATCTGCCCTGACCACATGTGTGCACAGGGTCACACACGACATACACTCAGCAAGTCAGGTTACCAAGAACTCTGGCTGCAGAAGGACTAAACATACCTGCTTCTTAAAAGAAGCCCTTATTCTAACTAGGGGGGAATTTATTCTTTATTAAAAAATAAAAGCTTGGCCACGTAGTAATTCATCTGATATGATAACAACTTGTTTGCCTCTTGCAATTTCAAAACTCTGAGTCTCTTCATTTCCAAAGTTTAATAATATTTTCAGAAGATCAATTAAGTAGGAAGAATTGAAATGCCTCCCTTTAGGTTTTTACTATATTTTAAATTTTACTCAGTTCAGCAAATGCTATCACAAAATTTAGCATGACAAACCCCTGAAACTAAAACATTCAACAAATAACACTAGACTCAAAATCTAATAATATTTCCAAAGGGTGAAGCTGCTATTTCATCATTTTATCCACAGGGGTTGAGTTATGAGGGCAGAATAAAAACAAAAAAAAGCATCACATTAACAAATAAATCCATGGAATGTTGCAAGAAGTATATTAAATCTGTGCATGTATAGAAGTCAACTAAATCAGACCCACAGATGCAAACAGATTGGAGCCCTGGATAAATGTCTCCACAAACACAATCATCTCAGAGATGGAAGGATACTTTCTTTAAACACTAAACTGCTTCCCCAGGACAAACCCATGTCAAAAACCTAACACAATGATTCTAGATGGCAAAATACCATTCAAAATGTAAGGTGCAAGATCAATTCTAACCTTTTTTCCACATTTGAAAATATTTAGGGGCATTTTTTTTTGTATTGACCAGCAATACTTTTTGTATTAAACACAGTAGAAGAGTTCCCTTTGCTATGACTGAGGGCTAGGAAAGATCTTACCAGACCTCTCTCCTGAAAGACCAGCTACTACCCACTCTTATTTAATCTTTTAAGCATTCTGCAGTCCTGAAGATGTGTACCCTTACTGGCTTGGTGAGTTTGTGGCTGAGAGGGTAGAAGTTGGATAAAGTTCTTGGGCCTCCCTTGTCACTCAGATGGTAAAGAATCCGCCTACAATGCAGGAGATCTGGGTTCGATCCCTGAGTTGGGAAGCTCCCCTAGAGAAGGGAAAGGCTACCCACTCCAGTATTCTGGCCTGGAGAATTCCATGGACTGTACAGTCCATGGGGTCGCAAAGAGTTGGACACGACTGAGTGACTTTCATTCTCAAGGGCGAGAAGAGCTGGCCCACGTGCTTGAGGTAATTTTCTCAAAACTTTAGAAGCCCTGTTGTCATTTGCTCCTTACACAGATCCTACAGAGGGGGTATGTTACAGAATGAGACATCTTTATTACACAGAATGAGAGGAAGCAATAACCAATAACAGAACCCAAGAGAATAACAGAACCACAGCATCCACAATGGCAGCAGAGAAAACTGAGGGTGCGAGTGTTAGAGATGGCTTCCAGAGGCCAGGCAAATAAGGACTGGTTTGTCAATGGGCACAGTTACCTAAAGAGTTAAGAAGAGAAATACAGGTTAAGTATTTAAAGTGCATCATGGATTTGGCCTCCATGGAAGTCTTAACATAACACAGCCTTAGACCACCTTTCTCTGGCAACCTCAGTTGAACTCTGGTGTGTTGTGCATCTTGTCCATTCACAAGCAACCTGTTAGAATGATCTACCTTGTTGACTACTGGCTATTTTTGTAGTTCTAGAAACATTCTTGCTGGGATACAGTTAATCTATTTGGAAACAGCTTGATCTCTTTGATGCTTGCTTTTCTGATTAGTTAAGCAGATCTGGAACGGGGCTCAGTCAAGGGCCAACTGTTAAGGGAAGCTTTCCCGAGGAATTTCCCCAGGAATTCTCAGTCTCTGGCTGACAGGCACTGCTAACTAATCCTAACGGGTGCGGTCCCCTCCTCCTCCTCCTCTCTGGGTCGTTTGCTCATGTGAATGACCGGTCCCCTGCTGAACTTTCCGGGGAGCCCTCTGCAGATTCTCGGTATTCCTGCTCTCTGGTTCTGAGCCCTGTAAACTCCAGCTGTCTTGAGTTTCCAGACGCTCAGCTCCACTCTTCAGCTCAGAGGGCCTGCCAGACTCTACCTGGTTTTCCTTTCTGCACGCAGCCTGGAAACTCTGCTGGCAGAATGCTGGAGCCACCACGGGGCTTGTCTCCTACTGACCAAGGATCTCTTCTCCTCTCTGCCCAGTGTAAAGTGTCCCAATGAGTGTTATTTCATTTACTGTGTCTGGTTTTTGGCTGGGTCAGGGGGAGAGTCAGTCTGCTTCCACGTTCTTCCACCTGGGGAGGACCCTTTACATAGAAGCGCTGCCTGAGGGGACACTGCTCATCTGTTTCCCACTCAGCACCCAAACCACCCTCCACACAGAACCTCAGGGGCTACTTAGTTGCTGCCTTCCTGCCCGTCTCCACCAGACCTCCTCTTCTGGTTCCAGTCACCTTCACCTTGGAGAATGCCCCTAGCTCCTCCTTGTCCTATTCTCAGCAAAGCCAGGCCTGTGGCAAGTCTGCCCAGCACAATCCCCTCAACTCTCTGAAATGTCATTTCTTGAAGCTCAGGAGTTTGGTGGGTTATTCTCTAGAATGTAAGCTGGTCAAATACTACTAAAGACATGCCATAACATCTCAAATCTATCATTCTTTGCCCTAAAGACTTTTCTAAACTTAGTCTGCATAATTTCAGATGTGCAGATGACACCACCCGTATGGCAGAAAGCAAAGAGGAACTAAAGAGCCTCTTTTCTAAACTTAGTCTGCATAACCTCAGATATACAGATGACACCACCCTTATGGCAGAAAGTGAAGAGGAACTAAAGAGCCTCTTGAGGAAAGTGAAAGAGCAAAGTGAAAAAGCTGGCTTAAAACTCAACATTCAAAAAACTAAGATCATGGCATCCAGTCCCATCACTTCATGGCAAATAGATGGGGAAACAATGGAAACAGTGACAGACTTTATTTTCTTGGGCTCCAAAATCTCTGCAGATGATGACTGCAGCCATGAAATTAAAAGACACTTGTTCCTTGGAAGACAAGCTGACAAACCTATACAGCGTATTAAAAAGCAGAGACATCACTTTGCTGACAAAAGTCCAGCTAGTCAAAGCTATGGTTTTCTCAGTAGTCATGTATGAATGTGAGAGCTGGATCATAAAGAAGGCTGAGCGTTGAAGAACTGATGCATTTAAACTGTGGTGTCAGAGAAGACTCTTGAGAGTTCCTTGGACTGAGGAGATCAAACCAGTCAATCCTAAAGGAAATAAACCCTGAATATTCATTGAAAGGACTGATGCTGAAGCTTCCACACTTTGGCCATCTGATGCCAAGAGCCAACTCATCGGAAAAAACCCTGATGCTGGGGAAGATTGAAAGCAAGAGGAGAAGGGAACGACAGAGGATGAGAAGGTTGGATGGCATCACTGACTCAATGGACATGAGTTTGAGCAAGCTCCGGGTGATGGTGAAGGACAGGAAAGCCTGGCGTGCTGCAGTCCATGGGGTTGCAGAGAGTCAGACAGGACTGAGGGACTAAAAAACAATAGCAACAAAACTTAGTCTACAGTCCACATCAACAGCAACAACACAAACACAAAGAAGAGCACAGTTCCTTAGCTTTAGCTGTAATACATAAAGCAAAAGGAACAATGACTCTTTCAGAATATGCCTGGGCGCTAAATCATATCAACCGAAGCTGTGCCCCCCCACTCACAAGAGACAGTTTATAAGGGATAACAATTAAGTTTCAAAGCCTAAATGAATTAGTGAAAAATGCTTCTAGAGTTCAGTATGCCCCGAAGCAGATTTCAAGTCCAATGGAAGGCTGTGTTAAAATTATGAGTCATTTATAATTAAGCTAACTTACTAAAATCACACTGTTCTTTAAGATGCAGCTATTTTCAGAGAAATTCTGATGGTATGCTCCAAACTGAAGGGGAAAACAAAGGATCTAGAACTCTGGAAGTAAAAAATATTTTAATTAGATCGCTAGCTTATATATGATTTTAATGTCATTATTATGAAAGAATCTCAACAATCATTCTAAGGAATATTATGGTAGTACTGAAAAGATCACAAACTTAGGGAGCTCTGAATTGTACCTTTCCATTTAGCGCCTCTTCTTCACTCTCCTCTTCTCACTCTCCTTCTTCACTCACCTGCAGCCCCTCTGCAGGGGAGGGTGTCCTCTCCATCCCCGTGCGCTTGCCTCCTTACTCAGGCCTCAGTCCTCACGTGTCCTCCAGGAAGGGCCCTCCCTCCCCACCACTGTCACATTACCCTGCTTTATTTTCTTCAATACAATTGTCTGAAAGTATCCTTTTTAAAAATCATGTACACATTTACCATCTATTTCTCCCCACATCCGTGACTACAAATGCAAATGTTACTCGCTCAGTCGTGTCCAACTCTTTCCGACTCCATGGACTGTAGCTCACTAGGCTCCTCTGTCCGCAGAATTCTCCAGGCAAGAATACTGGAGTGGGTAGCCATTCTCTTCTCCAGGAGATCGAACCCAGGTCTCCCGCATTGTAGGCAGACACTTTACCATCTGAGCCACCAGGGAAGCCACATCATATAGCCAACCCTTATATTACATGTTATCTCCTCCAGAGCCAGAAAAGAAAAATCACTAGTTTAGTTTGTAGGGCTGCTTGTTAAAGAGGAAGGAAGTTTATTTCTAAGAGACTCTTCCCTTGTGGACCACAGATGTTTAATTTGGAGTTTTGGAAAAATTTTTCAATGGTATACTATAGGATACCAACTCACGGAATTTTAATATATATTACACACAAACTGGTTCTGTAAGCAAGTAAGCTGTGAAGTGGTGAGTCAAACGTATTTCTCTATCATGAGAATTCTCAGAACCCTTAACACACTGGCATGTACTACGTGTAATACATCACCATGTGTACGTGTACTACAAAGTTAAATGAGGCAAATTCAGGCTCAAGTGTTTCTGGAACTTATTTGATCGTGGACTGTTTTATCAGAGGCTATCTTTTCAGTCCTCTGTTCCTGCAAAATACATCAGGAAGTGCTGCAGCTAACAAAAAACAAAAAAATTATGTTTATCAAAACAGTACACGTATATTCCTTAGGTCAAATAGTACCCACAAGGGTTCATGATGAAGCAGATCAGTGCCTCACTCAGTGCTCCCCATCTTTCTGTCCTTTTTTTTTTTTTTTTAAACCACATCAGGCAGCATGCAAGGTCTTAGTTCCTAGCTGCTGCCTGCTGCCGCCAAGTCACTTCAGTCGTGTCCGACTCTGTGTGACCCCATAGACGGCAGCCCACCAGGCTCCCCCGTCCCTGGGATTCTCCAGGCAAGAACACTGGAGTGGGTTGCCATTTCTTTCTCC
Organism: Bos indicus x Bos taurus; assembly: GCF_003369695.1. Taxonomy (NCBI): domain Eukaryota; kingdom Metazoa; phylum Chordata; class Mammalia; order Artiodactyla; family Bovidae; genus Bos; species Bos indicus x Bos taurus. The sequence continues at coordinate 42,435,518 of NC_040098.1, read as the reverse complement.
AATGCACGAAAGTGAAAAGTGAAAGTGAAGTCGCTCAGTCGTGTCTAACTCTTAGCGACCCCATGGACTGCAGCCTAACTTGCTCCTCCCTCCATGGGATTTTCCAGGCAAGAGTCCTGGAGTGGGATGCCATTGCCTTCTCCGTTAGTTCCAGACCAGGGATCAAACTGACGCCCCCTGCACTGGAAGAGCAGACTCTCAACCACTGGACTATAAGGGAAGTCCCTGTCCTGCTTTTTTGAAAGCAGCTACAGTCAGTTCTTCCAGTATTTACCTCATTTTTTCTAAAGAACATGTCAACACTGATATTTATTCATTTTTTCCCATTTTAAATATTGCTTACTGATTTCCTGCTGTGAAAGCTGAGGATTAGCTTCCTTCAACCCCTCCCATCCCTCCACACAAACATGCCTCCACTGCATCTTCCCAATAACCTACAATTCTGGCTTGACTCCATATGCCATACTTAATTATTATCAGAATATATATATATATGTATAAAATCTATAACTGAGCCATGTACTGTATCATTTCTTTTCTTGTAAAATTGCATTTTCTTAGTGTTAAGAGTCATCTTATTTGCTTAGTTTTTTAGAAAACATTCCTATCACTAATACATAATCAAACTCTCCAATCAGAGCTTATAAACCCAGCTCAACGTGCTCACACACACTAGACAGTCTCCCCTGGAAAACACTGCTCCTGGAATCCTCTGGGGGATCTTCCTGCTTCTGTCTGGGCTGCTCTCCAGACCCGCTGAAGCTTTTCTTCACCATCATCCGAGGAATTCTGTTTCTCTAGAACTGGACACATCCGCTAAGAGCAGCTCGTCTCTCTTCCACACTCCGTCTTCCTTCTTACTGGTTTATTCCCTAATTTGTAGAGCGTATCCTCTGGCCACTTCCTGATAAAGTCTGCACATGAGCTAAACTGGAGCCCCTTGTATGTCTGGAAGTTACTATTTCTTCACACTGACTGAAACTTTAGCTAAGTAAATAAAATGAAAGGGAAAGTTGCTCAGTCGTATCCAACTCCTTGTGACCCCATGGACTATACAGTCCATGGAATTCTCCAGGCCAGAATACTGGAGTGGGTATTCTGGAGATCCAGAATACTGGAGTGGGTGATACTGGAGATCCAGAGGATCTTCTCAACCCAGGAATCAAACCCAGGTCTCTCCCCTTGCAAGCGGATTCTTTACCAGCTGAGCCACAAGGGAAGCCCAAGGATACTGGAGTGGGTAGCCTATCCCTTCTCCAGCAGATCTTCCTGATCCAGGAATCGAACCGGGGTAAGTAAACATACAGTAAAAATCATTTTCTACTTACGGGGTTGCTGCGGAAAAGCTGCAGTTCCTTAGGACCTTTAGGAAGGCTTTCATGATTTTTCACCCTGACCCTAGTGCAGTGTACAAAAGCACGTCCTGAAGACGGCTCTCTCCCCACTCATTACGTCCTTGCTGGACCCTTTCCAACTCAGTCATATCCTTCCGTTCTGAACAATTTTCTTGTATTATTACTTCTTTAGTGAATTTGTCTCCTCTTTTTCTCTTCCCTTTCTTTCTCAAGCTCCTAGTATATAGGACTTAAAAATTAACTCTCCAATTTTCTAAGCATTCTCAGCTTTTCTCAGTCTTTTTGTTCTTGCATGTAAAAGTTTACATTATCTTTTGTTCTTTTAAAACAACTTTATTTTTTAATTATTTATTTTTGACTGCAGTGGGTCTTCGCGGCTGGGTGCAGGTTTTCTCTAGTCGTAGCGAGAAGGGGACCACGCTTCGTTTCAGGGTGTGGGCTTCTCACTGGGGTGGCTTCTCTCGATGTGGAGCACAGGCTCTAGGTGCGCGGGCTTCAGTAGTGTGACTCCCCAGTTCTAGAGTGCCGGCTCAGTGGTTGTGGCACGGGCTTAGTTGCTCCATGGCACGTGGAATCTTCCTGTACTAGGGATTGAACCCGTGTCCCCTGCACTGACAGGTGGATTCTTATCCATTGTACCACCAGGGAAGTCGTAACATCGTCTTTTAATGCTTCACTTAAAGCCTTCTACTTCTACAATCACGTATTTGATGCCCAAGAGCTTTCTTGTTCTCTAATTATCCCTTCTCTAGAGCATCCTGTTTGTGCCTCATAAATGCAAAATGGTCTCCTGTAAGATACACCTGAGGTTATTAATTAGTTTTTGTTCTTAAGTTTTCTTCTGCTCCCATCACAGTATCCCATTCCTCTGTGGGTCTTTAAAAATAATTACTATTTTTAATTTATTTTGGCCCTGTTCGTTTTGGAACCTTTCTTCAATTGGGTATACTCGTTAGCTGAGCATTCATACTTAAGAGTGAGGCACCGCCAGGCTGATGAGAAGCATACAGAGGTGTGGGGCCCATCGTCAGGGGCGCTAGGGTGCAGACCCAGCGTTTCATCAGAGGCTCCCAGTGTCCATCCCTGCAGCTCCTTTCTCGCAGGCTGGTCAGGCTCTCAGATGACCTCTCCAATTCTCTGCCCAGGGGAGACAAGTCTGACTGCCAGGGTTCTGGGAGGCACCAGAAAGAGGCCTAACGAATGATGTAATCTTTTAAGAAGTCTTTCAAATGCTAGTCAAGAAAAGTTTTACAACAGGATAGAGGAAAGCAAATGGCTTGCCCCAGAGCACAGAATCAGTAGCCAATGGAGCCGGGACTGGCGTCTTCTGATTCTATCAACAGTACTCTCTTTCTGTGACACCACCCCAGATCTAAAATGATATTTCCGTTACGTGACACATGTTAAGACTTGCCCAGTCCACTCTGGCTTTTACTTAAATTACAGATGAGGCTGTTCTCCAAACACTTACTTTTCATTTTGTAACATATAAACTATAATGTACTAATGTATCTAATATATCTAAGTCACTGGGTGAGAGTGAAGAAAAGAACGACAAATAAAATTTCAGTGTTCCAAATCTTATTACCCATCTCCAGCTCTGGTTCGCCAGTGTTCCAAATCTCATTACCCATCTCTGGCTCACCCAGTGAAAACAGTGACCACGATGCCCACTGTGGCAGGGCATGCACTGCGTCTGGTAACGGCTGCCTCACAGACTCCTCACCACGACTCCAGGAGGCGGGGACACTGTCATGGTCACTGTAAGCTACACACATTGAGGCTAAGAGATTCAATAACTTCCTGAAGGTCTCATGCACAGTATGTGACAAAGCTGAGCGCCTTTCCAGTCAGCACTCAGGTTCCTTTTCCTCCTGCTCTAAAGGAAAGACAAGAAAAGGAAGCAAAGGGAAAAGGCCACCCAGGATCTGCCGCTTGGAGGACACGAGGTCAGGGGTTCTCCTCTCTCGGACGTTCTGTCTGTTGCACTGCTCCCTCCACCGTTGATCCCATACTCAGCTTTTCAGAACTCATCTCCATAAAACGGCAACTGATAGTGATACCAACAAAACCAAACCAAGCAAAACATGTTTGGAAAGCTCATTAAAGAGCTTTACCTGAAACCCCCGTCTTTTATCACCCCAAACTTATAAAGAGTAGCGTGTAAGGTTCTGTGGGAAACTTTGAGATTGCACATGAGTATCGGGGCCAATTTCCCAAACTCACCTCTTATTTTTCTTGTAATTTTCCAGTTGCTGGGACTGCATATGTTTGTGTCTCTCTAATTCACACTGTCCACATAAATCCTCCAGATTCAGCAGGTGGTTTTCTACCTCCTCAAAACTAGCCTCTAAATGAGCTGAAAGTATACAAGGTCAAAAGAAGAAATGAACGTCAAAAAGCAGAATCCTTGATCATGGAGAAAAGAAAAAGTGTCTAGAAGTTAAAAGTTTGAACTGTTGAGATTATTTTGCATTTATTTAAAAATTTTATTAAACTTTCTTGAAGCAAAATGTACCAACATTAAAATATATTTCAAATTATCTTGAGTATATTTTTATATCTCGAACATTTTTAAAACACAACTTCACAAAATACTTTACACTTCATTAACCAGTATAGGGAAACAGAGTGTCTTGATTAATCTGATGTTGATATCCTAATGATCACATATACCACACATGAATAATCAATTTCCAAATAATAAGAGTATATCAAAATATAATTAACACAAATTATACCAAACATAATTTAATATTTGAGATTTCAAGTTACTTTAGCATTGTTTTGCCTTGAACATGATATACATAAACCTCCAAGGCACTGAACACTCAGGAAGCATCGCTCACTGTCCGCTGGTCTTTCAACCACTCCACACTGCCTCTAGGCCACAGAACTCGGCACATGGAGATCCTCTGTCAAATCCTTCATTTAAAACAGTGAAGTCACAGCCTGCAGAGATTACTTCAGTAATCTGTGTCCTGCCCAAGGTCACCTAGCTAGTGATGAGCAGTCAGGGATCAAAACTGAGTCTCTCTTTCACACAATGATTTCCAGTTGATAGGTGCTTAAGTAAACCAAGATTTCACGGCTGTAGGGGTGAGGACCAGTTGTTTTCTTAGACAACAGAAAAGTTTTAGGGGTCAAAGGTTTTAGACCTCAGACAGCATCATGGCCATCTACCAGGCACTCGCCACACGTCCCAGACGCTGGGACACAAGGATGAAAAAGAGAAACCGCGTGCTCAGAGGGCTCAGAGTGGAGGGAGGCGCGTTTCAGAGACAACACAGCCTGACAGGGGTGAGGGCCTGTGAAAACCAGAGGAGAGGCATCTGCCATAGACGGGTGAGTGTGAGGCTCGGCGAGAATGTGTGTCACGGGGGTCGGGGCGGGGGAGCAAGCTGGCTGTGCTGCTTTGCAGCCTCAGTTTCATTCAAACAGCTAAGATTCAAGGGCGCTGGGTCTAATTCCTTCCCTTAGCTGCTAGATTGCCATGTGACTTTCTAAGTTCGTTTCTGTAGCACCAACACAAGGAGCAAGTTTCAAATTCCATGGATAGAGGAGCCTGGTGGGCTACGGTCCATGGGATCGCAGAGAGTCAGACGTGACCGAGCGACCAACACTTTCACTTTTTCTTTTCCGGAATTTCAACTTGTAGTTTTAGGTTTCCTGCTAAGTCACTTCAGTCATGTCCGACTCTCTGTGACCCCATAGATGGCAGCCCACCAGGCTCCCCCGTCCCTGGGATTCTCCAGGCAAGAACACTGGAGTGGGTTGCCATTTCCTTCTCCAATGCAGGAAAGTGAAAAGTGAAAGTGAAGTTGCTCAGTCATATCCAACTCTTAGCAACTGCATGGACTGCAGCCCACCAGGCTCCTCCATCCATGGGATTTTCCAGGCAAGAGTACTGGAGTGGGGTGCCATTAGGTTTACTAAGATGCAAATTTTGCCTGTTTTAAATGAATTTGTTTGACCCACAGATATTAAATCCAGAAACATAAAAAAAAATTTTTTTAGCCACATGGTATGGCACACGGGACCTTAGTTCCCCAGTGAGAATCACTCAGTTGTGTCCGACTTTGCGACCCCATGGACTATACAGTCCATGGAATTCTCCAGGCCAGGATACTGAGCGGGGAGCCTTTCCCTTCTCCAGGGGATCTTCCCAACCCAGGGTCGAACCCAGGTCTCCTGCATTGCAGGTGGATTCCTTACCAGCTGAGCCACAAAGGAAGCCCTTAAACTTCGGGGAAAGTGAAGTTCCCTTCACTCAGTTCCCCAAACAAAGATCAAACCCGCACCCCCTGAGTTGGAAGGCAGAGTCTTAATCACTGGACTACCAGGGAACTCCCCACATTTTTAATACCCTAAATTTTAGCTCTACTAAATATCTGTGCTTTTGTATTTGGTAGGGTCTAGGGCTTAAAAAGACATGGATTTAGGAGGAAAAATTAAATTTTATTAAAAAGTTAAAATGTGGCAAGTAGTTTAGCACTTCTCTTCAAGAACATTTTAGGTAATGACTTTTAACATAATTGATATATCACTGTAGATCAGTGTAAGTCTGGAAGACTGATAATGCAGTTCATAACAGTTTTGAATCTGTCTTCAGGGGTCGCATACAACAGCTATTACCTGTGACTATGGAAAGCCTAACCTGAAACAGCAAAAATCTAAGTTTTAATCAATGAAAAATTACATCTAAGATTTTCAGAAATGTCATCAATGATACCTGAGGAATATATATATGGAAAGGAGAACAGGAAAAATGGTGTTAATGTATCAGTTGCTGTACAGATTATTTTTTGTTATTATATTAAATGGAAAAACGAGTGGGAGCCTCAGCCTGGATGCTCGTGCTACTGGCCCTGAAGAAGGAGTGTTCAGCTCACTCTGTTAGAACTAGTTTGACAGGGTCTTACAAGACGATCATAGCTAACAGGATTATTTAAAGGCTATTTCACTTTGATTAGTGATAAGAACTAGAAATAATTACATTTAATACAGAATCCATTTAGCTCTAAGCGACTTGGTCCCTTTAGCATCACGCATGTTATCCTCAGCATGCAGGGGGCTGGGTAACAGAGGGGCTTTGACGTACAGGCCAGCAGTGTGTCCCTGTGCTGGACGGCAACCTGAGGCTTAACGTGCTCGGGAGAGTCCGGGGTCACGTTACGGCTCCTGCCCAACTCCCAGTTCTCCCCTTCACAAGTTTCAAAGGCTCCTGAGGACTTACAGTTTAACTCCCTACCTGAGCATTCAGGGACCTCCCACTCCCTGCTCAGAGACTACTTTTCCAGCCTCACCACCACCCTCCTTCACGACCGCTCATCACTCCGAGGAGGGTCCCGTGTGTGCCTGCCTGTCCTGAGGGGTCTTTGCTTCCCCCCTCCCCAACCCCACATCTCCCTGGCAGGTTCAGGTCAGAGCTCTCTCTCCCTCATCTGTGCTTCCATTGGCCCATGAACCCTGCCCAGGACTCCTACTCTGACATTATGCCACTATTTTGTACTCTTATCTTTCTCAGCATTCTGTAAATACCTTAAGGGTAAAGACTACATCTTTGCAACATCCAGTCCCATCACTTCATGGGAAATAGAAGGGGACAAAGTAGAAGCAGTAACCGATTTCATTTTCTTGGGCTCCAAAGTCACTGCAGATGATGACTGCAGCCACAAAATTAAAAGATGCTTGCTCCTTAGAAGAAAAGCTAGAACAAACCTAGACAGTATATTAAAAAGCAGAGACATTACTTTACCAACAAAGGTCCGTCTAGCCAAAGCTATGGTTTTTCCAGTGATCATGTATGGATGTGACAGTTGGACTATAAGGAAAGCTGAGCACTGAAGAATTGATGCTTTTGAACTGTGATGTTGGAAAAGACTCTTGAGAGTCCCTTGGACTGCAAGGAGATCAAACCAATCAATCTTAAAGGAAATCAGTCCTGAATATTCACTGGAAGGACTGATGCTGAAGCTGAAGCTCCATACTTTGGTCACCTGATGCAGACTCTGATGCTGGGAAAATTGAGGGCAGCAGGAGAAGGGGGCGACAGAGGATGAGATGGTTGGATGGCATCATCGACTCAGTGGACATGAGTTTGAGCAAACTCAGGAGATGGTGAAGGACAGGGAAGCCTGACGTGCTGCAGTCCATGGGGTCACAAAGAGTGGGACCCAAATTAGTGCCTGAACAACAACAAAACATCTGGTCTGCTGAATTCAATTAAGAAGGATTTCTGGAGATACATGATTCTATCACTCTAAAACAAAGAATAATAACCAAGAAAGCAAATCTATGATTCGTATTCATCTAATTTACATATTAGGTTATGCTAAATTTTGTCAATGAGCAAATCAAACATGGGCAGAGAACTCTGAAAACACTGTTATCAGTGTATCAAGTTAGGCCCAGTGAGTTAAAGCAGCAGCAGCCACGGAACCTTTCCATTTTAACTTTTATCAGGCTTGAGGTCATTAATAAAATATGTAAGAACTTCACTGATGAACATGAATTTTCCTCCCTTTTTATATGAAAAACTTTACCAAATGCTCTTTAAATAATAAGCATATATATGGTATGTACTCTGAATATTTTATATTGAATTTAAACAGGCGGAGATTTAATCTCCCCGTCACACCCTGCTCATCTTCTGCTAGGAAACAGTCGCAGATTTGAGTAAATCTGGTAACCAGACTTAGAATGCACGTGCATAAAACACTAGCAGGCCTCCACAGGCACAAAAGTACCTTCACAAGAAGTTCCAGCCTCACCATTTTGCTCACTATAACAACAGTATATGTCTCAGTTAGTGATCGGTGGGGAGGATGGGTGGAATTTTATTGGGAAGGGCCATCTGGGAGAGCCTGACAGCTGTGCAGGAAAGAGCGTCACAAGCCCTCATGTGGAGACCGCCCCAGAGGAAGAGCTGTGCTGTCTGGAATTTTCCTTTGTGCCATTTTCAGATACATACTATGTGCAGTGTGACCACTGACATATGAAGAGTGGAGCAGCACGTTAAAATTCATAACTTCACATTTAATGAGTATTTTCTAGCAAAAATAATTAGCCTCAGGGAACAAAGAAATCCTTGCAAACCCATAGGTCACAGGAGGCCAGGCACTAAAGGACCACAAGAGTCTTCAATGCTTTTGTCACTTTTCGCGTGATAAGGTAATGATGGTGTGGTAACAAGGAACTTTGAAGAGTGCATTAAAAACCATCATGAAACAAATGAGATCTGTGCAGTATATACTAAACCGTGTCGAAAGAGAGCTAATATGTCCCTTGAAGGGTCTAATCTCAGAACATAACCTGGACCATAAGATAATCTGCTTCATGAAACCGTAAAAACTGTGACGGTCTCCTAGCTAGATGCACTCTCAAATTCTGTACAGAGAAAGCAGAACGGCAAAGTATCCGGTCAGGTCAGATTGAAAGAAAGAGGCAAGCAAGCTCAGTACAAGGCTGTCATTATCTTACAGAACTGTGTTATCTGAGAATTAACAGAATCTTCTGTTCTAGATGAAGGTGTCTTTTTAAGTAGGTCATACAAAATAAACTAAGCAACAGAGAATTCAGAAAAGCTCTTAACATTTTAGACTTTAAAAATAGGAATAGGATTAGACCACCCTCTAGTGGACGTTCAGGAGAATTCAATAAACATGTTCCAAACATCTTACCAGTTTCACAGTAAAATGCACAGAACAAGTGTTGTAGGGAAAACCACTAGGCCATACTTTCTTCAGTTTAAGTCTGAATTTTGCAATAGGAGCTCATGATCTGAGTCACAGTCAGCCCCATTAGTGACCTGGATAACCACAGTGGTGTGGTCACTCACCTAGAGCCAGTCATCCTGGAATGTGAAGTCAAGTAGGCATTAGCAAGCATTACTACGAACAAAGCTAGTGCATGTGACGGAATTCCAGCTGAACTATGTCATATCCTAAAAGATGATTCTGTAAAAGTGCTGCACTCAAGATCCCAGCAAATTTGCAAAACTCAGCAGTGGCCCGAGGGCTAGAACAGGTCAGTTTTCATTCTAATCCCAAAGAAGCGCAACGCCGAAGAATGTTCAAACTACCGTACAGTTGCACTCATCTCACACGCTAGCAAAGTAGTGCTCAAAATCCTTCAATCTAGGCTTCAACAGTACGTGAACCAAAAACTTCCAGATGTACATGCTGGATTTTTAAAAAGGCAGAGGAACCAGAGATCAAATTGCCAACATCCGTTGGATCACAGTAAAAGTAAGAGAATTCCAGAAACACATCTATCTCTACTTCATTGACTACGCTAAACCCTTGACTGTGTGGATCACAACAAACTGGAAAATTCTTAAAGAGATGGGAATACCAGACCACCTTACCTGCCTCCCGAGAAACCTGTATTCAGGTCAAGAAACAACTGTTAGAACCCAATGTGGAACAATGGACTGGTTCAAAACTGGGAAAGGAGTACGTCAAGGCTGTCTATTGTCACCCTGCTTGTTTAACTTACATGCAGAGTACATCGTGCAGCTGAGCAACAAGAAAGTGGGTGGGTCAGTCGGTAAAGAATCCACCTGCAACGCAAGAGAGCGTCTGCAATACAGGAGACCCAGGTTTGATCCCTGGGTCAGGAAGATCCCCTGGAGAAGGAAATGGCAACCCACTTCAGTATTCTTACCTGGGAAATTCCATGAACAGAGGAGACTGGCGGGCTACAGTCCATGGGGTCACAAGAGTCGGACATGACTTAGTGCTAAACCAAGAAAGTGTACAGAATCTGGAGGACAATATTCCATTCTATCCTTACACACTATTTTTCAATATACAGAATACTACACTGTTCTCACATTTCACACCAGGGTTTTGTACTCTTAACTACTGTGTTCAGTTCAGTCGCTCAGTCATGTCTGACTCTTTGTGACTCCATGAATTGCAGCACGCCAGGCCTCCCTGTCTATCACCAACTCCCGGAGTTCACTCAGACTCACGTCCATTGAGTCGGTGATGCCATCAGCCATCTCATCCTCCGTCGTCCCCTTCTCCTCCTGCCCCCAATCCCTCCCAGCATCAGGGTCTTTTCCAATGAGTCAACTCTTCTCATGAGGTGGCCAAAGTATCAGAGTTTCAGCCTCAACATCAGTCCTTCCAATGAACACCCAGGACTGGTTTCCTTCAGAATGGACTGGTTGGATCTCCTTGCAGTCCCAGGGACTATCAAGAGTCTTCTCCAGCACCACAATTCAAAAGCATCAATTCTTAAGCGCTCAGCTTTCTTCACAGTCCAACTCTCACATCCATACATGACCACTGGAAAAACCATAGCCTTGACTAGACGAACCTTTGTTGGCAAAGTAATGTCTCTGCTTTTTAATATGCTATCTAGGTTGGTCGTAACTTTCCTTCCAAGGAGTAAGCATCTTTTAATTCCATGGCTGCAATCACCATCTGCAGTGATTTTGGAGCCCAAAAAAATAAAGTCTGACACTGTTTCCACTGTTTCCCCATCTATTTCCCATGAAGTGATGGGACCAGATGCCATGATCTTCGTTTTCTGAATGTTGAGCTTTAAGCCAACTTTTTCACTCTCCACCTTCACTTTCATCAAGAGGCTTTTGAGTTCCTCTTCACTTTCTGCCATAAGGGTGGTGTCATCTGCATATCTGAGGTTATTGAGATTTCTCCCGGCAATCTTGATTCCAGCTTGTGCTTCTTCCAGCCCAGCGTTTCTCATGATGTACTCTGCATAGAAGTTAAATAAGTAGGGTGACAATATACAGCCTTGACAGACTCCTTTTCCTATTTGGAACCAGTCTGTTGTTCCATGTCCAGTTCTAACTGTTGCTTCCTGACCTGCATATAGGTTTCCCAAGAGGCAGGTCAGGTGGTCTGGTATTCCCATCTCTTTCAGAATTTTCCACAGTTTATTGGATTCACACAGTCAAAGGCTTTGGCATAGCCAGTAAAGCAGAAATAGATGTTTTTCTGGAACTCTCTTGCTTTTTCGATGATCCAGCGGATGTTGGCAATTTGATCTCTGGTTCCTCTGCCTTTTCTAAAACCAGCTTGAACATCTGGAAGTTCATGGTTCATATATTGCTAAAGCCTGGCTTGGTGAATTTTGAGCATTACTTTACTAGTGAGTGAGATGAGTGCAATTGTGTGGTAGTTTGAGCATTCTTTGGCATTGCCTTTCTTTGGGATTGGAATGAAAACTGACCTTTTCCAGTGCAGGACAAGCTAAATTGTGTAACATCCATCCAAATCCTCTCATCAAAGACAATGGTTTTGTAAATCTGCAAAGGCCAGAGAGACTCCCAGGAGAAAGTGAGCATCCTGGCGGCAGCTGCCTGGTCTTGTCCACTGCTGTGTCCCCTCAGCCCACAAATGGTGCACGGGACTCACAGACGCCTATCACGTACCAGGCACTCTCCCCTCACTAGGGGCCCTCCAGCTACCTGGTGAAGCAGGTTCTCTCATCTTCAATCCTAAAAGCAAAGAAACTAAAGCTTAGAGCAGTCAGGAAACCTGCACAGAGTCTCACAGTTAGGAAGCTGGGGAACTGCGGTCCAAACCCAGATCTGAAAGTCAGTTCACAGCCCGTCTTTCCCAATTCCCGGCATACCTTTATTATCTCTTTTTTTTAAATGACAAGCCTCACCAGTGATGATCTATTACACAGGCTTTGTAAGTTGGATGGATCACATCCCATTAAAAAAACAACATGAGTGGATTATCTGTTCTTATTTAATTCCTGAGGGAGCGTGTAATCAGTAGTCATATTTATTAAGCCACAGGATAGCACAGCTAAAAGCATCATCAAAGGTCCAAATTGCTCACATCATATTAATCCCTTAGTCTTTAATAAGAGCAAGGCAAGACTAAAAGAGTTAAGTGGCCTCAGAAATACAGGGACTGAATGGATATGGTATTAGATTTGGGAGTGAAAGGGTAAAAAGTTCAGAGAAGAGAATCTTGTGACTACATATAGATTAGTTACTATTTTCTTCTAAGTAATTTTTATTTTTCATTATTGCTTGATTAAGCTTTGTAATACTATATCAAAGTAATTAGGTAATAACAAAGAGCATTCTGAGACTACCCCCCAAAAGGGAAGCTATCAGGGTTTCCCTAGTGATTCAGTTGGTAAAGAATCTGCCTGCAATGCAGGAGACCCCAGTTTGAATCCCAGGTCAGGAAGATCGCTGGAGAAGTGATAGGCTACCCACTACAGTATTCTTGGGCTTCCTTGGTGGCTCAGCTGGTAAAGAATCCGCCCGCCACGCGGGAGACCTGGGTTCCATCCCTGGGTTGGGAAGATCCCCTGGAGAAGGGAAAGGCTACCCACTCTGTATGTTGGCCTGGAGAATTCCATGAACTGTATAGTCCATGGGGTCGCAAAGAGTTAGACACGACTGAGCGACTTTCACTTCACCCCCAAAATAAAGAAATCCACAGTTTATGGGCAAGCATTAAAACCAAATGATTCAAATTTCTAAGAATGGTGCATAATCTCATTAAAATGAATTCATGAAATACGTTAATAATATAGACATGCACTTATACAAGCCAGCAAATTTGGCTTCCAAATGTTTTCCTCAGGCAACGGCAACAGCAGAAATAAACAGATGGGTCTAGATCAAAGTATAAAGACACCTGTACAGCCAAGGAAACCATCAACAAATGAAATGGCAACCTCCTGAATGGGAGAAGATACTGCAGATGATATACATGATAAGCAGTTAATATCCAAAATAAATAAAGAACTCACACAACTCAAAAACAAAACAAACAAAACAAACAATCCGATTAAAAAAATCGGCAAAGGACCTGAATAAACATTTTCCCAAGGACCTGAAAAAACAGATACTTGAAGAGATGCTCGACATGGCTAAGCATCAGGAAAATGCAGATCAAAGCCACAGCATCACCTCACACCTGTCAGAATGGTTATTACTAAAAGACAGCAAGGGCTGGCAAGGGGCCCTCGGGCACCGTTGGTGGGAATGTAATTTGGTATAGCCCCCACTATGGAGAACAATATGGAAGTTCCTTGAAAAATCAAAAGTAGAACTACCATATGATCCAGCTACTCTACTCCTTGGTATTTATCCAAAGAAAATGAAAACACGCACGAGGAAAGAGACACGTGCCCCCGCCATGGTCCCTGCAGCATTTTAGTTACAACAGCCAAAACATGGAAGGAAACCGAAACGTCCCTCAGCAGAGGAATGGGTAAAAGAGATGTGGTACATACATTCAACGGAATGTTACTCAGAAACACACAAAATGAAATAACGCCGTTCACAACGACATGGATAGACCCAGGGGGTAATATGTTATGTGGAGTAACTGAGAAAAACAAGGACCATATGATTTCACTTGTATATGAAATCTAAAGAACAAAACAGAAAAAGACTCGCCGGTACAGAGAACAAAGTGGTGGTCGCCAGAGGGGAGGGCGGTGGGGCAGCTGGATGAAGCGGGTGAGGGAGACTAGGAGGCACAAACGTCCAATATAGAGCAGCTCATGGGGCGCAATTCACAGTAAAAGGAATGTCCATAACATTATAATAACTGTGTATGGTGGCAGATGGCTACTAGACATAAAGTGGTGATCAATTCATAATGTATATAAAGGGTGAAAAAAGGGAAAGTTACTCAGTCATGTCGGACTCTTTGCAACCCCATGGGATAGACAGTCCCTGGAATTCTCTAGGCCAGAATGCTGGAGTGGGTAGCCTTTCCCTTCTCCAAGGGATCCTCCCAACCCAGGGAATGAATCCAGGTCTCCAGCATTGTAGGCGTATTCTTTACCAGCTGAGCCACCAGGGAAGCCCAAGAATACTGGAGTGAGTAGCCTATCCCTTCTCCAGAGGATCTTCCTGACCCAGGAATTGAACCAGGGTCAATCGCTATAAAACACAATGTACACACAGTGTACGTAAGTGTCCAGGTGTGCACACAGTGTACGTAAGTGCTCAGGTGTGCACACAGTGTACGTAAGTGTCCGGGTGTACTATGTTGTACGCCTGAAACTAATATAATATTGCAGGTCAACTATACCACCATGAAAAATAAGAATTAAATTATTTGGAAGTGACTGTCAAGACTGATACTTCTGCTTTAATTTAATTTGCTTTAATTTAGCTTTAATTTGCTTTTGGTGGCCGATATTCTCAGATTAGTAAAGACAGAACTCAGGTGAGCATTTGGGAAACTCGTTGCATTCATTTAAAAAGTCAAAATTCAGTTTCTGAAGATGGTATCACATCACTAAACATCACTTCTTCAGGATAGTAGAATCCTAATTGAGAAGGAAAATACACTATATTATATCTTAAGTAGATTTAACTATGAGAATAATTAGAACTGAGGCCAAATGCATTTAATCAGCAGAGTGGCATCAAACAAATAATATTTATAATCAGAATTTACTCTCAGCTGGAAAGGAAAGCAGGATAGTATCATAGGTGGATGTCTCTGCAAAGAAATACACAACCATTGAAAAAAAAAGACTCAAAGAGATACAGGAAGAGATGCTGAACAGAAAATGGCTAAAAGGAATATTCCCCCAGTGTCTTGGAGGCTTTTTCTGTCAGTTATCAAAGGCTTGAGAAGGACCATTCCTATACCTACAAGAGGGAAATAAAGCCAGAGGGCTTTCCTCCTAAACCCAGAGTCTCTTTTCCCCAACCCTGCTTTCAGAAATAACAGAACACTGATACCAGGGCTTCAAGAACGCGGGTCATGGGGTCTGCTGACAGGTGCCACTCCAAACGCCTCGTCCTCCACTGAGCACGTCATCACCGCGGCTGGGACCCTGGATGCACACCTACTGTGTGTGACCCTGAGCAAATCTCCACCCCTCCAAGCCCAATTTGCCTAAGCTGTAAAGTGGGATAACAACAGCTACTTCTGCAGGGATCTTGTGAGGAGTGTAAATAATGTCTGTAAATCACCTAACCATCTCCGACATATAGTGGGCGCTACAATCGTTAGCTATCATCATCACCAGCGGATTCCACATACCAAGGATCACCAGCGGCATTCCACATACCAAGGATCACCAGCGGCATTCCACATACCAAGGATCACCAGCGGCATTCCACATACCAAGGGGCTCATTTTATTCACACACACAAGTTTTATGCTTCGCTAATTACTTGCTTTGTAAACCAGCTCTGTTTTGCTTTTAAAAATGTAGTATTGAAGAAAGGAAGAGATGATGGGGTAGCTTTACACCTTCTTACTTATTAAGACTCAGGTTATTAGCTCAAGAAATTCATCTCCTATGTAGGTAGCCCCTACCTCTTACTTCACTAAGATCTTAAGCTTGGTTAGAAAATAATAAGCCAGAATGTTATACTATGATGTGGCACTGTCTAGGATAAAAGTCAATTTTCTGAATATAAGCCCAAGAAACAAATATCAGCATGATTCATCCCAATAAAAACAAAAAATAAATATATAATCTTCCACAAGGTATAAAGTTAGCCAAACAGGTACCCTCATTTAATTGTATCTGTTTAATCTTTTATCAGTTTAAGGAGAAAAAAAGAGCATACTTCAAGACATGAAGCTCTGAACAAACCCAGTATTAAAAGCAACAACTTCCAGAGCACAGCCGTTAGTCATAACAAAGCCACCATAACCCCTTCCATTTCCCACGTTTACACTTTTAAACAGAGACCTAAAGTCAGAAAGACAGCCCCGAGTCACTTTAAGAATCAAGAAAAGTATGTTTTCTGAGCAGATCGGAGGCAGAAAAAGGTAGTGGTGTATTTTAAAAATCATTTCCACATTTTAAATCATCGCTTTTTTGTCAAATCATCAATTAATCAGAATATGAAATTAATTGGAACCATTTCCCTCCAAATCCTGTTAAGCAATAAGATTAATGTATTCTTAGAAAGCTTTGGAGTCACGCCAAATTATTTTCCTTCCTAGAAGCAGAGTCTAGAGGCAAACGGGGAACTTACTCAGACTTGCCGTCAGGGATTCTAAGTCTGCGATGAGGCCTGGAAGCTGCTGAAGCTGCTGCTGCAGGTCCCGGAGGCTCGCCTGCTTCTTCTCCCAGTGCACGGAGAGCATGACCACCTCGCTGTCCACCCGCTGCAAACGGAAGGGGAGGGTCAGGCCCACAGGACTGCAGACACAGAGGTCAGACCGGCGTAATGAGAGCCAGCCCGTGTTATCTTTAAAAACCCTTCTACTGGGGTACAGACAACACAATACTCTGAGGAGACTGGCGTTGTTTTCTTTCTTAGAAAAGAACCACCTTAATATCCAGTGCAGAAAAACCTCAAATTACGGGTTGTATCGGTGCATCTTAACCCGGCAAAGAGAAAGTTGAGCCATGACCTTAGAAGTCACTTCTAACTACACCCTGTTTCTAAGTAAACCATGTATTTGCACAATTCAAATCTAGAAAAAATAAAACAGAAAACAGCCACTAACAACTGAAAAGAAAACAAACAAAAACAAACCCCAGACATAATGAATGGGTAATTATTTGCCTTACAAAAGGACTTCTTTTGAAAGAAAAGTTCCCTAATGCATTTAGAATATACCATGATTCAGTTTCCATTTAAACAGGAACGTTCACTGAATAAAGCAAGATAAATGGTACTTGTATACGAAGGAATCACTGAGGCAACTGAACAATTTCAGAAAAAAAGGAGAACAGGATTTATACTAACAAATTCAGAAGTGAAAGGTTCCTAATAGCAGGGATGCAAGACGCTAGGCTAGCCTAAAATAATTCTGACTTCTTTTCCAGAAGACTTAAGCAGTTTCTCCCAGCCAGTTTTGTTTTGGTCCTAACATGGTGAGAGGGGAAAGGGCCTACGATAAGATTTAGAAGGAGCATAGAGAGGTCATCTTTTGAAAACATCATTAGTGATGAGTAGGAAGTGTGGAAGATTCCCGCATTTTGTACAATAAAGACTGCAAAATTCATTATATAACAAAAGTAAGTATATCTGAACTTTATCTGTAAAATATAAAGTTTTAATATAAGAGTTCACAGTTAAGTTATATAAAAAAAGGACAATTTACACAACGTATGATGTTTCAAGAGTTGAAACACAAATACAACTGATTTTTACTGAATCTCACTAAAGAAAGATCTTTCAGAGGAATAAAAGTATCAAAATAAGATACAAAATTATTTGCACTGTTTTAGCTTCTACATTTTAATATTCCAGGAATTCACAACATTGAAATAAAAACAATAAAGAGATCAGAAAGCTGTCCTGTTTCCTCACTTTATCCCCACCTCACCCCTCTCGCGGTTGTCAGTCAGTCCACGTTGGAGGGGTAACACACACGGCCTCACACACAAGCCTCAGCTGAGCTGCAGCGGTGACACCGAGTGCTGCTCCAGGGGCATGATCATCAATTCTGCATGCTTAAAAATGCCTGTGCCAGCCAGCTTTATAAAGATCCCAGAGAGCAGTTTAAAAAGTACTGAGCATTGCTAACAGATTAATGTGGCTAATACAGCCTCTCTGTGATGCAACAGTAAGAAAATTAGGGCTTGAAATAACAACCCCTGCCCATAGGATTCATCTGTAATATCCAACGAGCTCCTACTGAACACCTGCTCTTTGTCTGGCTCTGTTTCAGGCACTGAAGACACTGTGGTGAACAAGAAAGAAAAACAAATTGTGCTTTAGTCTGGAGTAGGTCTCACAAATTCTCTAAGCCTCAGTTTTTAAACACTAATAAAAGAAAAACTAATTGCACAGGGCTGACGACGATAAACGGTATTTTTCCTGGTACATGGCGTATCTTTTAAAAAGTTTGTTAAATCTTAATTGCAGTGGTTAATTGTGTTAATAATTTGAAAGATCTAGAATAAACAATTTTTATATACAAATATTATTACTGAAAAGTAAAATGAAACATGAATATTAAAACTTAAGTACAGTATAGTTCATGCCTCCCACAAAATTCAAAATCATATTCTGTATATCTTTAAGTGTACATAAAAAGAATCTATCAAAATACATTCAAATATTACTTTAATTTAAAAGAATGGATGTTGAATGGATTCTCTGAAATCATTGTCAACAATTATGTAATAAGAGCAAAGCATTTTGAGCATTTTCTATGTGCCAGGCCCTGTGTTAAGCAATTCACATTGAACACACAGCAGCCTTGTAAACAGAGCCATGTTACTACATTCATTTCACAGAGGAAGAAACTGAGGTGCAACGAAGACAAGTCACTTTCTCAAGGGCCACACAGGACCTAGATTCAATCCCAGGAATCCGACACTGAAGCCCACACCCTTAATCAATCTTCTCGGGACTGTTTATACAGGGACACAAAGGAAGAAAAGTGAAAAGTAGCAAAAGAAAAGGTTCTGAGAAACTGTACTTTAGCTTTACTTAATAATAAGGAAGGGAGCCATCTTCAGAAGGCCAATTTTTCTCCTCCAAGTAAACAATTCTGAATAAATCCAGATTTAACACCAGAAAATCAAGTTTAAGTAGCAAGACAAACCCACAGTTTGGGCTTGTTCCCAAAGTTACAAATCATCCCGAAAGTCCTTCTGGTGGACACTGAAGTTAGGAGAACAAAGAAAAAGCTGGGACCCAAATGATTTTCAAAATGGGTAATATTGGGGTAATAAAACAATATAAAAACTTTTATATTTGTAAAGAACAGTTCAGCATTTGGGGGGAATGCTTCCCTGATAGCTCAGTTGGTAAAGAATCCGCCTGCAATGAGGGAGACCTGGGTTCGATCCCTGGGTTGTGAAGATCCCCTGCTAAGGGAAAGGCTACCCACTCCAGCACTCTGGCCTGGACAATTCCATGGGTGAGTCCATGCAGTTGCCAAGAGTCGGACACGACTGAGCGACTTTCACTTTCACCTAGTTCATGCGATTTTCAAACAACTCTGTTTGCTAAGCAGGGTAAATGGTGTCATACCATTTTATGTGAGTCAGCTAGAAAGAGAGAGACTCCGTTTATCTGCCCAAGGTCAAAACGTATCACTGCAGAAACCAGGCGTTCCCACACCCAGGCCAGTCCACTCCCCACCAGAAGCACAAGAGATCCAAGCTGGAGTCCAAAGAGAATGAAGCATGCCTGATTCAACCAGCGTACACACCAAGTGGTGAAAGCGTTGTCTTAAGAGAGTTCAATCTGACGGCAAGCAAGTACTTCACAACAATCAAAAGCATAAGCAAATAATGCACTGGGAGTCTAACTTTAGAAAGTTACCCTCAGAATCTAAGCCCTAAGTCACTATCAATTTACGTGTTTATTTACATACTAAGTGAGGGAAAAACAAATCAAAGAACTTGTTAAAAAGAAAATCTTGTAGAAAAAGTCTAGACAACAAAGCTATATTGAACAAACTTTGCTAAAGCAACATTGCTCTAAATTTTAAGACTATAAATAAGAAGGAGCTTTAAAGCAGTTAAGTATAAGATAACTTGTCAAAGAAGACTGAATTATCCTTAAGTATATTTGCCCTGGCAGACTGACATTGACTAAAGGCCACTAATCACTAATGACACACGAGCATGGCCTGACAAAATACACAAGAAAACAGTTTATTAAAGATACACATTTTAAAAATTTCCATATGTCTCAATAATACGTCAGAGATTTAAAATTAACTTTCATTTTTCAATCTGAGAACTGTATTTCTGGAAAACAACAGTGGCACTTTTGATAAGATAGGAGTCTTACAATAAAAAAGTACACAACTAGGAAAATATTATATATTCCCCCCCATATAATAAATTCAGCAACAGAACTTCCAGGAAATTCTTTCTCCAACATATTTTATTATGAAATGCTTCTTACAATCAAAAGAACAACTTTTGTTAAAGCTCCTCTACAGGATACAGTCTTCACTGAACATTGTGGGATTCATCCGTATTGATACACGGAGGTGTAATGGTTCACTAATTTTCACTGCTGCATAGCATTTGATCTTTTTGCAGCATTTCCATGAACAGGGATGGAACCCGGGCCCCCTGCCCTGGGAGCGTGGGGTCAGCCACTGGACCACCAGGGAAGTCCCTGATCCTATAAATAATAATTACTCCACAGGGAGACTTTGGGACTGTCTAAAGTTCCAACAAAACCTGCTATAAACATTCTGGAACAAATCTGGTGCACAGAGGCAACTTTCACAAGTTAGGTTCCAACGTGTCCCAGGTATTGAGCTCCTCACTGCACCCTCCTTCCCCACCGCCCAGTGGCTCAACTGAGCTAGACCTCCCCCAGCCTAGCCACCTCTGACTTCAAGTTCTGTCATCTATTTGTCACACATAATGAACAGATGATACCATACCAATGTTATCCAAGGAGGTGTGAGACATACAACATCACAGGGCAAAGCTGGGGACACAATGCTACAGAAATCTCCCTAGGGGTAGAACTGTGGTTTCGAAAGCTTTGTGGAATTTCAATTTTTACTTCACGCCAGCTCATTTTTCTAATGTCACTGTGCCAATCGATTTATACCCCCTAGTTCTAGCTGTTCCCCATCATGCTGCCGGGGAAGGGAAAACTGTCATCAGTGAGTAATGACTGTCTGCACAGAAAATTCAAGGCTTCTTAAATGCTTGATAATCTAATGAGTGTAAATCTGGGGTTTTAATTTGTATTTCCTTGCCTTCTAATTGATTTTAAACATGTTTTCACATTTACTGGCCACTCATGCTTTTTGTTCAGGGTAATACCCGGTCATACCTCTCGTGTACTTTTTAATGACTTACTGTTCTCTTTTTTTATTAGTGTGCAGAGGTTTTTCATATTTTTTGAACACTAGTCCTCTGTTTTGTGAACTGCTTAACTTTTTCATGGTACTGCTTGATGAACAGAAGATTTGATAAAAATTATCAATATTTTATTTTATGGTTGGTGTTTATTATGCCTTGTTAAAGAAACCTTTCTCTGCCCTGAGATCTTAGCTTTTCCAGTATTTTCTAAAATATGTAGTTTTCCCTTTCACATTTAAATCTGATGGAGCCAAAATCTGAACCAAGATCTCCAGCTTTTATTTAACACTATATTGGAAGTCCTACCCACTATAAAAAGAGATGAAGAAATGAAAAGACTGGTAGGTTTTTGTTTCTTCCCTTCCATCTTCACAAAACTCCCATCCCAGATGCAAATTATCAGAATAAGACAATTTAGTAAGATGACTGACTATGAAATCAAAGTACTGCAAGTCAAATACAGCAGGTTTTGGTAGCTATTAGGACAAAAGTTCCCACTCCAGTACTCTTGCCTGGAAAATCCCATGGACGGAGGAGCCTGGTAGGCCGCAGTCCATGGGGTCGCTAAGAGTCGGACACGACTAAGCGACTTCACTTTCACTTTCATGCATTGGAGAAGGAAATGGCAACCCACTCCAGAGTTCTTGCCTGGAGAATCCCAGGGATGGCGGACCCTGGTGGGCTGCCATCTATGGGGTCACACAGAGTCGGACACGACTGAAGCGACTTAGCAGCAGCAGCGGCAGGACAAAAGTTACCATCTATTAAAAAACTTGCTAAAATGTTTTACTCTGAATTAATTTTATTGAATGTATTTTCTGCATCTGATGATCATATATTTTTCTCTTAATTTGTTAACATGGTCAACTGCATATAAAAGATTTTCTAATGTCAAGCCAACCTTTCAATCCTGGAATAAACCTGTTTGTTTTTTTTTTTAATGCAAGGCTGGATTTAGTTTGTCAACACAGCCATATATAGCAGGTTGTTTCCCAGACAGAACACTGTTTGTTATCATCCAACATTCACAAAGCAAACACAAAGTTCTGGCTCATATTTACATAGGAAAACTTTACATTTAGCTTGATATAGATTTTAAAACAATGTGTGAGAAGATTCTCAAATTAAATTTCAGACAACACTGTCAGAGTATGAGAATCACAAGACACTACGAGGACCCCTCGTGAAGGAGAGGCAGACCCTGCACACTGCGGGCACTGGGGGCCACAGCACTGCACACAAGGCCGCTGTGTGCCAGCCAGAGCACATCGTGAGTTTGGAGGTGGAAGGCTGTGTCTGAAGCACCTGATGTCCCAACAAACTGCTACCATCTATAGGTGTTCTGCTGGTTTTAAACAGAAATATTTAAGAAAGCTGGTGGAGGGCTTGGGGTTGATATGTAACACATAATGACTTTTCCAATTTAGAGTGTGTCAAGTAGGCACAGAACATCTGATTTCCAGAAACAGGCTGCTGAAGTTAAGTGAGAGCTCATACGTCTATTCTGTTTATAGTTTTTGTATCTGCACTCATGACTGGGACTGGACTCCAATTTCACTTTCTCACACTTTGCTTGCTGGGGTTCAGGATCAGTTACTCTAGCCTCGTGCAGTGGCCAGGGCAGCCTCCTCTTGTTTCACTTGCTGCAGGAGTCTATCTAACATTGAGATGGTGGATTCTCTGAAGTCTCATAGAACTCTCCTGTATTACTTGGTGGGCCTGGTGCTTTCCTAGTGAAAAGATTAATTATTAACACTGTTTATTTAGTGGCTATAAGATTATTCAGGATTTGTACTGCTTTTACAATTAGTTTTAGTAAAAATTTCTGGGCTTCCCCATGAGTCACAAAATAAAGAATCTGCCTGCAAGGCAGGAGACCCGGGTTCGATTCCTGGGTTGGAAGGATCCCCTGAAGAAGGGAATGGCTACCCACTCCAGTATTCTTGCCTGGAGAATTCCATGGACAGAGGAGCCTGGAGGGTAGTCTACAGTTCATGGGGTCACAGAGTTGGACACAACTGAGCAACTAAAACTTTAGTAAAAATTTCTAGTATTTTGCCATTTTGCCTCTGTTTTCAAATGTGTTCTAGAGTTGTTCACAAACTCTTTATCTTTTCACTCTCTGCTATAGCTACAGTTGTCTTCTTTAATCCTTAAAACTATTCGTCCTTTTTTCTTAATCAATATAATCAGATAGCTACCATATTTCATTAGTCTTCTAAGAACTCGTGACTTTGTCTAGTGTCTATTGTATTTTTACATTCTATTTCATTTACTTCTCTCATCTTTATCATCTCTTTCATTCTTCCTTCATGATTTATTCTGTTCTCTAATTCTTAAGTTAGATTAGCTCATTGACTTTCAGTCTATTTTTCGTCTATAAAATTTCCCTCTAAGTAGTTTTTGACAACTTACACAATATGTATGTAGTAATTATTGAACCATAAACGATGCATAATATGCATGTTTAATTTGCAAACATATGGATTTTTCAGAATTCTTTTCCTATACCGACTTTCAGGGTCATTTGCACCAGAATCACAGCATATTGTGTATGACTTGACTTACATGAAACGTGCTGAGAACGGCTTTGGGGCCCAGTACATGGTCGACCTTTAGGTGTTCCAGGTGTGCTTTAAAGATTTCTTTCCTTTCTTTTTAAAAAATGTCCTAAATCATCCTTTCACCGAGAGCATCTAGAGCTTTATGCAGGAGTCTCAGACTCAGTTCCCCATAGACAAAAATCTCCTATCCCAATAAATCTCTAAGACATTTGTTTTACTATTTGAACCCTGCTTCCGTGTTTTTTTTTCAACCACTCTCATTTCAGTTCCCTGCTGTTTTTGTTTGCTTGTTTTGGCCCTTTAGGACTTCCCTTAATTTTTGTAAGCTTACTGCATTTAAATTAAAACAGAAAAAAATCTATCCAGCATTTAGGGGTTTTACACTTACAGGACTTTTCACAGTATTCATTCTGCCCTACTGACAGAAGCCTATATTCTTCTTTTTCTGTAATTTCTAAGAGAAACACTAATGTCTAAATTTTATCATGTGTATTACCATGTTCTATGTAACTATTACAGCTTCACTAATTCAGGTAAATGGTAAAGTCAGTTTAAATTAATTAAAGGTCAGAATCACAGACTTGTTTTTAGAAAGAAATAAAGTTTGACTGACATCAGTAGCAAAGTATTTGATCTTGGCTAAAAAAGCTTTAAGTATATACCAAGTAATTTTAAGTCACTTTTATTCATTACACACTCTATAGTGCTAGAAAATAGGTTGTTTCTCTAAGAAATTGAGGTTGACTCCTGAGATTTTTATATTTATTTGCTAATAAGCAAATTAATGATTTTAAGTAGACTGAGCAAAGTTCTTTTGTCCCCGCCAAAGGAATTCTTTTAAATAGCGAGTAGAAAGAAATGACATAATTTACATAAAATGCAAAGGTACCAGACCTCAAATTCAAAGCATTATACCTCGATGAACCGAAGAGTCACTTGCGACTCTAGAATAAAAGTTATAAACTCTCTAAGCTAACTAAATTACTTGACTGAGAAATTACAAAAAAGTGCTTTATTTAGGGTGTTTCATAACCAACTACAAAACTCACTATAAGATACGCTGTCAAACATTTTAACACAATTATAAATTTAATTTCTTAAAAATAAGCATTTAAGACTGCCAAAGTATATTCTCCCCGTAAGTATAAGAGGAGCCAATTCTTTACCTCTCCAGCACTTGCACATTCCTTGGCCCTCCTGTGGAGTGCAGCCCATGTATCTTCATACCTAAGAAAAGCAAAAATTAATAATAATAATTCAAAATAAAAGCCACACATTAAAAAATCCTATCTAAAATACAACCTGTGGTCTCAGAAAGGAAAAGCTCAAAAAGTAATGGAGACATTCTGCAAACACACAGACATTAACTTGAAGGGGCTTCTAGTTGCCAAATCCGGGACACTGGGCACTAGATTTGGTAGAAAAAATAATGGTAGAAATGGGTCAGAGCTCATAGATGAAAACCAACAGCCACGAGCTTATAGTGATTTAAATAAAGAACCAAATAAATAAGTGGGGCAGATGGGAAAACCTCTTCCTTACAGTAGAATTTCAATAAATAATGATAGAAAAAAAATGAGAAAAATAGAAAATCACCATTTGGTAAACACAATGAATTATTTCCGGCAAGAACTGTAATAGATGCTAAAATTAGTGGGTGAAAATATGAAGAGAAACAGGATATTTTCATAAATTCATCATAAAATTCATAGGGAATATCAAGGGATCCCTAAAAGTCAAAATAATCTTGAAAAGAAGAAAAAAGTTGGAAGACACACACTTCTTAATTTCAAAACTTACTAGAAAGCTACAATAATCAAAAGTATGGTACTGGCATAACGGGAGACATACAGGCCCATGAAAGAGAGCCCAGAAATAAACCCTTGCATGTATGGTCAAATACCTTTTGACGAGGGTGCCAAGATCATTAAACGGGGAAAGGAGAGTCTTTTCAACAAATATGCTGGTGCTGGGAAACCTGCATATGCACAGGCACAAGAATGAAGCTGGACTCTTAACACCATATACAAAAACTAAATAAAAGTGGATCAAAAAATCCAAACATAAGATCCAAAACTATCAAATTTTTAGAAGAAGACATGAGCTTCTTGCCATCACATTTGGTAATGATTCCTTGGATATAACACCAAAGGCACAGGCAACAAAGAAAATAAACAAGTTGGACTTAATCAAAATCAGACACTTTTGTGCATCAAAGAATACAATCAACAGATAAAAGGCAACCAATACAATGGAAGAAAACATTTACAAATCACATATCTGACAAATGATTAATATCCAGAATATATAGAAAATGCCCAACACTCGACAACAACAAAAACAACTCTATCCAAAAACAGGCAAAGGACTTGAATAGATATTTCTCTAAAGAAGATATATAAATGGCCAATAAGCACATGAGAAGCTCACCATCATCATCGTTCAGTTCAGTCACTCAGTTGTGTCCGACTCTTTGCGACCCCATGAATCGCAGCATGCCAGGGCTCCCTGTCCATCACCAACTCCCGGAGTCCACCCAAACCCATGTCCATTGAGTTGGTGATGCCATCCAACCATCTCATCCTCTGTCGTTCCCTTCTCCTCCTGCCCTCAGTCTTTCCCAGCATCAGAGTCTTTTCCAATGAGTCAGTTCTCTGCATCAGGTGGCCAAAGTATCAGGTGTTTCAGCTTCAACATCAGTCCCTCCAATGAACACCCAGGACGGATCTCCTTTAGGATGGACTGAATCAAAACCACCATAAGACACGACTT
Organism: Bos indicus x Bos taurus; assembly: GCF_003369695.1. Taxonomy (NCBI): domain Eukaryota; kingdom Metazoa; phylum Chordata; class Mammalia; order Artiodactyla; family Bovidae; genus Bos; species Bos indicus x Bos taurus. Next base: position 42,409,090 of record NC_040098.1, on the reverse strand, counting down.
CACACCAATGAGAATGGAAAAAAAAAACTCAGCAACCCCCAAAACAAGATTTGGTGAGAATACGGAGAAATGACAACTGGAAAAATGTGCACTGCCCTGGTGGCTCAGATGGTAAAGAATCTGCCTACAATGCAGGAGACATGGGCTCTATCCCTGGGTTGGGAAGATCCCCTGGAGAAGGAAATGGCAACCCACTCCAGTATTCTTGCTTGAGAATCCTGTGGACAGAGGAGTCTGGTGGGCTGCAGTCCATGGGGTGGCAGAGTCGGACATGACTGAGTGACTAACACACACAGGGGAATATAAAATAGTGCAGCTGCTCAACAGTATATTGGTTCTTCAAAAAATTAACGTACAATTACCATCTGATTCAGCATTTCCTCTTCTGAGGATACATCACCAAAAAACTGAAAGCTGGGTCATAAAGAGATATTTGCACACCCATGTTCATAGCAGCATTATTCACAATAGCCAAAAAATCAAAGCAACTTGTGTCTATTAATGGATGAAGGTATAAGCAAAATACGGCATATTCATACAGTAGGATATTATTCAGCCTTAAAAAGGAAGGAACTTCCTTTGAATTAGTGGTGATGACGGCGGTGATCACTGTGTAATGTACAGAAATATCAAATAACTATGTTGTGTACCAGGAACTAACCAAGTATTATAGGTCAATTATACTTCAAACACAAGCAAACAAACAAACAGAAAGAGAGATTAGATTTGTGGTTACCACAGGTGGAGGGACAGGGGATTGAATGAAGGCAGTGAAAAGGTACAAACTTCTAGTTTGTAAGACAAAAGAGTACCAGGGATGTAGTGCACATTATTAATATAATTAACAATATTGAACATTATATATGAAAGTTGCTAGAATAAATTCTGAGTTCTCATCACAAGGAAAACATTTTTTTCTTTTTCTTTTTTATCTATATGAGATGGTGAATGCTCACTGAATTCACTGTGGCAATCATCTCATGAAGTAAGTCAAATCATTATGCGGCAATACCTTAAGGTTACATGGTGGTGTATGCTGATTAAATCTCAATGAAACTGGAAGAAACTAGGAAATCTTTACATTCTCTATGGCTGAAACTTGAAAATATATTAAGTGAAATAAGCCAATCACAAAAAGACAAGTACTGCATGATTCCACTTACAAAAGATGCCTAAAGTAGTCAAATTTATAGAAAGAGAATGATGGTTGCGAAAAGCCTCTTGGAGACCAGATGGACAACAGTGTGAATGCAGTTGACATTAGTGGGCTGTGCACTTAAAAATAGTTAAGATGGCAAAATTTCATGTTATCGTATTTTACAGAGTATTTTAACAATCTAAAAAAATTTTATGATTTAGATATTTAAAATGGTCCCTCCTCCACTCAGCACTAGTTTCAGAGAGAAAATACTGTGTTTCAGTGCAATGAATAGACACATTATAGACATGGCTGTAAATTTTTCACATAAAGTCCCCAAAAGTATCCCAAAACTACCACACAGAGGTCTACACCTCTGAAATAAGCAACTTTCAAGGAAGCTGTTTCAACTAAATCACTAGATTAAAAAAGCATAAGATAACATGCAAACGGTATACCACTGATTGATTTGTATTCTACCTCCTTTCAAAATCACTTGTGTTCCCCACTCAACAAAAAACAAGCAGGAAATTAATGTCAAATTAAGCACCTAGAGAAGGAAAAAAAATGCCCAGATTCAGCAAGCATAAAAAGAAACTGAATATAAAGCTAGAAAACGGAAAGCAACAGGTAGGCATAGATGACTGTGCCATGACACACGCAGATAAGGCGAAGGAGCGTACCTTCTACCGCACACACGGCTACCACTTAGCCATCAGATGCCACGTCACTAGATATAGAACTGCAAATAACATGTGCAAACTTATTTTCATAACAGCTGAGTTTTAATTTAAAGCATAACATTCATGCTTTTAAAGTGCATAATTCACAGCATATTCACAGAGTTGGGGCAACTATCACCACTGATTCCAAAACATTTCATCACCCTGAAAAGAAACCCCACATCCATTAGCAGTCATTACTCACTCCCCTCTCTTCTCCACAGCTTGGCAAACACTATCCTTCTGCCTGTTCCGGACATATCATATCAATAGAACCATACACTACGTGCCTTTTTTGTTCATTCCTCACATTTAGTGCAATGTTTTTAAGTTTTATTCAAGATGTGCAAGACATAGTGTGCCTCAGCACTTCATTCCATTCTGTGGCTAAATAATGTTCCACTGTGTGGAGACACCAAATTATTCACTCATCCTTTGATGAATATTTGTGCTGTTTCTACTTTTTGGCTATTATGAATGATATTGCTTTATGAATGATACTGGACTTCCCCCGTGGCTCAGGTGGTAAAGAATCCGCCTGCAACGCGGGAGACCTGGGTTCGATCCCTGGGTTGGGAAGATCCCCTGGAGGAGGGCATGGAACCCACTCCAGTATCCTAGCCTGGAGAATCCCCATGGACAGGGGAACCTGAATGACAGATACTCCTATTATGCACATTTGTGTACAAATTTTGACATGAACCTAAGTTTTCAATTCTTTTGGCATGAAATTGCTGGATCACATGGTAATTCTACTCTTAACTTTTTGAGAAAACTAACAAACTGTTTTTCACAGCAGCTGTGCCATTTTACACTCCCACCAGAAGAGCATAAGGGTTCCAGCTTCTCCACATCTTTGCCAACACTTGTTGTTTGTCTTTGGATTATAGGCATGCTAGTGGGTATGAGTGGTATCTCACTGTGGTTGTGGTTTGCCCTTCCCCCTGTGACTAACAACGTTGAGAAATTTTTCATGCGCTTATCCGCCATTTGCCCATCTTTTTTACAGAAATGTCTGTTCAAATCATTTGCCTATTTCTTCACTGGGTTGTTTGTCTTTTTACTGTTGAGTTATAAAAGTTATTTATAGTCTAGATACAAGTACCTCAAAAGATGTATAATTTGCAAACATTTTCTCCCCTTCTATGGATTGTTCTTTCACTTTCTTGATGGTATTCTTTAAAGAGCAAAAGGTTTTAATTTTGATAAAGTCCAATTCATCCTTTTTCCCTTTGTCATTTATGCTTTTGATGTCATCTAAGAAAATCATGTATCTAATATTAGCTTGCACATCAACAGAAATGGATTGGAGAAGAAATGCTATAAAATTAAGAATCAAAGTAAGAAAATTATTGAGGACTCAAATCCAGAATCAATTTTCTTGCAACAAAGAAACCACAAACATAATACATGCACATGATAAAGTTATCGACTAGTATATATAATAGTGATCAATATGCTCAAAATCTGAATGGCCTTTGTATTAATCAGTGAAATGTAAAAGCCCCTGAGGAACACAATCTCTATGTTAAGGTAAAAATTTAGTTGTTTTAAGGTGTCTATCTCTAGAATTATAAAATACTTTTAGATAATAGAAGAATAACCTTTCTATTTAAATGAAAACACTCACCTGCTAAGTAATTCTAGTCCAGCAGAGTACTTCGGCAAACACGGGACAGTCCTGCCAAAAGAAACACTTATTTTATTAAAAATTGATGCTGCTTTAGGCCAACTTAAAAAAAAGTCACACACAATAATTTTGATGCTGTCAATCATAATGCAGAATATTTTTAAATCATTAATGACAACTGATTTAAACTTTTAGAAAAACATACTATTATTCCAAAGTTGTTTAGTCACTAAGTTGTGTCCGACTCCCTGGCAACCCCAGGGACTACCTGGGGCCACCAGGCTCCTCTGTCCATGGGATTTCCCAGACAAGAATACTGGAGTGGGTTGCCATTTCCTTCTTCAGGGGATCTTCCTGAGCCAGGGATCAAACCTGTGTCTCCTGCTTTGGCAGGTGGGTTCTTTACCACTGAGCCACTGGGGAAGCCCCTCTTCCAAAGTTAATATACTGCAACATACTATTAGCCATCACCTTGCCCTACAGATTTTTAGCACACTATAATACAATAAACACTTTAACAGAATTCTAGCTAACAAGAACATTTTTTAAAAGCTCCTCATCTCTAGGCTTTTTAAAAATTTTTTGGCTGTGCCAAATGGCATGCAGGATCTTAGTTCCCTCACCAGGGATCCAACCTGTGCTCCCTGCATTGTCAGTGTGGAGTCTTAATCACTGGATCACCAGGGAAGTCCCCACTGATAGCCTTAAAGTGAAATTTAGTAAAGTGCATTACTTTATTTAAAAAATGAAAAAAACACTGCACAATACTAGTGTTTTCATATAAAACAGACAACACAGCTGCAGCGGCTCACTTGCCAAGTACTGTTCATTAATAATTTGCTTCTCAATAATGGAGAACTTTTACTTTGCTCTTAATATACAAGTAAAAATGATTGTGATCAAATAACCATTGAGTAAAACAATTACCTGTCACTTTTTCAACCATTTTACAATTTTACCAGAAAAATTTCCAGTGTTAGAAAATTTAGAAAGAACCAATAAACTGTTTAGTCAGATGCACTCAACAGATGTAAAATACATTAATTATACTATCATGACTATAACCAAAAATTGTATGAAATTTAAGTCATAGTAAATTAAAACAGCACATGCTTACCTGGGTTTGTTTTTTGCTTTAGCTTCTCTTGACTTGTCACTTAAAGTCTTCAGCCTATAATTCAACCAGTATAAAATATCACATTTTTACAGTTTAAGAAATTTTCAAATGCAAATTTCATAGCTGGTAAAATTTCTGGTTGGAAAAGTCAATACTTTAAGAAAGAATTAAGCACCTCTACAGACAACAAATATTTGTATACTGTACTTAAGACACAAGTGGAAAATTTATAGCAAATATTTTTATATTTTTCTTGCCCCAAATCCCTTTTCTAGAAACATTTCCTAAATATGACTGGACTAAAGAAGCCTCACTACTCTGAAAACATCAGAAAAAAGAGAGTGGCCCCCATATGTGAACTTGATCAGTAATAATAATATCTAAGCAGCACATTTTACAAAATTTATTTTTACTTGAAGGATCATTGCCTTACAGCATCGTGTTGGTTTCTTCTACACATCAACATGAATCAGCCGGCACCCGACTCCAGTACTCTTGCCTGGAAAATCCCATGGACGGAGGAGCCGGGTGGGCTGCAGTCCATGAGGTCGCTAGGAGTCGGACACGACTGAGCGACTTCACTTTCACTTTTCCCTTTCACGCATTGGAGAAGGAAATGGCAACCCACTCCAGTGTTCTTGCCTGGAGAATCCCAGGGACGGGGGAGCCTGGTGGGCTGCCGTCTATGGGGTCGCACGGAGTCGGACACGACTGAAGCGACTTAGCAGCAGCAGCAGCATACATATGTCCCCTCCCTCTTGAACCTCCCTCCAACCTCCCACCCCATCCCAGCCCTCTAGGTTGTTACAGAGGCCGTGGTTTGAGTTCTCCAAGTCATACAGCAAACCCCCCGTGGCTAGCCGTTTTACATAGTAAGGTAGTGTATATATTTCCACTCGACTCTCTCCATTTGTCCCAGACTCTTTTCCCCCCAGCTCCACCCAGCCCCCTCTATGTGCATAAGTCTGTTTTCTTTGTCTAACCAACACATTTTAAAGAGATACTATACTAAGCACTCTCTAAGTGCCAACATTCTGAGAAATTTTAGCTATTGATAAAAAGTTTCTAAAATACATTAAAAACCTCTTTCATTAAAGAGGAGTTGGTACATTTTCTGATAATTTAGGGTCATTATCATGAACACCACTGACTGCATTTCACAACAAAACAGTACATTCCTTAGATGTTTCTGAGCTAGGAATGCCTCATCATTTGCCAACCTGAAATCAACCTACAGTGGTTTTGGGAGTCTGTTCAGGATCCTATAGCAGTTTTTTAAAAATGTAAATTTTCCATCTCTACCACTGGTCATCGTATCAGCTACTACTTACTGCTTCTGCTAGCTGTTTAACTATAGCAGCCTGCGTGAGTGCTAAGTCGTTTCAGTGACTCTTTGTGACCCTATGGACTGTAACCTGCCAGGTTCCTCTGTCCATGGGATTCTCCGGACAAGAATACTGGAGTGGGTTGCTGTATCCTCCCCCAGAGGAGCTTCCCATCCCAGAGATCGAACCCACACCTTATGTCTCCTGCATTGGCAGGCAGGGTTTGTGGTTGTTTTCTTTTTTTTTTCTTTTTTACCACTAGTGCCACCTGGGAAGCCTACTCCCCTTCTATGTGCTTTTTTAAATTATTGGGCTGGAAAACATAAATGGGCTAGAAATGCATACGTAAGAAAATTAAGCTTTTCTATATGTAAAATATGAAGGCTGTAAACTTTGTATTATATATATAATTTTTTTTTAACTTCACCAGCCCATTTTTACCTACTTTTGAGTTGGACTCTATCATATAACAGTCAAAAAGTGAGAACTCAACTATGAGATATTCCCACATACAATGAAGACATCTGGACATGTTCTTCTTAATCTGATACTTCCACAAATATTCACTTCTAAACAGAGTCTGAAGCACAGGCCACAATACCGCAGCTAGCCCCACAAAGCCTTCGTAAAGCGGACACAGGTGCTACCTCCTCACGATGCCCTACTGCAACCTGCCAGAAGCTGTCCTAGCGTACCAGCTGAGTTGTCCTGTCCCAGCACACTGGCTGACTCTCCTAGAATGCCCAACCCTCTGCTGTGCACAGCTGTCCATGTACTCGCTGACAGAGGAGTCCAACTTTTTGGTCAACGGTGCCTAGCTCAAAACCAGAAAGGGACTTCCAATATCAAATGCCATTTTTCAACAAGTTGCAGTATTAATTTCACACCAAGACATTTTTAATATTATTCTATGTTCTTTTTCAAAAACTAAAATATTGATGAGATCAATTCCTCTACAATGTTAAAAAAAAAATACTTAGCAATCTCTTTAATACAAAACTATGTGTAGACATCTCTCCAGATGAGCTAAATTTAGAAAGTCTTACTTGTCCTAGAAAAACAATAAAAAATTTCAAGCTTAGCTTGGAAACCAGTAAATCCAGTTTAAACTAAGATTAAGCAACAGCTCAAGAAAGTTATTTTGACAGCCATTCAGCCATTTCCACTCCAAAATCTGACGAAGGCACTTGGCTGTGACATCCCAGGTAGAGCTGTACTAGAACAAACGGACACAGCAGTGCATTATAGTCAAAATGATTCTAGTATTATTTTCAGTGGTTTGGGACAATTCATATGGTAACAAGGATATGGAAGCAAACTGCTAAGATCATCTTTGGACCACTCATTATACAACCGAGAAAATCTCTAGGTTAGTATTTCAAATATTTATTTCTGAAAAAAACTGTAAATTCTCAATTGTATCAAATTTGGGGTTCTCCTCCACACTTCCCCAAAACAAAGACAAAATTGGTTTGGAATGAAACAGAAAAGAGGAAGCTTACAGGGAGCTGAAACTAAAATTATTGGAAGGGTGAGCAAGCTTCCCCAGGTGGCTCTTTAACAACCATCTGCTTTAAAAATTGGTTTTTAACCAACTATAATGTGTGGAACTTATTTGATCTGGATTTGAACAAATCAACTGTAAAAAGATACTTTTAAGAACCAGGAAATTTGATTATGGACTGAATAATTGATAATACCATAGAACTAGTATTAATTTTGTTAGGTATGATATTGGCATTGCATTTATATATTTTTTTAAGATGAAAATTGATTTATGAGAGAGATAAGAACTAAGTCTGAGGTTTACTCTATAAACAGTGTTAGTTACTCAGTCATGTCTGAGTCTTTGAGATCCCATGGACTGTAGCCCACCAGGCTCCTCTGTCCACAGGATTCTCCAGGCAAGAATACTGGAGTGGGTTGCCATGCCCTCCTCCAGGGGATCTTCGCAACCCAGAGATGGAATCCAGGTCTTCTGAATTGCAGGTGGATCCTTTACCATCTGAGCCATCAGGAAAGCTCATACTCTACAAATAAGAGAGCCTGAGTAAATGAGACAATAACGAACTGTTGTATATGAATAATGTACATGTGGGGCTCACTGTGTATACTTTTGTAAATGTTTAAAACGTTGTTAAAAAAAAAAGCTTTGGAGTTTCCTTGGTGACTCAGTGGTTAAGAATCCGCCTGCCAGTGCTGGAGACATGGGTTTGATTCCTGGTCTGGAAAGATCCCACATGCTATGGGACAACTACATCCACGCGCCACAACTACTGATTCTGTGCTCTAGAGCCCGGGAGCCCCAACAACCCAAAGACTTAAAAGTGGATCTTTAGACAGTTAACATTTTCTTCCCAACTCCTTCCATGCTCTCAGTTTATGACCATGTAATCCTTTTCCTAAATTCACCCCATCCTCCCCACCACCCTAAAAGCTGCCTGAGAGACTCTTAGTGATAGCGAACCGTTCCCCCAAGCTCACAGGAGTACCTGGCTGGGTGCTGGTCATGACCACAGACTAACACATGGGAGTCAAGAGAGGGCAAGGGGCAGGCACAAGTACACAAAGGAACTCTCTAGAGCCGCAACAACTGAGTCCACGCACCGCAAACGCTGAGCCTGTGCTCTAGGGCCTGGGAGCCCCAACAACTGGGTCCACGAACCACAACCACTGAGCCTGTGCTCTAGAGCCCGGGAGCCGCAACAAGAGAAGCCACGTCAATGAGAAGCTCGTGCAACTTGAGAGTAGCCTCTGCTTGCCACAACTAGAGAAGAGCTCGCATAGCAACACCCAGCACAGCCAAATAAATTAATAGATAAAAAAATTTTTTTAAGTTTTCATAACAAAAAACAGTCTTGTAGACGTTCATCTTTTCTTATCACACCTTTTCTATATAACTCATCAATATGCCACATTCAGAATAGAAACTGCTGGAGAAAACAAAGTAGCAAGAAGAAAGTTGGAAACAGTGAAAAAAGTTAAAGAAAGGATTAAAAATAATCAATGTAACACTTTTTAAGCTGAAAATGTAACAAGTAATCCTCCCAAAAGCAAAAAGGTCCTTTCTGAAGTACATACTGGGAAGCCAGAATTCAACAGACAGGAGCTTACCATTTTTATCTGGGGACAACTCTTAAGTTTCTCACAGTGATTATGGGCTGCAAACAACCCATTAATCAAGTCCCACAGTGTCTTGCCACGCTGAGAAGGAAATGCTGGTCTGAGTGCAATTCCTGTTTCCTAAACCATAAAATAGGAGTATTATACTGACCATAATGATTTGCCACAAGAATTAAAGGAAATTCCGAATATGACTCTGGCAGCAGGCTGTAACTGTAAATTAGAGGCAATTCAAACAAAAAGTATAATAAAAATGATCACCAACTATAATAAAAATGGTCACCATCAAGAAAAAAGCTATGTACACTGCAGGGCCAAGGTAAAACAAAACAGAGGTCCCCCAGTGCACCAGCTCCCATAAAAGGCTTCTCCTCCGTTCCTAGCCTTCTTCCCAACACAGCACACCCCCAGGGAGACAGGCGTGCCACTGCGTGAGCATGTTCACACACAGACTTCAAAGTGAGCCGCCTCTCAATTGTTTCCCACTCAAAGCAACCAACGCGTGCTGCAGAGTCCGAAGCACTTGCTTTCAAATTCATCATCACACCACAATATTTTGAGATTGTTTCGAAGACTGACCTTTGTTTGACCATAGCACATTTATTTTCTTTAAGCTTTACAGAAAATACTAAGACAGAGATATCTTCTTGAGAAATGGAGATAACTAGCAAAGCCTCTCAGAGAAGGCAATGGCACCCCACTCCAATACTCTTGCCTGGAAAATCACACGGACGGAGGAGCCTGGTAGGCTGCAGTCCATGTCGGATATGGCTGAGCGACTTCACTTTGACTTTTCACTTTCATGCATTGGAGAAGGGATTGGCAACCCACTCCAGTGTTCTTGCCTGGAGAATCCCAGGGATGGGGGAGCCTGGTGGGCTGCTGTCTATGGGGTCGCACAGAGTCAGAAACGACTGAAGCGACTTAGCAGCAGCAGCAGCAGCAAAACCTCTTGGACCAAAAGTTTAAGAAGTAGTTTCACAGAATGAAAGGTGGAGCTCGGCAATGACTGCTGAGCAGGAAATGGCTTTCTGGGCCTGACTCAATGGCTTGGGGGACCTCAATGGCATTCCACTTATTTGCACTTCAACGTCCTACTCATCTAAAACCCATCAGCTATTATGAAAGGCCAGAGTAACTGCTTTAAAACACCACAAAATGTATTAATTAGCATATTTTGTCCTACGACATTTTCACGCCTCTATTATTTTGACTTTAAATTCTATTTATGAATACAAATCCAATCTATTATATCTTCCCCATTAACTTTTTTTTTTAACTCAAAATCAGGAAACACAAAAGCATCAATCATACCTAAAAGTGCACAGGACCCCAAAGCTCTGACGGCTGAGACTCACACGAAAGTTGCAGACTCGGGCAGGGGAGAGGACTGGACACGGTCTCTATTCTAATCACCCTAGAATGCACCCAGTCTGTCCTGACCTCTTTCCTCAGTGTTTCCTGAATTTCCTGCTGCTTCTTGGACTTTGCAACACATTCACTGCCAACTGCTCCTTCTCTCTCAAAGCTCCTCAACTTCTCTGTTGGTAAACGACATCACTATCTAAGATACTCCAAAATTAAGATTCCCAATTCCTCCACCTTTTTCACTTGCTAGTCTCATTTTTTATGAAATTGACCAGTGCCTGTCATTATTCCCTCTGTCAAATTTCCACCAGCACTGCCTTTTCATCATCTCTCATCTGCTCCATAATTATAGCCTCCTAAATAATCTCCGTTTCCCATCTCTAGTCCTCCCGTCACCCTGCCTCTCAAATTATTCTTCCACAAATACAAGTAGGCTCAGCCTGCTCCCCTCCACAAAAACCTTCAGATTAGCCAACCTAAAAATAAGCCATGACCATCCTCTATAAGACAGCAGTCCTCCCACCCCCACCCAACCCCTGAACCTGCCTTGTTTTCAGCAACAGTACTACCGACCTTCTGGATTTTCAGCTTCCTACCAGTGGAGTGAGGGCAGGGCCATTATTTGCTGTCTGGTGTGCATTCTCTGGTGTAACCCTGGTACTCGTCAACAGGTGTTAAGTGTTAGCGGCTCAGTTGCATCTGAATCTTTGTGACCCCATGGACTCCAGCCCACCAGGTTCCTCTGTCCATGGAATTCTCCAGGCAAGAATGCTGGAGGGCATAGCCATTGCCTTCTGCAACAGGTCTTCCCAACTCAGTGACTAAACCTGGGTCTCCTGCACTGCAGGCATACTGCAGTAGCATGTGAGCTACTAGGGAAGCCCCATCAACAGGGAAGTGCCCAATAAATATTTTCTAAATGAATTAATTTGCAAAGCACTGATGACCCTCTATTATCAGACACTGAACTTCCTTTCCAGGTTCCTCTCCCACAAGAGGTTCATCTCTGAAATCCCTCAGGCAAATCTAGCCTCATGTCTCCTCACTCTTCCAGGCCAGTCTAGAAGTCAGCTCTTCTTTGAAGCATCTCAACTAATGACTCCTCTGAGCTCACAATCCACATCACCTGTATCTTCCACGTTCACTTCCTTCTGCTTTGCTTTATGTTACCGCCAGGCTCGGGCATTTGGAGGGCAGACACTGTTTTCATTAAGCTTGTAGCTCCAGGCGGAGAAGGCAATGGCACCCCACTCCAGTACTCTTGCCTGGAAAATCCCATGGACAGAGGAGCCTGGTAGGCTGCAGTCTATGGGGTCGCTGAGGGTCAGACACGACTGAGCGACTTCACTTTCACTTTTCACTTGCATGCATTGGAGAAGGAAACGGCAACCCACTCTGGTGTTCTTGCCTGGAGAATCCCAGGGATGGGGGAGCCTGGTGGGCTGCCGTCTCTGGGGTCACACAGAGTCGGACACGACTGAAGCGACTTAGCAGCAGCAGCAGTAGCTCTAGGATCTGGCTAAACACACAGACACTGGCAAAGAGCAGGCAAAACTGGGCATGTGGCCTCATATCTTTTTTTTTTTTTAATAAAATGAGAAAATCTTCTATGATAAGACTGACTTCCTAGACTGGTGTCTGACACTTGGTAGGAACTCAGTAATAAGTCAAGTTGAATATTAAGGTTTTTTTCCCGTTTGTATTAAAAGGTAAGTAATCAAGGAAGAGCCTGCATTAAACCTCACCATTTTACCACACTGTGAACTGGACTGTTGGATGCTCTCCTCTGAGGTTATGGTACTATGGGAGGGGAGAAGAGAAATGAGCACAGCGGGCAGGGCCCGAGGTCAGGGCAGAGGGGGCTCTGACCCAAGAGAAGGAAACACCCACTGTCTAGAGGCAACAAGTAACAACTGTGAACTTCTATTCCTCCCTATCCAAAAGCACCCAGAGCATTACAGACAGGAAATGCCAGCCAGTGACAGGCAGCTGTAAACCCTTGGTAAATCTGATTTTCACTTTCCTGAAGGGGTTTGCACGCCTGAATACATCAATCCTCAGGCTGTGGGTCTAAACTGCTCTGAAGGTTTTTTTTAAAAAAAATCAAAGACCAGAGAAGATTTGAAGAAAGTGCTTCAGTGTGTCCCAAAAGTTTCCCTCAGAGCTCAAGCCAGTCCTTAAAGAGCAGAGGTTCTCTGTGAACTCTCCAAAAGGCTCCCAGAGCTCCCGGGGACATAAACCCAGGTGAGGACGCACGTAAGCAAGGGGCAAAGAGTGAAGCTGGGAGCCAGTCCCTTCTGTTCCTCAGCCCCTGCACGAGATAACCGCCCAGTTAGCCCAGAAGGAAAGCAACATAATTTCTGGCTTACTTTCATTCTGATGTAACTATTATGATGAATAAAACTTGATGAAAAAAGATCTTGAGTCCATGGACAACATACAGTCCCTTGAAGCTGCTTTTTCCCAAGTTTGAATGGAAGGTTGAAATTCAGTGTTCACACATGCTTTAACCACTAATGTGGCATTCTCTTGTGAGCCTGATAAAGAATATTCCTATTATACTTGAAAAACAGTAAACTGCCTAGGTTTCAGCTCCAGTTATATGAATTTCCAGAAACTAAAAATGAGCAGAAAAGTCTCTGAGGACAGGCTGTTGCTGGGCTACTGTGAAGCTCCACAGTGAAAGAGCTCAGGAAAGCACCCACCTTTCCCCTACTGAGTTCCGAGGGCAACCCCAAAGGTAGACGTTCCAGTTAGTTTGTAAGCCAGCTGCTCTGGCTTCTATGAGCACCAATAGCAAGTGTTCTAAAGGAATGCTAGGTCGTCTGGTGGTTTTGAGAGGCAAGGGCCATGTTGCTTTCATCTCTGAATCCCTCAGTGCCTTCATGTAATATACATGTACAGTTCAGTTCAGTTCAGACGCTCAGTCGTGTCCGACTCTTTGCAACCCCATGAATCGCAGCACGCCAGGCCTCCCTGTCCATCACCAACTCCCGGAGTTCACTCAGCCTCACGTCCATAGAGTCAGTGATGCCATCCAGACATCTCATCCTCTGTCGTCCCCTTCTCCTCCTGCCCCCAATCCCTCCCAGCATCAGAGTCTTTTCCAATGAGTCAACTCTTCTCATGAGGTGGCCAAAGTACTGGAGTTTCAGCTTTAGCATCATTCCTTCCAAAGAAATCCCAGGGCTGATCTCTTTCAGAATGGACTGGTTGGATCTCCTTGCAGTCCAACGGACTACTCAAGAGTCTTCTCCAACACCACAGTTCAAAAGCATCAATTCTTCGGCACTCAGCCTTCTTCACAGTTCAACTCTCACATCCATACATGACCACAGGAAAAACCATAGCCTTGACTAGACGAACCTTTATTGGCAAAGTAATGTCTCTGCTTTTGAATATGCTATCTAGGTTGATCTTAACTTTCCTTCCAAGGAGTAAGCATCTTTTAATTCCATGGCTGCAGTCACCATCTGCAGTGATTTTGGAGCCCAAAAAAATAAAATCTGACACTGTTTCTCCATCTATTTCCCATGAAGTGATGGGACCGGATGCCATGATCTTCATTTTCTGAATGTTGAGCTTTAAGCCAACTTTTTCACTCTCCACTTTCATCAAGAGGCTTTTTAGTTCCTCTTCACTTTCTGCCATAAGGGTGGTGTCATCTGCACATCTGAGGTTATTGATATTTCTCCCGGCAATCTTGATTCCAGCTTGTGCTTCTTCCAGCCCAGTGTTTCTCATGACGTACTCTGCATATAAGTTAAATAAGCAGGGTGACAGTGTATAGCCTTGACATACTCCTTTTCCTATTTGGAACCAGTCTGTTGTTCCATGTCCAGTTCTAACTGTTGCTTCCTGACCTGCATACAGATTTCTCAAGAGGCAGGTCAGGTGGTCTGGTATTCCCATCTCTTTCAGAATTTTCCAGTTTATTGTGATCCACACAGTCAACGGATTTGGCATAGTCAATAAAGCAGAAACAGATGTTTTTCTGGAACTCTCTTGCTTTTTCCATGATCCAGTGGATGTTGGCAATTTGATCTCTGGTTCCTGTGCCTTTTCTAAAACCAGCTTGAACATCAGGAATTTCACGGTTCACATATTGCTGAAGCCTGGCTTGGAGAATTTTGAGCATTACTTTACTAGCATGTGAGATGAGTGCAATTGTGCGGTAGTTTGAGCATTCTTTGGCATTGCCTTTCTTTGGGATTGGAATGAAAACTGACCTTTTCCAGTCCTGTGGCCACTGCTGAGTTTTCCAAATTTGCTGGCATATTGAGTGCAGCACTTTCACAGCATCATCTTTCAGGATTTGAAGTAGCTCAACTGGAATTCCATCACCTCCACTAGCTTTGTTCATAGTGATGCTTTCTAAGGCCCACTTGACTTCACATTTCAGGATACAGCTGTGTTTAATTTCACCTTGAGCAGGAGTGATTTCTCTGCCAGGTGACAGGCTAATGGCACACATGGCCAGTCCAGTGGCTTGTCGGCTCAGAGTGACCTGTACAAGGAAGCCCACGAAGGGCCTTCACAGAATGGAAGCCCTCTCAGGATTTCCAATCCCAAACTGGCCCCAGTTTCTGGCATGCTTCAGGTAAATTCAGTTTTCAAGAAGGCGTTCTATCCAGATTCCCTCCACCCTTCTCTGTAACTCAATCCTCAACTCAGGTTTTCTAGATCTCCCAGGATGGTCTGGGAGAATCCATATTCCTAGGTGAGTTGAACCTTCTCGAGCAAAGTTCAAAGAATGAATGGGTTCAGAGGCAACCACCGGACCTGTAAAGTTTCAGTAGCTGTAACTCCCAGAAGATAGGCTGTTACTCCAGCAAGGAATTTCTTAAGGTAATGACAGGAGGGCTGTACCAGATGGGCTTATCTGCGACGTACTGTTCTCCTGCTACCACTGCAGCATTATACCCCAACGTTTCAATAATTTACATTCTGAAAATAAGTTAGTTTTTAAATTTAAAGGGGGGGGGGTGCCAGGGAATGCAAGCAATCAAGCACAGCGTCAATAACTCCTAGGACATCTACAATTAACATTCATAAAGACACCAAACCAAGACGACCAAAAATGCTTTACATGTAAGTGCTCAAGTATTTGCCTGTTTACTGCTGCTACTGCTAAGTCGCTTCAGTCGTGTGCGACCCCATAGACGGCAGCCCACCAGGCTCCCCCGTCCCTGGGATTCTCCAGGCAAGAACACTGGAGTGGGCTGCCATTTCCTTCTCCAAAGTTACTACTCAGCACCTAAGAGGCAAAAAATATAAACATTTTTGTCCACTAAGATACAATTGTAGCTAACATCTTTCTCATCAGAAACGTAAAACATGATGGAGAGGCCCTCATAGGCTGAGCTTTCACCAACGGATCCGTAATCTAAAGGGGCCAGGCGCATCCTTTATCAAAGTGACACCCTTTGGGAAGAAATGGAAAAGTTGAATTAAGCACTAGTAACAACAGTCACACAACGTGAGTGCGTTGTTTTACACGTTAGTTCACTCATCCTCACAATAACCCTATGAGATGAGAACCATCTTCATCATCCCCGTTGTTGTAACAGTCGCGGAAAGTGAGGCAGAGAAACTTGTAGAAACGCGTTGGCTTAAGTGATAGAGGTAAGATCGCAGGGCCTCTGGCGTTAGAGTCTACGCCAAACTGGAATCACCTGGGCGGGGGTGGTCTTTCGAACCCCCATCCTCAGCCTGGTGTAGCTGATAGCCTCTGCGACCCGGGCACGCACCGGGATGGTTGCCAGGAGATTCCAAGCAAAGTTCGGGAACCGCTAGGTCCGCGTGCGCGTCACCACTAGGGCATGAAGGGATCGCCAGTTCTGGCATTTCTCTGGCCCGAGAGTTTCTTCACTGAGGCGCTGAACCCGAGGTAGAGAGAGAAATCAAAAGGGGAAGAAGAGGTGCTCAGCCTCCGCGCGGGGGCGGACAAAACGCCCGCAGGGCCCCGGCGGTCTGGAGGGGGTGGCGCCCCGAGCCGGCAGGGGTCTCGGCAGCGTGGGAGGGGGCGCAGGGTCGCCGTCCCTCGTGGGGGCGGGGGCGCGCTCGCCTCTCACCCGACCCCTCTCGGGCCGGCCGGATCTGCCGGGGAAGGACTGCCCGACCCCCGGCCGCCTGCAGCCTTCCGGACCCGCTCCCGGCCCCGGCGAGCGGGTCTGAGCCTGCCCGGCGGGACGTAAGTTACTTCGTGCGGCCGGGCCGAACCCGGAAAGTTGGCTACTGTCCCCGCCCGGGCGCGGATGGGAGGCCCGGGGTTGGGTGAGGGGAGTGGCGGGCGCGAGATGAGACCCCGGGTGTGCGGAGGCGGCGTCCCGGCTCCCCGGCCCGGCCGTTCGGGACCCTTTCCGTCCCCCACCGTGTACCCACCCGGAGGTGAAATCCTGCTGCACGCTCAGCAGCCGCTCGCGCAGGGTCTCCAGCATCGCCGCCGCGTCTCAGCTGCTCAGGCCGCCACCGCCCCCCCGAACCTGTCACCTCACGCCCCGCGCCCCGCGGCCAGCCCCGCCCCCCGCTCTCGCTCGTCCCCGCGGCGCGGCCCTTCCGCGTCCCCGCCCGCACCCCACGGCCGGCCCCGCCCACGCCCTTGCTCGCCCCCGCGGCCGGCCCCGCCTCCCGCCCTTGCTCGTCCCCGCGTCCCCGCCCCGACGCCGCGCGCCGGCCCCGCCCCCGCCCCAGCCTTGCTCGCCCGTGAGGCGCGACCGTTCCGCGTTCCCGCCCCGCCCTTGCTCGTCCCCGCGGCGCGGCCCCTTCCGCGTTCCCGCCCCGCCCCACACAGGCCCGCGCAGCCGCAGTGGGGCGCGCCGGCTCGGGCTGCGGGAAAGGGGGGGTGGTCCCTCCCCGCAGGCGGAGACAGCCCGCCGCTCTGACGCTCTGTTCTCGCCCCACCCCGGCCGGCTGCCTTTCCGCTCTAAAATAGAAGCGGCCGCGTCAAAGAATGCTTTACATTCAGCGCTTCCTTGAATGAGTGGACCTGTCGCGGACACTCTCCTGGGCTCTGGTTCCAGGATCTGAGCCCGCTGGCTCTGACCTTGGATGATGAAAGTTAACCACTCACAGCTTCGGTTTCTTCGATGAGAAAGTGGTGACTGTTCCGACCGCCTGACTTTCCATTCTTCTCGTCAGCCTGTCCCAGCCTTTGTCGTGTCACCCGTGGCTTCCATTTGTTACTTCTCTGATTTTTTTTCTCGACCTCTTGGTTCTGATGCCATTCCTTATCCCAGTCTTAAGACTCCATACTTGCACGCTCTCCGCCCATTCCTCCTCCTCCTGTTTTAACTGCTTCTCCAGAGGCTGCATTTGCAGCCTCCCGCCCTTCTTGTATGCTCTCTGCCTGGGTTTTTCTATCCATTACAATGCGGTAAATTCTATCAAGGCACAGATGACGCCCGAGATCTCCGTCTTCAGCCTAGTCCTCCCTCCCCCTGCTTCAGGTCACACCAATTATTAACTCCACCTGTATCCAACAGGCATCTGCAAACCCCAAACACCAAAAATTGAAAATGTGATTGCAAGCTCACTTTCGAACCTAATCCCAGCCTCTTCCATTTCATTAAGTGGCACCACCATCCACCTGGTTGCTCAAGTTAAGCCACTCGAAATTACCCAGTTCTATTCCTCACCTGCTGAATATTAATTCATCAAGTCCAGTCAACTCTACTTCTAAAGTATTGGTAGAACCTGCTCCTCTTTCTCTGTCTTCACTAAAATCACCCTAGTCCAAGACACCATAGTCTTTCACCAGGAATACTGAGGTATCTGATTCTCCTCTTTCACCATGTACACCCCCATAACGCATCCTTGACACAACAGCCAAAGAGAATTATTTAAAAAGAGCAATCAGATCATGTTGCTTTCCTGCTTTAAATCCTTCTGTGCTCTTAGGAAAAAAGTCAAACTCCTCACTGGGCTTACAAAGTCTCAAAATTTGAACCCTTCCTGATCTTCTACCTAAAGTACTACTCACCTGTCATTCCTTGACATGTAAGCCGCAATAACCTTTGGTGTGTTGTGTGTTCCCTGAAAATCCTAGGTTCATTTCCTAGGCCTTTTCACAAGCTTTTCTCCAAATTATCCCACCACCGGCTCCTTTGTGGTATTCGATCTCAGTTGGGGTAACAGGCAAAGTTAGCCTTGGAATACGGAATGAAGCAGGGCAAAGAGTTTTGCCAAGAGAACACACTGGTCATAGCAAATACCCTCTTCCAACAACACAAGAGAAGACGCTACACATGGACATCACCAGATGGTCAACACCAAAATCAGATTGATTATATTCTTTGCAGCCAAAGTTGGAGAAGCTCTGTACAGTCAGCAAAAACAAGACTGGGAGCTGACTGTGGCTCAGATCATGAGCTCCTTATTACCAAATTCAGACTTAAATTGAAGAAAGTAGGGAAAACCACTAGACCATTCAGGTATGCTGCTGCTAAGTCACTTCAGTCGTGTCCGACTCTGTGCGACCCCTGAGACGGCAGCCCACCAGGCTCCCCTGTCCCTGGGATTCTCCAGGCAAGAACACTGGAGTGGGTTGCCATTTCCTTCTCCAATGCATGAAAGTGAAAAGTGAAAGTGAAGTCACTCAGTCGTGTCCAACCCTCAGCGACCCCATGGACTGCAGCCTACCAGGCTCCTCTGTCCATGGGATTTGCCAGGCAAGAGTACTGGAGTGGGGTGCCATTGCCTTCTCCATTCAGGTATGACCTAAATCAAATCCCTTATGATTATACAGTGGAAGTGAGAAATAGATTTAAGGGACTAGAGCTGATAGAGTGCCTGATGAACTATGGATGGAGGTTCATGACATGGTACAGAAGACAGGGATCAAGACCATCCCCATGGAAAAGAAATGCAAAAAAGCAAAATGGCTGTCTGGGGAGGCCTTACAAATAGCTGTGAAAAGAAGAGAAGCGAAAAGCAAAGGAGAAAAGGAAAGATATAAGCATCTGAATGCAGAGTTCCAAAGAATAGCAAGAAGAGATAAGAAAGCCTTCCTCAGTGATCAATGCAAAGAAATAGAGGAAAACAACAGAATGGGAAAGACTAGATATCTCTTCAAGAAAATTAGAGATACCAAGGGAACGTTTCATGCAAAGATGGGCTCGATAAAGGACAGAAATGGTATGGACCTAACAGAAGCAGAAGATATTAAGAAGAGGTGGCAAGAATACAAAAAAGATCTTCACGACCCCGATTATCACGATGGTGTGATCACTCACCTAGAGTCAGACATCCTGGAATGTGAAGTCAAGTGGGCCTTAGAAAGCATCACTATGAACAAAGCTAGTGGAGGTAATGGAATTCCAGTTGAGCTATTTCAAATCCTGAAAGATGATGCTGTGAAAGTGCTGCACTCAATATGCCAGCAAAAACTCAGCAGTGGCCACAGGACTGGAAAAGGTTAGTTTTCATTCCAACCCCAAAGAAAGGCAATGCCAAAGAATGCTCAAACTACCGCACAATTGCACTCATCTCACATGCTAGTAAAGTAATGCTCAAAATTCTCCAAGCCAGGCTTCAGCAATACGTGAACCATGAACTTCCAGATGTTCAAGCTGGTTTTAGAAAAGGCACAGGAACCAGAGATCAAATTGCCAACTTCCACTGGATCATCAAAAAAGCAAGAGAATTCCAGAAAAACATCTCTTTCTGCTTTACTGACTTTGCCAAAGCCTTTGTGTGGATCACAATAAACTGTGGAAAATTCTGAAAGAGATGGGAATACCAGACCACCTGATCTGCCTCTTGAGAAATCTGTATGCAGGTCAGGAAGCAACAGTTAGAACTGGACATGGAACAAAAGACTGGTTCCAAATAGGAAAAGGAGTACGTCAAGGCTGTATATTGTCACCCTGCTTATTTAACTTCTATGCAGAATACATCATGAGAAACACTGGGCTGGAAGAAGCACAAGCTGGAATCAAGATTGCCAGGAAAAATATCAATAACCTCAGATGTGCAGATGACACTACCCTTATGGCAGAAAGTGAAGAAGAACTCAAAAGCCTCTTGATGAAAGTGAAAGAGGAGAGTGAAAAAGTTGGCTTAAAGCTCAACATTCAGAAAACGAAGATCATGGCATCTGGTCCCATCACTTCATGGGAAATAGATGGGGAAACAGTGGAAACAGTGTCAGACTTTATTTTTTTGGGCTCCAAAATCACTGCAGATGGTGACTGCAGCCATGAAATTAAAAGACGCTTATTCCTTGGAAGGAAAATTATGACCAACGTACATAGCATATTCAAAAGTAGAGACATTACTTTGCCAACAAAGGTCCGTCTAGTCAAGGCTATGGTTTTTCCAGGAGTCATGTATGGATGTGAGAGTTGGACTGTGAAGAAAGCTGAGCGCCAAAGAATTTATGCTTTTGAACTGTGGTGTTGGAGAAGACTCTTGAGAGTCCGTTGGACTGCAAGGAGATCCAACCAGTCCATTGTAAAGGAGATCAGCCCTGGATATTCTTTGGAAGGAATGATGCTAAAGCTGAAACTCCAGTACTTTGGCCACCTCATGCGAAGAGTTGACTCATTGGAAAAGACTCTGATGGTGGGAGGGACTGGGGGCAGGAGGAGAAGGAGATGACAGAGGATGAGATGGCTGGATGGCATCACCGACTTGATAGACGTGAGTTTGAGTGAACTCCAGGAGTTGGTGATGGACAGGGAGGCCTGGCGTGCTGCAATTCACGGTGTCATAAAGAGTCGGACACAACTGAGCGACTGAACTGAACTGAACGTAGATCTTTTCTGATCATTCCAGTTACAGGCCCAACCACTTCCTATACATCCTGTTTCTCAACTTAGTACATGATACTATCTGACAATTTATTTAGTAATTGCTTAATTAAGAAAAAGTTATCTGGGGCTTCCCTGGTGGTCCAGTGGTTAAGAATCTGCCTTGCAATGTAAGGGACACTAGTTCAGTCCCTTGTCCCGGAAGATCCCACATGCTGCCGGGAAACTGAGCCTGTATGAACAACTACCGAAGCCCTGGTGCCCTGGATCCGGTGCTCCACAGCAGGGAGCCACTGCAATGGGAAGTCCACGGGCCACCACTGGAGAGTAGCCCTTGCTCGCCACAACTAGAGACAGCTCTGGCTCGCCCAACGGTGAAGACCCAGCACAGCCAGAAATAGATAGATATTTTAAAAGAAAGAAGTTGTTTATTTGCTCACACATTTATTTTAAAACGGGGTCTGAGACTAGGGTGAGGTGGGTAAGGCAGGTGTAAAACTTAAGGGGGAACTAAAAACCTTAATAAATCAAATAATATTTAAATGCAACATTCGAAAAGTTTTAAATTAATGAAAAAAATTGTGATGAACAAAATATCAACATTTTAAAGACAGGATCTACTAGTGGCTGAGATTGAATGAGGCAAATGAGAGGGGCTGTGAGGATAGACTTTTCCTGGCGGAGCCGAGGTGACTATTCTGATTAGTGGTTTAGGGAATTAGGGACCTGGCCCCCTCCTCTCTTTTTCTTGGGTGCAAACATCCAGTAAAGAACAGCCATTCTTCTCCATAAGGACAGGCTGCCAGGCGAGGAGACTGTGGTGACCTGTCCTTTCTGTGACTGGGTAGACAAGTCTTATCCTGAGGTTCTGTAATAGGAGTTCTGCTTGTCCATGTCTTGCTCCTCTTGTGCTTCATTAGCCTTACCAGAAATGAAAGTGATGGGTGCTTTATGCTGACTTTCTTCTTTCTTAGTTGAGACAAGTAATAGAGAGGGGTGCTGTTTACTGAGTCTCTACCACCTGGAAATAATACCTGGTATAGAGTAAGCGACTGAATGATCCGGTCTATGGAGACAGATTCCTCAGTATCTAGTAGATGTGGAAACCACAGGTACTGAAGAACAAATAAATAGTTTTCATTTTATTCAATGTAAATAAACTCCTCTGCTCATAAGCTTTCAATTTACTAAGTTTTACAGATTTCAATAAGGCACCAAATCAGATCAAAAAGAGTCTGCCTGTCACTAGAAAATAGTTTTATGTGTGCCCAGTCATTTTTGTCTTGACCACTGCATTATTAGTCTATAGCATGTTCGTCCTTCATTTTGAGATGTTTTATGAACATTCTTAAACCCATCATATCTGATAAACCTCAAAACAGAAGTTTTAAAAGTGCTAAAAAGAAATAATTATAAGGAAAGAAAAGTAAATTTAAAAATAATGAAAGTAGAAAATAACAACTGTGACACGTGAGTTGTTTTATAGGAATGATTAACGACCTGAGTTGAAGCATGTGACAAGTTGTGTCAACTTAAGTAATAGTGGTCAGAAACAAGACTGGCAAAATGAAAAAATAAAATTTTTAAGTACAGAGAACCAACATCAATATTGGAGGCTATTATGTATTAGTCACTCAGTCATGTCCGACTCTTTGTGACCCCATGGAACGTAGCCCACCAGGCTCCTCTGTCCATGGAATTCTCCAGGCAAGAATACTGGAGTGGGTAGCCATTCCCTTCTTCAGGGGCTTTTTCTGACCCAGGGATCAAACCAGGGTCCCCTGCATTGTAGGCAGATTCTTTACCACTGAGCCACCAGAGAAGCCCAGGGGGCTGTTGGCTTAATCTTAATTCAGCAATTGGTTGAGAGTTGATTTGAGAAGATGATAGCTAAGCATGGAGAAAGTTGTGGTGGTAAAACGTTTGGGGTGAGCACCAAAGCTGCTTAAGGAACTCCCTGTGGCAGGGCTTCCCTGGACCAGCAGTAGCAGCAACCCCTGGGAGCTCATAGCCAACTTGGAATCGCAGGCCCCACCCAGACCTACTGAATCAGAATCTAAGGTTTAATAAGATCCCCACGTGATCCATATTCATTTAAATACGAGAAGCACACAGCTCTAGGACACGGCTAAGGAAAGGGGCTTCCTAGTCCCAATGGATTCTTACTATAGACAAAGTGATAAATGAAGATTTGGTGGAACCGGAACTAAAGAAAAGATTCTATAAAAAGAACCCAGCAGACTTCATACCACTTTATTGGCAGAGATCTTTCAGAGTAATGCGAAAGGCACTATTGCCATTTGAGTTACAAGAATCTAACTTAAATTTGTAAAGGTATCTAACTTAGGTTTATAAAGATATCTATAATGTGCTGTTATTAACTTACTTATAAAAAACAAGACTTTTGACATCTTTAATTTTTAAGAATTTAAAGATGCAAAAAGAAAACAAAAACAATAGATTTTCTTGTGAAACAATTAGTCGTTCTAAGAATAAAGTAAGCTAAATAAAGCTAGAAGGTAACATTAGCATGGCATGTTGAAAAAGAAACCAGGAACCAGAGAGGTGGAGGAGGGGAGTTCCAACAGCAGAGCGAAGGTTAGAGCCCAGGTGAACTTAAAAGAAGAGGGAATGTGTGTGAGGGAATCAAAGTTTGAAGAAGGAAGATCACAAACCAACAAGGCAAGTACTGCGTGGAGTAAGACTCCCAGCAAAGTAGGGCATGAGCATTTTCACCAAGAGCCACATGGAAAGAAAAGTGAGGGACAGCTCAGCTGCATCAGTTTGTTTTGAAATCTCACTGTAAATAAATGTCATCAAGCATCTAACCCCATCTTTCCTGCTCAGATGAGAGAAAGGTACTACTCAGTACGTTAGAGGAGGAAACTTCTTTTATTTTTTGTCTGTGAAGTCTGCTGCTGCTGCTAAGTCGCGTCAGTCGTGTCCGATTCTGTGCGACCCCATAGTCTGCAGCCCACCAGGCTCCCCCGTCCCTGGGATACTCCAGGCAAGAACACTGGAGTGGGTTGCCATTTCCTTCTCCAATGCATGAAACTGAAAAGTGAAAGTGAAGTCGCTCAGTCGTGTCTGACTCTTCGCGACCCCATGGACTGCAGCACACCAGGCTCCTCTGTCCGTGGGATTTTCCAGGCAAGAGTGCTGGAGTGGGGTGCCATTGCCTTCTCCGTCTGTGAAGTCTATATGATATGAAATATTCATTAATAACCAAGTAACTCCATTCATCCAAGTGTAGGGAGGGACCTACATGAGTAGAGGAGAACAGATTCTATAATGTTGACAAATAAGTGGTTTTCCCTGGAGAAAGTATATCTCAGAAATTACATCTTCTGAACCACTATGGAACAGAAATCTCTTCGAGTGGGAGAATTTAATTCAAACTGAAACTTTAAAATAAGAACTACTTACAAAAAAAATGATTGAGACAGTTATTATCTATAGTTAAGGATCAGCTTAATATAGGTGGGGAGAGGGGGGAATTTCAATAACTGAAAAGGACTGAGGAAAAGGGCAAATAGGAGGCCCCATCCCGAGGAGTTCCTCTGTGTCCACAGGAGTTGCCAGTGTCAGTGGAAACTGATACAGTGAAACTGATTCTAACAGGAAACTAGAGCCTTTAAATGCAGGTAAGTGGAGGGTTCTCAACCCTGGCTGCTTTTGAGAATCACTTGGGGAGCATTTAAAAAATATCAGTGCCGACCCAATCTCTGGAGATGCTGGTTTAGCTGGTCTGAGGCCACACCTCCTCAGCCACAGTGTTAACAGACTTCCCTGTGGGTTCTATCTTTGAGGACAAGCAAGCTGAGCGCTGAAACCTGAGCTGCCTGCAGGGAAGGGCGGCAGAAGCTCTGGCTGGAACAGCAGCTGTGACCTCAGAGTCCCCTGACCTCCCTGACTCCAGGATTCCAGGCTGAATTCCATCCTCACTCTGCCGCTCCTTCAAACAGGCACCCTCCCCATCACTTCATTTGCAACATTTGGGGCACAAGCCACAGGGCGCTGGCTGATCTCGAAGCGCTGTATGAAGGAGAGAGTGAATCCAGGTGCCTCGTAGGGGAGGCTGAGGCTCTGCCCAGGGGGATGGAGAACGGGTTTGCTTGAGCTACCCCGGGGCATGCTGCCCCTCATCCCTTCGGTAAGAACGCTCACAGCAAAGGAAGAGAACCCCAGGAACTGCCTGTGTTCTGAGACTCAGCTCCTGGAACTGGAAGGTTCCTGTTGTCTTTGAGGAAACCACAAATATTCTCGTGTCCTGAGCAGCTCTTAGTAGCTGTCATTTCAGAGAAAAAATGGCCCCTGTCCCGTCTCTTGGCGAGTCTTCCAGCCCCATTTATTTCTCTGTCTCTGACCCCTCCGCTCTCGCTTTTCACTCTTTCTCCGCCTTGCTCTACCACAGGACACCTGCCGCCTGGTGACTTCAGCTTGGTGCCCTCTCTTTATGCCTCTCCCTTTCTGGCATAGCTGCCAACTGGGCCCCTCCCTGGGTGACCAGAGGAAGGTTCAAGATCATTTCTCCAGTTCTGCTTTTAACAGAAAATGCCTCATATAAGCAAAGCTCTTTGCACCAGGCTGCCTCATGCTTTCCGTGTCTTCCGTGTCTGCCTGTAGCCCAAGGACCAGTCATAGCCCAGTCTACTGTGACCCAGGCTGCAGGGTCAACAGTATAGAACATGGGCAAGGATTGCTTTCAGCCTTTTTTTCGCCCTAAAAGAGGATTGTTTCTTAGACCTAGGAAAGGCAGAAACAAGCCTATAATAGCTAAATTAGAGACAAAGTATCCAACGTACCTGATAATGAAACTTGAGTGTGTACATGCATACTAAGCTGCTTCAGTTCTGCCCGACTCTTTGTGATCCCATGGACTGTAGCCCGCCAGGCTCCTCTGTCCATGGGATTTTCCAGACAAGGACACTGGAGTGGGTTGCCATCCTCTCCTCCCGGAGACCTTCTTGACCCAGGGATCGAACCCGAGCCTCTTACATCATCTCCTGCATTGGCAGGCGGGTTCTTTACCTCCAGGGCTACCTGGGAAGCCCCAGTGAAGCTGGTATCGCTTCAGTTCAGAGGCTTACGCATAGTAAGTGATAAGTTTGCAAACACTGCCTTTATGATGTGCTGAGAATCTCAGTGAGGGGAGGGGGGAGAAAGAAAGTAGTTTCTTTCTCCAAAGTTCTCATGGACAAAAACACGGGGCCTCCTCTGCTGTAACTACTGTATAATCTCCATTGATACACAGAAATGCAAGTGAACAGATGGGTTTATTGTCTTAATAAACCGTCGAACATGCCAGTGAAAAGCCCGGGGCATACACTGAATGGCTTGTTCCTCCGTGATTGGAGTTCTGTCCTGAAGTGAGCCTAATCGCTGTGCATTACACAATCGTAATCAGCCAGTGCTCGTCACCTGGCGGTCCCCAGCCAGGGAACACAGCACCAAGCGACAGTGAGCTCACCGATGGAGAACTTCTCACGAAACCTCAACTTTTTTAAACAGTGGAGATGTCACAGGAGGAAAAGTACTCCTAACAAGAGCCTCATTCAAAACCTCTGAATTGAAGCAACACAAGCTTCATTATCAGGTATACTGGGTACTTTGTCTCTAACTTAGCTATTACAGGCTTATTTCCCCCTTTTATAGGTCTAAGAAACAATCCCTCATAATCTCCTTCTAGGGAAAAAAAAAAAAAAAGACCAAAAGCAATTCTTGCCTGTGTTTGATACTGGCTGACCCTGCAAGCTGTGTCACAGTAGATGGGGCTGTGACTGGTCCTTGGCCAACAGTGAAGAAGGAAACGCTGGGCTCTTAGGCTGAGCATGCGATGGGTTTGGGGGTTCCTTCTCCTGATTGCCCACTGCTTCCTACCATGTCTCCCTCAGTCCTGTGAGGCTGAGTCCTCGGGATTTTCTGTAACATCACCTACTCAGCAAGAGACTGCTGAGGCCCTGCCCATGCCCGGCGCGCTACGAGATGCCAGGCGCACCTTACTGTGATGACAAGGATGGCTGTTACCCACTGAGACCTCATGAGGCAGGATTCTAGGCACGCTACCTGTGTTATTTTCCCCATTTTACAGATGAGGAGATGAAGGACAGTAAGGCACCTCCCAACCCGTGAAGAGTCTCTAGTCTAGAGTGGAGGCGGTCAGAGTTTACATGTGGTGATGACAGCCCAGACGAAGGGTCACTCACCTCAACTTTGCTTTGGAAGAAAGGGTCACAAGACGGGGCCAGTTGTTGAGGCGTCCCCCGCCCCAAGACATTTCAATCTGGGCACATGGGTGCAAACTCCTGGAAGGTGCACGTGACTGGTTGGTGAAGTTTGGCATCTGGCCCAGCCTGCCCAGGAGGCTCCTCACAACAGTGCCTGGCTCCGTGATAGCTCTCCTAATGGGGGTTGAGCCCGGCTGGCCTGGCTTCACAGACTGGCAAGACCCGAGAGGGAGGGAGCAGAGGAGAGAGAGAGCCCGCCTGGGTCAGGAGCAGAGTAAGGGAGCGGGGGACCTGCCCAGGCCAGGCCCCCTTGCCCTCTGCCCTCTGGAGAGGAATGGGAGAGGGTTACACAGCCCCTGCCTGGGATCCACGATAGAGACTCCCTTTCGTGGAAACAAGAGGCTTCCCAGGGTAAATGTGAATCAGAGACCTGGGAGGACTCCAGGCGGGTGTGAAGGAGAGGAGGAAGGCTCAGGTTGGGGAACCCGTCCTCCCCATTGGCCAAGCTGACATGCTCTGCTTCTGTGTTTAGTCACAGTGAGTCACCCCAGGTCATTACCAGCCTCACTTCCTCACACACAGAGGACTAAGGCACTGCTTGCTGAACTGCAGGAGGACAGACAGCATCCCAAGTCCGCTCCACACATGGAGGTCTGAGCAGGGTACACAGAGCCCACCAGGGTTCACCCGTAGAAACAGCCTTTTGTGGGGTCCTAGCTGCAGCACGTGAGATCATCCCTGTGACACGCGGGATCTTTCGTTGCGGGGCGAGGGCTCAGCAGTTGCTGGTGGGTGGGCTTGGTTGCCCCGCAGCACGTCGGATCTTAGTTCCCCGACCGGGGATGGAATCTGCGACCCCTGTGTTGGGAGGCAGACTCTTAACCACCAGACCACCAGGGAAATCCCCAGAAACCTTTCCAAAGCCCCATCTGACTTTTACCCGCTTCACACTCTCTGAGAAAGGATTTTCAGGAGGGGCGGGTCACACTTCACAAGTGTCTGTATCATTTTACTGGGAGAAGTGCACAGCAGGGTCGGAATGGTGGAGACAGCAAGTCATCTTGGAGCAGGTCTTCTGGAAGAATCATTTGCACGACCCCTTATTTTATGCAGATCAATGCAAACAGGCATCACTTGTTTACAGAGGAAGGGTGTCACACGCTTTGGGGGGTGGATCTTAAAGCTTGTGGGGAAGAGGTTCACAAATTTGCATAAAATCTCTGGAGTCTCTGAAAGGGCAGATTCAGTAGAGTGTCTAACCCCTTCCTCTTCGAAGTCACCCAGCATATAAAACATCTCAGGGAGGGTGAGCTGTCTCACTGAGGTCAGATGACAGGAAAACTTCAGGCTAGAGGGACCTCCGGGAGATTACCTTGGACAAAAGGGGAGTGGGGGAAGTTGGGGCAGACAGGTTTGTGCTGGTCACCTGGGCCCCCAGCGCAGCTTGAATTCTATCAAAAAAAAGGCTACTTCGGGTGAAGTGGAGGTTGCACGCATGCATGCATGCGGTAGTGTGCGCATCTGTGTGTGAGCAGAGGTCTGAGTCACAAAGCCGATCTCGTTGGGAGTCCAGCTGCCTTTAGCAGGGAATAACCAATACCTAATAATTAGGAGTTATCCTCTAACCTCCTGGGGTTGAAGCTGAATTTTGACTCTAGCCAAGATAAAGCTAATCTGGCTCTTTGACTTGAGACAATCTCTGGGGTTTGGGATTTATTATGGGGGAGGTACCCTACAGAGAGAAGAAAAACCATTCAAGTGATAGGCGAGTCGGAGGCTAATTTGAACAATAATTTTATCCCAAGCTGGCGAAGCAGAATATTCTGGCATCTTGAAGGAGATAGTAAGTCAGAAACGGGTTATGGTCCCCACCCCTTGTTTGTACTCCTGTGAGATACAGTCCGGGAGACGTGGGTCCTGAGGATGATTTTCTGAAGTGCCTTGTCTACCCTTGGGGAACCATAAACCATCCTGTCTTCATCTTTTAATCCAGGGCATCGCCACTAAATGTTTGTAATACCTTATTGCATCTTCATTCACGCAGCCCTGAATCAAATCAGATCTGGGAGCTTCTCCCCCAGGCCAAATGGAAATCAGCCAAGGATCAGATCCAGCCTTCAAAACCGTCCTCTTTTTTTTCCCCCCTCTTCACTGTCACTTCCTTAACTGCTATTAGCATTTTACCCAAACCTGATGATGTGTTTTGAGTGGGGAGAGAGTTTCCATTAACTCTCTGTCTCACCATCACTAAATTTAGCCTTCGATGTAAAGTCTCAAGTTCTTTGCCCTAAAAATAGCTTGGGGCTGAAATGGGAGCAGAAGTGAGGATCAGTGTCAGCTGTGTGTCCTCAGAAACCCATGGATGTTAAAGGTCAATAAACCCCCCTGGTCCTGCCCCCGCTTGGTCTTCACCTCCACCCTCTGGGGGTTCAGACACATTACTGCTCTTCCCAATCAGAACTCACCCACATCAGTGAACACCAGAGAGCATGGTCTGGAGGGGTGGGGGGCAGGCGCTACTCACTCTCTCAAATGTTTTGGAAAACTGACCAATTTTCCTTTGGAATTTTGACCTTGTAGTTATTTTTGGTGGGGGAGAAGAAAACAAATACTTATGATAGGCTTCTTGTCAATAAACTCTATACATAAAGTGCTTTATCAACTACTTTTAGTAAAAATGCTAAACGACAATGGTTGATATTAAATGTATCCTTTCGAGGGCTTCCCTGGTGGCTCAGTGGTAAAGAATTCACCTGCCAAAGCAGGAGACATGGGTTCGGGAAGATCCGAATGCCGCGGAGCAACTAAGCCTGTGCAGCATGACTATTGAGCCTGAGCTCTAAAGCCCAGGAGCCACAACTGCTGAAGTCCCCGTGCCCCAGGGCCCGTGCTCTGCAACAAGAGAAGCCACCGCCATGAGAAGCCTGTGCACCAAAACTAGAGAGTAGCCCCCTGTGGCCGCAGCTAGAGAAAAGCCCACTCAGCACTGGAGACCCAGCACAGCCAAAAATAAATAAATAAACAAGATTATAACATACTTACATATATATATGTATGTATGTATCAGTTCAGTTCAGTCGCTCAGTCGTGTCCGACAGTTTGTGACCCCATGAACTGCAGCACACCAGGCCTCCCTGTCCATCACCAACTCCCAGAGTTTACCCAAACTCATGTCCATCGAGTTGGTGATGCCATCCAACCATCTCATCCTCTGTCATCCCCTTCTCCTCCTGCCTTCAATCTTTCCCAGAATCAGGGTCTTTTCCAGTGAGTCAGTTCTTTGCATCAGGTGGCCAAAGTATATATATGTGTGTGTGTGTGTGTGTGTGTGTGTGTGTCTCTCTCTCTCTCTCTCTCTCTCTCTCTCTCTATATATATATATATAAATAAATCCTGTTGAAAACTTAAGTTCCAGCTATTAAAATAGCATATCAAAGTGTTTTTTATTCATTTTTCACAAAACTGAAATATCCATCATTCTTAAACTACACACACAATTTAAAGACACAGAGAAATGAGTGGGTTGCAGTAGAGTTCCCTGCACTGGCATTCAGTAGGTTTTTATATCGCGGTCTTATGGAGTCAAGGGGGCAAGTCTGGATTTTAGACTTACTGCCCATGGATACTTCAGTTCTATGTCTTCTGTTTTGCTGAGCAGTAAAATTCACTGGTTCATTTTTAGATGGTACATTAGAGACACAATTCTAGGTCGTGACTTTAGCCTGGTGTTCATCTGACAGACAGATGACTCTGCAGAACTCTCCTATTAGCAGCCAATTTGTGAAGAGTCGATGACAAATAATCTACGCTATCTACGGTTCTCTTGACCTAAGTCGCTGTAATGCCAGATGGCAAGCCCACAGCACCCTTGCTGTCTTGGCCCGGAGGCTGGCGGTCTGGAAGCTACCAAGCTTCTTCATGGCAGTCCTGTTCTGGGGTTCTGAGCTAGGATGATGTGTACAGATGAGCTGATACTGCTAGGTGCATAGATGTCAGCTTCCAAAAACAGCTCTTCATGCTTATTTTCCAAATCTACAATGTTTGCCAGTGCAAAAACACTGAGGCACACAAAGACCTTGAAACTTTGATGACACACACAGACACAAGCACACACACACACACGCACAGTCCAGTCCAGCTTAAATCTCCACTTCCAGTCCTCCCCTCCTGGCACAGGCCTGGCCCAGGCTCTCTGGACCCTCAGAGGAGAGGAAGATGGACAAGTGGATGAGGACTGGGCTGGGCTTTCACTTTTGCTCCTCTGCCCTCTTCTGCTTTTAGGTTCTCCTGGGGGGTGGGGCAGGGAGCTGGCGGACAAACTAAGGGAAAAGGGAAGGATGCTCTATTTAACAGGGCGCAGGCAGGATCTTCTGCAGAGGCCCGGAGGCCCCCCGCCCACCCCCTGTCTCCAGCAGTGCTCTGACCTGGGCAGTCTGACTCCCCTCTTTCCCCCTTAGCCTCCAGCTCCCCGGCAGACCGCCCTCTGATGGGACCACCTCAGAGGAACACCCCACATCTCTCACGGCCCCTCGGGAGACTGTAAGGTACCCCTTGAGTCAGTTAAGCCCTTGTTTATCTGTACTCCACAGAGGCAGGGGGTTTGAGCCAGTTAGTTAATCAGTCAGACTAAATAAAGATGCGAGGCAGACATGATAAAAGCCACTGTGCCTCATTAAGGGCTTAACCAAATTACATGCATGAGAAATGAATGTTTGCTTGATGAGGGAACTCCCCAGGCCAGGTCGCTCAGAATAAATGCCACCAACAAAAAATCACAGAGTCTAAACGATGCTGAAACACCCCGGCTGAAAAAACCATGCTCCTGAGGTTTATGTCAGTGTTTAGAAACCCAAGATGCATCTTGCCCCAACTGCAAAGTTACAAACGGTCATTTAGTCTCGAGGCTGCTTCTACAGGTTGCTGGTTTAACCCTTAAGGTGGTTGAATGACAATCAGAGCCCGAGTTCTGGGTGGGGAGTGGGGAACCACGATACGTGTATTGAGGAGGGTCAATCCTAATGGCCCCCCTCCACCTCAGGGCTCCTCTTCCCCAGGACTCTGAACCTTCGTTTGCCCCAAGCCCTTGCACTTGACCTAGGTCAGCCTGACTTAGCTAGTGCACCCAAATCACCAACCTCCTTCTCCACCTCTTTACTCAAACCCTCACTGAGATGAACAGGAAAGCAAGCAGAATTAATTCTTCAAACTAACATTGGGTTTTCTAGCGGCCCTTTCCTTTCTAAGAGTGCTTAAGTCTTTGGAAAAGAGTGTCTGGGATTTTTGCACTGTGTCTGGGATTTCACCTGGCCATGAGAGTCTGCAGGATCAAGCAGGGTACAAGATAATAATAGATTATTCTCAAAGGTTGTCTCAGACTGTCATTATTCCTCTTTCTCAACTGCCTTTTAGCCTCTTGGGGCAAAACAAGCCATTTCTGGCAGCACAGCAGCACACTACTGCCCAGCCCACACCCTGCCCTCCAACCACCTGCCTGATTATTCTAAGAAAAGACCCCTCATTTCACTACAGGTATTATTCTTCTGGGAGTCAATGTTGACTTTTGTAATAGATACGTGTTGCTTTCGGCAGTCTACCACCATTTTACTTTCCTGGGGCAAAACCAGTAATTTGGAAGAATCACCTTTCTCCCACTGGGCGTATTCAAATGGGATATATTTAAATAGTGGTCATCTCTTCTCTGGCCAGTGGCCAAGTAAACTAACCCATGCCAGGATTGTTGGTGTCATTCTCCTTAGTGGTGAAAAGACTGAAAATGGTTGGGCTGGTTCATCCTTTCTCGTGGGGATGTTCAAACAAGACCATGTAGTAATCTCTGCTACTAAGGACTTCTGGAGGTGCCTGGGCCTATCTGTTCGGAATCAACCCTGTATCCTGTATCCCTTTTGTTCAAGTTGGCAAGAGTTGATTTCAGACACTTGACACAAAGAACCCTGACTGACACAGCTCTCTTTCCCCTTGCATGCTCTATCTGTATCATGAACCTGAGTGGGTGTGCATGCTTAGTCACGTCCAACTCTGTGTGACCCCATGGATTGCAGCTCACCAGCCTCCTCTGTCCATAGGGATTTTCCAGGCAAGAATACTGGAGGGGGTTGCCCTGCCATCCTCCAGGGGATCTTCCCAACCCAGGGATCGAACCCAGGTCTCCCTCATTGAAGGCAGATTCTTTACCAGCTGAGCCACCAAGGAAGCTCTCCTAATACCCCACCCATGACCAAACCTAGGAAGTCTCTGGATCCTTTTGATGTTTCTGTTATTTGATTTCTAAATGTCTGCTGAAAGACTAGTGAAACCTGTCTGCCTCCTCCCTGTAAACGTTTGGTGAGCAGGGTCTTCCACTGTCTCCCAGGCATTTCAGAAACCAGTCTCCCCAGATTCTATTCACTCCTAGCCGGCCCTGCCTCCTAGAATTACTTAGCAGATTTTATCGCATTTGTCTGCAAAGCTTTGGTTATATTTGTGCACTCAAAAGAATATGTTATTTCTTGAATTCCTACTAATATAATAAAGTGAATTGAAAAAGTTTAGGGCAAGTTGGGTGCCGCTTTGCATTCATATCCCAGTGAAGCCAAAGACAAAAAGAGTGGACATGCCACGAGTCCTAATAAGTGTGGGACTTCCCTGGTGGTCTGGTGGCTAAGACTTCGTGCTCCCAATGCAGGGGGCCCAGGTTCAATCCCTGGTTAGGGAACTAGATCCTTCATGCAGCAATGAAGATTCCCTCGTGCCTCATCTAAGACCTAGCGCAGCCAAAAAAAAAAAAAATCCAAACAAGTGCAAGTTTCATTTGTCCATAAATTTACTTGCCAGTAAACTGCCATTTATTCACTATATCCACTTTAAAAACTATGCTACCTATGCTTTTTGAAACTACTGCCAACTGTCTACAATTCCTCGGTGAGCTTAAGGTGTTCCCTTAGAGTGTCTTGTCGTAGTTACAGGCTGGAAACACTAGGATGCAAAACCAGCTCAAACTAGAGTGTAGGGTGGAGTCAAGAGTCAAATTCAACAGCTTGATTTTAGGGCCACACTGTCTCTCCAGGAAGGAAGGGACTGGGTGTTCTCACACTGAACTTTGCTTACTTAATGTAAGAGGCTGCCAATCTAACCCAGATTCTCCACTCCTCAGAGAAAGTTAACTGTAGTGTGGACCAGAATATTTCTAAATTTCCAAAATGAGGAATAACTGTTTTGGGGAGTTGAGTGGGCTATGTTCTAGGTGGGCTCCAAAGATGGCCCCCAATCCACCTTGCATCCGAGTTTCCATGCCCTTCTGCAGTTTCTTCCCCTTGAATCTGGGCTGGTCTTAAGACTTGCTTCTTTTAGCTTGCAAACTTGGTGCCTGTGTAAATTCTGAGGCTGCTTCATAAAGGGGCTTGTAGCTTCTACCTGGGTCTGACCCCCCGTGACAGTCATGCTGGGAGAAAGGCCAAGTCAGTCACATAGAGAGACCATACGGAGACAGACAGACAGACAGCTGGCCAGCCTCTAGCTCTTCCTTGCATCCCAGTTGAATAGAAGAGGACAGACTACTGTTGAGATTTTGCTTTGTGCCAGACCCTGTGCTGGGCTTTCCTGGTGGCTCAGTGGTAAAGAACCTGTCTGCCAATGCAGACAACGTGGGTTTGATCCCTGGGTTGGGAAGATCCCATGGAGAAGGAAATGGCAACCCACT
Organism: Bos indicus x Bos taurus; assembly: GCF_003369695.1. NCBI lineage: Eukaryota > Metazoa > Chordata > Mammalia > Artiodactyla > Bovidae > Bos > Bos indicus x Bos taurus. The sequence continues at coordinate 42,373,993 of NC_040098.1, read as the reverse complement.
CCAGTGTTCTTGTCTGGGAAATTCTATGGACAGAGGAGCCTGGTGGGCTGCAGTCCATGGGGTCGCAAAGAGTCAGACACGACTGAGCAGCACACCCTGTGCCTCTTTCTTTACATAAATTACAGGTGAAAATTATCAGCTTGGAATGTTGGCCGATTTTCTACCACATCACTCTCCCATATCGATGAAGAAAAAGCCCATAATTTCCCGATTCATTTAAACCTTCTTATCTGCCAACCTGATCTCCCAAACCAAACCACTGGTCTTTCTTTTTCAGAATGGTTTCTCAATACTTGTGATGCAGAATGACCAGAGAAACACAAAGTTGGAGAGCCTGGAGTTAAAGAGAAGGGACTTTTCAAAAGAAGTCAAGTCACCTTTGTAATGAAGTCTGGGAAAGAGATGGGAGGTGGAGTGGGAGTGACAGAAAAAGCAAGGCAGCGTGGAGAATGTTCTTTGGTAGGAAATAAGACTTTGGTAGGAAATAAGAAACTCCAGATGCCAAGGACACAGGTGAATCAGGTAGAAACATCAGGCAGCTATGAGAAATACTGCAACTGGTTATGACCGGACTGCCTTTAATGCTGGAGAAACGAATAAAATTGGTATTACTTTTCCATGATGTTTATCCTTTAAATTGTTTCTTCCGGAACTGAATCACGTGGGTGATGGCTTCAGTTATGGCTGCACGTATCATCTCATTTAATTCTTTCAAGAATCTCACATGGTGTGTATTACTGTCCTTGTTTAATATATTCAGAAACTAAGGCTCAGAGAGGTTACATGACTTGTTTAAGGTGATATGGTGCTAAGCAGTAAGGCTGATTTTTAAAGCCAGCTCCTCTGACTCCCAAGGCCATGATTTTCCAGCTCACCATCCTGCAGTCAGCTCCCCAACACTAGAGCTTCTCTTCATGATACTGTTTCCTTCCTTCTGCTCCTGAACCCACTTTATTGTATATCACCGCATTGTCACTGGGGATCCCGAGGGATATGAAAGTGGAGAAGATGACACAGTGAATACTTGTGTGAATTTTACATGTAAGTTACCTATTTTAAAAATCAGAGACAGTCTATACTTCCCTGTATTTTGTTGATGTACCACAGCCTGAGTTTATTTACAGTTTCTAATAGCAGGTTTTTTTAAAAAAGGCACACGTGAGTGTCAGATAATGTAATTGCTTAAAACTTGGTTGTCTGTCCTTTATCATTTCAATTCTGTTGGGATCTATTGAGTTTGAAAGCAACAAATTTGACAGAATCTACACGGAAGATAATATCCTAAGGCTACCTTTGAAAGATATTTTTTAACAATAAAGGCTGCTTCTGTGTGTTACAAAGTCGGATACAAAATACTTGACAAGAAATGCTTGTCAAGAATACTTGACAAGGGAAGAAGATTGGATTCTGATTCTTTCCCTCTCTTTTTGATGCCAGTGGTTGCCTGCTAACCTTTCCTGATCAGCTTTGAATCTATGTTCCTTTAAAAAGGAGCAAAACCATTTAGCATTCTCCCAGCACATCTGTGTCTGTCATAATGCAGGTATGCTCTGGGGAAAGAAATGAGAGATGTTAGTCTATTAGATGAATCACAACATCCATCCTGAACTTTCACGACCAAAAAAAGAAAAGATGATGTTGCTTCTTAGTGGGATTATGGATTTCCTATTTAAAATGTAAAATTATGATGTTTGGAACGGCTTCTTCAAACAGGAGCACATATATGAAAGCAAATCCTGATCACACATGAACGCACGGCTGGGTGTGCCGGGACATCCACCTTTTGGCAGTGTTCACCTCCAGCACAGCGGAGGCTTGGGGAGATGGGGAATCTCAAACAAGCCAATCTGACAATGTAACAGCCTTGCTTTTCTAATTAAAGATCTGGCAGGAATACTAAAATAAGCACTGGCAGTAATCTGTGAATTTTTAACTATTCGTATTTTCTCACGCCTGTTTCTAAAATTTCCTGATAGATGTCAGAACTTTATTTTTTTTTTTAAGGAGTAAGAGAGGTGGGACAGAAAGGGTAGGATAAGCACGGGCTTGGCTTGACCTGGGTTTAAACCCTGGAGCTGAGATTTTTCAGGGGAGTAAGGCTGGGAAATTTCCTTAATGTCTCTGAGATTCTGTTTTCCTGCCTGTAAAATGGAGGTAAGAACACCAACCACATGTGCGGTCGTGAGGGCCCAAAGGTCACAATGGTGGCAGTCTGTGTCCGGCCCCAAGATGTACACAGGAGCACAAGAAGCCACGAGTCCCCTTCCTCATAACTTCAGAGGCAGGAAGGAAGATAGGGCAGCAATTTTAGCCTGGAGCCTTAAGGGACGTATCTATTCTTATTATTTTCTTAGACTTACAAAGGATCATCTTTGAGGCCACAAAAGTACACTGGGCTTGGAGCCAGAGACCAGCGTTTAATTTCAGGGTCCAGTTAGGACTTCTTAACTTTTTGAAATGTTAGTCATCACAGGAAAAGAAAATACAAATAGCAGCATTCATCTCCAAACCACTTGTAGGGTGGTTGTAAATATTAACAAGTAATCAATTACCTTTAAATGCTTGGGAGAATTGCTCTGCACAAGTTTATCATCATGAACACAGAGGAAAAGGTTTATTTGTAAAGTGCGACATTTCTTATGAAACATTTCACTGAAGCTTTAAATACTGTCACCATCATATTGAGATGGGAGGGAAGAGGGAAGGGCATGACCTTTGAAGACAGAGCTGTTGAGGATGTGACATAAACTGGTTAGAACCGCTCAGCCCCAGATGGCATAAGATTCGACTTCCAGTAGAAAGTGGAAACTCATTATACCCTCATTATAATGCATTAGCTAAATGACACACCCAGAGGTGCCAGGACAGTTTGGAGGCCAACCGTTAAAAGGCCAAAGGTTAGTGGTCCAATTCCTGGAAATCCTTGCCCTTTTCCCAAAATAGTAGGGATAATCCACCCACTGGGAAGCCTATGAAATCACCAGCCCATGAAAACTAACCACCCTATGCTTCAGCTTTCTCACCTTCTGGGACGGCCCACATTCTGTCTGTGGAAGGTGTAATCTAAGTAAACTCGCACTCATTTTACTATGGCTGACGCTTAAAGTCCTTCCTGCGCAAAGCCAAGACTCCTCACCCGGCGGTCTGTCCCAGGCACACACCTGGGACATGACCATTTTCTCGTGCCCCATTTTCCTGCAACATAATGTCCAATGACATTTGACACAGGGCCATAACCTTCGGAGAAACAATTATATTAGAAAGAGGAAATGATTCCAAAGCCGGGGTCCTTGGTGGTGGTTTTACCGTGCTTGTTGAAACTGTTAAGCGTACTGAGGCTTGTTCTCTGCTTTGACCACAGGATAGCATAAAAGACAGCTTTAATTCTTCTTGCCCACTTAGGACAAACTTCCGCATTTTCAGGGCTTCCCTGGTGGCTCAGATGGTAAAGAATCCGCCTGGAATGCTGGAGACCTGGTTTGATTCCTGGGATGGGAAGATCCCCTGGAGAAGGGAATGTTTACCCACTGAGTATTCTTGCCTTGGAAATCCCACGGACAGAGGAGCCTGGCGGGCTATAGTCCAAGGGGTTGAAAAGAGTTGGACGCGACTGAGCGACTAATGTGTCATCTCGTATCAGCATTTTCATAGAGTTGCGTTGCTATATTAAAGCCAATCTGCTCTGGTTCAGTCTTAGAGGCAGCAGGGTGGGGAGGCTTGGAGTGAAGCAGATTTGAATTCCCAACAGTGTCCAGAGCTGTGTGGTCTCAGGCAAGTCACTGAGCCACTCTGAGCCTGTTTCATCAACTGCAAAATGGAGGTAATAGTACAGCATCCTGCAGGAGTTTTGCAAAATTAAAGTTTTAGATACATAAAGAAGTAAAGTACAGAAGCTGACATATAGTGAGTCCTCATAAATGTTTGGGGGTATACAGAATAGAAAGTGAAGTCGCTCAGTTGTGTCCAACTCTTTGAGACCCCATGGACTGTAGTCTGCCTGGCTCCTCTGTCTGTGGGATTTCCCAGGCAAGAAAACTGGAGTGGGTTGCCATTCCCTTCTCCAGGGGATCTTTCTGACCCAGGAATTGAACCCGGGTCACCCGCATTATGGGCCGGTTCTTTACCATCTGAGCCACCTGGTCACTCATAAAGATTGTTCAGGAAGTTAAAAAAATCAAAAGATAAATTATGCTAATGTTAACCTACCCACATTATGGATGATAGTTTATATTCAGGATTAGATGCGAAACATCTTTTAAAACATATGCAGAGTAGATAAATTAATATTCACATGCCTTGAGAATCTTAAATTTTCTATTTCCTGACTTCTGGTGTAAAATTTGTAATAAACTGTGTAAGTTTTCTGTATGCTCCGTTTTCCTTTCCTTTTATTTACTTTCAGTGAACAAATAAACCCATAGCATTTTCAACCATACTGATAATTAAAGCTGCAGGGGGATGGAGCAATGAAAATGAAACATTAACTCTAGTGATCAAAGGGAAGCCAGAAGCTAGGAGATGATATGATGAAGGTTCCAGAAGTCATTTAGGCTACTGATGTTGCTGGGATGTTATTACATGGTTATCTAGTGGGCAGTAACCAATACATATACATATATATGTACATATATATAATAATAATATATATAATATATATATGGCATAACTACATCACCCTTTTGCTAAATCGAAATTGGAGAAATTACCTAGGGCATTCAGCTATTCTCTGGACAACATACTATTTCTTAATTACCTAACTAGAAAACTCGTGTTCCTCTGGAGAATTCCTGGGAGGCATTATAGACAGCCTCTTGTGGTAGAGGCCCCAGAGTGACTCTCCCACAGGAAATCAGTTCTCAGGTCCTGATGTGGCCGTTTCTCCCTTCCTGGGTCCCCTCCCTCCTGTCTCTTGCTACTCCCACTCATCTAGGGGACTTCCCACCCGGCTTCCAGCTCTCCAATTTCTCCCCACTTTCGCCTGTGTGCAGTCTGCTGACAGTTACCTTCATAAAGCATAAGTCTAAACAGCCAGGGTCTTGCTCAGGCACTCTCAGTGTCTTCCCACATCCTATACAAGGTCCAGCCTCCTTTGAACAACAGTTAAGGCCTTCCATGATTTCACCTCACTTGACGCCGAAACTTCAATTCCAAGGTTTCTGTTATCACAGCCCCAGTGCCTTAGCCTCGTACATTCATTTAACTAACATTAAAAAGGACTGCAGATCCAGCCCTGGATGGATGCTTCCAGCAGGCTCAGAGTCTGCAGATGGGCTAAATATTTACAAAAAGTTACTGAATAATGTGCTGTTACACTTATTTACTAGATACTCAGTGAAGATTTCACGAATTCCTATGATGTGCCAGGAATGAGCAAGGCACACAGTGGCCAGAGTGTCTAACGTTCCCCAGAGTCCGCAAAAGCTTCAAAGGGGAAGAGGCTTGAACTGAATCCTGAGAGAAGAGCAGATGGCCTCCAGCTGGGGAATTTCAAGCAAGGACAAAGTCCACATTCAGGAAAAAAAGGGCCTGGGGGTGGAGGGCAAAGTACACAGGATCTTGCTGTGATGGTTCCTCTGGCTGGAGCACAACTTTAACCAATCCCCTTCTTTCCAGGCTCTACATCCATAGTCTATGTGTGTTGAGTTCTAACCATCTTTCAGGCTTCGCTGGTGACTCAGATGGTAAAGAATCCGCCTGCAATGTGGGAAACCTAGGTTCCATCCCTGGGTTGGGAAGATCCCCTGGAGGAAGGCATGGCAACCCGCTCCAGTATTCTTGCCTGGAAGATCCCCAGGGACAGAGGAGCCTGGCAGGTTGCAGTCCATGGGGTGACAAAGAGTCAGACATGACTGAGCGACTACACACACACACATACACACACACACAGACTCATTCTTCAGGCTCAGCTCAAGGGTCACCTCTTCAGAGAGGCCTTTCCTATTGGTTCAGTCACCCGTCATTCACTCTGACAACGCCTTGTACTTTTTCTTCCTAACACAGTTAACTGTAAGAAGATTATTATTTAGGTAATTATTTAAGGTCTGTCTCTCCTGCTCTTCCTGGCCCTGACAAACCCCTTCCTGTTACGAAAACCTACCAGTGTTTCAATCAAGCGGATTGCCCACGTCTCACCAGAAATCCTACTGTCCTGGTGTGGTGAAAGGGACACCGTTTTAGGTGGCAGAATATCTGGGTTCCAGGCCCTGCTTATCCCCTAAGACCTTTGTTCTTTCCAGCATTCTCTACTGAATTCCTGTTATGTGCAAAGCACTGAATTACGGGAACAGATCCTGCTTAGGTCTTAAATTTGTATCATGGAGAGAATACCTAATTTTCCTGGTAGATGAGGATCATGTATATCTATTCCAATTGAAAATCATTCTGTGATTATGACTTTGAAAGGTGGGTTGGAACACTGGTTCCTGGAAGGAGAGGTGTAACAAATGAGTAAAAATTTCTAAACCATTTGGGAGATGACAGGGGACACTAAATTACCATTTACTATCATCATTTCATGAAGCCCTCCAAATTCAGCAGAACGAAAATATTAGAATGAAAGTCAGTCCTTTAACTCAAATGCATGTTTGCTTTCTGTCATTAGCCTTATGTTTCTAATTTCTAGAGAAGCACTAGCTCAGAGGAGAGGCATCCACAGAAGTGGAAACCCAGTCTCTCACCCACATCTCAGTGACCTGTGCTGTCTGACCTGTTTCTTGTTTCTATTTCCCTAATTAACTTCTTCAGTTACTTGGCGCTCAAAGTTCTCCATCATGGAGGAGAGAAACAAGCGGAGAGAAATTATCATCTGCAGCCACTAGAGGGCAGACCTCAGCCTGAGGAAGTCCTTTCCCGGGATGCAGTACCAGTCACATCAATGCATATCCCCTGAGTGTCCCCAGAAGGCGCTGCTGCTCTCTTAAGCTGCTTAACACCTGGTCATTTCTGACACCAGTCCCACAGCTCCCAGCAGTTAGTTCCTCGTTTGAGCTGCAGCAAAATCCTACATTATTTTAGAGACAAAGTTGGGAGGGGCACTTTATCTTCTTCAAGACACTGCCCTGCATCAGAAGCCTAGGAGGAGTTTTTTTCGTTTGGAATAAAATTCTGTAACCTGAAATCATCATTGGCCAAAAAAAAAAAAAAAAAAAAAATCCTTAAAAAGTCCTTCAGGGGTGCTGTATTCTTCTGAGCATTGAACCAGAAAGGTTAACCAGGAGACGCTGGCCAGTCAAGGTTGAGTGATCTATCAAGAGATGCCAGGGATATTCTGCTATTACTCAGTTTCTTCAGGGACAGCACGGTGTCGGCATTCCTTTCCTTTCTCTAAAGAAACAGGCATGATATCAGCTTTGGGATTAGACTTCTTACACATACATTCTCATTGTGTCCTCAGTTCTAAGACAGAGGCCTTACGATCATCACAAGTTCATTATCTTAAAACTCAGTTTTTTCCCCATTCGATTTCTACTTTAACAATTATAAATTTTCCAAAGGAAGGTTGATGTTAAAAACATGAGATGTTTGATCTGATCATTAGCAGCAGCTCTCCCTCTCTACCCATCCCGACACTCACCCCTGGTTCTGCAACCCAGAGGCGATCATTCGGAATTCTAAATGACCAGGTCCCCCACATACCTCTAAGGAATGTGCTTATGCTAATAGTTCTTGGTTTATCAAGTCTAAGTGTTAGAGTCTGAATTTCTCTTATAATAGATGAGAATTTCACTTTTTAAAGGAAGCCTTTCATGCAGATGAAAAAATCAAAGCTCAGGAAGTTTAAGGGACTTGTTCAAATTCACATACCAACAGAACTCACACACCATTAAAACCTGTAGAGTAGAAATTAGGACCTGTGTCTTCTAAGTTAAGAATCCGTGTAATTCCCACCATGTTGTGGGAGCCACTACAACAGTGCTGACTACCTCACCCCCACCAACCAGGGTTGCAGGCACTTATTCAGCTGCTGAGATTGATATAAGTCCTCTTAAAATGGAGCTGCAAGATGAAATACAAGATGCCCAGTTAAATGAGTTTCAGATAAGAAATAAATGCTTTTAAAATATGAAAGTGAAAGTGTTAGTCGCTCAGTCGTGTCCAACTCTTTGTAACCCCATGGACTGTAGCCCACCAGTCTCCTCTGTCCATGGAATTCTCTAAGCAAGAATACTGGAGGGGGTAGCCATTCCCTTCTCCAGGGGATCTTCCAGACCCAGAGATTAAACCCAGGTCTCCCATAATGCAGACAGATTCTTTACTGTCTGAGTCATCAGGGAAGCTGCATATGTCACAGACATTCTGTGTGTTATGCATGCTGAATTGTTATTTATACTTTTATTTGCTAAATCTGGCGATCCTACCTTAAAAGTATGAATCTAGGCCTTCTACTTACTCTGATTTTAAAACTCTAGAACTATAGATATAGTAAGAGATCTATGATTAATCCATGACAAGGAAATTTTTCTGAGACTGATATTATTCATGGTTTCCAAATAGATAAAATAAAAGCAAACAAAACAAAAATATAGTGTTTAGGGATATAGACATGTAAAATTACTAGAAGAAAAGAAAGCAAATGAATGACAAAATTCAGGAGAGTGGCTTTCTGGGAAGTGGGGGAGATGCCTTACGGAGTAGTACGTGGGGCCTTCTAAGATACAGATAAGCTGACAGGAGAATAGTGCTCATTTTCTGGTGGTACATATTTCTACGCACTGTTTGTAGGCTTCCCAGTTGGTGCCAATGGTGACCAACTGGCACCATCCCTGGGTCTGGAGGATCCCCTGTAGAAGGAAATGGCAACCCACTCTGGTATTCTTGCCAGGAAAATCCCATAGGCAGAGGAGCCTGGTTACAGTCCATGGGGTCGCAGAATCAGACATGACTGGGCGTACACAGATACACACATTTTATTAAAACTACAAAGAAAATAAATGCATGTTTAGACTCTGGAATGAGACAGACTTAGGCTCTAATCTTAGGCTTAGATTCTTAGCCTCTCTGAGCTTTAGTTTCATCTATAAAATGGGAATGATAATACTTAATACCTAGTTGACAAGATGGTTTAGAAATAATGTAGAGAGAAGCACAGAGTATACACACATCATGTCCTTAGGAAATGTTATTATTATTCAAGTCCATGTGGGTTAAAGTGGAGCACTGTGCCAGGCCTCCTGCATCCCACTGGGTAAACTTTGGCCAGAAATTGTCTTAGCTTCTGTTGGCCATTGCCTTCTCATCCAAACTCTTTCACTAGGGTGTATTTAAATTCTTGAAACTTGACATCATTTTAATGTTGAAATACTTCTTAAAAATAAACTTCAGCCTGGTAAGAAGCAGACTTGTGAGCTAATGAGATGATGTTTGTAACTAGAGAGTTAAGAAGAAAAGTCAATTCTCTGCTAATGTTAAGGTGTAGCTTCAAAGCACGGGAGACATGCAGGAGAAATCAATGAGGAAAAAGCCTGATTGAAAGAGGCAATCATTGCCATGGACATGCAAAAAGCAAATTATTTTCCTTAATTGTATATTCACAGAAGTCTTTCCTCTGATATTAAAATTATTCCTCCCAGTGGATAAATACATTTCTGCAAAACTATGAATCATGATTTTTTGGGGCATCTCTGAGTATATACTTCTATATTTACTAATATACTGAAGTCTTTTTGACTTATAAAAAGGACCAACTGTCCTTATCCAAAGATTTTTTAAAGTTATGATTTAATGTTAAATAAACAGTTCCTTTAAAAAAAATTTTTTTTTTTTGGCCATACTGTTTGTCTTGCAGGATCTCAGTTCCCCGACCGAGGACTGAATCCGGGCCACACAGGTGAAAGCCTGGAATCTTAACCAATGGACCACCAGGGAACTCCCAAACAGTGCTTTTTTTTTTTTTCAATCAGAGAACGAAAACCTTCAAGTTTAAAATGATAAATGATGCATTTTTCCTATAAGTATTCAGAATAGGAGGATTTGCCAATTTAGCAGGAGGTATTCTACAAAAAATGTATGTTTGTGCATTTGCATTGAGTTAAAATGCTTTGGGAGTAAAATGTTCAAATACAGATGATTGCTGAGAAGTCATTTCACCTTAAAAAATATTAATACTCAGTGTTGCCAAAGACATAGTGAAGTGGGCCTTCTTGAACTTTGCTAGTAGAGTGTAACTTGGGAATATTTCTGGAAAGCAATTTGTTAGTATATACTAAGGCCTCTAAATTTTATAGTCTTTGACCTTATAATTTTGCCAGGACTATTTTCTTAAAAACTCTTAATTTAAGAAAAATGGCCTCGGTCAATAGGAAACACCCTTCCCTCCTCAAAAGTCTGGGTCCTAGTTCACAGGATAAATGTGCCTGATTATTTATCAAGTATTCCTGATAATAGTGAAAAAGTAAATCATCTACACATTCCTCGACAGAGAAATGATGAAGTAACTTACTGTGCAGTTATTGTGGAAGATAGACTCATTACAAGTGTGTTTATCAAGATGTCTATGAAAAGAAAATGCTCCCAAGGTTATGTTAAATGAAAAAAGCAGTATGCAATGGGTACAAAATTATCTCAGCTATGCAAAATATGTATGTATAAAGCTACAGGAATTAAATAAACCAAAATACTACCAAGTGGTAATTTTTAGGTTATGGGATCCTTTATGCTTTTCTCTGTGGTTCCAATTTTTCTACAATGAGCACCATTACCATTATAACAAAACCCGAAAAGGTATTTTTACAAATTCCTAGAGGGTAGCATATTTCTGTGTTGGTTATACATGAATTGACTCTTGTGTAGGGAGAAAGAAATATTAAATGCGTGAGTATGATACATCATTTTCAGTTCCTCAAAGCAGGGATAAAACAGCATTTTCTCAGAAAGGATTTGTGCAGCCTACGTTCCTATTAAATTGTATCATTTCACTGTATTTAGAGAATGTCAGTACATGGGTTAAACAAAAGTCATGTTTTCATATTGGTATATGAAGTGACATAAATCTCTAGTCTCTTGGGAGAGCATGCAATTTGTCATGCCTATTATTTTTATGTTATTAAACCCATCTCTGTTAATAAGATCTATAATTACTAAGCAGAAAGTATAACGAAGTTGGCTGATTACAAAGGGAGGAGAAGCCAAATGTTTCAAACCCTCTGACGTTTTCTGGTGATGGCCATTGACTAGAACACTGTTGTTTAAAGTAATTTTACTGAGAAAGGAATGTTTACTGAACATTAATTGATGAGCTTATATTGCTTAAGAGCTTTACATTTCTGAATTTGGATCTCCTTTTCTCTTGCTTCCTTTATCTCTCCCTCCTTCCTTGCCATCCCCTATTGTTCAGAATTTTTAGGTAGAAATGGGGTAAAGCAGGAATCCATATGCTAAAATAAAGATGTCAGGTTGGACTTAAAGGGCTGAGGTCTGGGGACCCCTACCCAGGTCTCCCCACAAAGAAACCCTTTACTGGTGGGACTTTGTTGGACTTTTAGGAAGCTTTTTGCTGGGTGTGACTCTCTCACATTAAGTAAATGATGACTTTATAAAGTTTTGCTATTTATGCACTCCTATTTGAAATGCAGTCTAATGTTCATATTGAGTATTAAGAAAAGGAAAAAACCCTACCTTGTATTCTTAAACCTTTGGAGCTTTTTATTTTGAAGTCAATCAAATCAACAATGTGTAGACCCTATGAGTTTCTTTTCCCTTATTCCTTTACATAGAATTCATATGCGTGTGTGCTAAGTCGCTTCAGTCGTGTCTGACTCTTTATGACCCTGTGGACTGTAGCCCACTATGCTCCTCTGTCCATAGCATTCTCCAGGCAAGAATACTGGAGTGGGTGGCTATGTCCTCCTCCATAGAACTCATATGGAATAGTGGAATTCTTAGTGGCATCTATAGTGGCATCTCTTCTCGTATATTAATAAAAAATCATTTCAGAATTAATCAGTTATACCTTACATCATGGCCCACAACAGTCACCATTTCTAGCTACCATTAAATTTGGACCCAAAGACTGAACATTTTAAAGTTACTTCTGAATAAGTAACCCATGCCTCTGTCAGTTCCCTAGACAAGATTTCACCCTGAGAAGCTTAAAAATTTGAATCCAATAGTATACAACTATGTTTTTGTTTAATTAATAGCTAATTTGACAAATACGTTTCATGAATGACATTCCAAATGATTTGAGGGTGAACATAAAAAGGGTCATTTTTATGGAGATATGCATGACAGGAGGGAGGGACACAGCCAAGAAATAAATGTGACTATATCTCATATATATGTATATTTATGAATTCCACTCAAGTAGGAATTATTTTGAGAAAAACAGAATTTAATTGCTACTATTGTGTTATTCAGAGAAGGCAATGGCAACCCACTCCAGTACTCTTGCCTGGAAAATCCCATGGACGGAGGGGCCTGGTGGGCTGCAGTCCATGGGGTCACTAGGAGTCGGACACGACTGAGCAACTTCACTTTATTTTTTCACTTTCATGCATTGGAGAAGGAAATGGCAACCTACCCCAGTGTTCTTGCCTGGAGAATCCCAGGGACAGGGGAGCCTGGTGGGCTGCTGTCCATGGGGTCGCGCAGAGTCGGACACGACTAAAGTGACTTAGCAGCAGCAGCATTGTGCTATTAAGCTAGTGTCTTAGCTTTAAACTCACGCTTCCATTCTTTCACTGAAGTGTAGTTGATGTATTAGTTTCAAATGTACAATAAAGTATGACAGTGACACCACAATTGGATACATTATAAAATGCTCACCATGACAAGTCCAGTAGCAATCTGTCACTATACAAATTACTGTAGTATTATTGACTGCATTCCTTATGCTGTATATTTGGGAGTTTGCATCTCTTAATCCCCTCCACCTCTTTCGCCCAGCCTCCCACACCCACCTCCACTCCTCTGGCAACCACCAGTTTACTCTCTGTGAACTGTTTCTGCTTTGTGATGCTGTGATCTACAAATCGCTTTGTCCTTTACTGGCTGGCTCCTTTAGACTCTGCCAGTGGGCAATAGAGGGAGACAACGAGGCTGGGGAGCAAGAGGAGACGCTCCCCTCCTGTTTGGTTCCTGCTTCTGTCAGGGTCGCCGTAGCAACACTACTTCACCCCTGCAGCAGCAGCTCCTTCCAGAAGCAGCAATTGAATCCAGATGATTCTAGTGTACTGGTTTTCTAAACCTTGGAGAACCAGCCTTTTCATGCGCTTTTGGAGACATGACCTCTGTCAACAGGGAATCCCCCTCCTTCCCTCATGGGTCTGAGTCGAAGCTCCCCGTGGACGCTCTCCCAAAGTTCTGCATTATCTCAACAGCTACCCCTCCTCCAAGGTCTGAATTCTAGTCTGAGAAACCCACTCTGCAAGCTTCTGAGTTTAAATCATTCCGACCTTTTTCCTTAACTCCTCAGTCAGTCCCAGGGTTAGTAGCTGTGTCCTGTGGGTGCCATTGCCATGATACCTGACTCTTTTTGCTTTTTGGTTCTCCAGTATCTTGCTAGTAATGCCTTCCATTGCATTTTCTCTGTTAAAATAACTGGTGTGATTTCTGTCTTCTTTCTGTATCCTAAGGATACAGCTTTTAAAATAGAAAGAGTGGAGTTAATGTTATCCTCATTGAAACACCCAAGGCTGGTTTCTGATTACTTCCTGTAGATAAAAAAATTACTTCTTCAGAGACTTTTCCTAATGCTCAAATGACAGGGCTATATAGAAACAAATTCAGAAATACACGTATTTAATCTGCTTTCTGACTGATTTAAAATATCTGCTGTATGTGTTCAGTCACTCAGTCATGTCTGATTCTTTGTGACCCTGTGAACTGTAGCCCACCAGGCTCTTCTGTCCTTAGAATGTTCCAGGCAAGAATACTGAGAAGCTTACCATTTCCTTCTTCAGGGGATCTTCCCAACCCAGGGATCGAACCCACGTCTCTTGCGTCTCCTGTACTGGCAAGGGGACTCTACCACTAGCATCCCCAGGTGGATGTGCCCAGATTCATAGAATCCACCTGCAATGAAGGAGCTGCTAAGTCACTTCAGTCGTGTCCGACTCTGTGTGACCCCATAGACGGCAGCCCACCAGGCTCCACCGTCCCCGGGATTCTCCAGGCAAGAACACTGGAGTGGGTTGCCATTTCCTTCTCCAATGTATGAAAGCGAAAAGTGAAAAGGAGACAGGGAGTCAATCCCTGGGTCAGGAAGATCTCCTGGAGAAGGGGATGGCAACCTACTCCAGTATTCTTGCCTGGAAAATCCCATGAACAGAGAAGCCTGATGAGCTATAGTTCATGGGGTCTCAAAGAGTTGGAAACAACTTAGCGATTAAAAAGCAAACAGAAAAATGTGAGCCACATGTACAATTGAATATTTTCTAGTAGCATATTTAACATAGTATATGAAAATATTACCATCTTGTCAGGTAATCAACATAAAATTACTGAGATCTTGTCAAAGACTGAGTGTGTTCCTTCCAAAACTCATATGGTGAAACCTAATCCCCAGTGTGATGGTATCTGAAGGTGGCACCTTTGGGAGGTCTTACACCCTCATGAACAGGATTAAGGCCCTTTAAAAGAGACCCCAGAGAGCTCATTGTCCTTTTCACCATGTGAGGACACAGGAAGGAGATGGCCATCTACGAAGCAGAAAGCAGGCCTTTACCAGACATAGAACCTGCCGGCACCTTCATCCTGGACTTCCCAGTCTCCAGAACTGTGAGAAATAAATTTCTGTTGTTTATAAGCCACCTAGGCTATTGTATTTTTGTTACAATAGCACAAACAGACTAAGACAGATACTTTCTATTGTTTTTTTCATGTGAAGTCTTCAAAATCTGGTATGTATTTCATATAGAGAGAGCCTCTCAGTTTGAGCTACTAATACTTCAAGTGCTCAGCAGACATATATGGTTTGTGGCTATGACATTTGACAGTACAGGTCTAGATTTGTATCTAAGTGGGCCTAGAAAGTACATAGTCTTTTTGTCTAGCTTCTTTCACTCAGCATAATTATGTTAAATGTATCCATGCTGTAGTCTGTATCAGTAGTTTGTTCCTGTTCCTTGCTATGTAATAGTCCATTGTTTGAAATGACACAAATTGTTTATCCTTTCCCCTGCTGAGGGAGATTTATTTCTCCCCCTCCAAGGTTTTGGCTATTATAAATAACTCTGCTATGAATCTTCTTCTTCAATTCTTTGTGTGAACACATATTTTCATTTCTCTAGTGAAAATACCTAGGAGTAAGATGCCTAGTCCATACAGTATACGTACAGCTTTTTATAAAATTGTCACTGTTTTCCACAGTGGCTATACCATTTACCATTCCCATTAACAATTTATGGAGTTTCAATGTTTTATATACCCTCTAGTACTTGGTATTGGCAGTTTTTTTAACTTTAGCCATTCTACTGGATGTACAATGATAGCATTGTGATTTCAATTTTCATTTCCATAATGATTATGGTGAGCACCTTTTCATTTATTTTCTTTTGTAGATCTTTTTCAGGAATATGTCTGTATAAACTGTTTGTCAATATTTTATTAGGTAACTTGTCTTCTTATTGCTGTAAGAGCTATTTATATAGCTATTTATATATTTATAAATTCTAGATATCAGTCTTTTCAAATATGTTTTGCAAATGTTTTCCTCCAATCTATGGCTTGCTCTTTCATTTTCATGGCATTTTGAAAAGCAAAAACTTTAACTTTGGATTATTGACTTTAACAGTTTGTGCTTTTTCTATGTCTTATTTAAAAAATCTTTGCCAAGCCCAGAGTTGCTAAATTCTTCTATGTATTCCTTTAGAAGTTTTGTAATGTCTATTCTTACATTTAAGACAAGGATATGTATTCAAATTAAGTTTGAGTTAATTTTTGTATATATTATGAGATAAAGATTGAGGTTCTTCTTCTTTTTTTTAAATGACTATCCAATTGTTCCAAAATCATTTGCTGAAAAGATTATCTTTACCCTCATTGTATTACCTTGGAATCTTTGTTAAAAAATATTTTGGCCACAGATATATAGAATTATTTCTAGAGCTCCTGTTCTGTTCCATTGATCTTTTTGTCTCTCTTTATACCACACTATCTTGATTATTATAGCTTAATCATAAATCTTGAAATCAAGTCAAAAGCTCTTCAACTTTTTCTTTTTAAAATTGCTTTGGCTACTCTAGTTGCCTTGCATTTCCATGTAAATTTTAGAGTTAGTCAAGTTTTACAAAAATAAAGCCTAGTGGGATTTTGACTGAAATTGCATTTATTCTACAGATCCATTTGGGTGATAGCAAAAGACATTCTTACTTTGTTACATTAAAACGCATTGGTTATCTTGAACTGTGAATAGATTTCACCCACAACATGACTTTGTAACATCTCGCATTGGTCATTTGAAAAATATTGGTTCACTTGGTCATGCAGATCTTCCAAATGCTAACACATTTTATTATACAATATATTCATAAAACATAATTCTTTAATAATTCCACCAATATCGTCAGAAAAGTCTATAAGTACCAGGAAACTGTCAAGCTCTTATCACTGGCAGATACGCGCTTTCCAAAACTTTAGAATTTGTGCTGGAAAGCATGAACTTTATCATTGGCAACAAGCACTTTCCATTGTTTTCCTTGAAGTAACAGGCTCCCTTGATAGACATTAGAAAATATCTGTCAGATACCCGAGTCTGATAATCCTAGTTTGTCTGTCAGTCATTCTTTCAAATAAAAGCGGCATTCTATGGAAAAAAAAAACAAAAACAAAAACTTAAAAAACTGGCTAGCTCAGCTTGCAACTCAAACAAAGGTGGTTTTTCTTGTGACCACCCTTGTAAGTCGATCTGCAGCTGAAATTTTTACTTGTACTTGTCATTTCATCATGTAGAATATTAAGAAGTTGTGTATGCAATGGCTAAGATTGAATAAAATCATATTTTTTACTGCCTCGTCAAGGATAGCAAGTGCAATTGGCCTTTGTTGTTATTGTTGGCAGTGTGTGGTGGTGGAGAAGGAGAATTACAATGACGACTAGTGTAACTTGGTGTCACTGCTTTATGTTAAGGTGCCAGAGGTGGTTTTACTTACCATTGCTTTTGCACTATTATTACCAATATCAACACGGTGAAAAAGGCAATTAACATTCTAGTATTATTATGAAAAAAAAAAGTAATTTTGACCTTGTGGACTCCCCATGATAATTTAGGCAACTCTCTCCCTTCCAGGGTTCCTTGGACCAGACTTTAAGAACCATTAAGGGCACAAAAGGGCAACAAGGAAGGATGGGCCGGGAGGCTTTGTTGAGGGTGAGGCCTGCGCTCAGGCTCCACGGATGCACGTGTAAGGAGAGGCCTGCTGCACAAACCAAGAGGACAGCGGGAGCAAAGGCACAATGTGGGAACAGCAGGTCCCCTCCCCTCAGTTTTGGTCAAGCAAGGGGCAGGGGCCTGAGCTAAGATGCAAGGGACACAGAGAGGCTGGCCTGCGAAAGAGGAGCTGACCCCCTCCTTCAGCTGATGGAGCCCTCCTGGTGATTTCCAGCAGGGCGCAGGCACAGCTAGGGTCGTCTGTCAGCTCCCCGGCTCTGCAGCACTGTGGTGAAAGATGGGGAAGGTCTAAGCTGGAGAGAGGGAGCTCGCTTAAGAACCTGGGCTCCATCAAGGTAAGAGATGGTTTAGCAGAACAGATGGTCAACTAATTAAACACTCAACCCCCCACCTCCTCATTAATTCAGTCAGAACATTCTAATGAGTGCGTTTGCTCAGGGGACATGACTATACATCCCCTCTAATTCGTGGATGCGGACTTGAACAATAAAGAAGAAAAGCAGCCTTACAGAGCAGACTTGCTGTTTCTATGAGCTGTGTCCTTCCAGGCCCTTCCAGAAATTCCCACTGTCTCTTTAGTTTAATCACTTCCTGTAAACTGGGGAAGGGAAAGCAAAGGGCAGGAGTAGAAGTGGGTTTACAAGCCACATTTAATTGTTTCCCGAATGAGCATAACTGGGATGCTATTGTAGAGGTCTGAGGTCACAGAATTAATTTTTTTCTTGCTTTCATTACAATGTGTATATTTGTGTCTATGCAAGGGCACACACATGTGCTCGAGTCCATATACAGCATTCATTTGCACATTTTAACCCTGCTTTCCTCGGCCACCCCCTTGTCCAAATCTCTCTTAGCTCTTCTCGGCTTCTCCAATGACTGCTCACTAGTCTTAACCCATTAAGACTGACTTCTTACAATCCATTTTATACACTATATCCATAGTGATCTTTTAAACATATAAGTCAGATTATATTGTTTGCCTGCTTACAATCCTCTAGTGGCATCCTGTCCCACATAAGAAAAAATTCAAAATACATATATTGTTCTTCAAGACCCTGCCCACCTGCCTCTGGCTGGCCTCTCTGACCACTTCTCTCCCATCACGAATTGCCTGGCTCACCAAGATCTCATCACCCTGGCTTTGGCAGGTTTCCATCTCGGGCCCTTCGTACCCGCTGTTGTCTCTGCAGGGCGTGTCATCCCCCTGAAGTTATCTGTGTCCCTCTAGGTCCTTGGCTTCCCTGGTGGCTCAGACAGTAAATGCCCCTGCCTGCAATGCAGGAGACCCAGGTTTGATCCCTGGGTCTGGAAGATACCCTGGAGAAGGAAATGGCAACCCACTCTAGTACTCTTGCCTGGAAAATTCCATGGATGGAGGAGCTTGGTGGGCTACAGTCCTTGGAGTCCCAAAGAGTCGGACGTGACTGAGAACTTCCCTTTCACTCTAGGTCCTAACAGATCAGAGGAAGCCCCTCTCCTGATCACCCACCTGGTGTAGGTGGGTGGTGTAGGTGTAGTGGCCTCTCTACTGTGACAGAGTGGTCACTCGCACCACTTCACTCTGTTTACTTACATCATAGTCTTGAGCTGTGCTAGTACCTGCAGCACTGCCTGGCACACAGTAGGTTCTCAATAAGTATTTGTGGAATAAGTAGATAAATTAATCATAGATTTTTCATGTTTGCTTTTTATAGTTCCACGAAGTTGTAATACAAATGATCTAATATTGATGATTTGTTTAGAGCCACCTTTTGGTTGCCAAGTTAAAAAAATTTTTTTTAATTTGGCTACACCAGATCTTAGTTGTGGATGGGATGTTTGTTGCAGAACGTGGTATCTAGTTCCCTAAGCAGGGATTGACCCCAGGCCCCCTGCACTGGGAGCATGGAATCTTAGCCACTGGACAACCAGCGAAGTCCATAATGCTAAGTTTTTTGTTTTGTTTTGGTCAGGGTTTTATTCCTTCTAAAAACATGAAGTGGAAATTCAAAAGTATTTAGAAGGTAGATGACTTTCTCTTAAGCAGTTAGAGGTTTTAGTCACCTTTGTAAAACAAGAGAATTTATCAGTATATTTATGGAAAAAGGCAATGTTTCCCTCTTCAGTGAAAGAGTAAAATATAAAAACTTTACCATGTGGAGGACACAATTGTATAAATGAATTATTATAAAATGTAACAAATATTGTAATCAAGACACAAAGCACCATGGGAACACAGTGGTCCTGGAATGCTTTCTGTGCTTTAGGAAGTTGGGAAAACTTCAGAGAGGAGATGGCAGTTGATACGGATCATGAAAGATGAAGGATTTTCTAAGCAGAAAGAGAGAGAAAGGCATTGCAGCCACAAGGAACAGCAAACAGAAAGGCCAATGTGCAGAACACGGTCTGGGGAATTAAGTATTAAAGAGAGATGATCTTTTCTTTCCTTCAATGATCCACAAATCAAGCATTTGGGCTCAAAGGGGAACCTCCCCACCAGTAGCATTCCCTGTTTTGAAACTGTTTAGAATTCCCTGGTGGCTCTGATGGTAAAGAATCCACCTGCAATGCGGGAGACCTGGGTTTGATCCCTGGGTTGGGAAGATTCCCCTGGAGGAGGGAATGGCAGCCCGCTCCAGTTTTCTCGCCTGAAGAATCTCCATGGATAGAGAAGCCTGGCGGGCTACCATCCATGGGGTCGCAGAGTCGGACACGGCTGCGTGACCACGCACAGAAAGCAGTGGAGGCTTCCAGGTGGTGCTAGTGGTAAAGAATCTGCCTGCAGTGCAGGTGACACAAGAGACTCAGGTTTGATCCCTGGAGTAGCGAAGGGTAACCCTCTCTAGTATTCTTGCTTGGAAAATTCCATGGACAAAGGAGCCTGGCGGGCTACTCCCGGAGTCCATGGGATGCAAACAGTTGGACGAGACTGAGCCACTGAGAAGGCACATCGCACAGGAAGCACTGGAGTCATTTTCCTCCTAAGGAAGTCTTACCAGTGCTTACAAGAGTAGACAGCCTCCTGGGTGGAGAAGGCCTGGGGCCTCTAAGTGGTTCCTGACCTCTGGGCCCTCCCTGTGTAGACTGGTGGCCCATTTTAGGACCCCGGAGCTTTAAAGAGAATAATTTAAAAGCTACCACCTTTTACTCTTGTTAAGAAAACTGGGCGGCAGCTATTGCAGCCAGGAAGATGCACCGCCCAGGTCTGCTTCCGGGAGCATGTGACATGGGAAACCCCTGCTCCCAGCACCTGGCAGGCTGCTCCTGGCCAGCGACTGAGTGCAGGGGCTGCTTATGCAAGATGGGCTGGGGGGCGGACTCCTCTGATGGGGACTCCAGCTTAAAGGCTTTTCATCAGCCTGGCGGGAACGTTCTTGAACCTGTGGGGTCAGCTAAGGTTGCTTATCCAGCTCCCCCTTCCCCCTTTCCTCGCATCATCCCCAGCTCCTGTCACCTCCTTCAGCTTTCCCCCCACCTAAATTTTCTCTCATTGGCATTTCCCTTGACAAACTTCTTGCATGTCTAATCTTGTCTTTGCATCTGCTTCTAGAAGGACCTGAACTAACACAGAAACCTGTGGAAGAGAAGCAAGAGACTTGCATTATTATCCCTATAATTGCTATATTTCCAGATTAGCTAAAGTGAGCGTTCCAAAGTGCACTGACTCTGGCATGATTCCAGTAAAACCCAACGGAGAGGAGGAGAGGATTGAGAAAGGAACTCCTCGGCGCTCTATTGTATTCTTAAAGCTTGCGAATTAATCATGACTGAATTCCAACATCTGAATATGGGCAGACTGGAAAACTTGAATAGATATTTAAACAGCCGAAGTAGAACTAAAGATTAGTTAATGGAGGCTGTTTTTACACCCACACAACCTGGCAGATCATTGCTGTACAGTCTCTGTCGCGAAAAATACTAGAGAAATATGGTTCTTTGAAAACATCTTCTGTCCCTGTATAAATCACATAGGATCCGGAGGCATTTCTGCAAATAATATGTTTTCCTATGCCAGTATATAAATAGCTTTAGAGTGCTGAGATGAAAAAGAAAGTTGCCAAGGCTCTTGCTACACTGACAAGATTAAGCAGCCCATGTGGAGCGTGCCCTGTTATTTGCTGTTAGGCCTGAAATTTAATGAGACTCAGTACACCGTCGTTGCTTCCACTCGACCAGAGAAGAGGGCGTACGCGGCCATATCTGACCACCTAGAAAAGGCCAGAATGGGGCCTTCCCAATGTACCTGCCCTTTTGGTGAGATTTACTTAGCAGGCAAGTACTTTTTTCCTGTTGGAAAAAATTCATTTTAAATGATGACCAAACACTAATAGTTAATAGATGGAACCCAAAGGGATGAAAGCGGCCAAGCAAGCTCTTGGGTTCGGACAAATCCCTGGTGAAGAGAAGGGGTGACTTGGCAGTTGACAGCAACAGGGGGAGACATCAAAGTGTTGTAATTCAACACGAGACCCAGGAAACAGGCCATCACGAAAGTGCCTCAGTGACCTCCAGCGTCCGTGCCGTATTTGTCTTCTTGCTCTGTGTGACCTTGTCTCCCTACTGGAGACAAAGGGAAAGAGGTCTATTTCTCCTTCTTCTGGTTTATTAAAAGGTAATGGGAACACCAGTCTTTCATCTGTTCAATGTCTGAAATCCTGTCTTATGTTTGGATTGTCTTATCTTGTGTTAGTGAAAGGCAGAACACACCTTTCTTTGCTGCTGCTGCTGCTAAGTCACTTCAGTCGTGTCCGACTCTGTGCGACCCCATAGACAGCAGCCCACTGCCAGGGTCCAGCCCCGGTGGATCCAGGGAATTCGAAGCGGGGACGGCGTCGGCGAGGATCAGGAAACAATTGCTTAATTAAATGTTAATTAAGGATATAGAGAGTAATAGAATGAGGATAGCTCAGTGAGGAAATTCAGTGGAGAAAAGAGGCTGAAATAAGGATAGCTCAGTGAGGAAATTCAGTGGAGAAAAGAGGCTGAATAATTCAGCCAGAAGGTAAGAGAAAGAACGACATGGTGAGACCAAGTTTCGGTGAACAAGGCCCGCACTTTTTTCCAAAGTAGTTTTTATACCTTAAGTTATGCATAGAGGATAATGGGGGAAGGGGTAGAGTCATGCAGTAAGCCAGGCTTTCTTCCTGCAAACTTATCATATGCAAAAGTTTAGGTGATTTGCATCATCTTCTGGCCAGGAAGCCTGTTAACATTTTAAGAATCTTATTTTTCTCTAAAGGTGATTATTCTAAAGTCAGGCGCCAGCCTCCAAAAAGCATTGGAGAAAGTTGCATTCCTATAGGGCAAAGGTGACGTGGGCTCAATTAAGAAAAGAATTAACTCAAGGGTCCAAGATTACAAACATTGAGGCAACTGCTTACATTTCTATACACCCATTATATCAATCAATACACCGCCAAGGACACAGTAGGTAAGGGATATGGAGACTTAGCAGCAAACATTGGCCCAACAAGTGAAAAACCCTTCACCAATACAATTTCTAATCAATCTTTTAACTACTCAAAGGAATCTGTGTTTAGACAGTTTAGAACATCTCCTGCCTCTCACAGTTGGGAGGCTCTGAACAATCACATGTTGCTGGAAAAAACCTATTCAGGCAGGCTAGAGGACTTCCAAAGGAGTTTGTAGGTTGAAACACTGTCACACCCAAGAATTATTAACTGGAGCTGTAAGCTAACTCTTTTTTCAGAGAGAGGTAGTGGGGGACAGCCCCCCGTAAAGTCAGAGGTGTAGGTGACAGCACAAAGCAGAAAGTAGGCAGACTCTGGTTTTGGGGGTAGATTGCTCGAGAATTTCCAGGGAGACTCCTGAGGCTTGATCCCGCCTTTGCGTATGTCAAGCCTCCTTCCTCATGACCTTGGCCACGGGCAGAGCTCGCTCCCCACATCCCACCAGGCTCCTCTGTCCCTGGGATTCTCCAGGCAAGAACACTGGAGTGGGTTGCCATTTCCTTCTCCAATGTATGAAAGTGAAAAGTGAAAGGGAAGTCGATCAGTCGTCTCCGACTCTCTGCGGCCCCATAGACTGCAGCCCACCAGGCTCCTCCGTCCATGGGATTCTCCAGGCAAGAGTACTGGAGTGGGGTGCCACCGCCTTCTCCAACACCTTTCTCTATAGAAGTCAAAATATCAGATACTTGCTTTCCCAGTCTCCGCTGTGAGAATTAAGTATGAGTCACAGCATCCACTTCTGAGACGAAGTCAGGAAGTTGGGGGAGCCGTAAGAAACTCTGCATTGTCTCTCAGGGTTAGAGATGACAGAAAGACAAGTCCTAGGGCAGTGGTTCTAGAGGATTAGTAGAGCCCACAGCCCAATTAGTTTATTGACTATGCAAGTGATCATGTTCCTGTTCAACAGTGCATTTCCTGGCTGCCTCACTGCAAATCTGACTCTTTAACCTTTCTAGAGATTCTGTGAGCCACCCACTATCCTTCAGTAAATTAATTTTATGCTTCAGTCAGACAGAGCTGGATTCAAGTCTTTGCAACTAAGAGCTATGAATGTTCCAGAGAAATATGGGATGTATGCAGAAATATGGAAGTGTTATCTGGCTTTGAAATTGAAGGCAACAAAAATCCAGCTCATATTCTTAAAGATTCTGGTCATGATCTAGTAAAGTGTTTAATCAAATCATCAACTAGGTACACCTACATTGAATTTCCACTGAGGGAAGTTTCAAGGGAACTGAGAGGTCAATGCTATTGAATATGAAAGTTACAGGGACCTCAAGGACTATGGGATGAGGTGGTGGCATCTTCTAATGATAATTGACAGGTTAAATAAAAAGAAAGACACGCTCAAATTTCCAAATTCTCAGTTCAAAGCACACGCTGAAAACCAGCGGCTTCCATGGCTTTGTCAGAAGAATTTATCACTAGCTACTGAAGTGTGCAGAGAGCTAAATATCAAATGTATGGTTTGATCCTGAAGCTTTCTCCATGAAAAAGAATTAAAGCCACACCCTCAGCTAGTCTCTTAAGTGAAAGTCGGAGCACTGATTGGGGAAATAAGGACAATTTCAGGGGGAAGACTTAGAAGATTCATGTAGGCCACGCAGGGGATCCTGGACTGAACTCATGAGAAGACCCAATTACCTAATGCAAAAGTAGCATGCAAGAGTGTGTAACTGTGAACCATAAGAATCTCCTTACATCGTGGGGAAATGGACCCTTGAATACTAATGTGTTCTTCCATGCCTCTACAAGAGCAAAACAGCACAAACGGTAGATCAAAATCCTTATCCATGGAGTCTACTGAGACTATCAAACTTTTTGCAAACTTTTAAATTTTGTTCTTTTTTGTATTCCTGCAAAATAATAAAGCCAAATTAAGATAATTTCATCCAAACCTGAACAGTCATTCTCACTAGTTTTTAATCTAGGCCAGCCTTTGCAGTGTAAGCTGGCTTGCTCAGATTACCCTTAAATCCCCATTGAGTACCCTTTGCTTCTTCCCTCTCTCCCTATAGTAAGGGACAGCATAAGCTTTCATTTGTCAGAGTCAGCAATGTGTTTCACCATGGGGCCTCAGGGTTATGCCAGTACTCTGGGTTTATATCAGAGTCAGTCCACAGACTGTGGAGCTGGCGCATGATAATAATGACATCATATTGATAAAGTTGGAAACAGGAAGTAACATGTAGCCTAGGTGCCTTGGTATGTTCTGTGTGTCAAAGGGGTAGACTAAATCACATGGAGTTATGGGGCTTGTTATCCTGTTAAAGTTCCATGAGTTTGCAGGTGTGTTGGAGGGCAGGAAGTAGGGGGTTAGAGAGAGAGAGTGAGCGAGCATGAGTGAATGAGCACACTGGAGAACTGGGGAATGCTGGGAAATTTTCCTACAAAAGACAAGACAAGCAACTGTCCATTGCACTTCTTACCACTAAGAAAGAGAGGCACAAGGCTTTAAGTGCTGAGTCACTCAGTCGTGTCCAACTCTTTGTGACCCCATAGACTGTAGTCCGCCAGGCTCCTCTGTCCATAGAATTTTCCAGGCAAGAATCCTGGAGTGGGTTGCCATGCCCTCCTCCAGAGGATCTTCCCAACCCAACAATTGAACCCAGGTTTCTTGCACTGCAGCAGGTGGGTTCTTTACCATCTGAGCCAACAGGGGAGCCCCAAGGCTTTATAGGCCTTCTTAAAATTTTAGAAATCACATGTACCACATCCGGATGCTATGGCAGACATTACTAATTCTCTACAAATATGGATTTCTTTTTTTTGAGGGAACTCTAATTCTGTTTGAGTAGCAATGTGTCCACTGAAAAACATTCATATTCCCTTGTAGCTAAGAGTCACCAAGTATCAGAGTATGGCTAACTGGCTAGTAGATTTCTGGGAAATGTACCACCTCTGTTTCCCTCCCTCTTCCTATCTGGAGTTATGGTATCCAACCTGCGACCATGAGCCTGAGGCAGTACGCGTGAGCATATATCGCAAGTGGAGGACAGCGGAGCCGAAAGATGGAAGGATCCTGAGACAATGCTGTTACTGGGCAGTTGCTGCACCAGCCCTGGGCTGTCTACCTCCATACTTCTTACTCTGACAAAGATACCCACCCCCCCATATGGTTAAACTGTTATGATTGAACGTAATTAATTGTCCCTAATACAATTCCTAGCTGATACAAATGTGTTGTGCTGCTCACTTATTGGGTGGCTAGAAAAGCTGCTAGCTTTGAACTGGGGCCCAGAATAAACCTTTCCACCTTGTCAAGGAATTGGTCAGGTAGTTTCCCCTCTGGGCCTTATTTCCAGAAGATCCAAGTTGCTCCAAAGGCTAGTGCTGCAAAATACATTGTAGGATTCTTTGGAATATCTGTTAGGAGAACTTCAGCGGAGGACCCTTGAGTTTTAAACAAAGCCACATCTCTCTGGGCAAGTAATAATTCTTTTGAGAGAAATTGTAACTTGATAATGAATTCTAGAGCATGCTTCTATTTCTAGACTCTATTCTATTTCATTAGTCTGTTTATCTCTACACCTATTCCAGTATTCTTGCCTGGAAAATCCCATGGACAGAGGAGACTGGAAGGCTACTGTCCACGGGATTGCAAAGAGTTGGACACGACTCAGCAACTGAGCGTGTATGCGCGTGTGTGCATACACACACACACACACACGCCCATATTGAAGCTTTCCCTGTGGCACAGTGGTAGAGAATCTGCTTGCCAATGCAGGCGATGCAAGAGACACAAATTCAATCCCTGCGTGAGGAAGATCCTCTGGAGAAGGGAATGGCAACCCACTCCAGAGTTCTTGCCTAGGAAAGCCCATGGACAAGGAGCCTGGCGGGCTACAGTCCACAAAAACACAACTGAACAACTAAACAGAAACAACATGTCAACACTATCTATACTCTCTTGGTTAACATAGGTTTATAAAAATTTGTACATCTGGAAAAACTAGCCACTCACCTTATTCTTCAAGAGGGTTTTAACTATTCTTGGCCTTTTGTACTTTTTATATAAATTTTAGAATCAACTTGCCAAGTTCTATGAAGAAAGATTTGTTGGAATTTTGACTAAGATCACACCAAAACTATTAAACTGGGAAGAAATGGCATGAGTATTACATACCATGAAAATAGCGTGCTGCTGCTACTGTGTCACTTCAGTCATGTCCGACTCTGTGCAACCCCATAGACGGCAGCCCACCAGGATCCCCCGTTCCTGGGATTCTCCAGGCAAGAACACTGGAGTGGGTTGCCATTTCCTTCTCCTCTACATATGCAGTTTTTAAGTTTGTTCAAAAAATTTAGTTTTATCCATAATAGCCTGCATATTTTCTGATAGATATTTCCTTGACATCTAGTATCTTTGATATTATTATAAATTAAAAAATTATTTATTCTTAAACTATTTGGTAGCTAATGTTCAGAAATATGATTGTATATATTAATTTTGTATCAAGAAAACTTGCTAAACTCTAATTCTTGTAATTTCTCTGAGGAGTCTTTAAAATTTTTTAGACATACAATTTTTTATCCACAAATTGACAGTCTTCTCCAACAATTCTTAAAACTTTCTCTTATTTTATCTGTCTTACTATTCTGGCTAGCACCTATTATAATGTTCAACTAGAGAAGTATTATCAAAAATCCTTGTTTGTCCTTTTTTAATTTCAAAGGGAGTGCTTTCAATGTTTTTTCATTAAATACGAGGTTTTCTATTTTTTCCCCATAAATATTCAAAACAGGTGCTTGTGTATATTGAAACATAATAGATGCTGTCAGATTGATTTCCCCCAAAGCTGAAACAATTCACTCTTCTATCAGAATTTTTGCCAGCAATAGGTGTTATAATACTTAAAAATATTTGCCATTCTGTTGAGTGTGAAATGTACCTTATTATTACTTTCATTTGCCTCTTCGCAATGGTTAGTGAATTTGACCTTTCCATATGTTGTTGACTATTTGAACTCGCCCTCTATGAATGATCTCTTTGAATCCTTTTATTGTTGTTGTCTCTTTCTTCCAATTTTAAAGAGATTTTTGCAGAGTATAATTAACTCCCACACATTTTGTGCATTGCATGTAGTCTCCTAAGCTTATCATTTGTTACTGACCTTATGTTTTTTAGCTATAAAATAGCTTTAAATTTATATGTAATAAAATATCTATTTTTTATTTTGTATGTCTATTTCTCCAGCCTTGTTTACATCATGCTTCTCAGATTTTCTTGTGGAATTAAAAAAAAATTCTACATTTAAGCCTTCTAGTCATCTGACAATTTTTATATACTATATAAGATAGCAGTCCAATTTTACTTTATTTCTGTTGCATAACTATTTATATCATCATCAATTATTAAATAACTCACTCTTTTCCACTTAAATGAAATGGCATTTTTATCATGTATTGGATTATCACATATATGTATCTTTGATTTGAAGTTCTACACTTGTTCTTCTGAGTAACACTGCCTCCTTAATATTAGCAAGTGGGCAGTAAAAGCACATAATTATTCCTCTACCATGTTGACTTAGGTATCTGTACAGTTTCTAGAAGATTAAGAAGTTATGGCTCTGGTACCATTATCACAGGAGACGAGACCAGGGAATAGATGAAGTGAAATAATAACGAAGATGGAACCGACTTTCTAAAAAGGATTTAAAACAGCTGAGAGGAACATACACAGCGTTTTAAAAGGTGAAGCAAACACCTAAATAACGAAGGAAAGTCAACAAAGAAGGGACAAAGGGAGCCAGATGGAAGGGGTCCAAAAACTGAGCCATGTGTTTATAAAACTGCTCTGAGAACAAGTATGCTGCTTGACCCTTGTATCCAGCTTGCTGGTTAATACTGGGAAACAGTAACGGTACAGGGACAGAATAAAGGCTGGAGGAGTTTCATCCTGTCTGTTCAGTGGATTTTACAGGATTCAACTGGATTAGACCTTCATGTTACACGGAGAGATTCATTTAGTACCTTAATTAGATGTTGTCCTAAACTATGAAATAAACTCACACCAGTACAGTAGAATATAGCATTGTTTGAGAACAATATCTTTCTTCGGCAGTTTTCAAAATTTATCCTTTAAAGGCATTATTTGAGTTAACTATAAGGTGAGAACAGCAGAATTTTTGATGGGCAGCAAAGGAGTAAGAGGGGATGACGGAGGGACATTCCAGGTAAGGATGAGAATTCAAGTTTTGGAGTCAGATAGACTGGAGTTCCAGATCTGTTTTGGCCTTCTCATATTTTCAGGTTATTTCACATCTCCAAGCACATTTCCTTATTCACAAAATGAAATGAGGATAATTTCCACTTCACAGAATTTTTGTGAGGATTAAACAGCAAATGAAATTTAATGCCTGGTGATTTAATACCATTGACACTACTGTTAGTGGAGTAAAAACCACAGATTTTCTTCCTTACAATTAGCTTATTCTCCAATTTCATCTCCATGTTATCTCAGCAGAGTCGTTAGAACTGTTAGTTGTGACAGACTAGCATCTGACGATGACAGAGAAGACAAAATTCCACGACCATGGGCCTTCCTCTGCCCAATCAGTGACATCACTCTCTGTCACAGGCTGGGCTCCCCAGAGTTTAGGGAGTTGGAGGTACCTCTGGAGCTGTCCTTGGAAGGACGCAGCTGTGGGCTGAGGGAGAAACTGACTGTGGTGCTGGCCTTACGGCAGGCTCAGCTACTGGGAGTCCAGGAGCTAGAGGGCCCTTCAGAGTCATCCCAAGTTGGGCTGAGACCGCCCGGCCTTTATAGCCCCAGGTCCCTCAGTCAAGGCATGTGGGAAGGGGAGGGACCTTAGCCAAGGGGGTCTCCACAGCTGAGGAAGTCCTGACTTCCTTCCTCCACAGAAAGGGGTCTGGGCCACACAGACAGTCTGCGCACCGCATCCTATGAAGATAAGCCCTGTCTCTGGTGGCTTTCCTCATTCCAGACACCGAAAATGCCACATTATCAAGTTCCTTCTAACTCTATTAGCAGTTCCCAGAGAAGAGTGACAGACATCTGTAAGGACGGTATATAACGGCTTCCAAGGGAGGAGTTATCTGTGTTCTCAGGTGAAGAGCATCTCCCACTTCTGAGTGAACTAACCAGGGGAGAAGGACCAAACACAGACAAGCGCCTACCACCCTGTCAAAAGAATCTGAGCAAAGGCTGAGGTCGACTGAGAGGGGAAAACATGTGAAAACACAAGCTCTGAGAGCTTCGAAGCCTGTCGAGTTCCACAGGCATGATCGTGTCCCAACATCTTCAAGATGACGGGAGCAGATGAGGGCAGAAGGGGGGCCTTCTAACTCAGGAATTCAGGGTCTAGCTTCAAATAGAGAAATGAAGTCCGTAAGCGGCAGAATGCAAATGACAACAAAAGAAAAGCTTCTTCTTGCAAAAGAAAAGCTTAGACAAGTGGGGGTTGGGGGCACTAGACTCTTAAAATTCTCCCCTAAAAAGGAAACTTAGAAAACTTTAGTCCCCAGAGATATTACAAATGGATGTACCTATTCTCCTCGTCTTAAACAAATTGAGGAGACCAAGAATTAACAAAATAACTATTCTTCTATGACATTCATCTCCTTATATGAATAGAAAAAAAGAGTGCTCCTCAGGGTATTACATTCCAGAGAGAGTGAATGTTGTGATTCTCTGGAGAGGCTACTAGATAACATCGTGAAGACCACGGAGCTATTAGGGAAAGGATGGATGTCCCTCTTCTACTGAAACGGACAGTCGTCAACTCTTTGCATGTGTGCTAAGTCACATGACTTCAGTCATGTCCAACTCTGTGCAACTATACGGACTGTAGCCCACCAGGCTCCTCTGTCCTTGGGACGCTCTAGGCAAGAATTCTGGAGTGGGTTGCCATGCCGTCCTCCAGGGGATCTCCCTGAGCCAAGGATCGAACCTGCATCTCTTATGTCTTCTGCATTGCCGGGCAGGTTCTTGACCACTAGTACCACCTGGGAAACCTCATCAACTCTTTGCCCTTATTTGAGTCTCCATTTCAAGGTTAGGAATCAATAATTCCCCAGAGGAAAGAAGAAAGTAAATTTAAACCATGTTACAAAATAAAATACCACAAAATAGCATGTACCAGAATGGCTAGGGTCTTTTCTAGAACTTGTTCATTTTGTCTGTTGATTATCACTTCTGGCCAACACCAGCCTGGTATTTGTATCTGCTAGAGGAACTTCAAAGAGGGTTGAAGAGAAAAACAGTAAAGTAAGTCCTGCCAACTAAATAAAAAGGCACCTGTCAAAACATCAATTTGTGTGAAATGGCAAGAGAACATCTAATATATGGGGCCTGTCAACGAACATCTAAATAACGGTGCTTTTCTCAGCACCTTCGGTGCTCAGGTTTACTTTTAAAACACATACTTCTAGGAACTCAGAAGAGATGAGGGTTGAGTTAGAGCTGCCACTAAATGTTTCTCACAAGTGCTTCAGTGCTGACACCCTAATGGCACACTCGTCACAAGAGCTGCCTTCGTGTCATCCCAGTGAGGACAGAGAAGGGAGGCGAACCTCCCACTCTGCAGACTGCCCATAATTATGAGTTTGCATCAAAAGCAAAGAAAGGTTAAGCCGCTGATCTCATTTAGAAGCACAACAGAGTCTCAAAGGCTTTGAGGATGAAAAGCATGCCACATTGTGGGAGAGGATTTCCGTACAGAAAATTATCAAGCACGTGACTGTAAATGTCTCTATTACCAGATCTGTATGCGTGCCTCTGGAGAAAACCACCACCATCGAGTTTGACCTCCAGGGCAGCTGGAGATGTCTGTGCCACCACAGACACTGATGTGTGAGAGAAGACCGGTCCCGTGCTGGGGCGGCGTCCACCTCGTGCCAGACACAGGACCAGCTGATCAAACTGAAAAATGACGCGGGCAGTCAGCACGCCTTCCCTCTCAGAGAAGTTGCTGTGGAAGTGAAGGGACCCCTGGAAGCCACACTGACTGACGTTTCCAGGTTTGCAGGGCTGAGGATTAGAGGCACAGGCAGGAGTGGAAAACATCACATACCCTTTCCTTTCTTCTCCCCCTCTTCCCACATAAAGCCCTGTTCAAACAAAGTGCCAGGGGATGGCTGGCTCTCAGGTGTGACCATTCACTATGATGAACCTTCCAGCTCTTTCCCTTTGAGGAACTTACTAAGCTAAATCACGTGGCGGTGATCAAGAGATTTTCTCCTTTTACCTTCATTTATCTTTCCTTTGTTTTTATTCTCTTACATTCCTCTTGGTTTCCTTGTTGCTGTTGTTCAGTCACTAAAAATGTTGTGTCAGACTCTGTATGACCCCATGGACTGGAGCCCGCCAGGCTCCTCCGTCCATGGGATTCTCCAGGCAAGAATACTGGAGCAGGTTGCCATTTCCTTCTCCAGGGGATCTTCCCAACCCAGGGATCAAACCTATGTCTTCTGCATTGCCATCCCCTCCCCCACACTTAGGTTAGCGGTTTGATAACATGATAAAATAATACTGAACTTCTTAAATTATCCCTGAGAGAAGGAAGGTAGACAAATCTGTAACCACCCCCCTACCACACACGCTGGTTCCCTGCCACATCCAAGCAGCAGTTTTTATCTGTTGGGTCTGCCAGGACTGTCAACACCCTACATCCTTTCAACTGTCGAATACAGCAAAAACTCGCTCACACGTTTTCAGGGGAGGCTCCCAAACTCTGTTATTGTGTCACTTCTGGCTCCTCTGCTGTGTGCATTCCTGAACACGACAGCCTCTTTCTCCACAAGATAAACACAGAGCCAGTGAAAGGCCTAAGATGAGCTTTACTATGGAGAGACTGCACTGCAAGACAAATTGCCTTTCAGAGAGCCATTTCCGGAAAAGCAACACCACTACCATTTGCTACTAAATAAGCTCAAAGAACTTAAGTGGGACTGAAACAGGCTGGCCCACGGAACTTGATATTTCTTTTGAGTGAGGCTTTTCTTTCTCTACAGAACTGCTATTTTGTGCTCCAGTCTTGGTGAAACGCAAAGATGCAAGCGGGGTGCCTGCTAAAACTGAAACCATCAAAATTGTGAGTGCAGAAGCAGGAGCAGTGAGTTGCTGCCTTGAGAGGGCTGACACCTCCTCACTCCAGCTCTCTGGACCCAGTGAATAATTTCTTCCTTAAAAAGCACACCATAAGGACTTTTTTATACTTACACTGACCACTAGAGTTGCAGACATGTGGATGTTAGAGCAGGAAGTGCCCTTAAATATCCACTCTGCCAGTCGTTAGCCGTGAGAGCATTTCTTAAAACAAGTCGGTGGGATGTGACTAAAAGAGCAGACAGAGCTGTTCTGGTTGAAATGGGGGAAGAGCTGCCCCTGCCCTGCACCCCCAAATTCCACAGAGCCTCATGAAGACTCGATGGAACTCTTTGTGGGACAATGCTGGAAAACTCTTGACCAGAGTCTCAACCTGGTGGTTTTCTAGCTGTGGCTCTGGCCCCCAGAGCTGTTTTTTGGTCTGGTTATTCTGGTGCTTTAAGCATTGTTGTATTCATTTTCAACACTTAGTGTCGATAGATTTTTGCATAAAGGCATGGCTTCCTTGGGTAGCTCAGTTGGTAAAGAATCTGCCTGCAATGCAGGAGACCCGGGTTTGATCCCTGGGCCGGGAAGATCCCCTGGAGAAGGAAATGGCAACCCACTCCAGTATTCTTACGTGGAGAATCCCATGGACAGAGGAGCCTGGCGGGCTGCAGTCTGTGGGGTCACAAGAGTCAGACACCGCTGAGCGAGTAAAGCACCACCGTGAGGGCCAGGCTCCTCTTCAAAACGCAGGAGCTGGGGAGAGAGGGCACTGGCGGTCCTTCACGGCCACAGCGCAGGGAAGCCAGGCTGCTGCTCACCCTGACCCCTTACCCACTCTGGGCACTCGCCCACTGGGTCACTTGTCCAGCCATTTGGGCTTCGTGGCCTCTGTGAGCGCAGATCCGGCCGGTCTCGTTGACAGCAGCCTGGATCGGTAGAGGCGATGGCAGGAGGGCCCGGGTTCCTGGGTGCAGCTTTGGCGGTGTTCTGTCTAGCGGTGGTGCTTTAATCACTCGGCTGTGTCGGACTCTGTGTGACCCCATGGACTGTAGCCCGACAGGCTTCTCTGTCCAAGGGATTCTCCAGGCAACAATACTGGAGTGGGTTGCCATTTCCCACATGTTGGCATTTCTCAAACTAGGGGTCTGTGGAGCTGGTCTTCATGATCCAGGAGAATACTTTTCCTTCAAAACGTGTCTGTACTCGACTGACATTCAAGGAATCCCATGCTATACCCAGTTACCAGCAGAATGTCTAAAGTTTCACAGCCATAAATGTGATCAGCTGTTTCTGCCTTGTTATCTGTCTTAGAAAAGCAGGACTCCGTTATGGTGTGCCTCACTAGCATGCAATTCAGGATATACTGTTAGCCAGATATATCCCCTGAAACATCACAGGGAGGCACAGAAAAGACCTTCGAAGCAGCCAGTAGTTTTGATTCCTCCAAGTGAACTTCACAAAGGGTTCTGCAGTGAAGGGTTCAGAAGGAGAGGATGGCAGGAGAGCCCGTGGTGATAGCACTGTCTTTTACCCAGTGAGGATAGAAGCATCTTTAACCTCACATTCTAACCGTGATGTTAACATAGTAACTGTACTGGGAAGTAACTCAGCACTGTGGTAAAGGGGTAGGCTTTGTTGTCAGATGTCCTGGGTTCAAATCCCAAGGCCACCATTTACTACCAGTATGATGCCTGGGAAGATACTTTGGTGTTGTGCCTCAGTATAGCCATCTGTAAAATGGCCATAATGTTTACCCTGCGAAGTTATTGTGAGAATTCAATGAGATAAGCACCAAACACTCCATGCCTAGCATATAATAAACATTGAGAAAGGCTTGCTATTATTAGCACAGATTTATAGCTTATAAACCACTCTCACGTCCTTCCATTTCTTCCATATAATCAAGCTGTGAGCTAAACAGGAGGAACTGTACCCACTCGAACAGACGAGAATTCCGAAGAGCTTGAGTGAGTCGTCCACGGTCATGAAGGCAGTGAGGGGAAAAGCCGGGACGTGAATCAGGTTTTCTGTCTCAAGATCCTGGGTTGATTCTACTATCCACAATGCCTCTGGGATCCTCTAAGCGACAGAAATAATTTTCAAGGACTATTCTGAGGGTTAGAAGTCAACACATGTTCATACGTGGTGGGAGCAAATCATTTAAAAGGTAGAGCTTCGGAAAGAAGCGCGAGCGAAAACAGAATTTACATAGAGAAATGAAAACCTTCAGCACTGTGAGAAGATTTTTAATTGGAAATGAAAAACATCCTGAAGGGGGATGGTTGCCCAGTGATGGGCAGCCCTCAGGCGCTAGCGGACTTCTACGTGATAAATAAGGGCCTTCAAGGGCCCCCTAGTGAATGTCTGCATTTGCCGTGTGCCTCATCCAGGGTGGATGGAGCGCAGTGGGGGCTGGGCAGGGGCCCACTGAGGGGGAGCAGAACAGACCCTTCCTGGCCAGAGCATAGAGACACTGGACTCTGTCGGGAGCCGCTTTAAGAACGGCAGCAACCCACATTTCCCACATAAAGCAGACCTGTCAGATTACAGGACTTTCATTGGTTAAAGCCTCGGGATGCTTTTTATGGGGTTTCCTAAATTACTGCTTTGGATTCCAGAAATTTTATACAGGAACTAGGCACTGTGGCAAGCTCACTGGAAATAGATCTCGAGTAGTCCACTTAGGAAGACAGCTAGACCCCAGAGGCAGTAACAGAAAATTGGCACTGGCCTGGATAGGCATATTTCCAGTTTTATTGGGATACAAAAGGGCCCACAATTTATTCACTTTAAGGCCAACGTTGGGGGTGGAGGCGGGGGTAGGGGGCATGTAGGGTTGGTGCAGGAGGTCTCTTTACTTCAGTATTGATACTGAGGGCATCTGCTTCTCCCCCTGCACTCCCAGGTCCCCATGCTTAACCCCTGGCCCCCACGCATTCACCCACATCTTATGCTTTCCTATCCCTTCCTCCACAGGAGGACTGGTTGAGGTGGGTATGAGGTATTTAACAACTGCATTAATATCTTCTGAAATAGTTTAATGCAGGGGGGTGGGGGGATGGGCAGGTAGGGGTCGGCGGGGTGGGTGGGGGATAGAGGGGTGGAGGGGTTGGGGGGTTGTGAATCAGGGAACTAAGATCCCACATGGCATGCAGGACGGCCAAAGGAGAAAAAAATAGCCCCCCGCCAAAAGAATATTGCACTCATGTCAGCTTCCTGGTTTTCATAGTATATGATAGCTTTGAAATTTGTTAACATTAAAGGAAGCAGGGTCAAGAGCAAGCAAGGTCAAGGCTATCTCTACCATTTTTATAAGCCTTTTGTCTCAAATTATTTCAAAATAAAAAGTTAAAACAGCAAGAAAAGAAGTCACCGCCTCCCCCGCTGTAAGAGGCCATTTCACAGTTGTTATCTCTGTCTGTAACATTGAGTGTTACTGTATGTGCTCGTGTCGTGGTTATTTATACATTATTTTATGTAGCCCTGCTTTGCGGTGTTGTTACCTCCATTTTTCCAGGTGAGGGAACTGAGATGTAGAAGTTGTGTGACTTAAGAAGCGTAGGCACCAGGAGCTGGACGACGCAGGACAACAAATAGCCACAGCTCACGTCTGCTCCGCGAGACGAGAAATCTTAGCCTTAGTAGCATGGGTGCCTAGTACAGCGGCTGGCTCACTCAGGAAATGCTTTTGTTGGTTTACTGTGCTCATTTATCCACTAGATGACAATGTACTACGTGAAGTTTTCACTTGGTTAATGAATGCTTTTTTTGGTGACAGAGGGGCGGACCCTCCTTTCTCAAGCTGGCCTAAGTCGGCATGGGGCTCCCAGGCTGGGCTGCTCAGGCTATAGCCACAGGACACAGAAGCGCTGATTTTATTTTCCTAATCAGGTCCAAGGCCATTATTATTTTCACTCCCGTAAGCAATGCCAGTTAGCATTTATTATATACGTACTCCGAAAACAGGAAATGCCATTTGTTCCTATAGGTGCGTTTTGAGACACTGCCTTATAAAGGGTGGATTTATGGAAAAACTATTTTCTAAATGTCAAGGCTTTCAGGCACATCAGAGAGTTGTGACCCCCTAAAAGGCAGTTGTGTACAACATCAATCCCACAGTCACCTGGACTCCCTTGTCTGCTCTCCGTTGTCCAGCTCCTGGTGCCTATGTATTTTAAGTCACATGACTTCTGTCTCAGTTCCCTCACCCGGAAAGATGGAGATGACCACACAACAAAGCAAGGTGGGATAAAATAATGTATAAATAACTATGACACAAGTGCATATAGCAGCACCTAATAAATGCTCGTGTCCTTGTTTCCTTCAGTTTCCTGTGGGACACAGAGCCTCCTTAACCCATTAACAACAGGTACGGGGATTCACCCTAAACGATGTAACCCAAGGCTACAAACTAGATGTTCAGCCTACATGGCACTGTTCCAAGATCTATTTTCTTAAAGAATAAGATTATATAAAGTACCCTAATGAAGTGTAAGCTCTGTAAAAACGTTTTTAAAATCCAGTGTTATATATCTAATCAGTAGGAAATGTGCTACTGGCAATAAGCATAAATTAAATATTTCCTGGGCAGTTGTAGTTTTCTTTTACAGGACATTTTTAAAGAGACAGTTTGCACAATTCAGGTCTCTTAGAAACTTGTTAGTGAATATTTAGGATGATTACTTCTTTTCCTATTGATCAGTTACTCTGTAGCTAGTCATTGACACTTTATTATTGGTCATGGTGATGAAGAAGATGGCAAATTGCCAACATCTGCTGGATCATGGAAAAAGCAAGAGAGTTCCAGAAAAACATCTATTTCTGCTTTATTGACTATGCCAAAGCCTTTGACTGTGTGGATCACAATAAACTGTGGAAAATTCTGAAAGAGATGGGAATACCAGACCACCTGACCTGCCTCTTGAGAAATTTGTATGCAGGTCAGGAAGCAACAGTTAGAACTGGACATGGAACAACAGACTGGTTCCAAATAGGAAAAGGAGTACGTCAAGGCTGTATATTGTCACCCTGCTTATTCAACTTATATGCAGAATACATCATGAGAAACGCTGGGCTGGAAGAAACACAAGCTGGAATCAAGATTGCCGGGAGAAATATCAACAACTTCAGATATGCAAATAACACCCCCCTTATGGCAGAAAGTGAAGAGGAACTCAAAAGCCTCTTGATGAAAGTGAAAGTGGAGAGTGAAAAAGTTGGCTTAAAGCTCAACATTCAGAAAACGAAGATCATGGCATCCGGTCCCATCACCTCATGGGAAATAGATAGGGAAACAGTGGAAACAGTGTCAGACTTTATTTTTTGGGGCTCCAAAATCACTGCAGATGGTGATTGCAGCCATGAAATTAAAAGACGCTTACTCCTTGGAAGGAAAGTTATGACCAACCTAGATAGCATATTCAAAAGCAGAGACATTACTTTGCCAACAAAGGTCCATCTAGTCAAGGCTATGGTTTTTCCTGTGGTCATGTATGGATGTGAGAGTTGGACTGTGAAGAAGGCTGAGCGCCGAAGAATTGATGCTTTTGAACTGTGGTGTTGGAGAAGACTCTTGAGAGTCCCTTGGACTGCAAGGAGATCCAACCAGTCCATTCTGAAGGAGATTAGCCCTGGGGTTTCTTTGGAGGGAATGATGCTGAAGCTGAAACTCCAGCGCTTTGGCCACCTCATGCGAAGAGTTGACTCATTGGAAAAGACTCTGATGGTGGGAGGGATTGGGGGCAGGAGGAGAAGGGGACGACAGAGGATGAGATGGCTGGATGGCATCACCGACTCGAAGGACGTGAGTTTGAGTGAACTCCAGGAGTTGGTGATGGACAGGGAGGCCTGGCGTGCTGCGATTCATGGGGTCACAAAGAGTCAGACACGACTGAGCGACTGAACTGAACTGAAAGGTATTTCAAACTGATAAATTAATTTTAAAAGGATTACGGTGTGTTTTACTCTCAACTTCTTTAAGTTAAGGAGACCAGTGCAGATTAAGGAGACCAACCAAATGTTCTATCACTTTCTTTCTTCTTGGTTGTCACAGGTCCCACCCGATTTTGTGGTCTGCTAACGAAAGAACGCTCTGTGTTGTGTTAAAAGCTCTAGCCACTCCCTTCCCCAGGGGATCTTCCCAACCCAGGGATCAAACCTAGGTCTTCTGCACTGCAGGCAGATTCTTTACCATCTGAGTCACCAGGGAAGCCCAATAATAAATATATCAAACTACTAAAAGAGCTGTGAAATTACCATCAGAGAAGTACTAAAAGATCATAATATGCTGAAGGCTTGTTTCCTTTTTCAGTCTGAACATTTTGTTCAGTCGCCTCTTATTTGCATCTGGATGTTTGTGTGTATTTGTGTGTGTGAGAGAGAGAGATTATGAGAGATTGAGAAAAAGCAAGACCAGAATCTGCTGTAGTCATCCATCTTGCACCAAGAGAGGAGATGGCCCAAACACTGAGGAAGGCAGAGGGGAAAGGATCATCAAAAGGAAGAATTTTGATGACATAGTTGAGCAGCTGAGCTAAATCAATCCTGGAATCACCACACCTCTATTTTATCAGCAATAGTCTTATTGAGTAGGCAACTTTCACTTTGGATTTCTATACCTGGAGCTGAAAATATCTTAACAGATACATTAACTATACTCATACTTGCCCACGTATTTTTATTTCAACTTTTCTTGGTGTCCTCTTCAGAGATACACACATGCAGGGCGCACATACGCATGTGCACACACACACATGCACACACAGAGGAGGTCTCACTGCGGATCAGCACAGCACCAAACTATCCCCCAGTCTCAATGGCTTTGACATCACACGCATTCCTTGCTCATGCCTCTTGCCTGCATCCATTGTGAACTGGCTTTTTGTCATAATCCATCTG
This sequence comes from Bos indicus x Bos taurus, assembly GCF_003369695.1. Lineage (NCBI taxonomy): Eukaryota > Metazoa > Chordata > Mammalia > Artiodactyla > Bovidae > Bos > Bos indicus x Bos taurus. The sequence continues at coordinate 42,334,260 of NC_040098.1, read as the reverse complement.
AGAACAAAGCTGGAGGAGAACCCCAACCAAAAAACAGCATGTCCCTGGGGTAGGAGGAAAGGAGACGTCCAGAGGACCTTACACCGGAGACTGAATGCCCTGATCCAGAAGTGACACACATCACTTCCGCTTCCAACTCACTGACCAGAAGCAGTCGCACGTTCCTGTCCAACCACAGGAGGGCCGGGAAATGCCGGGAGGGCAACGGGCCCAGGTGCCCTGAAGGAGGAGATGTAGAACAGCACTAACGACTACCAGAGCCCTTTTCTAAACAGGGTTATTCAACCTGAGGAGGGGACCTGGGGGGCAAGAGATAAGTGTGGGAAACGAATTTTTTTTCACTGTACACCACTTTGATAGTATTTGGACTGTCTTAAATGTTTAAAGGCTGAAGTATAATGCAGAGGGTTAATCACACAAATCACAAAAGTACAGCTCAATAAATGATCATAATAATAAACTCTTATGAACTCATTTGTATAATTATCACCTGGATCAAGAAATAACATTGCCTGTACCCCAAAACTCCACCTTGTGATGCCTTCAATTTCTCCCTCTGTCTTTCTTCCCAAAGTTATCCTGATTCTTAATCCCATAGATTAAAAATTAAAAAGAAATAAATACAGACTTATCATGAGCGAAGTATAAGGTAACACACCTTTGAGGGTTTCTCTAAACCCAGGGAGGAATAAATAGACTGTTAGTTTGAATAGTTTCTCTAAAGCCAGGGGGGAGTAAAGAGCCTGTTAGTTTGAAACATGCAGAAGGTAAAGAGTGAGTAGAGAAGTAGCTGGGCCAGGGAGAACTGGGTGCTCTGAGACTTAGGGGATGGAAGGTGAGTGGAGAAGACGGTGCCTGCGCCCTGCACCTCTCAAGGTGTCAGGACCTCCGGTCATGCCGTACACAGCTCCTTGGAACTCACTGGGATTTCCTGACTTTGGAGCCTCTTCACCCAGGCTGAGGCAAACTGGAACGTAGAGAGGCTTCCCTGTGACAGCTATGCTCCACAGAAAACAAGTTCAACGTGGACACTAGGAAATCAGGTGAAGAGAAGGGGCAGCAACCACTCCAGAGTAAGGCCCAGACCTCGTCCCATTTCTGGGAGCTTCAGGATTCCTGTTCGATACGATCGGAGATGGTAGCGACAGCAGGTGTCCCAGTAGCAACTGCTTCTGGATGGTTTCCCAGGTTGGGAGGTGGGGGCCACAAAGCTGGATGTAGTTTAAAAAAAAAAAAGCTCATAAGCCATCATCCCCCTCTGCCAGGTGGGCTGAGAATGCACACCTGTCTGCACGATGCAGCTTCACCCTCCTCCACGTTGTACATGTCCGGCTTTGACCCAAAGCTGCAGGAGTTGGCCCTGCGAGGTGTTTGGAGTCTCAGCACCTCCTTAAGTTCCTATTCTGTACCACTGCTGCAGAGTAAGCTGGGGAGAGGGCCCTTAATGAGTGCGTCACTCAGGGTTTAACCGTGGCAAATATTTACATGTGTATATGACTGAAAAGATATATAAGGATTGCTAGGCGTTGGCACACACAATTAGGAAAACGATAAGATTGCTTAGTCTCCAGATTCAAGGGCTCTCTGGGTGCTCACCCAGGCCTGTAAGATGCCCAGTCCAGCCAGACTGGACTGTCTATTTACTTTTCCCACAATCCAGCTCAGAAGTGACAGACAAGTTTTAGCATTTTTAACTCTTATGAACAGTTTGGCTTCAAAGAAAAGAACAACAACAAAAAAACCTCTAAACATAATTCTTTAACAAATGACTTATAAAATGCCTACTATGTCCAGAGCACTGTACTGTCTTCTGGGACATGGAGGTAGGGAGAGATGAAATTTGCTGTCATCATGGTTGCTTCCAGCCTCTCAAAACAGACTGGGTGACTCTGCTAACTGTATGACTTTGGCAAATTACTTAATCCCTCCATGCCTCATAATTCTTACTTGCAACATAGGAAAAGTGATTGTACCTAATGCATAGTTAGAACCAGACATGGAACAACAGACTGGTTCCAAACTGGGTAGGGAGAACATCAAGGCTGTATGTTGTCATCCTGCTTATTAAACTTATATTCAGAGTACATCATGCGAAATGCTGGACTAGGTGAACGACAAGCTGGAATCAAGATTGCGGGGAGAAATATCAATAACCTCAGATATGCAGATAACACTACCCTATGGCAGAAAGCAAAGAGGAACTAAAGAGTCTCTTGATGAGGGTCAAAGAGGAGACTGAAGAAACTGGCTTAAAACTCAATATTCAAAAAATGAAGATCATGGCATCTGGCCCCATCACTTCATGGCAAATAGATGGGGAAGCAATGAAAATAGTGACACACTTAATTTTCTTGGGCTCCAAAATCACTATGGATGGTATCTGCAGCCATGAAATTAAAAGATGACTGCTTCTTGGAAGAAAAGCTATGACAAACCTAGATAGCCTGTTCTATCTAGGTTAGAATTATTAAAAAGCAAATGGTACTTTGCCTACAAAGGTCCATCTAGTCAAAGCTATGGTTTTTCCATCCATGACTATGTATGGATGTGAGAGTTGGACCATAAAGAAGGCTGACTGCCAAAGAATTGATGAATTGTGGTGTTGGAGAAGACTCTTGAGAGTCCCTTGGACTGCAAGGAAATCAAACCAGTCCATCCTAAAGGAAATCAGTCCTGAATATTCATTGGAAGGACTGATGCTGGAGCTGAAGCTCCAATTCTTTGGTCACTTGATGTGAAGAGCAGACTCACTGGAAAAACCCTGATGCTGGGAAGCATTTAAGGCAGGAGGCGAAGGGGACAACAGAGGATGAGATGGTTGGATGGCGTCACTGATTCAGTGGACATGAGTTTGAGCAAACTCCAGGAGCTGGTGAAGGACAGGGAGGCCTGGTGCGCTGCAGTCCATGGGGTCACAAAGAGTTGGACACGACTGAGCAACTGAACAACAACTTCTGTCCATTGACAGGTTCCTGTTAGTCAAGATGAGATTTATTGGGAGTAGATGGTGGAGATGCCTAGAGTGAAGGCTGGTTCCAGGATGTCTAAAGGCAGGTAGGTAGAGTTGCTGTTTGCCCAGGCAACTGGACTAATCTGAGGGCGTTTCATGAAAATGTTTGGCTAAGTATTAGTCCTGATTCATGGGATTTATTACACATTTCTTAAGAAGAGAAAAGCAAAACTAATGAAGTGTTTGGCTGTAAAGGGGGAAGTCTGGGATTTGCTAAAGATAGGGATTCGGAAAATATAGGTCGAAGCGTTTTCTGAAGTCTTTCATTCCTAGTCTCTGGAGAAATCAAATGTAAGCATCTGTAACAAATGAATGTAATGAAATGGAGATAATTTTTGCCGAGGCGATGAGAAATTGAGGATTGTTAAATTGTTAACTCCTGGAAGGAAAGGAGTTGTTTTTCTGAAGCCATGTGACATTTCAGTGGGTGTTGTACAGAACAGGGCTTGGTAGCTCTTTGGTGGTGAGTCCATTGAATTTTGAGCTTTCTTCTATGGTGGCATAACAGCAAAAATAAACAAATTTACACTGATCATGTGGGGGCAAGGGTGAGAGGAATGAGGCATGGCGTCACCACTACCTGTTATCACTAACCTCATGATTATAACAGACAAGATCCACTTTTGCAGTAAGTATAACCTGCACTTAACGCTATTCTTTTTCCACGATGCTAACCAGAGAAGTTTCTGATTAAGCATAGGGTCCTCATCATGTTTACTCATCTGTGCAAAGAATGGGAGTCTAAATTCCTCTACTGACCTTAGTTCTCAATTTTCTGGCCTTTGGGTCAAATCGTGCACTTTTAATGAGCGTTTATATCATTTTCTCATTGAAAATACCAGAAGTTGATTTGCTAGATCAGTGAACCCTGTACTGATGTCTAATAAATATTGGGAAAAGGTCATCAAGAAATAATCTCCTTTCCAGTCTTCCTGCCCAACAGGAGAAACACAGACGCACACTGGCTTTGTTTTTTGTTAAACCAGGGCAATGGGGTGCAACAACCATTCTTGCAGGTCCAGATTCCCTAGAGTGCATTCTTTTTCCATGTTTACAGCTGAATAGGCCTCACATGATAATCAGGACCCATCAACCTCTTGATTGGGGTCACGGAGGTACTGAAGAGCAATCCTCTATTAGTTTCTGGCAAGGGCAGTAACTGTCTTTAAAGAACCTGTTTTCTCCTAATTTACAGCAGTGCCCCCTGCGTTTAGTGATGTTTGCAGGAGTTTGGTAAACAGTCTGTTCTAACACACTGCAGCTGGTGGCTGCCTCCCCTCTAGGACCCTCACCGGGTCTAAAGCCTGACAAGGGAATTCATTAATGTCTCCCAGGCAGGGACCCGTGCTAGTCCAGTGGCATCAGGGCCTGGGATGCAGAACACACAGGAAAATAGCCTCAACCTTGGATCACCTGGAGAGTAAGCCCACGTGTCTTTCCTACTGTTGGTGATGTCTCTCTTTACACGATGTCCACTGAACTTCAACTTTCGTGAACAGGCCCATCCATTTTGCCTGTAATAAGTTTCTCATAGTCTCTCTCTCTCCTTTTCTGTCCCACTCTCAGGGCTTACATTCTGCTGGGTTGTACCACTAAAGCCAAATCCATACCAGTAAAGCCACATCAGCCTCACAAACTGACTTCCTGGAGTCCAGTTCTTGCCTCTCTACTCCACCCTCACACTTAATTTTCCTTAACTCCTTTGCACGGGTTTCAAGACTTTCTATAGTCGAGTCCTCTCTCCAACCACGTTAGTAATAATCGTAGTAGTGATAATGACCACTCAACTGAGTGCTTTGTGGTGCTGAGCACTTTACAGAGAGCATTACATTTCATCCTACAACAACCACACTGAGGTGGGCATTATTATCCTTGCCAAATAGCTATAGTTGAGTACTCCCTTCCTGTGATAGGCAGCTGACTTTAAAAGACAGACCTGTAAATACTACCTTAAATGGCAAAGGATGTGATCCAGGCAAGGCCCTTGAGATGAGGAGATGGTGTTGGATTATCTAGGTGGGCACTCAATGCAATGACATGCATCCCTGTGAAAGGGAGGCAGAGGGAGATCTGAGAGATGACATAGAATGGAGAGGCTTCCCAGGTGGCACTGGTGGTAAAGAACCCGCTTGCCAATGCAGGAGATGTAAGAGATGAGGGTTTGATCCTTGGGTTGGGAAGCTCCCCTGGAGGAGGGCATGGCAACCCACTCCAGTATTCTTGCCTGGAGCATCCCATGGACAGAGGAACCTGGAGGGCTAGAGTCCAGGGACTCGCAAAGAGCTGGATGTGACTGAAGCGACTGAGCATGCACGCATGCACAGAGAAGAGGAGATAATGTGAAGACAATAGAGGGGGAGTTGAAGGTGTTGGCCTTGACGTTTGAAACAATGTAGCCACAAGCCTAAGCTGGAGGTAAGAGTGACTGAAAGAGGCCAGGGACCATCCTCCCCTAAAGCCTCTGGAGGGAATCTGGCCCTGCTGACACCTTGATTTCAGTCTCCAGAGCTATGAGGCGGTGCCTTACTGACCTTCTTAGCACACAGTTTATGGGAACTTGTCTACAGCAGCTCTAGGAAATGAAAGACGCCATTTCTCACCTGCATCACATGAGCCTCACAAGTGACCTCTTGGAGTCCAGTTCTTGCCTCTTAGTCCACCCTGCACACTTAATTTTCTGTAACTCCTCTGCATGGGTTTCAAATCGTTTTATAGTCTGGTCTACCCTCCAACCAGCACCGCAATAGTTTCTGTTAGTAATAATCATAGTAGTGATGAGGACCACTCAACTGAGTGCTTTGTTGTGCTGAGAGCCATATAGAGAGTCTCACATTTCATCCTGAACAATCACACTGAGGTGGGCATTATTATCCTTCTTTTCCAGATGAGGAAATTGAGGCCTGTGCGAGCAGCATGTTTCTGCTCTCAGCCCCAGGTGCTAGTGCTCAGGGTGTGTCCCCTGCTGGGACACTAGCGGGATGATCTGAGAGCCTTGTTCTCCCATCTGCTTGTGTAAAACTCACCCTCCTTCCACACTTCATGTGTGTACCCCTTTCTCCACGAACTTCTCCCGAATACCCATCTGTCACCTGCCTCTGAATTCCCTGTAAATTGTAGGCAGAATCTGTTTCACAAACTGTAGAAATTAGATTCTGCTTTGTAGTTTTAAAAATTCAAAACTTACTGGGAAAGAATATACTGTGTAGCTGCTGCTGCTGCTAAGTCGCTTCAGTCGTGTCCGACTCTGTGCGACCCCATAGACGGCAGCCCACCAGGCTCCCCCATCCCTGGGATTCTCCAGGCAAGAACACACGTGTAGAGGAAGATTTAAAAACAAAACACAAACCCAAAGTACCCTACTCAGTGATTCCTGATCCTGAGGATGCACTGATTCTTTTTACTGAGATTTCTCCCTAATTTTAAATAAAATTAACTCACATTTTTTTTTTTTTCGGGTAATATGTCTAGTTAGAAATTCCCTGGGCTGTGTAGGTACCCTGATGACATTACCTAGAAAATCTGATTCCCATGTAGCCCGTATGCGGGTGTTCTATCCGTCTAGAGCATTACTGTCTGCCTAATGGAAACACACTCTGGGCAGCAAATGCAAGCCACTCGTTTTAAAATGTTTAAAGTGATCGTATTTTAAAAAGTAAAAGAAACCAGTGAAATTAATTTTATTTGACCCAATACCGTATTTTGCTAAACTCAATATATCCAAAATATTCAATACTATCATTTCAACATGTAATCAATATAAAAAGTATTGAGACATCATTTTTGGTTGTTTGTACTGTCTTCAAAATATGAAGTGTAATTTATATTCACGTCATATGGAAACTTGGACTAAGCGAATTTCAGGTATTCAACAGCCAATATCAGATGATATAGGTCTAGAATCACAACTTTTTAAGAAGACGAGATTTCCAAGTTCTGTTCTTCTGTAAAATATCTAATTTGAACTCAACAAAATGAGAGGCCTTCTCTTGATTTCTACAGTATTTTCTATTCACTGTAGAAAACTTGGAAATATAGAAAATTACAGAGAAGAAAATAAATCTTCCCAGTATTACAACACTCCAGACATTTTTCCCTAATCATAACTAAAAATATACAGATTTTAAAAATTAAAAGCATTCTGTTAGTACTATTTCATAATATTCTGATTTGGAAACTTAGTCCTCTCCTGAAGGCTGTCCCATGTATGTTGGATTCCTCTCTAAGTAGGTTTTAAATCTAGAAAACAAAGATCATGTTTCAGACCATTCCTACATACCTCAAAGAATACGATTGAGCACACAAAACTCAGTAAACAGCTGAATTGACAGAAAAATATTAATCAATAAATATTTACAGAGTGGGAGTGGCTTAAAAACTGGATTTGAGAGTTGGAGAAACCCAATTGAACACCTCATTTTAGTCTGGAATCACCCTCTGAAATTGGAGATAAGATCCTGTTACTTGCTAGTGGCTAAGTATGGGGTGATATGTTAAAGCTCCCTCAGCCTTGTTTTTCCGGGTGGTATAGATGAGAAACACGTGCTCACTGACCTTATTAATTCTGCCAACTCTCCCAGGGTCGTGTGAGATCCAAATGAGATCATGTTTGAATGACATCATGCAAACAGCAGCACTCTGTAAAATCAAGAGGCATGTTGCCATTCATCTTTCTAACCTTGCCACCCTGTGTGAACTGTGCTCTTAACATGCTTAGAATTTGTTCCTGGCCATTGACTCAATCCATGTTCTTGGTAATGCTAAGATTATAGACTTCAAATGACTAGTAGTGTATTAGTTTTAAATCATTACGTTTTAACAATATGTAGCTTCTCCTAGAATTTCAACCATATTTATACCCAATTTTTAAATTTTTAACTGGTGCTCACTGCTAGTCCTTAGTCCCCTTATTTTTTTTAAATTAATTTTTATAGAAATATAGTTGCTTTACAATGTTGTTTCTACTGTACAGCAAAATGAACCAACCAAATATATACACATATCCCCTTTCCTCTGGACTTCCTTCCCATTCATACCATCACAGTGCATTAAGTTCCCTGTGCTATCCCGTATGTGCTCATCAGTTATCTATTTTATGTGTAGTCCTTAGCTCCTTTAAATCATGACTTTCTTATTTAAATTTCAAAATTCTGTGAATATCTCAAGTAATTGTTTTAGAAAATATAGTGTACTAATCTAGCTCATTAATGTCTGAAATATCTGAAGCATAAAGGATTTTTTATATCTGGGTTGACAGATAAAATACAGGACACCCAATTAAATTTGGATTTCAGGTAAACAATAAACATATTTTAATATGAATGTATCCCAAAATACTTATACTAAAAACATATTGCTTATTTAAAATTCAAATATTGTTTGGGTGTCCTGTGCTTTTACCTGTTAAAGCTGGCAATCCTTTATTTTTTTTGACTCCGTATAGAATTCTTGGGTTATAGGCTTTTCCTGTCACAAATTTTGAGTATTCTAAATAAAACATTGGACCAAAAAAAACCCAAAAAAACCTCTATGAATGAGGCACCATCATTTTCTGTTACTGTGAAGTCTGATTGTTGTTTCTCTTTGGGCAATCTTTTTTTTTTTCCCCCTCTGAATGCCTATAGGGAATTTTCTTTATTTTCATAATATTAAGTATTTTTGAGAACATATAGGAATTTGGGGTCCAACCAGTCCAGCCTAAAGGAGATTAGTCCTGGGTGTTCATTGGAAGGAATGATGCTAAAGCTGAAACTCCAGGACTTTGGCCACCTCATGCGAAGAGTTGACTCACTGGAAAAGACTCTGATGCTGGGAGGGATTGGGGGCAGGAGGAGAAGGGGACGACAGAGGATGAGATGGCTGGATGGCATCACCGACTCAATGGACGTGAGTTTGGGTGAACTCCGGGAGTTGGTGATGGACAGGGAGGCCTGGCGTGCTGCAATTCATGGGGGTCACAGAGTCGGACACGACTGAGCGACTGAACTGAACTAAGGCTCTCATATGGTTTTTGAGACTCCTGAAATTATATTGCATATCTGGTAGTTAATGTTTCTGCTTTATTTTAAACTTTCCTGTCCTTACCCTCTCTGTACGAATCTGAGCTTTTTGAGGGTGTCGGTTGTGTATCTGTAGCACTGAGTCTGTAATCCATAGAGCCATGATGGGGAGCTGAAGAAATGTTGGAAAAAGACCAAACAAATGAGCAGGGGCTAAACGTTAGGACAGGCGGCACAGTTTTCAAAGTGTCAACACAGGGTAGATGAGTCAATGCACAGCACCTACTGAACAATAGGAAGATAGAGATAAACCCTGCAATAGCTCTCTGACATAAAGAACATCCTCAAGAATGAAGGAATGCATGTGGGTTTCAAGGAAAGGGAAGAATAAAATAGGCCTTGATCCCCAGGAGGGTGGATATGATGCCAAAAAAAGTCAGTTATGAATTGTAGGCCAATAAGCTTTTACTTATTCAGAAGCAGAGTAAAACTCATGTTTCATTTTGTCACCCTTGCTGAGAGACCCAGGAGCATGAAAAAATGGTTTTTTCCACTTTCTAGAAAATGACAGTAAGTCATCCCCTGGTGTTGAGAAGTGCAACATTCCAGCATTTGATGGAGCCTAGAGGCCAGTGAGATCCCTGCGGGCCGGTCCAGACAGCCCCAAGAGAGTGGCGTGAAGGGTGGCTGACTTATGAGGCCATCAGCCTTCAAAGAGGGAACGAAATTTCCTTTATTGTAAGGGCTGCAACCCTGAATCAGAGACCTAATTCCTAGCCTCAGGCCTTCTCTAAAATTGAATCATAGCTGGACTTTGCCATGGAGCTCAGCTCCCAGGTCCTCATTCTTTGAAGAGAGTAAAGAGCTCAGCATCTTTCACTTTATTGCCAATCTCTCCTGTTCTTCCCCAATTGGAACAATAAATTCATTTATGTCAAGCAGCATGGTAGATGCTGTGAATAAGACTTCTCTTGATTGCTTGTACTTCAGCACAAATCCATTTTCTTTAGGGCAATAAAAGTAAATATTCTTTAAATGATCAAATCCTAACTTAACCTCAGTCAGATCTGCTGCTGCTTCTGCTAAGTCGATTCAGTTGTGTCCGACTCTGTGGGACCCCATAGACGGTAGCCCACCAGGCTCCCCTGTCCCTGGGATTCTCCAGGCAAGAACACTGGAGTGGGTTGCCATTTCCTTCTTCAATGCATGAAAGCGAAAAGTGGAAGTGAAGTCGCTCAGTCGTGTCCGACTCTTAATGACCCCATGGACTGCAGCCCACCAGGCTCCTCCATCCAAGGGATTTTCCAGGCAAAAGTACTGGAGTGGGGTGCCATTGCCTTCTCCGCAGTCAGATCTAAGGAGATTCTAATTTCATTCTCTACCGCCTTACATTCCTTTATCTGCTTATGGTTTTTTCAGTCATGTGAGACTCCATGGCATCTGATTTCCCATGAGGTGCTATTCTTTAAGAATTAAGCAACAATCATGATGAGAGACAAGCTCCCAGTTTTCTAGAGTTCCACCCAGGAGTCACTTTCTTAAGCTGAGCTTGAACTCAGCACCACGTGGGATGCAGCCCCTTAGACAGTGGTTACTGCCCCCAAGAAGTTCCCAAGGCTCTCTCATAATCAAAAAGACTGAGTGACTCCAAGGGCCCAGAGCAAAGGTTCTCTCACCCCTAGAGCTGTGTCACGGCTCTACCTGAAAAAACGTAAGGTCAAATCCTTGAACAGCTCCATTGCCAGTTTGAGAATCTGAGTAGGGGGATGTCACACTAGAGGTTTTCAGTAGGCATAAACAAGTAGGTAGGCCAATGTATGTTACTGCTTTGTAACTAAGTTGTGTCTGACTCTTGAGATCCCATGGACTGTAGCCCACCAGGGTCCTCTGTCCATGGAATTTCCCAGGCAAGAAAACTGGAGTGGGTTGATGTAATATAACATAGACAGCTGAGTTGCAAATCATGGAAATGAGCAGTACAACTAGAGAAACTGGGTCAGACCCAGTGTAGATCTTTTCTCTTGCCTCTAGAGATTTGCCTTATCAGAACCGAAGTGTTGGCATTTTTACCATTTATTGACACTGTCTTTTTGTTTTGGCCGCACTGCACAGCATGTAGGATCTTAGTTCCTGACCAGGGATTGAACCTGAGCCCCTTGCATTAGAAGCATGAAATCTCAATTACTGACCGCCAGGGAAATCCCTCTGTTTTCTTGAATTAAGAGATTTGATTCCTATGAGACACCAGAGAAGACAAAGAAGCACTTGTGTCTGCCAGCTTGAAGATGTTCTGTAATATTTAGGAGAACTTCTTTCCTATTGCCATAGGGCAAAGAGGCTATTTCTGACTCATAGGACTAAGTCTTGCTTGTATGCAACATCATTTAAAGTGTGGTATTTTACTACGCAATCCCAGGTCTTGGAGGACCCATTGTTCTATCTTGAAGGGCATGGCCTAGCTGTTAATGACACCAAGAAAATCCACCAAGGGAGATCAAGCAGATGGCTCTGACATTAAGAGATAAAAGTCATCTTTAACGGATTTGACTGTGGTTACTGTAAGCAGGTGCCCCAAAGTAACATAAATAGACAAGATAAAATAGGTATAGATGGGTTTTATAATTCCCTTACCTTATTAAGTGGGATAAGTAATTTGCCACCCGATTAGAAGTGGGAGAAGATGTGTGCATTATCGTGTGGCCCCAGGACCACTTTAGCATCGACTGTCCCCTTTCTTCCCATTCCATTCCCCATGATTGATCCTGTTGAATATAAAATACTTGAGGAACAGAAAGCAAATACATTTGGGGGAAATGTCATATGGTTTTTATTCTAAGAATCATCATATAGGGTAATGAAGAATCCTTTTGAAGTGGAGAATGTGGATAATTCTATTAAGGTTAATTCTTGAAACTAGGACTTTGAACAGAAGAGATTGGATGGGCTCAGAGAAACGAGTTGGGCCTGCAGTGGTCCAGATAAAGTCATCACATGTTGAAAAGTCACAATATACCATACAGATGGAAGAGAAGGCTGGCTAAAGGGAGATACCATGCCATATCTGATGTTAGACTGGGCAAGAGGGCTCATATACAGAGCAAGTTCCAGATGTCAGGTCAGGTCTAAAGGGCTGAGATATGATGGGGCACCAGGGGGAAGCCAAACTTTCTGGACTAGAAACTGTCCTCTGACACAACAGGATGATCTGGTGGTGGAAAGCAAGGACCTACAAGGAAATTAAGGACATCAGAGGAGGATCCAGGCAAGCAAGGAGCATTTTAGGAATCCAGACAATAAATGATTGGGTAGCGGAGAGTCAGAGTCAGACCAAAAATTCTTGAGCTCCAGGAACAGTGCCCAGACAGACACCCAGGACACAAATACATAAAAACTAAGAAGGATCAACAGCAGGGTGATGATAACAGTATCAATGACAACAACCATAATCAACATGAATAACCATAGATAACATGTACTGAGTAGTTCCCATGTACTGGGCTAAGTGCTTGACCCTTCCATGTCTTCTATCTTTATTTAACAGAAGAGAAAGTAGATAAAGTACATGTTCAAGGTAATGCAGGGCTAAGTGTCAGAGCTGGGATTTGAACCCAGATTTGTCTAATCCCAAGCTCATAAGCTTCCCCCTCTTCAGGACAGTTTCTGACAAAAGCTCCCTTCCTGAGATTCTGGCCGGGGGGAGGCCTGGCCCCACAGCAAAGATGGCTACATTTGACATCCAAAGCAGATCCGTGCTGCTCCCAAAATTTACATAAATAAATATCAAGCTTGGTTATGTAAAAAAGAAGAGCCTAAAAAAACCCCTGAAAAGTAATCACTGTACCATGCTCAACGCTAGTGAAGATCTTTATGGAAACCTATTTCTGCTTTGAGGCTGATGTCACCACTGTTCAGTTGCTAAGTCATGTCCAACTCTTTGCGACCCCATGGACTGCAGCACGCCAGGCTTCCCTGTCCTTCACCATCTCCCGGAGTTTGTTCAAACTCATGTTCACTGAGTCGGTGATGCCGTCCAACCATCTCGGCCTCTGTCGCGCCCTTCTGCCTTCAATCTTTCTCAGCATCAGGATCTTTTCCAATGAGTTGGCTCTTTGAGGCTGTACATGATACAATTAAAATGTGAAGTGATATTGCTGGGGACCACAGAAGGAAATGGGGAACTCTCATATACACTTGGTGTAGATTGAATTGTGTCCTCTCAAAAGATATACCAAGGACTTCCCTCGTATCTAGTGATTGGGAATCTGCCTACCAATATAGAGGAAACGAATTCAATCCCTGGTCCAGGAAGATTCCAGATGCTGTGGGGCAACTAAACCTGTGTTCTACAGCTACAGAGACCATGTGCTACAACTACTGAGAAGCCCAGGCGCCCTAGAGCCTGTGCTCCAAGAAGAGAAGCTGCTGCAAGAAGCCCGAGCAGAGGGTAGCGCCTGCCCAAGGACAGCAAGGAAGACCCAATGCAGTCAAAAAAATACAAGCAAACAAAAATCCTCCTAAAATCAAAGACATGTTGAGGTCCTGATAGCCAAGAACCTGTCTTTGTAGATGCAATCATGTTAAGAGGAGGTTGCACTGAATTAAAGTGGTCCTACATCCAAAGAGGTGTCCTTACCAGGAAACAGAGATTTGGAAACACAGAGATACACAGGGAGGAAGGCCATGTGATGATGGAGGCTGAGATTGGAATTATGCTGCCCTAAACCAAGGGACACCAAAATGCTGGCACCCACCAGAAACTAGGAGAGGCCAAGCAATGTGCTTCCTTGGAACCTCCGGAGGAAAGATGGTGCTGCCAGAACCTTGATTTCTGACTCTGGCTCCCAGAACTGTGAGAGACTAAATTTCTGTTATTTTAAGCCACCTGCTGCTAAGTCGCTTCAGTCGTGTCCGACTCTGTGCGAGCCCCTAGATGGCAGCCCACCAGGCTCTACTGTCCCTGAGATTCTCCAGGGAAGAACACTGGAGTGGGTTGCCATTTCCTTCTGCAAGGCATGAAAGTAAAAAGTGAAAGTGAAGTCGCTCAGCGACCCCATGGACTGCAGCCTACCAGGCTCCTCCATCCATGGGATTTTTCCAGGCAATAGTACTGGAGTGGCATGCCATTGCCTTCTCCTTAAGCCACCTAACTTGTGGTAATTTATCACTGAATGCCTGATGGGCAGAGGTAAATTGATAAAAATTTTCTTGAAAGCAACTCAACGAATGTATTAAAACTTTAAAGATTCCTCTTCTCAAGACTCCTATTTCTACTAAACTATCTTAAGATACTTTTTATAGATTGAGATCCATAAAAGATTTATTCGTATAGTTAATTGTGGCATTCTGTATAATATTTTTCCGAAGGAAGCAACCTAATAGTTCATAAGAAGGAATGATTCAATAGACTATTTTATATTCATAGCATAAAATATTATACAACCATTAAAACATGTAAATGCTTTTTAGTAACATGGAAAAATATCTAACTTATAATGTTAAATGAAAAAATTGGGGAAGAAACTATTCCAATCAATATGATGATAACTAAAATATGCATAGTGAAAAACTGGAAAAAATATATCAAAAGATTGATGGTGACTATCTTTGAGTTTTGGGACTATGGGTAACATTTTTTTCTTTAAGTCTTTTGGTATTTTAAAATAGTCTATAATGAGCATATATTACTTTGTCTAATGAGATGAAAGAACTTATAAAAAAAAGTTAGAGGAATTGTTATTAGAAGGTTAAAAAGGATGTCAATTGAAAAGTCATGTACAAAGACTGGAAATCTGTTACTATTATTTACACTGATGACGTATAATGGAGTAGATACTTTTTAATGTCAACACTGTTGATGATGCTTATATTTCCACTGAGGTTAATAGTACCATCCCGGGGTTACCATTTGCAAAACATTCTCATCGGACACCTGCTATCTCATTTGATTCTTAAAGTTTGCAAAACATTTTCCTTCCACATGTGTTATCTCATTGGATAAGTTAAAACAAGTCTGTAGAGAGTAGGCATCGCTATGCTTATTTCGTGGGGGGCACTGAATCTGAGATGTGGGTAGAACTGAGACAGGATAGGATGAGTGGAGAACTGCCCGACAGACAGGCTCTCCTGCCTGAGGGGCAACGCAGGGCCAGGCAGGCCCCAGGTGGTCTGGGACCTCTCACTGATGCCGGCTGCCACCTGGTCGCCCCAGCTCCCTCCTCCACAGAATAATCAGCTGCCTCCAAGATCTCTTCTGGCTCTAAAACCCTATGGTCCTAAAACCCCTGAGGTTTGGAGAGATGGAGAATTGCCTGGCAGTCTTTAACTTTCTGTTCTCCCTGATTTCTTCCTAGAGATGAGATAAATGCCCTCTCACTCTCTCTCCATTTCTTCTCCAAGAAGAAATCCCTGGACTATCCTCTTAATCTTTTTGCAAATGATAAATAAGCAGAACGCTATGGACACAGAGTCCATACTTTTCCAGCTGACCCCTCTTGTGTACAGAGGCTATGGAAACATTGACACATTCATAACCAGCAGTTTGTGTATCGCATCGTCTCAGGGACAAGGTGCAGGGTCATGATGAAACAGACTCCGCCATTTCAGCCTCTCTCCGCTCCCTCGGACCTGACAGCGTCTCATCAGACAGGCGCTCCGCAAGTATGGCTTTCTCCTCTCTCCTGCCTCCTGCTACCCAAATAATAGAACCATAAAATTGAAAGACAGCTCAGTAAATCAGCTCATGTAGCTCTCAGGCTGGGGTAGGATCATTCCTAAATCACCTCAGCGTTCTACCCTCGTTGAAACTCTCTATATTTGATAACTGCTTCCAAGGCCATAGGAAAAGGCATCAGAATATAAAGCGAAGGTTCCACTTTCCTCGTCCCATTTGTGTTTGAGTGTAAATTATAAAGGGCTCTTTAACTCTACGTCCCAGTTTCAAGCAGTACAGGGACTCTAATGGATTCATCTGAAATTACATTAGCTCTAGCCTCATCATTCTTGCTCTGTTTCACAAGCTTGCCTGGGGGAGGCTGATAAATTGAGTCCTGCCAATCAGATCACTCGACTGCCTCAGGGGAAAGTTTGGAGGGCCTCTCTCAAACCTTGGTATTCATTCATAAATGTTTATTAAATGCTTACAAAGTGTAAGGTGAAATCTAGGGCCTTTCCTTTTCCTTTCTCCTTCCCTCCTTCATTGGGAAAAATATTCTTTGAGCCCCTACTAGGGTGTGACGGATGCAGTGGAGACACTGAGATGAATTACAGATGGTCAGTGCCGAGGAGGAGCTCATAGTAGATGGGGGCAGCGAGGGAGAGGCCCTTGTTAGCCATGAGATCTTGTGGTAGACACGTCACTTCTCTGGGTTATTTCCTTATGTGTAAGATCCAGATAATTATTGCCTTCTCAAAGGGTGGACGTGAAGATTAAATAGTATCATGAATGTAAATCATCCGCTACAAAATTTGGGTCATACTGCTGCTGCTAAGCCACTTCAGTCGTGTCTGACTCTGTGCGACCTCATAGACGGCAGCCCACCAGGCTCCCCCATCCCTGGGATTCTCCAGGCAAGAACACTGGAGTGGGTTGCCATTTCCTTCTCCAATGCATAAAAGTGAAAAGTGAAAGTGAAGTCGCTCAGTCATGTCTGACCCTCAGCGACCCCATGGACTGCAGCCTTCCAGGCTCCTCCATCCATGGGATTTTCCAGGCAAGAGTACCGGAGTGGGGTGCCATTGCCTTCAGTAAATATTGGTTTCCTTCTGTTTCTGATAATTACAATAAAACAGGACAAGTGTTAGGATAATCAGAACTGTCTATCCCTGGAGCAAAAGAGGGGACTTGGGCTCTGAGCTCCTACCTACTCGGGGGCACACTGAAGGTGGCGGTGGGGTAGGCGAGACATAGGGCACTGACGTCATGGACTATGGGAGTTTGATGAGCTTCCTGGGCCACAGGGTGCTAATGTCATGGGCTATGGGAGTTTGATGAGCCTCTTCAGACAGACAAAGACTGCATGGAGAAATTGGATGATTCTTTGGCTTCATGCTAAGATTTATAAGCAATTTACTTGCTGGGTGTTGCTCTTTAAAAAGGAGGAACTCACCCTGAGGAGGGAATCAAAATGTGCGATCTGGTTTGAGATACTGGCAAGGGACTGGCAAGGAAGAATGCAATTTTTTTTCTGATCACACCACACAGCTTGTGGGACCTTAGTTCCCTGACCATGGACTGAACCAGTACCCTCTGCATTGAAACCATGGAGTCTTAACCACTGGACCACCAGAAGTCCCAGAAGAATGCTTTAGAGGGTGGTGGTCAAATGCTTTAGAGGTGGTCTGGTCTCACCTTCTGAATTTTTCAGGTGCCTTGGGAATGGGTGAGCTCTCAGGAAGCAAACAAGCAAATTAAAGGAAAACACTCAAATCATAAGAAGTGCCACTAGAAACTCCCTTTTATCTAAACTCTACCAGGTTTTAGATGAGGGGAAGGTTGATCTCAGTTGGAGAAACACTGAGTTGGAGATGCTTCTAGGATACCACAATAGAGATGCTAATGGCAGTTAGAAATACCATCCTAGGCGCTTCCTGGTGGTGGTAGTGGTAAAAAAACTCGCCTGGCAATGCAAAAATGCCGTTGTAGGATTCCGGAGAAAGCTGGAAGCAGGAGATGTAGATTCGGTTATTGGTCTGTATGAGGTTTACGTTCTAGGAGAACACAGGGTCATCAGGGAAGAGAACTGCGGTGGGCGTAGCACAAGAGGTTCTAGGCTAACACCGATCAAGAGGAGTATGAGAGGCGGCGGTCTGAATATATAGGACCCACAGAGTTGGGGAAAAGCAAGGGATAAAGGCAAGCTGAACTAAATCAGCCTGGACTCTGTGAGGTTGAGTCCTTTGCCCTGCCGGTTTAGAAGCCTAACTTTATTCGTTCACCCAAGGGGTAAGCTGATCAAGATCTAGGGTTCAATTCATATAAACAAGCCCCAAAGAATCTGCTTTCCAAGTAAGAATGGGGTTCTAGTAATTCACAAGGGAGAATGCAAAGAAGCACAAAAGTAATCAGGTACTGATTATAGTAGGGGTCCCCAGCCTCCAGGATCTAATGCCTGATGATCTGAGGTGGAGCTGATGTAATAATAATAGAAATTAAGTGCACAATAAATGTAGTGCACTTGAGTTGTCACAAGTATAGTGCACAAGTTGTTGAAACCATCTTGCATTAAAGGATATCCATTCCAAACTCTTACTGCTTTTGCTGCCATCTTGCTGCAAGGTAGAGATAGTTCTATGATAAAACTAACATTTGCGGTCTTCAAAAGTATTCTGCAAAGGGCATTCTACAGAATAATAGTGTGACTTGGAAGCTCCCTAAAATGTGTGGTAAATTTAATAAATAACCTAAATAAGTTCGGTAAACTTTAAATCCTTCTCTTGGATGTTCACAAGTACATTTGGGTTAAAAACTGAAGGGTTCTAGGATAAAGTAACCCATTACCCCTAGCCCAGCATCCCTAAGTCCTTCACCGAGGAGCTCTCACCTATGACGCCAGCTCTCATTTCTGGCCTGGTCTAGTCTATATATGCCATAGTGTAATCAGTAGCTCCTCTTGAGCATATAATAGACATCTCAAACCTAACATGTTCAGAAGCCAACCCTTGACACCTTCCTCTTCAAGCCTGTTTTGCATCTTCCCATCTTAGTAAATGGTAAGTTCACTTTCCAGTTTCTTTGTCCCCAAATCTCGGAGGCACCTCTCTTTCTAATACTTCACGTGCAAAAAATCAGCAAATCCCATTAGGCTTGTATTTAAAGCAGGAAATGCCTATATAATATCTTCCTGAACAAAGTCCAAATGAGGAGTCAAAGTTCGATTCTTTTCAATGCTTTCTTTACTCTTGTGGAAGAGAGTAATAGAATGTACCAAACAAGTGAAATAAATGTGGAGGAAAAGGGAGTACTGGTTTAAGTAAAAGGTCACATACTTGCTAAAGGGTTTGCAGAACAATGCAAGGAACTCAGGCTCATCTCATGAAAGATGCTGGTTCTGTCTGCCCTCCCCCAGTGATAATCTGAAAGCCCATTAACCTCATTTGAACTGAGACATAAACATAATCACCCAAACTCCAGTCTTAATAATACCGCAGGTACCATAGCTTCCCTGCTGCTCCTCAAAGGTCTAAATCACCTTTAATCCACTTTTACATTCAATTTGATATTTTGTTCATGATGCGCTGTGATCTTCCAGTTGTACTACACCCCTAGGAAAAAGGGAAATGGTTTTTTTTATGAGAAATCTAATTTTCAATGATTAGAGTTAAGAAGAGAAATCTTGTAAACTTTTCTTCCTGAACACACACCTATACCCCTGAGAGGACCTTGGCTCATTGTGTACTCATGAAAAGAACACCATACCCTGCGTGAGTCAAACCTGGAGATGCCAAATGGTGATACACAGACTTTTTAAGGAGCAGAGAACTGAGCCAACATTTCCCTTTTGTCAATAAAGTGTTGAAGATCATCAGCACTGCGAGTGCTTCAGGAAGAGTGATAGTCACCAAGCGTCGTTGTGATCTTTGGTTACTGGATTGGGGTGGTTGCAGGTAAGGACTGAAAATCTCCCAGTGGGAATAATGCCAAGTGTGTTGGTGTTCTTGGCTCCCCAGTACCAGTGTTGACACGCACAAATATAAAGGCAAATGCTTTTTAAAAAAGCGGTTCCTCTTATTTTTCCACAGTACTCATGGCACATTTTTGGTGATGACAAGCAGAATGACTTCAATGTCCTGAGAAACTCTTCCTTCTACTCTTGATTGCCCCTGTTTTAATAAAGGTTTCTGTTAGAAAAATGTCAAGAGAAGGGACGTTTCTAACTTCTCTGTATCAAAGTAAAAAAGGCAATGGTTTAAAATAAAATATGTGTACGCACAATACATATATACACATATATATAATTTCAGGCTTTACTTTTTAGAGCAATTTTAGGTTTACAACAAAACTGAGAGGAAGGAAATCTGTATTTATTAATAATAGCAGTGCCTTGTATCAGGTTCCTGTGGCTACTGTAACAAGGCACCACAAATCTGGTGACTTAAAATAACAGAACTTTATTCTCTTCTACTTTGAAGGCTAGAAGTTCTAAACGCAGCAGGGCTCCGCTGCCTCTGGGAACTCTAGAGAATCCATTCTCTGCCTCTTCCAGTTTCTGGTGACTGTCAGCATCCCTTGATTTGTGCCTCCACCCTCTGCCTCTGTTGGTCACATCGCCTCCTCCTCTTTCGTCCATGTTCTCCCCCTAAGTTTCACTTTTATAAGAACACTTATCTGGATAATAGGGGAAGATCTCATCTCAAGATCCTTAACTTCATTGCATCTTTTTCCCCCATCAGGTCTCATTCACAGGTTTTTGGGATTAAGGCAAATACCTATCTTCGTGGAGGGCCATTATTCAAATATTTATTGTTTTCTGGGTATGCCTTAAGTCAGACTTGCTAGCAGCTACAAAGATTTTTAAATTAGCATTCTGTCCTGAGACTTCACAAAGCATAACTTCTTTGGGGACAGCTGCCGAAGACAAGACCAGATTAAAATTCTAAAGAGGAGGATGGTTTATAGAGGGAGTTAGAAACTCATAATCAATAGTTAGATCAGAGAAAGGAAATTAACATTGGCTAAATATCTTCCACCGTTTGCTTTGAAATGTGGTCTCTCTCAATACTCATTACAAATCTATTTTAAACCATGCTTTTGTTAAGTGGGGAAACAGGTTCAAGAAATGATAACATTCCCAAGTCCCGTAAAAAAAACTAAAGGCTTAGATGAGATTTGAGGCCAATCTCTGGCTCTCGTCTCACCAGGAGTGCTGCTTCTCTAGCAGGAGAGGGGACCTCCAGGTGCATTTAGGGGCCTTGGAGTCAGCACATGCTCATGTCCTCCCTCTGCTGGGGTCCCCAGCGGGGAGAAGAGGGCCTAGAACTCAGGAATTTGGCAAAAGCTGAGTCCTTGGTCTTAGCTAATAATTCCTGGATTCTATATTAGGACAGGAGAGGAAAGAAGTACGTCTAAAAGAGGTCCTCTCTGCCCCCACCTTTATGCATTATCACGATCATCATCTCTTCACAACCAGAGACCTGAACAGGCAGGACAGACCTGAAAAATGGAAATGTGGCTTTCCAGGGCAGGACGCGGAGCAAGGCTGTTTGAAGGTATCAGCATAACAATTCTGTAATCAGTTTTTTCTTCAATTTAAAACAAAACAAAACCCCCAAAGCCCAAAAGACTAAGTTTTTTTGTGAAAGCGAACTATGACACTTTGGATTTAAAAATGAGTAAACATACTTTTGGGGGAGGTGTAAGCAAATACAATACAGGAGAGGATAAAACAATTCTGATTTCCAAAATTAACATTTAGATATGAATCTTAAATGCTTCTTTGTTGAATAAAGAAATTTTTTCATTTGAATAACAAAGAAATGGAGAGAACATGTCCTCTGTGGTCCTGGGTACTAACTTCATTTCCTCTCTTATTTCATTTTAAAGATAATTGAAGAGCATCTGAAGGCAATGTCCTTAATCTGCCTGAGAGGGACCTGCATTCACTGAGAAAGATCCTGATGGTCCAATCCCTGGTAAAAGTTGCATTTCCCCCTAGATGGACGTTAAATGTTTAGAACAACTAGAGCAGTTTTATCTTCTTTGCAACAATCATTAAACAGAGTAGTTCATTTTTAATTAGACTTATGTGTGTGGAATTTCTTTGAAAGGAATGATGCTAAAGCTGAAACTCCAGTACTTTGGCCACCTCATGGGAAGAGTTGACTCATTGGAAAAGACTCTGATGCTGGGAGGGATTGGGGGCAGGAGGAGAAGGGGATGACAGAGGATGAGATGGCTGGATGGCATCACCGAATGGATGGACGTGAGTCTGGGTGAACTCCCAGAGTTGGTGATGGACAGGGAGGCCTGGCGTGCTGTGATTCATGGGGTCGCAAAGAGTCGGACACGACTGAGCGACTGAACTGAACTGAACTGATGTGAATCACTAATTGTTTAATGATAAAGAATTTAATAATCAGTTTCAGTTCAGTTGCTCAGTCCTGTATGACTCTTTGCGACTCCATGGACTGCAGCATGCCAGGCTTCCCTGTCCATCACCAACTCCCAAAGCTTGCTCAAACTCACATCTATTGAGTTGGTGATGCCATCCAACCATCTCATCCTCTGTCATCCCCTTCTCCTCCCACCTTCAATCTTTCCCAGCATCAGGGTCTTTTCCAATGAGTCAGTTCTTTGTATCAGGTGGCCAAAGTAATGGAGTTTCAGCTTCAGCATCAGTCCTTCCAGTGAATATTCAGGACTGATTTCCTTTAGGATGGACTGGTTGGATCTCCTTGCAGTCCAAGGGACTCTCAAGAGTCTTCTCCAACACCACAATTCAAAAGCATCAATTCTCCAGCACTCAGCTTTCTTAATGGTTCAGCTCTCACATCCATACATGACTACTGGAAAAACCATAGCTCTGACTAGATGGATCTTTGTTGGCAAAGTAATGTCTCTGCTTTTTAATATGCTGTCTAGATTGGTCGGTCATAGCTTTTCTTCCAAGGAGCAAGTGTCTTTTAATTTCACAGCTGCAGTAACCATCTGCAATGATTTGGGAGCCCAAGAAAATAAAGTCTGTCACTGTTTCCATTTTTTCCCCATCTATTTGCCATGAAGTCATGGGACTGGATGCCATGATCTTAGTCTTTTGAATGTTAGTAATCAAGCCCTTCATTTGTTCTGGAAAGCCTTAGACAATTCCTGGGATCCTCAATGAAGACAAATACTTAAAGACTGGGAATTTACTGATCTCAGAAGCTTTTCCATATAATCTTGCAGACAAAGGCACAAACAGCTAATTCAATTATTGGTTGTCTATCTATAGGCAAGACATACAGTTCATGCCTCAAGGGGCCTGGGGACCCACACCAGAACAGAGGCTCTTGGGTGGCTTCACTGCCTGCTCCCTCACCTTCCCGGGTCCAGTTCTTAGAAGTGTTTTACTTTTCACCTGGACACTTGCAGAAGGTGTCAACTGATATGGCACTCTGAGCAGGTTCCACTAAAGCTTGGAACCTTCCAGGCATATTTAAATTCTATTCGTGGATTCTTCAGAAGAGAGGCTTTTGAGAGCTAGAGATGAAGCTATAATGGTGGAATGACAGATGTTTAGTTCATACTTCCTGGCAGGAAAGCCTGCCTGGTGAGTCTCGGGTTTCACCAATGAAGGCAGGAAGCTGATTGACCTGGAAACAGTAGGCATGTGACCATGCCTGAATTGACAGGTTCACACGGGCTCCATGTGAGGACAACTCTGATCGTTATAGTCATCTCCACACAATCATCTGTCTGCAAATACCAAAGGGAAAAAGTACTTGGTACAATCGACCCTCCATTCCTTGTGCAGCAGTCCCCAACACTTTTGGCATCAAGGACCGCTTTCGTTGAAGACAATTTTTCCGCAGACCAGGTGGGCCATGATTTCGAGATGATTCACATTATACTTATTGTGCACTTTATTTCTAATCTATTGCTGCCCCTGATCTGACAGGATGGGGACCTGGAGATGGGGACCCCTGTTTTAAGGCACTCTGGAACCATTACTCACATGGCTGGGGCAAGCTCAGTCTCCTAGATTTTACAGCTGTTAGGCTGATGGTGTCTCCCTAAGATGGAAAAACATCTCAAGACTTTATTACAGTTTTTACAAACTGAGTTAAAATTGTGTAAAAGGAATTGTGTGGGCAAGTACTGTCATTGAGAGGCTACTTACATTTAAGATAGTAGGTTCATTTCGTAATAATAATAGGCAACATTTACAAAAGGGCTTCCAAGATAGCACAATGGTAAAGAAATACAGGAGACGCAAGAGACAAAGGTTCAATCCCTGGGTTGGATGGTTTCTTAAATGACAAACCACTCCAGTATTCTTATCTGGAAAATTCCGTGGACAGAAGAACCTGGTGAGCTACACAGTCCATGAGGTTGCCAAGAGTTGGATACAGCTGAGCAACTGGGCTTGCATGTACAACATTTACAGAGGTATTATCTGGTGTTAATCTTTTTCTCCAACAAACCTATGTGGTAGGTATTATTATCCTCACTTTATAGACAAGGAACCCAAGACACAGAAAGGTTAGTAACTTGTGGAAGACCACATAGCTGGTAAGTAGTAGGACTGGGTCCAAAGTCCACACTCTTACCCATATATATGCTAAGAATTCATATATGTCATCTATGTGATTCTTATTTTTAGTTGCATAATTGATTTTGCTGCATGGACAAAGACCTTAAATAAGGGCAGTGTGGACAGCAATGGGATATTAGAGCATAGCAGTCAAAGCATGGCCTTCCTGTTAGATGGAAATGAACTAATACTCATGTCTAACAGGTATGGGAGCTTGGACAAATTACTTACGTCTTGGGATCTCAGTTTGCTTATATACAAAATGGGAACAATAAGGGTACATAACTCATAAGATTGTAATGGTTAAATGTGATAAGTATGACAATACCAAACATTTGTTGCATGCTGATTTTTGTGTCAGCTATAAAATACATGGGAAGTGATTGGCTTCTCCCTTGACACAAGATAAATATTTACAGCTTCCCTGGTGGCTCAGTAGTAAAGAATCTGCCTGCAATGCAGGAGACCCAGTTTCAATCCCAGAGTCAGGAAGATTGCCCTGGAGAAGGGAATGGCTACCCACTCCAGTATTCTTGCCTGTAGAATTCCATAGACAGAGAAGCCTGGCAGGCTACGGTCCACGGGGTCTCAAAGAGTCAGACACGACTAAACTAACACTTCACTTCAAGCTTTTACTATTATTATTATTTTACTAAGTGTCAAACCCATTTTGACAAATTTCAAGAGATCGTTAACTTCTTTTAGCTTAATGAAATCCTGACCTTCCAAATATGGTTCTTAATAAGTGGGTCAGGACAGAGCTCCAAAATCTTTGTTATGTGCAATTTCACCTATAATTTACTTTCCATTTTAATCTAATGCATAATTGAACACACTTTTTAGAATACACTCTCTACACTGCTTCTGTTATTCTGGGACAGACTTTGTCTTTGTCATGGGGTATTACTAAATCTAGCTAAATCTTCAACTTTCTGAGGACCTGATAAACAGGCTCATTTTTCTTCACAGGTTTGTAAGGAGCGGGGAATTAAGTCTGAATCCCAATTCTTATCTATAGTTTAGGACAAAAAAATCTACAGTTAAAAGTAACTTGAAATTGTAGTTATAGTTCCCTCTTGGGCAAAATGATGGGGTTACTCAGCAGCCCTCAGGGTTACTCGTGAGCTGCAAAGGGGTGACTGTAAAACAGCTCCTCTGTTTTCTAATTCATTTCACAATCCGTGCTTGGCCAGGAGCACTTTCTACCTTTTGCACTGTCAGATTCTTAGGCTGAGCAAATTGGGTACAGGTTTTCGATTACGCATTTCATTCCTTCCCACTTACAAAGTGATTTCACATCACCAGCACGATTTATCAAGGGGAGAGCCATCCTAAGACACAAGCCTGAATTACAGAGCAGCCCCAAAGTCTAGCAAAAGTACTGCGGAACCACAGATATAATGAAACGGGTGAACATCCTATTTCCTGTGCCCTAGATACAAGAGACTCATCTGACAGCTTGGGAAAGCTGGTGCCAGCCCCCCTTTTTATGATGGGGCTGCTGTTTCCACAATTCCACATCAGGAAACTCTATGTCTTAGTAATTGTCACAGTAGCTAGAATTGGACCCCTTAAAAAAGTAGCCAAGTTTGGGTCACTATCATCAAGCAGTCCAGCATAATCTCTTGATTGGGGTCACCCTGATGGTGACTAGTTGGTGAAAGTTTACTGTGTTCTTTTGAGATAGTGTTTCTAAACCCTGTCTTCTTGTCTCTCCCCCACTGGCCTTCCTACTTCCTTCCAGTAAAACCAGCTCTTGCCCGCTTTAATCAAAATTCAGTAATGGGCTTTCCAGGTAGCACTAGTGGTAAAGAATCTGCCTGCCAATGCAGGAGATACAGCTTCCATCCCTAGATCAGGAAGATCCCCTGGAGAAGGGAATGGCAACCCACTACTGTATTCTTGCCTGGAGAATCCCATGATCGGAAGAGCCTGGCGGGCTACAGTCCATGGGGTCACAAAGAGTTGGACACAAGTGAATGACTAAGCACAATGTTAATATCTTGGTAATAACTTCCCAAAGCTCTTACTCTTGTTCTCCCAACTCTTTCCATTGCCAGAGACCAAATCCTTGAGAAAAGGAATAGAGAGAGTGCGATGGAGGAGCCGCTGGATCAGGAGATTTAAAGTTAGAGGGC
The DNA here is from genome assembly GCF_003369695.1 of Bos indicus x Bos taurus. Classification (NCBI taxonomy): domain Eukaryota; kingdom Metazoa; phylum Chordata; class Mammalia; order Artiodactyla; family Bovidae; genus Bos; species Bos indicus x Bos taurus. The sequence continues at coordinate 42,307,889 of NC_040098.1, read as the reverse complement.
CGGCTTCTAGATCTATGTAGCAGGTCTATTACCCACTCATGCACTCTGGGCCTTGGTTTCTTTATCCATCAATGGCTAGATTGGAGAATCAGGATTTTTATAACTCATAGCCTCATGGATCATTAATAATACTCATTTTGGAGCAAAGAACAGAACATTGAAAAATGTTTTTCCAACTCAATGTTCTGCAATTCTAACAGTGAGCATTAGAATCTCAAACTCAGGGAGGAATGTTTGGAGGGTGTTATCACAGCATCCCTAAGTACATGTCTCATGAAGGGCACAGAGATGGGGAGAGAAATGGGCATAAATTCAGCGCCTTTGTTAGTGCCCACGTGTTACCTGCAGGACTCTCACCACGGCTCTCTGAAGACGTCATCACCAAAGTGTAGGTGATAAACAGACATTCAGAGAGGACTTGTCCAGGCTACACTGCTAGTAGGTGGCAGAGTCTATCAACTTTCCCACCCTCTGCCTGCCACAAGACTGGCCCTGAGTGTAATATCTGAGCGAAAGAGAATTCTGAGCAAATTCTCAGGATTCCAGAAGTGGGAAGTCCCAGCTGCTCTGTTTGCTATTCCCTCAACAAGTTTCAGATTTCAAAGAGCCAGGATTTCTCTAGAGGCTGGAGTCTAGCATGAGGTATGCAGGTGTACCCAAGGCTGCCGAGGAGCACGTCTGACCTGGGCTGCTTTACCCATCGGTAAAGGGGTGGATGACCAGTCGAAGGGAACCCCGCCTCCTTCCGGTTGTTGAGAGAGGATGGGAAGGACCTCTCTCTGCCCATCCCTTCCCTGCCAGGGAGGCCAAGCTGTCCCAATTTGCTCGGGACATTCTTGGTTTTAAAACTGAAACTCCCAGGTCCAGTGAACACTACAATCCCAGCACACAGGGATGGCTGGGCACACTACAGTCTCCCGAGCTCTGAATTTCTGTATCTGGTGTCTGGGAAGACAAGCCTTCTGTCTCATATACAATATAAATAAAATCGCATCTCTGTCTGTTGAGATGTTACCTCATCAAATTTGGAGGTTGTGTTTGTGATAGTTGGCTGCAAAGCTGAGATGTCTGTGGAGTCCTGCAGGAAGACTCTCAAAAGAGCCCAGACCTAGATACAGTCAGAAACTTCATGATTATTAGTAAATAATAAAGCAATGACACAGATACAGCCTCATGAACAAAAGCAGTGGACAGCGGTCTCAATCTCCAAACTGATGCTCCAAAATGTAGTAGATTTACAATCAAACTACTTTCCACCTGGGTAACTCTGTTGGGTAAGAATCATGTGAGTAGCTGTAGAAAGCTGTTTATTTAACCAGGAATTACAGTTAAAGATTCTTCTCAGCCAACATGGGAGAGTCAGATAGTCAAAAAAAAATTTTTTTTTTAATTAAAAGAAAAATGTTTTTGCCATGCCTCATGGCATGTGGGATCTTAGTCCCTGACCAGAGATCGAACCCATTCCCCTGCATTAGAAATGTGGAGTCTTAACTATTGGATCTCTGGGGAAGTCCCAGATAGTTAAACTGTAAAAAGCAAAAATTAAAAACTGAACTTTTAACTTAAAAAGCTAAAAATTGTAAAAAAAAAAAAAAAAAAAGGTAAAAAACTTGAAAAACCACGTCAGGTATTTATCAGATACCATTTGACTCCTTTAGTAATTCTCCTTTTACATTGCCATTCCACCGCCCACCCCCAACCCCATCCTTTATACAGATGAAAAAGCCGAGGCTCAAGCCCTGGGAGAAATCAAAGGCTTGCCCCAGTTCACACAGCCGTCTGACTCCATGCTTCATTCTCTACGCTGATCGGAGGCTAGGACGCAGGGAACATGCCCTGATGCAAGGAAATGACTGCTAATCTTTGTGAGCAGGGAAACTCACAGCAAGGCCCAGATTCATCCTCCAGGGGACAACTTGGGCCTGGATGTGATTGTTGTTTAGTTGCTCAGTTGTGTCTGACTCTTTTGTGACCCTATGGATGGTAGCCCGCCAGGCTCCCCTGTCCATGGGATTTCCCAGGCAAGAACGTTGGAGTGGGTTGCCATTTCCTTCTCCAGGGTTTCTTCCTGACCCAGGGATTAAACCCACGTCTCCTGCATTGCGGGCAGATTCTTTACCACTGAACCACCAGGGAAGCCCAACCAAAGACCAAATGTGTCCAGACAGCACCTGGTACCAGGAAGCAGAGTGCCTAGAGATGTCCAAGTGAAGCTCCCCCAGGACACCCCTAGCCAGGGGGACCCAACTGTGACTGAACATCAGAAAAAGGGGAGGGATGCAGCTAATGACATCCTGTCTCACCCTCTGGTGATTCGGATGCAGCGGGTCTGAGGCAGGACAGAAAGGGGAACTCAGCGGATTTCACCACTATGATTTGGGAACCACTGATTTACAAGGTTAGAAACACAAAACCTGGAAAATGAGGCTTGCGTCCTCTTTCTTTCTCAGCTACAGACTCACCTTTTAAAAAAATTTATTTATTTTTTTTAATTTTTAAATTTTTAAAAATTCATTTATTTTAATTGGAGGCTAATTACTTTACAATATTGTATTGGTTTTGCCATACATTGACATGAATCCGCCACGGGTGTTCCCCATCCTGAACCCTCCTCCCACCTCCCTCCCCATCCCATCCCTCTGGGTTCCCAGTGCCCCAGCCCCAAGCATCCTGCATCATGCATTGAACCTGGACTGACCCTGTCAGTGGAGAGCCTTTTGTGATGGTGAAAAGGGATCAATTGCCTCCTGGGTGGCCAAAACATAGTTCAGCAGTTATTTAGCAACCCCGTGCCTCAGTTTCCCCAAATCCACCATGAAGTGGTATCTGAAAGTGTGTTTCTGAACTCTTGTGAAGATAAGTTAAATGCATAACAGAGTACAGGGACTCTGGGAGGAGAGCAACTCCACCTATTGTTATTAAAACCCCATGCTATTATACATGTTTCAATAATAGCATGGTGTTTTAATAATAATAGGTGGAGTAATATCATGTATGAAACGAGTCGCCAGTCCAGGTTCGATGCATGACACTGGATGCTTGGGGCTGGTGCACTGGGATGATCCAGAGGGAGGGTATGGGGAGGGAGGAGGGAGGAGGGTTCAGGATGGGGAACACAGGTATACCTGTGGCGGATTCATTTCGATATTTGGCAAAACTAATACAATATTGTAAAGTTTAAAAATAAAATAAAATTTAAAAAAAATCAAAAAAACACCATGCACTGTAGCAGTTTAACGAAGGGCCACTTTTTGTTCTTGATCAGCTTGGAAAGGAGATACAGTTCTTGAGTCATGAAGCCCATAAAGAATCTTTTTTCATGTGAAAACTATCTGAAGCCATTGCAGGGTTTTCCCAAACTCAGTGAGGAAACAGCCAACAAGAGCCCCCACCCACCCCACAGACAGTGATGGAGCCCCCAGGTCTTCCCTCGTATATACGTATATAACTTGCTCACTTTGCTGTATAGCACAAATTAACATGACATTGTAAATCAACTATAATTCAGTTAAAAAGAGAGGAAAGAAAAAAAAAGACTTCCCTGGCCTTCTTCACAAGGCATGTCTCCTAATCCTGTCCTGCATTGTACACCCCTCTCCTTAGCATTGGTCACGTGTGAGCCTTCGGCTTAGTTTACAGGTGGTGGGATAGTTTATGTTGAAGAGGACTCATACCTCCTGTCATCAGGGTCACTTGGCCAAAAACCGCAGGTGCTTCCTGTAAGGAGCTGACTTTGGAGGCCTCGCTGATCTTGGGTTGGAAATAGGGATCGATCCCTATTCATTTCTACTATTTCCTTAGCTGACACTCTTGAAAAACAACCGGTGACTCAGAGAAGCTCTTTTGAGTTCTCGAGCTGAAAAGTCCAGGGGCAGTCTTTGGAAATAAGGTACCAAACGTCTGAAGATATTTTTTTCTGGGTCAAAACTATCTCCTTTTCCCTGTTGCACAAATGAGAGAGTCATTTAGGTTAGCAGGATACTCTTCGGAAGAGAAAAAGTCTCCTTAAGGGAATTCAGACTCATTGGTACTTTCATGAGAATTACTGTCATCAAGAAAACAACTTCTAGCTGGCACCCTGGAAGCTGGAAGATTTGAAGTCTGATGGAAGGTTTTTTCTAATTTTATGTTTCTGAAAATTGATGTGAACATATGATTCGGTAATGTCTTTTTCTCCTCAAAACAAGCCGCTTTTAAATTGATGATGCAATTTTGATTGGATGGAATCTTAGCACCCTGTCAAACTAGGATTGTGGTTCAGCTGGTAAAGAATCTGCCTGCAATGTGGGAGACCTAGGTTTGATCCCTGGGTTGGGAAGATCCCCCGGAGAAAGGAAAGGCAGCCTACTCCAGTCCTGGAGAAGTCCATGGACTGTATAGTCCATAGGGTCACAAAGAGTCAGACATGACTGAGCGACTTTCACTTAGCACTCTGTCAACTTAGGATGAAGGGCTGCAGGCCTGTGGGTGTTGTGTCAGGCCTGCAGAGGCTCGAGGCTGTCATGAGGGCACTGATCTCCCGGGGCTGGGCACCTGAGGCAGTGCGCGGTGACGCCGTCTGTTATTATGCAAATAACTCACACTGGGCCTCGGTGGCTCAGTGATAAAAAATCCACCTGTCAATCAATGCAGGAGACACCGGTTCGGTCCCTGGTCTGGGAAGATCCCGCATGCCAAGGAGCAACTAAACCCGCACACCACAACCAATGAGCCTGTGCGCTAGAGCCCGGGAACCCCAACCACTGAGCCTACTTGGCTGCAACTAGTGAAGCCCGAGCACCCGAGAGCCCGTGCTCTGCAACAAGAGAAGTCACTTCAATGAGAAGCCTGCACCCTGCACCTAGAGAGTAGCCCCCACTCACCATGACCAGAGAAAACCCATGCATAGCAAGGAAGCGCAGCTAAAAATAAAAAAGTAATAAAAATTCACCTTTCCCAGGTCTGCAACAAGTCATCTCATCTGCCAGTACCTTTCCTAATCCTATATGGCTTTACATTTATCACGAGTCCTTCTCTGCATTTCCTTTCTCCTGCTCCCAAAACTGTACATTTAAAATTTTCTGGCACCAGGTGTGGCAAAAGGCTTTATGAGTGATCCAATAATTTCACTCTTATCTTCAAATACCAAATATCTGGGAATTTCCACAATTCACCTGCCAAACCACATCTCCCAAACTTCCTCTCACACTTATGACAAAAATACTAGAGAAGATTTTAGTTTATGGAAAATACGGGCATACGATGGCAAAGTCTGCCACCACGGAAAGTTCGTGCTCACCTGCTTGTGGGTTTATAGTGCACAGCACTCAGATGGGACTCCAAAGATGCTGGTTTTCAGACATTTGGGGAGAAGAAGCTGGTGAGGTGTAGTAACAAAGCTGTGCGGAGTCCGGAGGCCCCCAAACCCCCAGCCTCCCCAAAGCTCACCCGTCACTCACCCGCACGGAGAGAAGAGCAGTGTGGATCACACACCAGCGACATCATCGTGTTCTGATGGATTCGGGGGAGAGCTGCTTGCAAGCTGTGTGTGTCAGTTCATCTCCATCTGCTCTGCCCTCAAATCCCTTCCCTGCCTTGCTTGGCACCTGGGAGGGCTGTGGTCCCGAACAATCACATCACCTGGGCTGCCTCGTGCCCCACTCTCTGTTGTGATCAGTCAGTGAGCACTACCCAGGAGCCCGCAGTGGGGGAGAAGTTGGGGTGTTTCTTCTCTGTCCATCCCCGTGCTGGCCCTACATTGATGACCGTGTGACCGCCCTCTCTGGGGCCGCAGTCCCACCTTCACTGCCCTCTGCTCAGGCCCGGGGTGGGTGGCTTCGGCTGGTGCTGGTCTCTGGGGGTTAGTCTCTTTAGTTCTGCCCACACCCTCTTTCAAGTCTCTGCAGGTGAACCACCTGAATGGAATTCTCTTTTCACTATCTCATCTGATGCCGCCAACTGTGCTACATTCAAGAGGATCTGATTCAGTGCAGTTGAGCTCCTAACATCCCCCCGGACTTTGTTCCTCACCACGTACTGCCCCTCATTGAGACCGCTTTAGTCACCAGTCCCCCCAGGCCAAGGGGCAGACTCTGGAGGCTTTCCTCCGAGGCCCGCCTGCTCCCCCTCACCCACGCCCCTCCCCTCGACCTCCAACCCCTCCTCTCCTCCTGCCCTGCAGCCCACCTCAAACCCCAGCCCCCAACCCCCAGTCTCCTTTCCTACAGGGTTTTCCTCTCCTGCAGGATTTTTTTTGTAAAATGACCAGAAGGACTTTATCATCCCACCTTTTCTTTTTCTCTTTTTTGTTTTACGGGTGGTGTCCTGTATAAGCACCATCCCACCCCCTCATGGAGAAGGTGGATTTCCATCTCCCACAGCCCTCGCTGCCCCTGCTCTCGTTCACCTCTCTGCTGGAGCTCTCTGCCCCCCCCACCCCATCTCTGGTCGCTCCCTTTCCCACGACCTTGGCAGTGGGCCAGGCATCTGCTGCGTTGTGAGAGGATGGACTCTATGACCCGTCTCTGACCGTCCCCTTCAGTCTGGGCTGTGTCCTTTGGAAGCACAGCCCCTACACCCCCGCACTGGACACAGAAGCCATGGTCCCACTGTCTTTGAATTAGGGTCCAGCCCCCTTGGACGGGGCCCTGGCTCCCACTTCCTTGTCTCTCGCTTCTTTTTCTCACAGGCCTCCTCTGCTTAAGACAATTCAGGACACCTGATGGTCAACAAATCTTCCCTCTTCCCGCCTTTGCATATACTCTTTCCACCCTATGGAAATGTTCTTTCTTTCAGCTCAGCAAGATGGAAGCCTATCTGATTTTGCTTCAAGTTAAAAGCCACTTCCTCTGTGAGGTTCCCCCCAAACTCACCAGACACAAGCAAGCTCCTCCTCCTCTTGTTCCCGGCCTATGACACTCATATTAGCCTCTGTGAACACATTAGCTCATTTCAGGCTGTGAGTTGAGTCTGCCGGTCCCCTTGCTCTGTCCTCTGTGTGCTGAGTCACTCAGTCGTGTCCGACTCTTTGCCACCCCATGGACCCCCTGCCACCCTCCGGGCTCCTCTGTCTGTGGGATTCTCCAGGCAAGAATACTGGAGTGGGTTGTCATTCCCTTCTCCAGGGCATCTTCCTGACCCAGGGATGGAACTTGCTTCTCTTGTGTCTCCTGCATTGGCAGGCGGGTTCTTTTCCAGTGTGCCACCTGGGAAGTTTGCTCTCTTCTCTGCTACCTGGTAAACAGGAAACTAGGGGGTGCGGGAGAAAGAGACTTCACTTAGAACGAGGAAATGGGACTCTGAAGTCAACCTGCTTATGAACCTTGGAAATCACTCTTTCTGGACTTATGTTTCCTTATCTAGACAAGAAAGTTGTTGCACCTGCTGTCCTTGACTTTCTCTACCAGGACTGAGACTCTATTGGCGGATTATCAGATCTCTACACACACAACCTGTGAGATGCTCTTTATTTCCACTCCTTGCTTCTGCCTCTTCTGTAAAGTGGTGACAGCTGGACAACTGGGCATTTTCTTAGTGACCGGTGGGCTACCCAGTGATGGGGAGGGTATTATGACGGTGACTAGCAGCATGGGTTTGGTGGACACCAGGCTGGAGTTTGAAGCCAGCTCTATGCTTTATAGCTTTGCAGATTCAGGCAATGATTTAACCTTTCTACACTTCAGTTTTCTTATTTGCAAAATGGAGATCATAATAACGTCTACCCCACAGGTTGCTGACAGGTTAAATCAGGTAATTTAATTCATTTCTCAGCCTGCTCCATAACAAACACTCATTAAATGGAAGTCTGAGCAGTGGAGACCTGCCTCCTCTCCAGCCACCGTGGAAACTGTTTAGCCAGGAGAGAGACGCTAGAACTTTGATGCACATTAGACTCATTGCAGATCTTTGAAAACATACCCTCACCTGGGCCCAAGTCCAACTGGACTGAATCAGAATCTCCGGGGGGGGGGGACTCTGGCATCAGTATTATTTAAGAAGCTATCCAGGTTATTCTAACTTACAGCCAAGGCTGTGAACCATTTTTCTAATGAGTGTTTAACTGACCCCAGGAGAGGAAAATCCACATGTTGAATAACTAATTCTTAAGGCATGCTTCAGAGAAGCTTAAGTTCTATGGACAAAGACTAGTCTGCTTTCCCAGTTCAGGGGCAGTAACTAAACTCACGTCTATCTCCTTGGCTCTTCCTGGTAGGCTGGATACAAAGCTGCCTGCCTGAGCGGGGAGTGGTCCTGGGGAAATGACAAGTGACTCATCCTTCCCAACATGTGAAGTTATTCTGGAGGCGTTCAAATCCCTCAACACTCTCACTGATGATATGGATTTAAAATGCAGAATCTCTAGTCAACTCCTTTTTTCAGTTCCCTGTTCCAAACTATAACTTAATCAGATGTCACCATGGAAACAGGTATTTCTACTTAAGGACCAATCCTCCCCTTGGAAATTTGTCTTGTCTATCTTTTGATTATCATCAATGAGTGGTGGTGAACAACCAAGATTTGTATCCATGGAAAATGTGTAGGGAATCTGGATTTAGATTCTAAGGGGTGGTTCAGCCCTTTCTCTGAATCTGGTAAGGTTTCATTTGTGATAATAAGACACTTACCCTCTTCTGGGAAGAAGAGAGAAAAAAAAAATCTCCACATTTCCAGAAGATTCTTCAATGTTGGGTAGACGTGGCTCCAAATACGAGAAGGTAAAATGATCTTTCGAAGGTGATGGCACCCCACTCCAGTACTCTTGCCTGGAAAATCCCATGGATGGAGGAGCCTGGTAGGCTGCATGCAGTACATGGGGTCGCACAGAGTCAGACACGATTGAAGTGACTTAGCAGCAGCAAAATGATCATTATCACTGCCGGGCTCTCATTTTGGGGGCTCTGAAGGGTAGAACCAGAAACCAGTCCAGACTTATTTTGGTCTATGTAGAGGGTGTCAGGAACACTGAGTCAGGGGTCTGCACACCAGGTTTCCAGCCCACTGAAAAACAATGGTCCCCACAGCCTAGTTAGGTAGTTGCTGGACCCTTCTTGATCCTAACAGTTTCTGAAACATCCAGTCATCGAGCACTTCAAGCTTTATGGGCTTTGGAAAGCAGTAGGAGGGAACTGGATGGGAAGGGGACTGTGGAAGAAGGGGATGGGCAGGGGCCGGTTGCTTCTGCCAAAGACCCTCGTAGCCCTGCAGGGAGGTGCTGATCTCAGAAAGTGTGAGGTTTTGTTGTGTGTCATCGTGGCTCGTCTGCTCTGTGCCTCCCACACTCCCCCTCCCTGCATATTTCCAGGTTAGGTGGCCCACAGAGACATTATATACAAGACTGGAGGCATCCACTCTGCCTTTGCGCTTAGCAGCTCGAGCGCATGATCACTCATCTGCCCGCACGTGTTGGTGTAGGACAGAGACTGGCCTGCAGCTTCCCCACCTTCCCTCAGCTTCTCAAAAAAAAAAAAAAAAAAAAATAACCCCTGGGTCAGGTGGCAGTTTAGCTCTGTGACAAAGGGTCTAGCTTCTGTCCCGCAGGACACCCCATCATCAGTTGGAGGCATTGAGAGGATGACGTGGGTTTCCATCCTTCCTGTTGGTTCAGGCTTGTTCTCAATGCCCCCAAACTTTGTCAGCAACCGTTTACAAATTGCTTCTGTGTGTGTCTCACAGCTCAGTTTATAGCAACATCATTTCCAGCGGGCTTCCCTGGTGGCTCAGTGGTAAAGAATCTGCTTGCAATGCAGGAGCTGCAGGAGGCACAGGTTTGATCCCTGGGTCAGGAAGATCCCCTGGAGGAGGGAATGGCAACCCACTCCAGTATTCTTGCCTGGGAAATCCCACGGACAGAGAAGCCTGATGGGCTACAGTCCGTAGGATTGCAAAGAGTTGGACACGACAGAAGTGACTTAGCATGCACACATGTTTCATTTCCAGCATGCAGAGTATCTGCCGGCATCTCCTGCAGCCTGGGCAGTCTTCGGGGTCACTGTCCTGCCTGCTGAGCCCCCAGGGATCGTGATTCTTCTATGGCTGGACTGTCTCCTGAGCCAAGTGAAAGAGACTGATGTTGGTATCAGTCAGAACAACTCTACTAACAATAGCAAGACACCTGGCTTTTCTTTTTATTTGAAATTGTCTGCGTCACTTCTCTTCCTTGGTGCTACGAAGTAAAATTTCTTCCAGAACATTCTGTTTGCTTGCTATGGACTCCCTTTGCCTAACCTAAATGCTATTCATTAAAAATACTACTTCCATTTGATGATGAGTCAAGCTCCCAGAAGCCCAATCACATTTCAGTAAGTGTGGCAGTGACCCAGTCCATGTTTATGGGGCTCCAATTATAAATGAGGCTGAGCAGTAAGAACCGCAAGAGGGGTCAAAGATGGTGAGGACGAGCTCCCAGATCTGAAAAATCTCGCCATCTGGATAAGCTCAAGGACCAAGGCAATGAACTAGGAATGCATACCTTTGAGTCAAGGTCAAGGCATACTTTAAGTTCTGATTCAGCCCCCCAGCCAGAAGAACAGAAGCCCCAAATTGCAGCCAGGCACAAGCATTTAAACAGCTTAGTTGGGTCTACAGGAGACTGGCCAGTTAGGCAAATCCATAGCTTTGACTTTCCCAGTGTTTACATCTTCCAAGTGTTTTGGAGATGTCATAAGAGCGAACGTCACAAGTTGTTTGCTGTTGCGCTGTTTTTAAACGAGTCACGTTGGAGTCTCTTTCGATCTGGGCTCTGGGTGGCCTCAGTTTTCCCTGGGCCTGCTAGTAATCTGCAGTTGCACACGTATTTGAAAGGAGTTGAAAAGATGCAAGGCACCCCACTCCAGTATTCTCGCCTGGAGAATCGCAAGGACAGAGGAGCATGACGGGGCTATAGTCCAAAGGGTTGCAAAGAGTCGGACACGATTTAGTGACTAAACCAACAACAAAAACATGCAGTGAGGGGGCCTGTCGAGTGGCTGCTGATACAGTTCTGTGTCTGGTTCAGCTTTGATTATTTAGGGTAAATAGGGGCTGACTTACTGAGCACGGCCTGTTGCCTCTGAGGTTTACTACTAACCAGAGTAGTAAGGGAAAGAAGCCGTCACCTCTCCCAGTCTTCTTGGACTATTTTCTTCTCAGAAAGAATTTCCCTTGACAGTGGCTAAGAGGGGAAAGGCTGGGAGGGGGACAGCGTCAGGGATTCCTGGGAAGGCGCAGTGGTGTAGACTCCATGTGGCTGTGCCCACCGAAATCAACATCAGCCAGGTGTGCCCCATCTTCTGCAGCCAATTCTGTGAAGGTCCTGCAGGTGATGGTGATCACTAGGGTTACTAGGGATCTTGGAGGCAAAGACGCTCGGATCTGCCTGTTCTCTCCTTTTTGTCTATGGGAATGAGGCTTAGCCAAGGGTGTTCTTTGTCCCGGGTCAGACATGCTGGTACTCCGAGCGGCAGTGGAGTCAGCATGCTGAGATAGATGTGCCCAAAGAACTGGCACAGCACCTGGGGCCCAGGGCCCAGGTCCACTTGCTCTGGGAGTGGTGCCTGTGTGTGAGATGCTGGTCTGTGCAGATCTCCGGTGGAACAGGGCTCGGGGTTTCTGGGGCTCGCCACAGTGACACAGGCCCCGGGGCAGCTGTGGCTCAGTGTAGCTTTACTCATTACGGGCCTGGGGCTGTGTGAAAGAAGGGACAGCTAGGGAAGACGTCTGGGCACTCTAGACTTAGAGGCCAAGAAGGGAAGTAGCCTCCGGCGAAGGAGGCGTGGCCAGCCAGGTAGAAAGACAACCTACCTGGGAGGTGGGAGGAGCTCATTGAGAACACTCTCAAGAAAGAAGAAGTGATCAACCATCCAACGCTGCTAAGAAGCACACCACTGCTCTTGGATCTGCAACATGGAGGTCTCCATATAATGAAATTTGGCTTGCCTTTGTCCTGGGTTCCTTATCCAACTGAGAGGAATGTCTCAGTTACTCACGGTTGTTCAGTCGCTCAGTTGTGTCCGACTCTGCGACCCCATGGACTGCAGCACACCAGGCTTCCCTGTCCATGATCTCTCAGAGTTTGCTCAAACTCATGTCTGTTGAGTCGGTGATGCCATTTGATTATTCACTGTGCACCTAGATAATTTATGCTGAAGAGGTGACTCCTAGAAAGCTTATGCTAATGAGATGACTCAGGATGGGGTTCACCCAGGCCAGAAAGATGAGCCCTGTGATTAGAGAGTTGGGGCTTTGAGCCCTGTGATATCAGCCTAATTTTCCAACCTTGGGTGAGTAGAGAGAGGCTAGAGGTTGCATTTAAACATGAGGCCAATGATCCAGTCAGTCATGCCTATTGCTGACGCTGGCTGGAACTTTCTGGTTGGTGGACACACCAGTGTACTGGGAAGGTGACATGCTCTCATTCCACAGGGAGGGGCACACAAGCTCTGTGTTCAGGACTCTGCCAGACCTCACTCTACGTATTCCTTCCTTTGGCTTGTTCTGATTTGTATCCTTTATATAAAACTATAATCATAAGTGTAGTACTTTCCAGAGTTTTATGAGTCCTTCTAGTGAATTATCAAATGTGCGGGTTGTAGGAACCCTCGACTGTGTAGCTAATCGGTCAGCAGTGCAGGTGGCCTGGGAAGCCCTGGACCTGCAGCAGTCTTTTGAAGGACTGAGCCTTAACCTGTAGGGTCTGCACTAACTCCAGATGGTTAGAGCCAGAACTGCCCAGCAGAATGGCAGGCACCCACCAGCAGCATGGATGAGTGGGAGTTCAATGGTGTGCTAGGGGTAGAAGCTTGAGAATGGAGGGTTTAGAAGAAAATATCAAGAAATAAGTGAAGACAGAAGTATAGACAATTTTGGGGGCATTTTGTTGGGAAGGGGAACAGAAAAATGGAATGATAGAATTATTTCCTGGTGGCTCAATGGTAAAGAATCTGCCTGCAATGCAGGAGATGTGGGTTCGATCCCTGGGTCAGGAAGATCCCCTGGAGAAGGAAATGGCAACCCTCTCCAGTAATCTTGCCTGGAAAACCCCATGGACAGAGGAGCCTGGTGGGCTACAGTCCACGGGGTTGCAAAAGAATCAGTCGGACATGACTTAGAGACTAAACAACAAACAAACTCCTCTTAAATATTGATTATTGGCTTATAAGGGGATAAAATCCTAGACAAGCATCCATTAGGGTTGTTTTGAAAGGACTGATGTGTATTGCGTGCTGATGATGAACAAGTCATACTGAAAGATAGGAGGAAGCAGAGAAACAGTACAGGGAGAGGCACAACAGTTGAGGTATTTGAATGGCACAGCTCATCTGAGAACACAAAACAGAGCCACAGGGTAGGAGGAGTGGGAAGAAAGTGATCAAAGGCAAGGGTGAAGGAATGGGAAGAGTAAGGCAGGAAGGTGACGAGCTGAACACCCACCGTGGCTCTGAGGGATTCCAAGCAAACAGAAAAGCCACAGCAAAAGAGTTAATTTCCTAGTGGATCATCTGGGCTTCTCAGCTTCAACTGACTCTGGGGTGACCAAGAGCTGGCGATTTGTGCTGAGGGGACCATGAGTTTATGTCTTTCCTTCAGTGGTCCCAGCACAGTACTCGCTGTAGATGTTCAACAAATGCTTGCTGAATGAATGAAACTTTATGCTATGACCTCTTTTTCCAACTTGAACTCCCAGTTTCCCCCCACCATGCCCTCAAATTGTGGGAATTGGACTATCAGGATGAGTCCCATTGGGTGGAGAAAGTGCTAGCAAGCCAAACTGGACGGTCACCTGCTCGGGACTTTTGAAGAGCGGTTCCTGAACGTAGTTGACCCTCAAGTCCTTGCCAACATAGGAATCTTTGGTTCCATGATCTCCAGAGAGGCCAAGAGAAATAATGAGATCAACAATTAGAATGTCAATAGTTAACATACCCTGCCTTCTTATTAGGTGCCAGGAGCTGGAGTAAACCATCAGTAACTTTCATAATACCTGGAGGTAGGTGCCGTGTTTATGTCCATTTTACAAATTAGAAAACTGAGGTATAGAAAGAAGATGTGACTGCTCAAAGTTGTCCTGCTGTTGGTGGTAAATCTTGACAAGAAGTGTGCCTTGACTATGAGGCCAGTGGTTCCCATATTTGGCTGCACATTGGGATCACCTGGGGAGCTTTGAAAACACTCCAGACTCCCAGGTGACACCCCAGACTGAGGAAATCAGAGTGTCTGGGATGAGAGTCAGACATCAGTGGTGTTTAAAGCTCCTCAACTCTTTCTGGTATGCGGCAAAATTTGGGAATACTTACTAGGCTATATTGACTCTCAGAAGTATTAGTAGGTGGAAGCGGCCAACTGCTGGGCCAGGGTTTGTAGGCGAGAACGCTCACCCCTTCCTGCTCCCTCCAGCACAGAGCAGAGCATCCCACATGGGAGGCATCCTGAACCGAGAGGAAGGTATTCCTGAGGCTGGCATGGCAGGTTTCCCTTTTAGTTTTAAGTTCTTATCCCTACCGCACAGACTCAGAGGAGGGCAAGCTGAATTATTACAGAAGACAGGATGAAATGGACATCAGATGTATTATTATTGCTAGTTTGGTCATCATTCTATAATTTAGATCAGCCAGAACAGTTGTGCTCATTTTAATAAGCTAACGAGTACTGTAGGAGAGCCTCCCCCAGTGATTCATGGTGATGAATTACATTAAATGTTAATTGCCAAGATCAGAAAGTTAAAAAAAAAAAAAAGACACCCACACTTTCCCTGTAATCTCCCCTGCAGGGAAATTCATCAGCCTTGAGCTGGATATTCCTGCTGCACATTTAGCCTATCGATGCAGTCTTGTCCTACAGAGAGTCTGGCAAGAGAGACCATAAATGACTCTCCCTTTCTGACAGTGCGGAAATTCCGACAGGGAGGAATTTGAAGGATAGGGCCTGTCTGGATGTTGTGCTGCAGCAAGGCCAGGCTGTCTATTACAGCCGACGAAATGAGCCACGAGGCAGTCGGCACCATCTGTGATATTTCAGGGCACCGAGTACCAGCCAGTTTTGGAGTGAGGGTAAGAGGTTATGTGCTAGACGATCGAGAGCATAAAAATAATGGATTGTTTGCAGAAAGCACATGATAGCCACACTCAGGGGCAAGGCAGGGACTGCAGGGTGATCCTGTCTGTCACAGAGCAGACTGGCTAGCCTCTTCCTAGCCTCATGTGTACTTGCCTTCTACTCTAAAGAGAGTTATCTTTCATATTTCCAGAACCTTCTCTGGCAGGGTTAAGAATAGAAATGGGAATGAGGAGCAGGCTTGGGGTATCAGTTCAGGTGCTCAATTGTGACTCTTTGTGACCCAATGGACTACAGCACACCAGGCCTCCCTGTCCATCACCAACTCCTAGAGTCTACCCAAACTCATCTCCATTGAGTCAGTGATGCCATCCAACCTTCTCATCCTCTGTCGTCCCCTTCTCCTCCTGCCTTCAATCTTTCCCAACATCAGGATCTTTTCTAGTGAGTCAGCTTTTCACATCAGGTGGTCAAAGGATTGGAGCTTCGGCTTCAGCATAAGTCCTTCCAATGAACTTTCAGGACTGATCTCCTTTAGGATGGACTGGTTGGATCTCCTTGCAGTCCAAGGGACTCTCAAGAGTCTTCTCCAACACTACAGTTCAAAAGCATCAATTCTTTAGTGCTCAGCTTTCTTTATAGTCCAACTCTCATATCCATACATGACTACTAGAAAAAACATAGCTTTGACTAGATGGACCTTTGTTGGCGAAGTAATGTCTCTGCTTTTTAATATGCTGTCTAGATTGGTCATAACTTTTCTTCCAAGGAGCAAGCGTCTTTTAATTTCACTGCTGTAGTCACCATCTGCTGTGATTTTGGAGCCCAAGAAAATAAAGCATGGGGTATATGGGCTATCTACGTGACAGGGCAGAAATACATTTTAGGGTAGGACTCACAAAGAGTCGGACATGACTTAGTGACTAAACAACAACGATAACAATCTTTTAGGGCAAAGGATGGGGCTATTACCTATTAGCATCTGTGTTTGTTTCCTAGTGCTGTGTAAGAAATTACCACACATTTAGCAATTTAAAGCAACACCCATTCATCAACTCACAGCTTTGTTGGTCAGGAGTTTGGGCATGGAAGGCCTGGGTTCTCTGTTCAGGGTTTCACAAGACTGAAATCACACTGTTGGCTAGGCTGTGATCTCATTAGGCGGCTTGTCTAAGGAAGAATCTGCTTTCAAAGCTCATTCAGGTTTCTGCAGAATTCAGTGCCTTGCAGTTGTAGGACTGAAACTCTACTTCCTTGCTAGCTGTCAGCCAGTGGCCAAGTGCATTCCTTGTCTTGTGCTCATGCTCACTTATTCGTGTCTGACTCTGAAACCCCATGGACTGCAGTCCGCCAGGCTCCTCTGTCCATGGGATTGTCCCAGCAAGAATACTGGAGTGGGTTTCCATTTCCTCCTCCAGGGGGTCTTCCTCATCGGGATCAAATCCACATCTCCTTAATTGGCAGGCAAATTCTTTACCACTGAGCCACCTGAGAAGTCCTTGTCCTGTAGTCTCCTCCATTTCCAAAGCTAGGCATGGAGAACGTCCTTCACGATGGAAACCTCTCTTGCCAAGAATAGTTCCATCACACTGAAGGGATCATGTGATAAGGTCAGGCCCACTGAAGGTAATCTCTTTTCCTAGGGTCAACTGACTTGGGATCTAATTACATCTGCAAAATTCCTTCCCAGGGGCCTTTCCTGGTGGTCCAGTGGCTAAGACATCAAGCTCCCAATGCAGGGGGAGGGGGACAGGTTTGATCCCTGGTCAGGGAATTAGATCCCACATGCTGCAACTAAGACCCAGCAGAGCCAAGTTAATAAATAAATATATTTTTAAAAAATCCCTTCACAGCAGCACTTAGATCAGTGGTTGATCAAATAACTGGGAGAAGGGGTGTGTACACTAGGCCACACTAAAGTGTCTTAGTGAAGTGTCAGTTGCTCAGACGTGCCTGATTCTTTGTGACCCCATGGACTGCAGCCCACCAGACTCCTATATCCATGGGATTTTCCAGGCAAGCATACTGGAGGGGATTGCCATTTCCTTCTCCAGGAGATCTTCCCAATCCAGGGATAGAACCCAGGTCTCCTGCACTGCAGGCAGATTCTTTACCAACTGAGCTATGAGGGAAGCCCTAAGCAGTCTTAGAGTGCTGCTGACAGAATCCTAGGTCAAGTTCTGAAAGCATACTAGTGAGCATGAGCAGTGTATGGACCTAGTAGCTAGGCCGTTTCTGAGCACATCTGCACCCCTAAGGCTTCCTTCTCCGTGACCCTTGGACACTACAATGCTTGGTCTCTGGAGATGGTCTTCGGTTCAGTTCAGTTCAGTCACTCAGTCGTATTCAACTCTTTGCGACCCCGTGGACTGCAGCACGCCAGGTTTCCCTGTCCATCACCAACTCCCAGAGCCTACTCAAACTCATGTCCATCACGTCGGTGATGCCATCCAACCATCTCATCCTCTGTCAGAACTGGCAAACATCTTCATACAGTGTATACTTGTTTTGTGCATGGTTATGGAAAGGTTAACATTAACGCATTGAGGAAACCTAAGGCTGAACTTTCCAGGCCATTTTCTGTGGGACAATTAGTGAGGGACCAGAGCTGTTGCTTTTGGAGGAAGAGAAATACAGGGATGTTTCAGTGAAAATGGTCTCATTACAGGTCTCACTTAGAAACTGTGTTGCTAAGTCGTGTTGGGCTCTTTGCGACCTCATGAACAGCAGCCTGCCAGGCTCCTCTGTCCATGGGATTTTCTAGGCAAGAATACTGGAGTGGGCTGCCATTTCCTCTTCCAGGGGATCTTCCCCATCCAGGGATCGAACCTGCATCCTCTGCATTGGCAACTGGGTTCTTTACCACTAGCACCATCACGTGGAGCACTGGATAAAACACCTCCCTGGGCCCAGCCCTATTGGTCCTGACTAGACCATCTGGGTGGGGTCTGAGGATGTGCATTTATAATGAGGTCCTGGGGATGCTAACGCTGCTAGGAATTTTGAAACCACCACTCTGCGGCGTGTTCTCATTCACCTCAGTGGATGGTGCTTGCAAAGGGTTAATAACACAATACACGGTTGGTAATTTTCAATGGACGTTGATGAATTTGAGGTTGGAGGCAACTCGCTAGAGTGAAGAATGCCTACCCAGAGGAAAAGGCTTGACGTTTTTTTTCTGCCAACATGGTGAGTAGTGAGGATTTTAGGAAGGTTGTGATCAAGAAGGAAGCCATTTGCCCGCCTGTGACCTCCCATGTCCCTCTGCTGGTGACAGAGCAAAAGATGAAGTGCTCAGCATTACCCACAGTGACTCGGAAGTGATTAATACCCACAGCTCCTCGAACGGAAAGGTGGGCATGCAAGATGCAATTAAGATGATAAAGAACCCCAAGAAGCCGTGCTGAGCAGCAAGCCAGGGACGCCAAGGTGATGGGGAGGAGAGTTACTGTCTGTCTCTTGCTCTGCAGAGACTGCTTCTGAGAGACAGAGATGGGGTCCATGAGTCTGCCAGGCTCATCGGGAGAGAGGAGAAAGGTAATTGGAAAGGTTATTTTCAAGACATGGCTGCTGCTTTGTCTCCCTCCCTGGAAAGATGGAAGCTCCAGCAGTCACCGAGAACAATGATGATGAGAATTACAATGGGTGTTGGGTGGAAAAAGTGATGGTGATCTGGTTGAAATTCAGACTGTGTCTGCCTTGGCTCGTAATTGATAGAGGGAAGTAAATGACCCAAAAGAGGTACTCAGCGTGTTCATAATTCTTGTGTGAAATTCCAAGGCAGCACAGGTTATATACACAGGGCCAGCCCTGCCATGCAGGAGAAAATCCTTTCCAGCACTGCTTTGCCTCCCCCTTCTGCACTCCTTCTGTTTTTCTGGACACCCCGACCTCTCTTGAGATCAGGTAGAGGCTCCTATGCACCAGAGAAATTCTCATTCCTTCAGCAAACTGCTGAACAGTAAATTAACTAGATTCATACCAAATGACAAAATGGTGATTTAATGCATCTACTTAGGTCATAGGCTTAACTCTAATAAATAACCCCATAATGGTGGAAGGGAAGCAGAGAGGGGCAGAAGGTAGGGCTAGCCGTGTATATCTAACTGCACATACAATCCTTCAGCATGAATGTGTAATAGGCACCCTGCTTATATGGCTAAATCTGAGCTAATTTTGTCCAGTCCCTCACCCCGACGTGCCCTGCTCCTACTCTTCTCCATTGCAGTCTATTGGCAAATCCTTTTAAGGATTCAGATACATCCTTAATTCAATCCCCTCTCACCTCTGTGCTCCCACCCTAGCCCAGGCCACCAGCATCCCTTGTTCCAAACACCAGAGCTTCCCCACTGGACTCCCTGCGTCTGCTCTCTCCCCACCTGCAGCTGTACACAGGGCGGCTGGAGTGATTGTTGAGAAAAAGCAAACTCAGATCATGGTGCTTCCTCTGACTTCAACCCTCTACTATGTATGTGTGTTAGTCATTCAGTTGTGTCCAGCTCTTCGAGACCCCATGGACTGTAGCCTGCCAGGCTCCTCTGTCCATGGGATTCTCCAGGCAAGAATACTGGAGTGGGTTGCCATTTCCTTCTCCAGGGGATCTTCCTGACCCAGGGATCAAACCCAGGTCTCCTGCATTGCAGGCAGTTTCTTTACCATCTGAGCCACCACGGAAGTCCCAACTCTCCAATACCTTCCCCTAAAAACTAGCCTGAAATCCCTGCCTGAGCTGGCCCCTGTCTGGTTCTTCTCTCTCTCCCACACTTACCATGCTCTGGTGATACCGTCTCTCCCTGCTCCTCAAACACCCCTCTTTCCACCCTGAGACTTTGTCCTTGTTTTTGCCCCTAAACGGGATTCTTCCTTCCCAAATCTCTGTACAGCCTACTTCCGCATTTCCTTCCTGCCTCTGCCAGACGTCACCTCTACAGAGACCACCCCGCTCACCACCAGCCCTGAACTCTCTGCCCTTTCCCTCCTCTATTTTCCTTCATGGAATCATGTATAGGGACTTGCTGGTGTATTTCTCATCTGTCTCCTTAGAAGGTAAGCTCTTTGAGAACAGCAGTTATGTTTTGTTCCTGGCCCATATAGTAGGTCCCCTGTAGTCTTTGTCAGAGGAGTGAGTGCTGTTTATGAGGCGCCTGGCAGCAGGATTTGGGGGTGAGTTTGCTTGCTTCATCGCTGTGAGCCACGCCCTGCAACGCAGACACTGTTGGCACCGTTTTGCACGTGAAGAAATGGAAGATCAGAGGAGCTATGTGATTTTTCCAGGACGATGTCCCTGGGGAATGGGCAACTGGGACCTGCCTTTCAGCCCCGCTAGGGTCCCCTGGCAGATTAACAAGTCATATTTCCAGGGCAAAGGAGCCCTCAAGCAAATCTCTAATGGTGGTGTTAATAGGAATAGCAACTAGCACTTACCACATGTCTGTGTCAAATGCTGTTTGTTTATTTTTTAAACTTCAAGTGGACTTTATTCCACATAGATGAGACTTTCATTGTGTTAGCAGGTATATTTCAGTCTTACGAAGGTTATTACTGGAATATGTTCTTATCAATTGTTTCAAGCATTTTTTCTTATAAGATATCCAAAAAAAGGATAGACTATTAATAATACATATTTCGGTTGCAACATTCTTTTCTTTTTAATTTTTAATTTTGTATTGGGGTATAGCCAGTTAACAAACAATGTTGAGATAGTTTCAGGCTAACAAGCGCCAGTTGTTTTCCTGTCTAATCTTCCTAGTAACCCTTTGAAGAAGTATTTATTATCATCCCTATTTTGTGAAAGAAGGAAAGGTCATCCAAGGTCATCTGGCCAGTAAAGTGGTGGAGGCAGGATTTGAAACCAGGCAGTTGGAGCCCAGAGCCCTCACACGTAGCCTCTCTTCTATCTACTGCAGTCAGTGGTCTCCCCTGCCCCTGGTCTGAGCACACACAATCTTCCCATCCCTCATTTCCTGTCCCTCCCCCATGAGGGCTCTGACTTTGTCTCATCCTTTCCTATAATTGAAGTGTCTAAGACAGAACTAGGTACTGAGTGGAAAGTGATAGAGGTTGAATAAATGAAGGAAGCAGTGAACATTTCAATAGGGAATTTTTCTATCATCAAGTTGTTTAAAATTTCCTGTTGGAGCCAGTAAGTCTTTAACACATGTTGCTACCATGAATGTGCTGTGCTTAGTCGCTCAGTCGTGTCTGACTTCTTGCGACCCTGTGGACTGCAGCCCTCCAGGCTCCTCTGTCCATGGGATTCTCCAGGCAAGAGTACTGGAGTGGGTTGCCATGTCCTCCTCCAGGGGATCTTCCCAACCCAGGGATCGAATCCCAGTCTCCCGCATTGCAAGCAGATTCTTTACTGTCTGAGCCCCCAGGGAAGCCTGCTAGCAGGAATGCCTGCTGTTAAAAAAGACTTGGCCTGCACGTTTTTGACTACAGAAGTATCGAACAGATGCTTGTGTTTATAAGAAGGAAAAGATGTTCCATCATCTAGAACTCTGTCACTTTGTTCTTTCCAATACATTTTAGAATCTAGAAAGGACAGAGCATTAATGAGGGCCCAGGGAGCAGCTGCAGCTGGGACAAATTGAGGAAAGTGCACACATTTGTATAGGTAAGGCACGTGCAAACATGTGTGTGCTGTTGTTTAGCTGCTCAGTCGTGTCCAACTCTTTGAGACCCCATGGACTGCAGCATGCCAGGCTTCCCTGTCCTTCACCGTCTCCTGGAGCCTGCTCATCTCCTTGTCCATTGAGTCAGTGATGCCATCCAACCATCTTGTCCTCTCTCATCTCCTTCTTTGTGTGTGTATACACGTATACACAAATCCCCATAAACAGTGTTGGTGCACAAGTGTGTGTGTGTTTTTGTGTGTGTGTGTGTGTGTGTGTGTGTGTACTATCATGCAGGGTCTAGTCAAAAAACAGAATCCACATGAGTTACTCTACCAGCAAGAGATTCCTCCAGGGAATTGATTAAACAGCTGTTGAAGGACAGGAAACACAGAAAGGGAACAGCGATGTGACAGGATTAGCACAGAGGCAGTCACTGCAGGAAGCAGTGACTTCCTGGGAACTCCAGGGCTGCAAGATCAAAAGGGAGAGGCTGGGGTCTCCAAAACTGAGAAGCTTTATAGGGGTCCACAAGGGTGACAGAGTCTGAGGAGGGCACTGTCTGACTGCTGCCTGTACCCCAGGGGCTGGCGGAGGAGCCCTGGAGCTGGGAGCTCGAAGGGATGTGGGCTCTACTACTCACTCTCCATTCTGGGAGAGTGAAAAGAAGCTGGCAATTGGAAATCACCTGTGACCAGAACCGACCTGTGAGTGCTGTGATGGGGGCTGGGTGCACACGGGAACCGCAGCAGGCCCCTCTGCCTGCCCCCACTTCTAGGCTTTATCCAGAGCCCTAACTGCTGACACCTAACGGGGAGGCAACTGGCAAAGGACGAGCAGTCTCATCCCAGCATGGCTGAGCCAACTGTAGAAGGGAGTTAAGAGCTGAGAGAGAACACTTCATAACAAAGTTCCTTCACCATGGCATACCTTTTGCAGGAGAGTTAACTTTCATTGGAACTTAGATTGTGTGCTTAGTGGTAAAGAACCCACCTGCCAATGCAGGAGATGTGGGTTCAATCCCTGGGTGGGGAAGATCCCCTGGAGAAAGAAATGGTAACTCATTCCAGTATTCTTGCCTGGGAAATCCAATGGACAGAGGAGGTGGGGAATGGTCCAAAGGGTCAAAAAAGATTCAGACATGACCGAGCGAAAAAGAACAACAATAGATTGTGCACCACGATGCTTCTATCAACCTCCCGTGATGGTTCTCCATCGAAGAACACCTTCCCCTGCTCCAGTGCTCATGGAGAAGCGTCTATCTAATCTCTACTCTCAGTAATAGAACACTCAGTTAAATAATGCAGCTGTGTTGATACACTGTCTTCCAGGTATATAACTTTTACTAGTATTATCTAATATAATCATTAAACTATCTCAGCACACATAGCTACATTTCCTTCACTTGTGAGAACTCTTAAGATCTGCTCTCTTAGCAGCTTTCAAATATACACTATTGTGTAATTAACCAGCCTTATTGTGGTTAGTATTTCACAATACATACAAATATCAAATCATTATGTTATACATGTGAAACTTATATACTGTTATATATCAATTATATCTCAGTAAAAATGTTAATAGAAGGAAATACGCTGTACCATCATTCAGAATCCTACCAGAGCAATTTTTAACTAGTAATGCTTTTCTTTGTTCTTGAAGACTTATTACTCTGGTGGTTATTGGTTGACCCCAATTCAACTATAAGACCTACCTGAAGAGAGGACATGTAGCTCAGAGCTGTTCAAAGAGTGATTCACAAGAATCATCTGGAAGCCCTGTTCAGATGGTAGAATCTAAGGCTCCACACCAGACATACTGGAGAAAAAAAAATCCACTCTCAAACGGGTAATATTTTTAATCTTCAATTTATGGATGAGAAACTGAGGCATATAGAAATGAATCAACTGGTCTAATTTTATAAATTTATATGTGTCTAAGTTCTAGGATCCCTGCTCATATCTTTTCCACTTTATTGCATCTAATCCCTTAGTGAAGAAATCTCTGAATGGGGACTCAGCTACCTTTGGCATAGAACAGGTGTGTGTGTATGCGTGTGTGCTCAGTCGTGTCTGACTCTTTGCAACTCCATGGACTGTAGCCCACCAGGCTCCTCTGTCCATGGGATTTCCCAAGCAAGCATACTGGAGTGGGTTGCCAGGGGACCTTCCCAACCCAGGGGTCAAACCTATGTCTCTTGCATCCCCTGCACTGGCAGAAATTCTTTACCCTACGCCACCTGGGAAGCCTTCGGCATCGAACACAGTTGTGGTTAGAACAGGTGCTTTAGAACCAGAGGGAGCGGGATTTATTTTTGAACTATGGTTCTAGCTATGTGGTAAGAGTGGCCATGGACAAATGGCCTCTCACTAAGCCTTAGTTTCCTCACCTTGGGCCTGGGGATAAAGCTAGTACTTGCCATAGTGGTTAGTTTCAAGGATTAAAGGAGATAATATGTGTACAATGTAGCTCAGTCAGTAAAGAATATCCTTGCAATATAGAGACCTGGGTTCGATTCCTAGGTTGGAAAGATCCACTGGAGAAGGAAATGGCAACCCACTGCAGTTTCCTGCCTGGAGAATCCCATGGACAGAGGAGCCTGGCAAGCTACAGTCAATAGGGTACCAAGAGTTGGACATGACTTAGCAACTAAACCATCAATTCATGTACATCAGTTCAGTCAGTTCAGTTCAGTTCAGTCGCTCAGTCGTATCCGACTCTTTGCGACCCCATGAATCGCAGCACATCAGGCCTCCCTGTCCATCACCAACTCCTGGAGTTCACTCAGACTCACGTCCATCAAGTCAGTGATGCCATCCAGCCATCTCATTCTCTGTCGTCTCCTTCTTCTCCTGCCCCCAATCCCTCCCAGCATCAGAGTCTTTTCCAATGAGTCAACTCTTCGCATGAGGTGGCCAAAGTACTGGAGTTTCAGCTTTAGCAGCATTCCTTCCAAAGAAATCCCAGGGCCGATCTCCTTCACAATGGACTCGTTGGATCTCCTTGCAGTCCAAGGGACTCTCAAGAGTCTTCTCCAACACCACAGTTCAAAAGCATCAATTCTTCAGTGCTCAGCTTTCTTCACAGTCCAACTTTCACATCCATACATGACCACAGGAAAAACCATAGCCTTGACTAGATGGACCTTTGTTGGCAAAGTAATGTCTCTGCTTTTCAATATGCTGTCTAGGTTGGTCATAACTTTCCTTCCAAGGACTAAGCATCTTTTAATTTCATGGCTGCAGTCACCATCTGCAGTGGTTTTGGAGCCCCCAAAAATAAAGTTTGACACTGTTTCCACTGTTTCCCCATCTATTTCCCATGAAGTGACGGGACCAGATGCCATGATCACTTAGTATCATTTGTTACACACAATTCCCTTATAGGTCAGTTGGTAAAGAATTTGCCGGCAATGCGGGAGACCTGGTTCAATCCCTGGATTAGGAAGATCCCCTGGAGAAGGGAAAGGCTACCCACTTCAGTACTCTGGCCTGGAGAATTCCATGGACTGTATAGTCCACGGGGTCACAAAGAGTTGGACATGACTGAGTGACTTTCACTTCAACAATAACAGATAGCTTTTTAAAAAGTTATTTTTTTCTAAAGTAAAATTGGGAAATCCTTTGTAATTCTTGTAGAACCTGAGGATTGTGGTGGTGGGTGGTCCACTGCTAAGGCAGATTGTTAGCCAAGCTATAGAGCATTGGGTTGGCTGCCTCACAGGCCCCTATGACCTTGGAGGAGCTGAATAGAGGCTGAAGCCATCTCCAGAGGTAAGGAGGGCAGCGATGGGAGCAGCGGCAGCTGAAGGGTGGGTCAGATTTGGAGGATGCAGATAGGTATGACTTGGTCAAGACATAGCAAATGGCTCCACCATCTTTTGCTTGACATCTGGGAAGACATTTCACTGGACTCCACTCCCCTCACCCTACTTCAGTTCAGTTCAGACGCTCAGTCATGTCCGACTCTTTGCCACCCCATGGACTGCAGCACACCAGGCCTCCCTGTCCATCACCAACTCCTGAAGCTTGCTCAAACTTATGTCCATCGAGTCGGTGATGCCATCCAACCATCTCATCCTCTGTCGTCCCCTTCTTCTCCTGCCTTCAACCTTTCCCAGCATCAGGGTCTTTTCAAATGAGTCAGTTCTTCTCATCAGGTGGCCAAAGTATTGGAGCTTCAGCTTCAGCATCATTGCTTCCAATGAATATTCAGGACTGATCTCCTTTAGGATGGACTGGTTGGATCTCCTTGCAGTCCAAGGGACTCTCAAGAGTCTTCTCAAACACCACAGTTCAGAAGCACTGATTCTTCGACACTCACCCTACTTGGGGCAGGCTGAATGTTGGTATTGGAATTCCAGAACGCAGGAGTTCATTATCTTACATATAAAAGGGACTTCATTTGTGGTTAAAATAAGGATTTTGAGATGAAAAGATTATCTTGAATTATCTGGGGTTGGGGGCAATGTAATCACACTTATAAAAGGAAGCAGAGATCAGAAGAGGAGAAAGCAGAGTAGAGATGGAACCAGAGACTGGAGGCAAGAATATATACAGCCTCTAGAAGTTGGAAGAGGCTTTTTCTGACTTCTAGAAGAAGAGGAGGGGCTTCTTCCCCTGGACCCTCAACAGGAAACAGCCCTGCCAATGCTTTGATTTTAGCTCTATAAGCCTCATTTCAGACTTGTGATCTCTGGAACAATAAGAGAATAAATCTGTCTTGTTTTAAGCCACTAAGTTTGTGATAATTTGTCACAGCAACCACAGGAAACTAATATTCTCCAATTGACTTAGTCATCACTTCATCTTACCTCTTTACTTTGTTCATACCTATATTACTGCTCAGACAGTATCAGATCCTATTATGTCTCTTTTTTCCCCCTATTGTGTGTTCTTACTTATCTATCTCTCCTGCTAGATGAACCACCAAACCCCTTGAGGGGAGGAACCTCAAGAGGACTGAGAACAGAATAGGCTACGCACATGTGGGTGAGCAGATTAACATGTGGATGGATAGGTGTGTACTTGTTTACTCTTCTGAGCCATCTTAAGTCTGTGACTATTGGCTTAAAAGCATTAAAGATGGTGTCAAGAATAAATTAAGGAAAGAAACTATATGCTGAATGTACATCCATGGAAATGACACATCTGTGCTCTCTTTGATATTTGCCTGGCTATGGTCAACTTAATGTTCAAAGTAATAATCTTCCACGGAAAGATCAAGGCTAGAAAGAGTAGGAGGAGAGGAAGAACGTGCAGAGCTATTTCGAAGAGGAGTGTTAAACCAAATATAATTGAAGAAGTGAACAGAATATGCAGCACCTGTTATTTTAAGGAAAATAAATTCATGAGATTCAGATTTCAGCATGACAGAGAAGAAAGGGGATGTTTTTCACACTCTCCACAAGATGCTCAGAAAGACGAACCTGTCAAGAAATGGGGGAAAAGGTCGCACGAGAGCCAACGGGAAGTCATGGATGGAATTCATTCTGTCACATGGCATCATCTCAATTAAAATGCTACGAGGGGACTGTCAATTAGACTCTTTCCAGAATCTTTTTTTATAGAACATTGACAGGGCTTGTTTATTCAATAGGAGAACCTCTGAAATCTTCCCATTAGGTTTGCATCTGAGATAATTAATGTGTGAAATGGTCTGTTGCCTCTATTTTGACAGGAGCTGTCTCAGATATGTGAGAACTTGATGGTAAACAAAGCAGTGAGTCCCCTGGGATGCCCAGAGTTTGTGCGATTCTACTAGATGGTACCACATCTGGGGTTCAGTTCATGCCCTACTGGGGTCACAAGGACCTGGACACCAGACACACTCCCTTGGGTGAGGTCTCAGTAACAGGAAATGGGCTGCTGGGAGGGGTGTAGTTAAGCAGAGTTGGCACAGACATATCATGCCCAGGATGAGTGGTGGGTACAGGGTGGGCTCACAATCCAGCTCTGGGTAGGGAGGTGCCACATGGATTAATTTATAATGGTTGCCAACTTCCAGGGTGTAAATATTCTTGCCATAGCTGGTTTCAGTTAACTAGCAAAATTCTTGAAGAGTTAAATAACGCTTGTTAGCCAGTACCAACCGGCTCCAGCGTACCACTGGATGGGTGTGGCTTGCAAAGGCAGACATCAGAAAGAACACTTGATAGACAGAAGTTCACACTGAGAAATTATAGGAATAGACCACAGGCAGGTCTAAAGTCCAAGCTCGTGCCAGGGGAGGAGGGAGGCTCGATGTGTCTGGGAATTGTGTGTGTGGATATGTGTGTGTGCTCAGGGTTGTTGTGTTGTGTCCAACTCTTTGTGATCCCATGGACTGTAGCCCACCGGGCTCCTCTGCCCATAGAATTTTCCAGGCAAGAATATTGGAGAATATTGCCATTTCCTATTCCAGGGAATCTTCCTGACCCTGAGACTGCACTCACATCTCTTGCATCTCCTGCATTGGCAGGAGGGTTCTCTACCACTGCGCCACCTGAGAAGCCCCAGCTGACCCACAACTTACCAGCCTTGCAGTGGCCTGTAGGAAAGTGCTGCACTTGTTGCCAGCTTTTTGTATCTGGTAGGTGAGTGGAAATACGGTTAGTGTCTACAGACCTGGGAAAAACCAGGAGAGGACTGGATAAAATAATGGTGATATTTTATTTATTTTTTATTTTTATTCTTTTGGCTGCACCTTGCAGCTTGTAGAGCCTCAGTTCCATGATCAGGGATTGAATCCCAGCCATGGCAGTGAAAGAATGGAGTCCTAACTACTAGGCCACTAGGGAACTCCTTTATACTATACGGGCTTCCCTGGTGGCTCAAACGGTAAAAGATTCTGCCTGCAATGCAGGAGGTCCACGTTCAATTCCTGGGTCAGGAAGATCCCTTGGAGAAGGGAATGGCAACCCACTCCAGTATTCTTGCCTGGAGAATCCTGGTGGGCTACAGTCTATGGGGTCGCAAAGAGTCAGATATGACTGAGTGACTAATACTTTCACATATTAAATTTTTGATGGCCTGCTGCTGCTGCTGCTAAGTCGCTTCAGTCGTGTCCGACTCTGTGTGACCCCATAGACGGCAGCCCACCAGGCTCCCCCGTCCCTGGGATTCTCCAGGCAAGAACACTGGAGTGGGTTGCCATTTCCTCCTCCAATGCAGGAAAGTGAAAAGTGAAAGTGAAGTCGCTCAGTTGTGTCCGACTCTTCGCAACCCTGTGGACTGCAGCCTACCAGGCTCCTCCATCCATGGGATTTTCTAGGCAAGAGTGCTGGAGTGGGGTGCCATTGCCTTCTCCGTTTTGATGGTCTACTGTGTATCAAATGCCATATTTGTGTCTGTTTCTTTAAATCCTCCTGACAACCTTGCAAAACTGGTTTGTTATTTGCCTTTCTTAGATGAGGCAGGTGAGGCAATAGAGGTTAAGTATTTGCCTGACCTTGTACTGCTGGTAAATAGCAAATGCTTGCATTGGAAGCTGGGTGTTTCTGACTCCAGAGTCACTTCTTATAATTGAGCTGGAGATGGTGGCGGCGGCGGAGGGAGGGGATAGATCTGGGGGTGGGGGTGGTGGTGAGGGTGGGAAGAGGTTGGACAGATCAACCTGACTCAGGACTTCCTTTCCTGAGAAGCAGTGTCTCCAGCCCCTGTCAAAGCCGGGCTAGATTCCAGGGGTTGTCACAATCCCAGAGTCCAAATTCACTGGGTTCGGCCTGGGGCCAGTGTCTGAGGCCATTGATGACACTCGAAGTTGGATATTAGTTAAGTAAGTTTCTGGGCACTGAGCCCTTTTGCAGCACAATAATGAACCCCACAGATTGGGGTTTAGGGGGCTGGATGTGGCCATTTTAAGAGGGAGGGGGCCAGCCAGAAGGAGGCAGAAGGTCAGAAGCACAGCTGGAAAGAATGGGTTTCAGGGCAGAGTTCTGGGTTGCGAAGGAACTGGACTTTAGGAGGGCATTTCGGGAATGTGAGATGGTCATAGAGGGGTGTGTCCCCTAAGTAGAGATTATACAATGACCCTGTGATTATCCAACCCTCTCTCCCAATTTACAGAAGCCGTTTTAAAGGAATTGTTATTGAACAAAAAGAATGATCAGAGCAGTGCATATGAACAGCAGCTCCTAGGTCCCTTAGGGACTGAGCGGGTAATGTGATACCACAATTACAGCCTTGGACACCCTTGGCAGCTGATCAAACCCCCCCCACAAAATAGTTCTTGTGCCCTGCATGGCTCTGTGCAGAGTAGAGACAGAATGATACTGTTCTGGTTGACAGCAGAGGTCCTGACCCTGTGCCCTGGTGATGGGAGTTTTGCAAAGATTCTGGGACTCCCTCTGTGTATATGTGTGTTCCCAGTCAGTGGCTCTGCAACATACAGCTGTTACCCTGTGGACTTTTTACTGATATTTGAAACAAAAGAATTTTGAAAAAGAGGAGAACCAGAAGGCAGAACGGGAAGGCAACAATTGAGACAAACAAATAGTTCAAAAGGCAAACCATTTCAACTAATTGATAATGAGCACTGAAAACACTGGTGTGTGTGTGTGTGTATTTGTGTGTGTGTGTGTGTATGCATGTATCTACATGTGTATACATGTGTACATGTGCATAGGTATACTGTGTATGTGTGGTGCGTTCATGTGTGCTTGTGTGTCCTTGTGTGTAAAGGGAGAGAGGGAGGCAGGGCGGGTGAGAGAAAGGGGGAAATGAAGTCGGTCTTGGCCATGGGACTACACGGAAGGCCAAGCAGGAGGAGGACGTGGGTCACACGTAGGGAGAGAGCCAGATGGAGACAGTGAATATGCACTGAGACAAGAGACGAAACAGAGCAAGAATTCAGTGCAAGGTCCAAGGGCCTGTTGGTTGGCCCCCAAGGTTCTCATGTTTCTCAACAGGCGGATTCCAAGAGGGTCCAGCTCATTAGGGACCATCAGGAATCCACGTGAGGTGTTGACGTCCAGGAAAGAGAAGGGAGTGGAGGTGCTTTTCTGAACAACTTCCTCATAGACTGTCAGGCTAAAGGGACCTTGGCAAGCTGCTGATCCCTGGCCGGGGAACTAAGATCCTGTGTGCCAAGTGGCCAAAAATTCCAAGGGAGTGTGTACATCCCTAAGCCGTCAACAATATTATATGCCATCATTGAAAAAAGGATTTTGCCAATTTAGAGGCAAAAAACCAGTATCTGGTTCTTTTTACTGCCAATTAGTTTGTTATTAGTAAATTTGAATGCTTCTTCAAATGTTTACTGGCTATTTGTTTTTCTTCATTTGGCAATTATCTGTTCTTTTGCTTAATTTTTTAAAAAATCTTGAAGTTGACATCTTTTTTTCATTAACTTCCATGTTTAAGGATGTTAATTAGCCATCTGTTCATCAGGTGGGATACTTTCAGTTGCAACCAACAGAAAAAAACTCGAAGGGATTTATAGCAGCTCTGAAATTGGTTAATTCAGGTGCTCCTTGGCATTATCAGGGACCCTGGTTCTCTCTGTCCTTCCACCCTGCTAACTTTGACATATGGCTTTGCTCTCAGCCTCATATCTTCACGGTCTGGAGACGGTGGCTTATAATCCAAAAATCACCTCCTCATCACAACAACATCCAGAGACAGAAAGAAGCTCTTCTTTGTGACGTCTCTTTTCAAGTTTGAGGAAAACTGTTCCCAGAATTCTTCAAACAGATCTGTCTTCACAGCCCATTGGCTGGAACTGTATCTCATGTCCATGGTGACACGGTCACTGCCAAAGGAGAGCATGGTGATTGGCTTAGCCCAGTCACTACTAAACTCTGAATCTCCTGAGGGAGGAGTAGATGGCTATCTAAACAAAACAGGGGTCTTTTGGCAAGGAAGAATAGGAGAGAGACCTCTGGATTTGCTTTAAATAGTATCTGCCACAACACGACTTTCAAATGAAGATTCTAACTTTGAAACAAAAGTAGGAGCACACCTGAGATCTTTCTCAGAGCAGAGGCCACGATGCCAGGAAAGTCTTTTTGACGCTAGCATGCAATCCTTGGAGGCGCCTGTATCTCACTGAGGGTCGGAAGACTGATTGCTTAACTCCACTACAGTGGTCCCTCTGCATAGCTCAGACTTCCCCAGCTTAAAAGGATGAAATGTGAAGATCAAGAAGTCTGAAAATATTAATATTTCCTTTTCTCCTAACAACTGCTTGGGATTCCCAAGGACTTCATTTCCCTAAGGGGAGCATGAGGTATATACTGAAGATCTAGTCCTCATCAAGACCAGTACAGACATCCATAATGTTCCCCTACTCACGTGGATGACATATAAGTCTCCGATGGACATAAACTTATGGGCTTAAGACAACACAGATTTATCATTTTACAGTTCTGGAGGTCAGAAGTCCGCCTGAGATTGGTTTCACTGGGTTAAGATCAAGGTGTCCACATGACTGCATCTTGTCTGGAGGCTCCAGGAAGAATTGCTTCCTTGCCTTCTCCAACTTCTAGAGTCTGCCTGGGCTCCTCAGCTCATGGCCCCTTCATCACCCTACAAACCAGCATTGGCAGGTCAAGTCCTTCTCACATGGTATCAGTCTCACCTTCTTTTCTGTCTTTCTCTTCCACTTTAAGACCTCTGCAATTACATTGGGCCCACCCAGAAAATCCAAGGCAATCTTCCTATCTCAAGGTCCCCTGATTAGCAGTCTTAATTCCATCTGCAACCCTAATTCCCCTTTGCCATGTAACCCAGTGCATTCTTAGATTATGGGGAATAGGATATGGAAATCTTTGGGGGGAATCATTGCTCTGCCTGCCTTTCCTTCCTCCTCTATAATCTTTATTGCTGTCATGGTTTTGTAGTTCTCAGAGCATGGTAGTTAAGATACTTCTGGCCTCAAAATAGTCCGGCTTCGGTTTTCTAGAGGACATTTCATTTATCTCCCTCTGGGCCCATAAGGGCTGTGCCTCTGGCATTTTGCTGAAGACACAAAATTTGAAATCAGATCGAAGAGCAGAAATATCTCCTCTTCCAGGCTTTCCGAGCCTCCCTGTTCCTAGGAATCGCTATTTCCATCCAGTTGCATTTATAGAATCTCCATCCCACTGCACTCTTATTTAGGGCTGTGCTGTGTGTAGTCATTCCTCTCGCTCGTATGGCCTCCTTGTGGGAATAAATCCGTCTCGGAGCAGAGGGTGTGCTTACTCCCTTCTGGCTTTCTCCTACATGAGTCTGTGGAAAGCACATACTACCAAGGAGAAACGCAGCTCTAGGCTCTGATGGGTCAAGCAAGCTGTTCTATGAGAAATTGCCTTGGGTTATTTCAACAGGTAAGAAGTAATATCCTTTCACTCTTTCTTCCCTCTTCTTCCTAATCTCATTTGTTACACATCATGTTTTCTCATCATTTAGTAATCCAAATTAATTGGGGAAAACAGCACTTATAGATGGGGCCTTGGAGCAGCAGAGAGCTCATAAAAAAGGAAAACAAAGGAATATGTATGTAGTCTGCCTGGCACTTAACACTTTGCCTTTAGCCTCTGCAGATTATTGGTGATGAGGGAAATACTACAGATATGAATTATTTCCCTATTTTTGACTAGTTTTCTGTTAGCATTTGGATCCCAGTAACATAAAAATGTCCAAATAGAAAGCTTACTGAACTCTGACCTCAGAACTCAGACTAAAAATTGTGTATCCTTAAGAGATCTATGGGCTTCCCAGGGGGCTCAGTGGTAAAGAATGCACCCGCCAGTTCAGGAGACGTGGGTTCGATCCCTGAGTCGGGAAGATCCCCTGGAGGAGGAAATGGCAACCCACTTCAGTATTCTTGCCTGGAGAATTCCATGGACAAAGGAGCCTAGCAGGCTACAATCCATGGGTCTGCAAAGAGTCAGACATGACTTAGGGACTAAACAGCAGCAAGAGACCTGTATTTCCCTAGCTGTAGATATTTGAGGCTGGAAACCTTAGAGGAAGCCCCATAACCCTCAGGCCACGCCTGAAACTTGACTTGGTATCAAATTGATAAGAATAAACATCTTTGAATGGTGCTGATTTAATTTTCTTTATAAACTGGGGTGGAATCCTTGCATCATTATCTATTTGGGTCTACCACCCAGGAACGGGGATGGGTACGGACCACCTCTGGTGTGCTGGCTTCCGAAGATACTATGCTTGGCTGCTGAGAGCCTGTGTATTTTTTGAAAAACTGAATTCAACGAAGGTTTTTTTTTTTTTTTTTCGTTTCTGTATTTTGAACTAAACACCTGGCTTCCATGAAACCTCAGGTCTCGAAGGCTCCTTTCCAGCTAAATACTAAAGAAGGCACCTGAGGTTCTTTTTCACAACAGACAAGAACAAGGAACAAGGGACTGAAAAGAAACAGCCAGAACAGGGCAGGCTTAGCCTCTTTCTTTTCGCTTTCTCCCCTTGTCACACTCAGGCGTGATGGGACAGCTCTGTGCTGTCAGTCAAAGCTGCTACCAGGCATTATTTTCTTATCATGTATTCTCCTCTCTTCCCATCACGTCATTTCTTAGAGCCCTATAATTACCCAGCCGTGTGCATCTGGGCTGTCAACAGGCTCTTGTGAGTGAAATGTAGCTAAATAAATGTCTGTAATGAGGAAAGGCCATCATCCAAGGTGGGTCTATACCAGTATCTTCTACCGTTCTGGCCGGCCTCACTCTCCCCGGACAGCTCGCTTGTTCACTGCAGTGCTAATCAGACATGCTTCCAATGAGGGTGAGACTCGCGCCTCCTTTTTAGATTAAGTCCACACTCCCTGGAAGCCCTGTGTTTGTGTAAGATAATGGAAACCAGCATTGAGAATATGGAGGGTGCTCTCCTCCCCGTCAGATGCTTATGCGAGGGAACTTTGCCTGTTTGCCAGGTCCATTCCTTCCTGTTTTCATGTGTTTGGAATGTAAGCAGCCCTCTGGAGCTGACTTATGACTTTGTGGGTATTTTGAGGGCTTGGTCTACTTTGCAGTCCTAAGGAGATTGCCCCTGTTCCCTGCAGTGGGCAGAATCATGGCTCCCCCTATCGGAGTCCATGTCCTACTCCCCAGGATCTGGGACTCCATTACCTTATATGGCAAAGGGAATTTTGCAAATATAATTCAGGTTGAGGACCTTGAGGCGGGGAGATTATCTTGGACCACCCGGGGAAGGTCTAAGGAAATGGTCAGGGTTCTCATAGGGGAAAAGGGAGGTAGGAGAGTCAGAGAAAGAAGTGAGGATGGAAGGAGAGATTGGGTGATGCAGTTGCTGATTGGGGTCACAAGCAACGGTTACAGATGGCCCCTAGGAATTGGAGGCCAGAAAGCAAAGCCTCCTCTACTGGCCCCGAGGGACTGCAGCCCTTCCAACATCTTGATTTTAGCCCAGCAAAAGCCGATCGGGGTCACGAGTTTGTGTGTTTTGCTTTAGGTCACTAAGTTGAGGGTAATTTATAACAAGAGCAAGAGGAAACAAAAGAATTTCCCCAACCAGTGCGTGCTTCCGTTAGGGTCTTTTAGTGGTAAGATTTCTGTGCATCTCTGACAAGAGGATGTTTATCCCAGGGAGACCTGTGCTCAGAAGCCCACCCACCAGGATGTGCAGGGCCCAAGGGGCGGGTTAGGGAAGCCAGCGGGGCACCCGGTGGCTCTGAGCCTGACTGGGCCCCTTGGAGAGTCTGTTTGTCCCCACCCCACCCCTCTGCCCCGTTCTCTGCTTTATTCTATGTTCTATGTTTTATTCCTGACCCTCTTCAGTTCTTGCTTCCTTAAAACTTAGCCCTGAGAATGATGCATCATGGCCGCTACCCTTCCCCAGAATATTCCCTCGGCCTCAGATCCTGTCATCTGCCCTGTTCTTTCCGCTCATGTTCCCCAGGAAGACCTGAGTAACCCGCCTAGTTACCATTGTTGTTGTTTAGTCACTAAGTCATGTCCGACTCTTTGCGACCCCGTGGACCGCAGCGCGTCAGGCTTCCCTGTCCTTCCCTTTCTCCTGGAGTTTGCTCAAACTCATGGCCATTGAGTTACCATACTGGACCACGTCATGGGTTGCTGGCTGGCCTACAAATGCCCTGTCTCTGGGTCACGTGCCACCCCCAGTCCTGTCCTCTGTGGCCAGGGTTCAGAGTGTGGGGTGAGAGACATGGCTGCCTGAGAGTGATATCCACTGGAGCATGACTGCCTAGAAGGGACAGCAGGCAGCGGGATGAGGAGGGCTGATGGCTATTGCAGCCAACTCAGGGCACAAATAATGACCTGGGAGTTGATTTTCTTTCTGAATCGAGAGTAGAGTGACACCATCATATGGAATCTTCCTGATAAACTCTAAGGAAGCTTGGAAACCATCGAGGTCAGCCACCTTCCCCCACTTCTTGTTGAAACATTCCAAGCAAGAATGAATATCAATTTTCTATCCCCAGGGAGTTGGGGTTTTCCAAGGCAGATACATAGTAAGATACGGCTAGTGGTAGAGTTTGGCCAATGGCATAAAATGTGGAAGGATTAGGGCCCAAGGGATAAAACAAAACCAGCATCTATTATCTGTTAAGAACTTGTCACATGCCAGGCACTGTTTTAGGCACTTGGGTTACACTTGTGAACAAAGCAGCTCCCTCATGGAGCTGTTGTTCTACAAAGAAGAAGCCATAATGGTAACCACAGTCTCCTGGGAGAAGATGGCTGTGTGCTTGGCATCCAGTCCTGGGCACTGGGAGGAAATCCAGATACGAACATGGAGGGTCAGAGTTGCCAAGCAGCAGCTGGTGGGTGGGGCTCCAGGTCGGGCAAGGATGTCAGGGGTATCAAGGAGAACTGGTGCTAGGGGCTGCACGTGGAAGTGCCAGGGGGTGGTGGGGCACCATCCAGAGGGCATCACATCACAGGAAGAGGGGAGGCAGAGCTGGCTGGAGGGCTATGGTGAAAGAGACCTGGTGGTAAGGATTAAGGTTCAGAAACAAGGGGCTTCCCTCACGGTCCAGGGACTAAGACCCCGCGCTCCCACTGCAGGAGGCGTGGGTTCCATCCCTCCTGATCAGGGAACTAGATCCTGCCTGCCGAAACAAAGATTGAACATCCTGAGTGCTGCAGCTAAGACCCAGGGTAGCCAAATAAATAAAAAATATTTTTAAAAAACATTCAGAAACAAAATCTTTGTTTTCTGAGAAGTGGTTGTAGCTCTGGAAAGTTCATAAAGCTTGGGTATGTGGGAACAATGCAGAAGCTAGCCTATGATTTGGGGGTTTGGCTTGTGAAGAATCAGACCTAACAAGAAGAGTCCAACTTAAGGGTCAGAGTGGAACTGGCAGCAAGATCTGCTCAGCAGCCAAACTCTGGGCTGCTGACCGCAGGCTATCTTAATCCCTTCTCCAGAGCCTGGAGCAGGCAGTGCTGGGAAACATGCCCGCCAGGCCTGAAGACTCGGCCACAATACAGGCAGGTGCTTACAATCAGGTCTGATCCCTGGGTGTTACTTTCACTGTGTGACCTGCGATCATTGGGTTCCTAGTTCTCAGTGCTAGGGATACAAAGAGCAAGTCTACATCTTCCTCCTCATATTTAAAGCCCCCCACCTCGCCCTGTCCCATCATGGTACCCAGGGCAGTGAGCCTCCCCACTGTCCATAACCCCTCACTGTGAATCTCATGCTACAGACCAGTATGTAAAGCAGATGAAAGCAAGACTCCTCCTTCTGAAGCTGGGCTCAAGCCTATTGTTCTACCCACTCCCTCTCTGCTCCCTATTCTTGGCAGTTCCTCAGGCGTCTCTGTAAAAATACCAACGTAGCTTGAAAACCACTTGCTGAAACATCTCTTTTTTTTAGGCTGCTGCTGCTGCTAAGTTGCTTCAGTAGTGTCCAACTCTGCGTGACCCCATAGATGGCAGCCCACCAGGCTCCCCCGTCCCTGGGATTCTCCAGGCAAGAACACTGGTGCGGGTTGCCATTTCCTTCTCCAATGCATGAAAGTGAAAAGTGAAAGTGAAGTCGCTCAGTCGTGTCTGACTCTTAACGACCCCATGGACTGCAGCCCACCAGGCTCCTCCGTCCATGGGATTTTCCAGGCAAGAGTACTGGAGTGGGTCACCATTGCCTTCTCTGAAATACCTCTAATTCCCTCCATGACTTCTCAATATATTTACAAGCTTCCAGAACCTTCATTAACCCAGCTACCTTTCCCAGGTAAACTGTGTGCTGTCAGTGTGTGCTCAGTGACTCTGAGTGGTCTAACCAGGACAGACATCCCCAGACTATCACTTTCTCTGATCTGGAATCCTGAAGGCACCCGATGTACCTCCTCTGATTGTATATCCACCCTGCCATCTACATTTTTGGAGCTCATTAGCTCATTCCATAAATACTTACTGAATCTTAACTATGAGGCTCAATACTGCCTTTTATGTTAAGGGTG
Source organism: Bos indicus x Bos taurus (assembly GCF_003369695.1). Classification (NCBI taxonomy): domain Eukaryota; kingdom Metazoa; phylum Chordata; class Mammalia; order Artiodactyla; family Bovidae; genus Bos; species Bos indicus x Bos taurus. Next base: position 42,269,901 of record NC_040098.1, on the reverse strand, counting down.
AAAGGGACAAATGAAACATAGGTTGCATCCTGAAGGCCAGAGGGGAGTGTGGGTGAGAGAGAAAGGACGGTGTTATGGTGGTTTACTTGGCTGCAGCTTGGTAAATGCTGTAGTGGACGAGAGGGTGGAGGGGACAAGCAGGTAATTCTCCCTGGGGAGGGGACAGGGGAGGTTGGAGAGGACTTCCTCTGATGAATTTGCTTAACTGGTCTCTCATCAAGCCCTGCATTCTAGTCACTAGCTGTGTTCATGCACGTGTTCAGTTGTGTCCAACTCTTTGTGACCCCATGGACTGTAGCCCCCAGGCTCCTTTGTCCATGGGATTTCCCAAGCAAGAACACTAGAGTGGGTTGCCATTCCCTTCTCTAGGGGATCTTCCCCACCCAGGGACTGAACCCAGCTTTCCTGTATCACAGGCAGATTCTTTAGCATCTGAGCCACCAGAGTAATTGCATACCTCTACTAACTTTCTCTCCTTTAACACACTGGAGTTGGACTGAGTATTTCCCAGGCCACTTTATGTTTCATCATGGTTTTCCACAGTTCCTGATTTGGTTACCACCACCCTCCATCCAACTGGAGCTTAGAATGCATTTTCTTCCTGTAAAAGGAAACTCAAGCAGGGGCTCTGTATCAACCGGGAGGGGTGTGATGGGTGAGGAGATGGGAGGGAGGTTCAAAAGCGGGGGAGGATATATGTATACCTATGGCTGATTCCTGTTGAGGTTTGACAGAAAACAACAAAATTCTGTAAAGCAATTATCCTTCAATAAAAAATAAATTAATTTAAAAAAAGAAAAAAAACATGTTTTTTAGTAGTGACTAGGATTTACAACAGCTTCTTGAAGTTCTGACAATAACAAGTTCTGACAATAACATTTTTTTAGAGAGATGCTTATGGTCTTTGGCTTCAAACCTTTCTTTTTCCAGAATTCAGAAAATCCCCCAAATCTCCATTCATAGCTTCAGACCACCCTCGCTTGGCAGTTTCTGTTTTGATGTGGGATGCTTAATCCATCCACTGATTCCAGCAACACCCCTGCTCTTGCATCCTGGATTTGCTGCTGCTAAGTCGCTTCAGTCGTGTCCGACTCTGTGCGACCCCATGGACAGCAGCCCACCAGGCTCCTCTGTCCACAGGATTCTCCAGGCAAGAACACTGGAGTGGGTTGCCATTGATTGGCACAGGCGTTCATTTCCATTGTGGCCTAAATCTCCATCCCACCCCCATTCCTGTTTTTTCATCATTTCAAAATCTCAACCAGTGAGGTGTGTTTTTACACTCTTAGTGCTGTGTTAGAAGAAACACCAAGCTGTTGACACACCCTAGATCTTGTGGTCTAGGAAGTGGATTTGGAACACAGTCTCTTTGGAAATCCAGAACTTTCTAATAACTTTTCCATCAACTTTTGCTTACTCCCCATATTTTCCAGTTACAACATATTTCCATTCTGGCCAGTCATCCACTGCTCACTTTGTTGTTCAGTCGCTCAGTCACGACTGACTCTTTGCAACCCCATGGACTGCAGCACGCCAGGCTTCCCTGTCCTTCACCAACTCCTAGAGCTTGTTTAAACTCATGTGCATTGAGTCGGTGATGCCATCCAACCATCTCATCCTCTGTCACCCACTTCTCCTCCTGCCTTCAGTCTTTCCCAGCATCAGAGTCTTAGGTCAAACTTAATTCAAAAAGATTTCTAAAATTGAAAATACATGTTGACTTTTTTTTTTTTTAAAGAGAGCTCTTTGTTTCCTTCTGTTCACCTAAACAATATTTCATTTCTTTTTCTTCTTGGTAAAAATGACCTCTTTTTCCTTAATGGCATATATCTAAATTTCCCATTAGTTATATGTTGTTTGTCTTTAAAATTTTGAACATAAACTCTAAGAGGTCTTCATTATTACTGTTAATATCTCATGACCCTGACTCCCTCTGCTCGTCCTCTTTGACATGATCTGTATCCTTCTGGGATGCTGGAATTTCTAGATCTTACTCAGGAGGTTTTTGAGACTCTGCTTATTAAGCATCCCCTTCTGATCTCAACTTCTGACTTCCCTGGTGGTTCAGACGGTAAAACGTCTGCCTACAATGCGGGAGACCTGAGTTCAATCTCTGGGTTGGGAAGATCTCCTGCAGAAGGAAATGGCAACCTGCTCCAGAATTCTTGCCTAGAAAATCCCATGGACAGAGGAGCCTGGTAAGCTACAGTCCATGGGGCCGCAAAGAGTCAGACACGACTGAGCGATGTCACTTTCTGATCTCAAATAGGGCTAGGAGTGTCTAGGAATTTTTTCTCTTACATTTATGAGTTTTGAGAGCAGAGTTTGTTACTTCAGATTTCCCTTTAATTGTGTTAGTTTCTGATTTGGGAACTTTGTGTCTCAGAGCCCGGGTTTTCATCTTAAAGCCTCTCCCGAGCGACTTTGCACACGCCCCTTTACGTGTGGAGAGCTCAAGGTTTCTGAAAAGAAGCAGAGCAAAGAGTCTACTCTCACTATACTCCTTCTGATTATGTCTTTGTCTCTGAAGCTTTTTATTCGTACCCATCTTAAAGGTTATTACGACCTTTATAACAACTCCAAGTGGAATCAAATATACCGTCACTACTGTTCTCAATATTTCTTTATCTGAACAGTAGCCAGAATATATTGATATGCCATACTGATCACTGTTCTATAACAATAAACAACAACAACAAAAACCTCAAACTCAATAGAAATGGCTGGATAGCTTCACTGACTCAATGGACATGTGTTTCAGCAAACTCCAGGAGACAGCGAAGGACAGGGAAGCCTGGAGAGCTGCAGTCCATGGGGTCAAAAAGAGTCGGACATGACTTAGCAACTGAACAATAGAGATGGTCTGACTGTACTTGTCTGAAAGAGAAAGTGAAAGCCACTCAGTCGTGTCCAACTCTTTGTGACCCCATGGTCTATACAGTCCATGGAATTCTCCAGACCAGAATACTGGAGTGGGTAGCTGTTCCCTTCTCCAGGGGATCTTCCCAACCCAGGGATTGAACCCAGGTCTCCCACACTGCAGGTGGATTCTTTACCATCTAAGCCACAGATATAACAGGTGTTTCTTTCCTAAGGCAGTAGAAATTCTATGGTGAGGTAGAGTCTGGTAGTCTGTTCCATAGAGATCAGCACTGCTCTGCTCCTGGCGCTTTAAGTCCGTCTTTCTATTTGCTCCTTTCTTTCTTGTTTGGTTATCCTTCAACACCAAATATGCTGCTGGATTTTTAATGGCTTCCTTTTCTATTTTCAGATAACTTTTGTGTACTCTTCTTTACCCCGAGAAGACTGCACATTTGAAAACTGACTTTGCTTAGGTATAGATTTCCCCCTTTATTTCTCTTCCTAGAGAGAAGAGAGCTGACTCCATCACCTAACCGCCTAGCCTGTGAACTGTCCTTGGTCCTCTCAAGGCTCATTGTCAACATTTCACAGAAGGAGGAAAATATTAATATTTTGGCCTGGGCAGAGAATAGGAAGCTATTAACTTCCTACTAGTTCCCTGTAGCTCAAACGGTAAAGAATCTGTCTGCAATGCAGGAGACCAGAGTTTGATCCCTGGGTCAGGAAGATCCTCTGGAGAAGGGAATAGAAACCCAATCCAGTAATCTTGGCTGGAGAATCCCATGGACAGAGAAGCCTGGTGGGCTACAGTCCATGGGGTCACAAAGAGTCAGACACCACTGAACAATTAACACACGCACACTACTTCTACAGGGCTGAGGATCGTCTGAGATAGCAGAGTAGCAAATGCAGGCAGCTTTATGGAAGAGGGTATGGTTTGGAGCTATAATAGTGTATCTAATTCTTACAGTTTTATGCATAGTTAGACAACATAACTCTCTTTGTACGTATTTTCTTCTCATTTTCTCTGTGTTTTAGGAATCTGAGACCCAGTTTTATCCAGGAAGGCTGTGAGCTGTGTTAGAGAGAATACAAAAATCAAAGTAGGAGACCCAACTACTTATCCTGGCTCATGAATTGTAGCGATTCATGGGGTCGCAAAGAGTCGGACACGACTGAGCGACTGAACTGAATTGAACTGAACATAAATGTTAGTTATTATTGTTACTACTAATGACAATAGGTAGCAGTTGGCTGAGTGTCTACCATAGGTTAAGATTTTTTCACATGCATTAGCTTATTTAATCATCACAGCAGCCGTTTAAGGGAGTCATTATTAATCCTCATATAATAGGAGAGAAAACCAAGGTTTAGAAAGGTTAAGTGATACCCAGAACTTGCCTGGTGGTCAGTGGCTAAGACTCTATGTTCTCTATGCAGGGTGCAGCCAAATAAATAAATAAATATTTATAAAAGAAATATTAAGTGATAACCCAACCTCACACCAATAAACGGTATTTGAACCCAGATCTCTGTGATCACAAAGCATCCACTCTGTATCATTGTAACTCACATTTTTTCTAGTATTAGTGATAATTATAGTAAGAATAAGGGTTTCAAGAGGGAGGGGACATATGTACACCTATGACTGATTCATGTTGATACAGGGCAGAAACCAACACAATATCATAAAGCAATTATCCTTCAATTAGAAATAAATACATTTTGAAAGAGTAATAAATATATGTAAATTCTGCATGATCATCTACTTTGTCCCTCTCAAAAAATGTAGAACTGGTCATTTAACTTTGGAGATAAGATGAATATAAATTGTTACTTAGAAACTGAAGCACCAAGAAAGGAAGTGCCTTTCTTAAGCTGACAGTCAATTCCAGAGCTGGCAACCTGAACTTCAGAGGACCTTGACTGTATGTGAGCCCCATTTCTGGCCTCTTATCATTTATTGTGTAAATTACTCTTTTGGGCATCATGGATTTCAAAGCTTGGAAGGAGACCATGGACTCATGTGGTTTTGAAGAAGGAAATCATGCCTGGCCTTACCTTTTTTTGACCTAGGTTCACCAGCTAGGGTGACTTCCACTCCACTTTTGCAAGTAAAAGTTTCCTAAAGAGAATAAATTCATTGCACACTGTCTCCTTACATTGCCCTATCGGACCTCATGGATCACTGCTGGTTTCCACTATGGTCTTCGTGAATGGGACCAAACTGACCCTGGAGATATATATCAAGGTCTTTGACTCCTTGTATCTGATCCTTGTATCAAATGGGATATTGTCTGCTTTAAGGAAGAGCAAAGAGTCAGAAAACTCAGACCCAGTGGGCTTAAATAGGATTTATTATAAAAAAAAATCAGGTGGTCTGGATGCAGGGGTATCGTGATGATGGCAGTTAAGGGGCACCAGGACAGGACCCATGTTCTTTCCACTTGCCAAGTTCAGTAAGTCACCTAGGTCCCTTCATGGTTTCAAATAACTATAGTTCCACGCATCCTATCTTCACTTTGGCCTACGTCCAGAGGCAGAAACGGGGACAATGGTAAAGAAACTGTCCCCAGGAATCAACTCCTGCTTACTGGCCAGAAGAGGGTCATATGTCATTTCCTAAGACTATCCCCAATAAGGGAGTAAAATTATCATGATTGGCTTAAACTAATTAAGCTTTATCCCTATAGAGATGAGATAGGGCCAGCCTTCGCAGAGGTCTTACAGAGGAATGTGAATTCTTAATGAACACTGGAGTTCTGGTGGCAGGAAAGAATGGGGAAAGGTTACTGACCTGGCCTCTTGACAGGTTATCTATCATACTGAAATAATTTTTAAACTAAAATGTCACATATTCTTGCATCAATAATTTGTCATTTTTATTTACCCAGTTTTATAAAAAAGCCTCTGCCAGAAAATGAAGAAAGTTATTAAGTTAAGAAAAGGATCAGTGCTTGCAAAAGTCTATTAAAATACTCTTACTCCTTATTGACAACACCATAAAGGACATTCAGCCTTTTGGAAATCCATCTGGCAATATGTGTGGAGATGTAAAAATATTCTTGTAACCTAGTAATTCTGATTCTGGGTAGCTCTTCTGTAACAAATTAATCCAAACTAAGGGGGAAACTATCAACACAAATATATTAATTACAACATTCAGTTCAGTTCAGTTCAGTCGCTCAGTCGTGTCCGACTCTTTGCGACCCCATGAATTGCAGCACGCCAGGCCTCCCTGTCCATCACCAACTCCCGGAGTTCACCCAAACCCACGTCCATAGAGTCGGTGATGCCATCCAGCCATCTCATCCTCTGTCATCCCCTTTTCCTCCTGCCCCCAATCCCTCCCAGCATCAGAGTCTTTTCCAATGAGTCAACATGAGGTGGCCAAAGTACTGGAGTTTCAGCTTTAGCATCATTCCTTCCAAAGAACACCCAGGACTGATCTCCTTTAGGACTGACTGGTTGGATCTCCTTGCAGTCCAAGGGACTCTCAAGAGTCTTCTCCAACACCACAGTTCAAAAGCATCAATTCTTTGGTGCTCAGCTTTCTTCACAGTCCAACTCTCACATCCATACATGACTACTGGAAAAACCATAGCCTTGACTAGACATTACATTATTCAGAGTTAAAAAAAAATTGGCAACAACTGACTGGGAGGTGCCATGGTATAGTGGAAAAGCCCTGACTTGGAATTGGGCAAAATTGAGTATGCTGCTGCTGCTGCTGCTAAGTCACTTCAGTTGTGTCTGACTCTGTGCGACCCCATAGATGGCAGCCCACCAGGCTCCCCCGTCCCTGGGATTCTCTAGGCAAGAACACCGGAGTGGGCAAAATTCAGTATAGACCTCACTTTATCGTTAGACCTTAACTTTATCATTACTTGTTGGCAGATCACTGAACTGCACTGAACTTCATCAAACTTGTAATGGTGATCATATATTTGATATATGGGATTGTTTTGGGATTAAAGAAAATGCATATATAGTCCTGTTTCACAGTAGCCACAGAATAGGTGGTGTACACATACCCACACACCCCATCTAAAACCAAGGAAATCAAGGTTATCTCCTTTATAGACTTAGGAAGCTATTAAAATTTACATTTTCTAAGCCTTTGAGCCAGCAGAGAAATTTGCTTATATAATAAGAGAAAATATAAAATCAGGATACAGAATGGCTACCAATTAAAAAAAACTTCTATGTAACTGGAAATAAACCACATGCCAACATACTGATAGGGTTGTGTTAGGCTTAATAGGATGATGGATAATTTGGGGGGGGATTATTTTTTTAAATAATTTTTGCTCATTTCTCTGTATTCTGATATTACATTTATAGTGGAATAATGTTTTTCAAGATAAACCTATAAAGTTTAGTTGGATAACTCTCTTGTATTTCCTTCTTCTTTATTCTTTTTCTATGAACATATATGAGTCCTACGAACATAGTCTTCTACCTTTTTTTTGATGGTCTGGTCTAGATTTATCCAAGATTGAGCTTTGTTATTGCCTTTTCTGCATTAGTTGATGTGCTTTTGTATTTTTCTAAGAAAGTTTTCTTCTGCCATTCCCCCCTTGCTAGCTTTCTTTATACACAGTGGCCTCATGTTGTCATTGTACTTTTCCCTCCCCGACATTCCTCTGTCAATATTTTCTGTGGGCTTCTAATTGGCTCTTCATCCCGGTTTTGTCTTTTAAATTGGCTCCCATCGATTCTACTTCTCACTGCTCCTTCATGTCTTTTTTCCTACAATTTCCCATCAATCGTGCCCATCATGAAGGCTGAGAAGGACTTTCTGTTCATTAATTACTTGGTGCCCATCGTGAAGGCTGAGAAGGACTTGCTGTTCATTAATTACTTGGCTTCCCTTCACCTGTTCTCCTCCTGTCTAAAAAATTATTCATCTCCACACACACTTTCCAAGAACATGGAGACATGCTCAAATCGATGGGAAAACTGAAGAACAAGGTTTGAAAGCAAAGAACAAGGTCAGACTGCAGTTAGGAACCAACAGAAGCTGAACAGCTTGCAATTCAGGCCATAGAAACAGGTTAGTTAGGACGCTGCCATTGGGGCAGCAGCGAAAGTCACCATGGAACGCTGTCCCTGAAAGCAGAATGCGTGCTGGCGCTGTGCTTGTTGTGCTGAGGATTAGATCTGGGGCTAGCGCATCGGATGAGCTGCCCCAGGTCAGGTGTCCACAGCCTCACTGCCGAGGTGGGAAGGAGGGCGGGAGATGTGGCTGCCAAGACTATACAAAGGAGGGTCCCCTCCAAAGGAAGAAGTTTCCGTTTCTGCAGTGTCCTCTGCCCTGCTTAGAATCCCAAGGTCTGTACAACCGGTGCTCTGACTTGATACTGTTATTCTACTGAAAAGATAGCTTCTTTCAAGCAGAATGTACTTAGGCAGCACTTTCTGCCTATTCATGAGCTGTTCTCTAGCTCTGCTATTGTATTACCAGGTAAGATGATATCTTTCACCTTCTTTTATAATGACCTTGCTCCATGGAGGGTTTTGATTGTATATGTCTCCACAAGAGCAGCTTTTCCTGTAATGGCTCCCCTCACGCCTGGTTCTTAACAAGAACATCTGTCCCCTGGCCCATTCCTTCCCTGACCCCATCATGCATACTACACAGCATGCATGTTGACTATTTTAATGGTAAACTGCATGTTAATTGCTTTCGCATTAAGCTATAACCTCCTTGAGGGTGAATATTGCCTTTTACTATTTTTATCCTCACTGATATAATGCATTCAATAAATGGTAGCTGAGTGAATGAATGAAAGTTGCTTTCTGTTGTGTCTTTTGTTCAGCATTTTAAGGTAACATATGTCCTGTATTTTCTGGACCAATTAGCAGTGAAATTTTCTTCTTTTCAGTAAAGAAGGCTCACTAATTGTCTAACTGAATATGATTCATTTTGTACCACTGTAAAACTTTATAATAGCTTCTGAAACCATAGATGTTTCTTTGTCAAGCTATGTCTCAATTTTGGTTCAGAAAAAGGTAATTCCTGTTCTTATTATCAGAGCTATCACATACTTCTTGAAATGCTATAAAAAAGAAGAAAGGCACATCAGTGAAATTTCTTCTCACAAAGACTAGAAACAAACCCTCAAATGAAACTTTCTGGAATCACATTTCTGTCTCTTTGCAACTCTTCTATTTGCAAGCACAAACATAAGGGAGTGAAGCTTCTAGTTTATGCCAAGGCCAGGTTCACTGTTGGGGTCTAGATCCTTTGCTGACTGTCAGGCAGGTCCCTGGTGGGTGTCCCTTCTATGGGGCTGCCGCTCAACTTCTGTCAAAAGCTTAGTTGAGAAAAATCATGCCTGTGTGCTTTGCCCTGAAGGATGTGTACTACGGCCATCCGGCAGCCAAATAGTTCCCTACCCTATCAGACTGCCTTCCTAGAACAAAGCTTTATATTGACTCTTTTTACTGTTCTGAAATGAAATTCTTGAGAAACATAAGCCCTTTGCACATAAAATTTTTTAAGCTTCAAAATACTATATTCACTAGAATATATCTCCAGGAAAACAGAACCAATAGTGTATACACATATACACACACACACGTTTATTGTAAAGAACTGGCTTATATGATTATGGAGGCTGCTAAGACCCAAGACCCGTAGCTGGCAAGCAGGAGACCCAGGAGAACTGATGATGTAAGTTACAGTCCGAGTCTGAAGGCTTGAGAACTAGGAGTATCTATGGTGTATTTTTGATCTGAAGGCTGGTAGGTTCAAGATTCAGGAAGACAGTTCAAGTCTGAAGGCAGGAAAAACTGAGGTCCCGGCTTAAAGCAGGAGGAGTTCTTTCCTAATCTTTTGGTCTATTTAAGTCTTAACTAGAGATCCAACCAGTCAATCCTAAAGGAAATCAGTCCTGAATGTTCATTGGAAGGACTGATGCTGAAGCTGAAGCTCCAACACTTTGGCCACCTGATGTGATGAGCCAACTCATTAAAAAAAAACCCTGGTGTTGGGAAAGATTGAAGGCAGGAGGAGAAGGGGACGACAGAGGATGAGATGGTTGGATAGTATCACTGATTCAATGGACATGAGTTTGAGCAAGCTCCAGGAGACAGTGAAGGACAGGGAAGCCTGGCATGCTGCAGCCCATGGGGTAGCAGAGAGTCAGACATGACTGAGCGGCTGAACAAAACAACAACAAAACAACAACAAAACAACAACAACAACAACACCCTCAACTGATTAGATGAGGCCCACCTACCTTGGGAGGGGAGTGGCGATCAACTCCACCCAGTCTGCCTGTTCAATTGTTAATCTCATCCAGAAACACCCTCACAGAAACTCAATAATATTTGACCAAATATTTGGGCACCTGTGGTCCAGGCGAGTTGACACATAAAATTAACCATCACAGCGAGGATCTCTCCTGTGGGTCCTGAGGACAGCATCTGGAGCCCTAGATGAGAACACCTGGCAGTGGTTTATTGGAGTTTCTCCCTCCATCCTTCTTTACCTAACATTTCTCATTCCCTTGCTCCTGTCTGGCTGGCTTTTGTTTTGCCTAGATGACTTAGAATAAGGAGAAGGCAATGGCACCCCACTCCAGTACTCTTGCCTGGAAAATCACATGGACCGAGGAGCCTGATGGGCTGCAGTCCATGGGGTCACTAAGAGTCGGAAACGACTGAGTGACTTCACTTTCACCTTTCACTTTCATGCACTGGAGAAGGAAATGGAAACCCACTCCAGTGTTCTTGCCTGGAGAATCCCAGGGATGGAGGAGCCTGGTGGGCTGCCGTCTATGGGGTCGCACAGAGTCGGACATGACTGAAGCAACTTAGCAGCAGCAGCAGATGACTTAGAACATTGGGTCCCTTAATATCCACAACACACCTTGGTCAGTTTTGCGACAATCATGATATTTTCTGGGAACATATGCCCTTTTGCTCTCCAGTCTGCTGGTAATTTTATTGCAAAATCAAGCCAGCAGTTTCCTCTTATTTTTTATCCTAGAGATTTCTGTCCAAACACATCATTTATTGCCTTGTTTCCAAGATACATTTCATACTCTTCAATCTCAGAAATCTGAAATCTTGGAACATTTCTTGCAGACAGCCCCAGGCATTCTTGCTGATGTTGCCACTGGATTGTCCCCCCCACCACCCCCCGATACAGAGCACTGCAAGTAAAATAGAGCTTTCTGCCTTAAAGGAACATAGGACCTAATTGGGTATATTGAAGACCAAATCATGGCCTTCTGAAATCTAAGGGCTATATAAAATGAGATAAATAGCTAAATTATTATTATCTTTAACAAAAAGAAGAAATTTCCCTGTCAGTGCAGTGGTTAAGAATATTAGCTTCCACTGAAGGGGGTGTAGATTAGAACCCGAGTTGGGGAACTAAGATTGTGCATAACATGCAGCATGGCCAAAAGAAAAAAAGAAGTAAAGGAGTGTTTGCAGACAAGGCAAGAGATACTCCTGGAGGTAATGAAATTCCCTGAAATTGCACTGAAACCTGAAGTAGAAGAGATTGAATAAAACTAAGACCTGCTAATTGGCTCCCATCCTGGAGGCATTTTGATGATCAAGAGAATGTTATCAAATTGATGATTTCATTCCTTGCTCTTTCTTGGATAGGAGACGTGAAGAGGGGAGTGGGCTTCGTATTTTGTAGGAGGGACAGCTGTAGAACACAGCGGAAGCTTGAAATGGCCTCTCCTCCTGGTCTCTACACGTAAGGATGTCTCTTCCTCTCTTATCTGAGGACCTCAGGAGAGCTATCACCTCCCCGCAGTCGCCTATGCCTGTCCAACCACTGCCACCTCCCTCCAGGTACACTGTGGCCCTCCTGGATGGCGCACAGGCACACACGCCAGTGGGGGGACTTTTGTGACCTCCATAGCTAAGTACTGACTACAAAAAGCAAACCAGCTCCGCAAGTCACACATTCCAACAGAGGACAGTGTCAGAAACCCAGGTCGGCATAGAATTTAGCCAACTCTCACAGACCTCCTGTTTCCTTTTTGAAGTTAGGTTTCATAATTTTCTTTTAATTTTTCCCAAGTTCTTCAAAGTATTTATTTTCAAAGAACATTCAATTTATTTATTTTCCAAAATAATGGGAGGAACTTGCCATGCAAACAACAAGAAAACGTTTTCTGAAAATGAATAATTCTAGTACTGTTTCTAGGACAACCAGAAGGATAAAATAAAAAGATAAAACAGCAGCTGGGAAAATGGAATTTCTGTAATTCTAGAAAGAGCAAGTAATTTTAAAAATTATAAGTTAAGAAATTGAACTTTGGCATTTGAGACTTCAACAATTCAGGTAACATTCAAATAAATGCCTCGGGCACTTATTTATTTCCAATTCAACATTGATAAGGTGTCCTGAAAGCATAAAACGGAATGCTACAGGAACAGAATGTCATATCCTCTTTTCAAGCTTAATTCAGTGAGATAATGGGTTGTGTCAGAACTTATGTATAATCTACTCTTTCTCTGGAAGGATGTTAGAGAACTGGGCTTCCCCAGTGTCTCAGTGGTAGAGAATCCGCCTGCAACATAGGAGACGCGGGTTTGATCCCTGGGTCGGGAAGATCCCTGGAGGAGGGCACAGCAACCCACTCCAGTATTCTTGCCTGGAGAATCCCAAGACCGAGGAGCCTGGTGGGCTACAGTCCACAGGGTCACAAAGAGTCGGACATGAGTGAACCAACGGAGTATGCATGCATGTATGTTAATTACCGTGGGAATAACACTTAAAATGTCTTTGCTGGGGAATTTTATGAGAGAAGTATTGTTCATTTTTACTTCTTAGGGAAGTTATTTTGCAAGCAGGATTCTTAAAACACAGAAACACAATAATTAAATGAGATATATAGTAGAGGGTTATAGGGCTAAGTTTTGCAAACTACTAAGTTATCAAAAGATTTTTAACAGGCAGAAAAATGTAGTGTCCAGTCACCACACTGTACACTTTAAACTTACACAATGTTACATGTAATTATATCTCAATCAAGCTGGAAAAAATTACTTATTAAAATGAGGATGCCATATCATATTTAGAGGTATATTTCATGCTCAAACTAAATATTTTCTGTTAAGTATCCAGTTTATTGGACAAGCTCAACAGGTACACATAAGAAACTGCCATATTATTTCCCACTGCTGCCTCTTTCAGTGGGTTTCCTCAACTGACTCTTCCCTGCTCCTGAATACAATCTTGGGTGGGTCCTAGAACTTTCCCGACCACTTCTCATAACCATACGAAGTGCACTGGTCACATACAGGAAAGAAGTCCAGTTTCTGCGAAGTCCAGTAGAATTAAGTCCTCTTCCATTCAGGACCTGCTCAGGGTTAGAAGACAGTGGGGATGGGGGCGGAGGCGTGACCAGCTGCTCCATTTCCACACCCTCCTCCTCATTCCCCGCCTCCCCTGCAGCATCTGGCTCCTGGGCTGCAGGTTGGGGAAGGAAGAGATAAGCGGCACGAGGGCTCATACTTGCCTCGTATGATGGTAGTGTGATGTTGGGTCCCTGGGTGGCTTAGAATCCGAATGCTGATTTCCCTCCTGTGGGTACCTGGGCTGTTCTTTTGGGGGGTTCTTCTATCTCCAGGAATCTCATACCTTTGCCTCCTCTGCTGGCAGCTGATGAGCTGCCTTTGTCCCCGACTTCTGCAGGCCTACTGTCTCTAGTGGCCACCTGGCCTCCCAGGCACCCTCCTGGGAGGGGGGTCCTCTCCAAGTGATCCAGTCTGGCTTTCTCCTGCAGCGGTCCCCCATAGGATCTCAGCTGTCCTGAGCTCTCCAGTTTGGAAATGCAAGCCATTTACACACCAGCCACCTCCCTTCCCAGTCAGGCATCAAGCACTAGACACCCCCACAACACTTTTCTCCAATTCCAGGGACTGAAACAAGCTCTCAGAGTGGTTCACTTGAAGGCCTCTCATACCAGCAATGTACTCTGAAATGGCTCAGGAAAAAGTTTTTGTATTATATTGGTAATTTTTCTGTACATTTGAAATTGTTCTAAAACTTAAAAAGAATCGTGTATATACATGTATAAATACATGTTCTAAAAACACGAGGTTATATACCATATACAAAACCTATAACCTGACATTTCACTTAATATTTTGTTATTAACATAACTATATTAATATGTGCAACATGTATAATCATTTTCAAAGCATATGCAGTTCATTGTAGGTAGATATCATAATTTAACCAACCAAGATTCTCTTCTTGTATTTTAAGATCATTTTTATTCTTTTAGTATAATAAATTTTTCTACAGTGAAAAAATAGATTTGGACAAAGATACCACTGTTGCACATAATGAAATTCAAGGGTCTGGTTTCTCTGCAAATTTGCTAAACTGTAAGGAGGCTCTGAGCTTAATGTCAGTTACAGATTATTACTCCATCCATGAACATTAGAAAGGATTGATTTTTCCCTGCTTCAGAGCTCTTTCTGACTAGCCTCACTAACCTTGGAAGTGACATCTAGATGTTGTGAATTTTCTCCCACTTAAAAATCTAAAACAAAATTCTTTCCAACAGTGTCAGAGTGCATTAGATCCAGAATACAGCCATTGAGTTCATGATCAGAATGTTGCCAGTGCCACTGGGTTATAATGAGGAGACAGAAGTGATGATAGAGGTGGGACATGGCTGGATATTCAGCTTCTTTCTATGACTGTGTTAAGGGGAAGCAAGCAGATTGGCCAGGCCTTTCAAAATTTATCGTTTAATGTTTTAGTAGAATTCTGTCAAACACTTAGTATATTCAGTGACTCAGATGCTCAGCCCCAGAGGTTTTGACAGTGATAATAATAATACCCAACATTTATATGGTGACTTATGGGTTTTGAGGGCTTCCCTGATAGCTCAGTTGGTAAAGAATCTGTCTGCAATGCAGGAGACCCCGGTTCAAATCCTGGGTCAGGAAGATCCCCTGGAGAAGGGATTGGCTACCCACTCCAGTATTCTTGGGCTTTCCATGTGGCTCAGCTGGTAAAGAATCTGCTCGCAATGCGTGAGACCTGGGTTCGATCCCTGGGTTGGGAAGATCCCCTGGAGAAGGGACAGGCTACCCACTCCAGTATTCTTGGGCTTCCCATGTGGCTCAGCTGGTAAATAATCTGCTTGCAATGCGTGAGACCTGAGTTCGATCCCTGGGTTGGGAAGATCCCCTGGAGAAGGGAAAGGCTACCCACTCCAGTATTCTGGCCTGCAGAATTCCATGCACTGTATAGCCCATGGGATCGCAAATAGTCACACACAACTGAGCAACTTTCACTTCATTAGCTATGGGTTTCAGAGCCTTTAATCCATGGACTGTATAGTCCATGGGGTCACAAAGAGTCAGACATGACGGAGTGACTTTCACTCAAAGCCTTTTACTTTTATTATCTAATCTGATCCTTACAAACTCCCTGAGAGGTGATCAGGGAATATATTAACATCCTCATGTCATTGATCAAGGGAGTGAGAATGGGAGTTGAATTTGTGCTCAAAGTCATAGTGATTGGAAGACCTAGAGGACAATGGATTTCTCACCACCAGCCCCACGTTCCTGGGCACTGAGTGCTCCCGCCCCACAAACTGCATCCTCTCAACTTTCCACCTGGTACTTCTGTCCACCCAATTGTTCAACAGACTATTTTCTTTTTTAAAAAAAAATCACCTTTTACATCCTGTTTACCATCATGCCCTGCCCATTCTGGGTTCCCTGGTGGCTCACATGGTGAAGAATCTGCCTGCAATGCGGGAGACCTAGGTTCGATCCCTGGTTCAGAAAGATCCCCTGGAGGAGGGCATGGCAACCCACTCCAGTCTTCTTGCCTGGAGAATTCCCTGGACAGAGGAGCCTGGTGGGCTACAGTCCATGGGGTCACAAAGAGTCAGACACGACTGAGCAATTAAGCACAGCACAGCCTGCCCATTCTACTTCCAAAACATATCCCAGATCTGTTCTGTTCTCTCCATCTCCACCGTGTGCATCCCTGTCCATGTCAGCATCATATCTCACCTGGACAAGGGCCACAGCTGTCTCCCTGGCCTCTGCTTCCACTTGTACATCCCATGGTCTGTTCTCCACACAGCAGCCAGAGGGCTTTCCTAAACATACACATCACATTCTATTCCTTCCCTGCTCAAAAACTTTTAATCTTTTTTTGAATAAACTTCAAAGTCTTCACCCTGGCTGCTCACACACAGCCCCACATGACCTGATCTCTGCCTGTCTCCGACTTCCCCCACCCTGTCTCTCATCTTTTCTTCCA
Organism: Bos indicus x Bos taurus; assembly: GCF_003369695.1. Lineage (NCBI taxonomy): Eukaryota > Metazoa > Chordata > Mammalia > Artiodactyla > Bovidae > Bos > Bos indicus x Bos taurus. The sequence continues at coordinate 42,253,760 of NC_040098.1, read as the reverse complement.
TCTCCCTCTATTTTTCCCAGCTCCCATCTGCTTCATGTGACCCAGCCTTGCTTCGTCTGTTGGTAGAACACACCAAGCTCACTCCTGCTTCACAACCTTAAGCATTCTGGCCCCAGACCCTGCCACCCTTTGTCATGTTGCCCTTTGTACACCATCATGGCACCTACTTTCTTGACTTGTTTTCTATCCTGAGTCACTGAATACGAACAGTCCCACCTATGTAACAAGCATTATATTAATTACTACAAGCCTGCTCTTGTGCTAAGTGTTTTAGCAATATTAACTCATTTAAGCCTCATGATGACCTTTATTCAATTTCCTTAGATGAGAAAATGGAGGCACAGAAACTTCCTCAAGGTCATCCAGCTTGTGAGTGGCAAAATCAAGACTTGAATTAAGCAGTTTGGTTTGAGAGTCCTTGCTCCTGGGTGAGGGTCTTATCCATTGTGTGTAACCCTGAATGCCCATCACATAGATTGGTGCCTGGCTCAGGTAGGCACTCAGTAAATATTTGTCAAATAATTGAGTGATTTCATGGTTTCCATGGAGACCCTGACACTGGATGTCCCTGACCTTGTCCTGTGTAAGCCCCCTTTATCTGTCTGATCCTCAGACCCCTGGTATTATTCAGGAACTGGAGTAGCTAACACGTTCTGAGCTATTTCAACATCAGCTTCAGCCATAGTAATGTTTGAAACTAAAGCTATCATCTGCCTGAAATCTAACAATGACAACTAACATTTACTTGATGATGTATCATTTCTATAGTGATTTCATGCACATCGTCTCATTAGCAGTGGTCAAAAAAACAAAACCCCACCATTCCAAACGCCTCCAGGAGATGAGACAAGACTGAAGCAGTCATTCACATTAGCTCATAGGGTTACTTTAATAGCTTTTCACCTGCAGTTAAAATCAGACCAGAGAAACCACGTGCTATGAATTTGCCCGTGTCAGTAACGTCCCCAGGGAACATTTATCTGAATTAGTAAGACTAATTTTGACTTGGCAGAGTTAGACCTCACTGAGATCGTCTAGTTATCAGTGGAAAAAAAAAAAAAGATGAAAGGAGTTAAATATGGCAGGGCCGGGTAGAGCCATATTTATTTATTTTTTCAGTTTTTATTGATTACCTTTATTTATTTATTAATTGGAGGAAAATTGATTTACAATGTTGTGCTGGTTTCTGCCATACAACAAAGCAAGTCAGCCATAATCATACGTACATCACCTCCCTCTTGCGTCTCCCTCCCTTCCGCCCATCCTACCCCTCTAGGTCATCACAGATCATGCTAAGCTAGAAGGCCATATTTATTAAATATTGAGATTTAAAAATCACCTTGCATCTTTGTACCTTCCCTCCTTGGTTTCACAGAGCACTCCCAATCATTACACTGCAGTTGCCCAGTCCTGATCATCTCCCTGTTTTCTTTTAAGCCCTCTCCTAGTTAGCCCATGCTCTGACCATTTCCAGGGGCATCCCTGCCTTTAAAATTTACTTTTCCTGTGTCCCATTATCTGGCGGCTTCACTACATGAGTCACTGGTTCTGATGATGGCTGTCTCCGGGCTTTACCAGAGAATCACTTTCTCCTTGATCACTTCTGTTAGCTTTTGCATGATTTTTCAGTCTCCCTCACTTGGTTACAGGCAACAGGAAGCTAGTCTGGTGCAGTATGAAGAGTATGGGCTTTGATGGCAAGCTGCCTTGGTTCAAATCCTTGCTCTGCCCCTTACTAGAAGTGCAAGCTTTTGCAAAGTACTTCATCTTTCTGGGCAACCATTTCTTCTTCTGTAAAATGGGACTAACACAGCTCCTGTGTGAGAGGGCTGCCATGTAGACTGTATTACTATTATACTAAGAAAGTACTCAGAACACTGTGTGGTAGGTGCTACACTAGTATACTTATTGTTGAAACAGTGACAAGTTTTCTACTCACCACAGCTCTCATAAACATAAGAAGCACTCGGTAAATGTGTGCTGGAGCCAGTCTTATCAGTTTTCTGGTTACAAGTCTCAAAGGGTTAAAGTAGTATTTGTCCTAAATAGTACTGCACCACAAACACCTTACAGACACTGAAAACAAATTTGTAGAATAATAATAATTTTTACAATAATAAAAATAAAACATGATATTATGAAATTGATAACCATTTTTTTTTTTCCAGTGAGAGAGAGAAATTGTTTTCAATCTTTTACTAAGATGACTCTCCAAGCTGAGGGGAGCTGTGAGTCAAGGCCCACATTCAAGCGTGATCTATTACCTTGAAACTCATCAGGAGTGGTGGCAAGACTTGATAGGATGTTCAGATCAAAGGTGAACCCAGAAATGATGGAACACTGACTCTACAGCTGTAGTCCGGCCTTGCTTAGTTTAGTCCAGATGACATCTGTTCAACTGCAGGTTACCTACAAATATGTGAGTGTGGAATTAAATTTTTATTACTTTAGCTACTGAGATCTTGGAACCATTTGATATGAAGAAATATTATAGTGAAACCGCTCTAGGATAGAAATCAGTACCAGAAGTAGAGTGTTGCCTAAAATACATGTGGCAGTGGCTTTGAGTTTCATTAGCACATGGCAAGGAAACGAGTAGGAGATAGCAACCCCCCTCCAGTATTCTTGCCTGGAAAATTCCATGGACAGCAAGCCTGCTGGGCTACAGTCCATGGGGTCACACAGAGTTGAACACGACTGGGTGACGAAGCACACACGAGGAAACAATAACAGAAATTGGAAAAATGATGACCCAAGTTATGCAGTGGCAAAATATTTGGCAAAACTCTCACCTATAAAAATCTGAAAGACAAAAAATGTCCCAAAAAAGCTTGTGAAGAGGGGTACAGAGGTTCTGAGACAGAATATTGATGGTGTGAGCTGTTTGTAATTATACAACTTATATGTCATAAAATAGTACAAGAAGAGATGAGATCTGAAAAGAACTGATAGATTTGCAAGCAGAACAGACAGGAAATATACAGAGCTCAAGAATTTTGGAAATTTCAGGGCTGAAGAGCAAAACCATTTCATCTCCAATCAGTAAAAGAGAACACTGAGAAGTTCTTTGAGTATAAAAAACCTACTAAGATTCAGCCTTCAGGGAAAGACCAAATCAAGCTTTTAAAAGTCATTGAAAAGATTAAAGAGGTGCCCAATAGATTTTTTTTTCTCCTGCAGTAGAACACAATGGACCCACAGAAGCCTGATATATCAAAGTAACTATTAATAAGTAAATTGGATAACTCCAAAAAATTGTGAATATGACTTTTGTCACAGAGTTGTCTAAAATCAAATACAAAAAGCTAACAAAGCTTTGAGTGAATATCTTGTCCAAAGCACCATAGATTGGTTTAAAATAGGCTGATTTTTCAAGATGTAGAAAGATCTTTGGGCCTCCAACTTTGTACGGGCAGGAAGCGGCCTTGAGAAAGCTACCCAGCTGCTAGGTAGGTGGGGTTACCAACTCATCCTGGTTTGCTGAGACTTCCTTGGTTTTGCTACTGACATTCCTGCAGTCCAGAAAAACCTTCATTCCTGGTCAAACTGGGATGGTTGGTCACCTTTCAAGGAGGGCATAGTCTCTAATGCTGTCTATTGTGTAGCTGAGAAACACAGTGCAAATGAAGGAACTCCAGACAGTGGAGTCAAGAGTCATGGAGAACAGTGGGCTTGGCACCCGTTCCCAGGGAGCAGAACCAAGGCTTAATTAAGGACCATTTCCTACTCCTTAGGGTCGGGAGGCCTGGCAGGATTTCAGAACGGTAGGATTTCAGCTGCCCTTGACCACCGCCATCCTTTCTTAACCCGCCTTGGTTAAGAGCTATGGTTTCAGTTGTTCCCGTTTTTTGCCAGAAATGTTCAGGCCCCACTTGGGATTTTCCCAGGGACCTCTTATGAGCCAAATGATAGACTCAGATTATGAAATGAGGTTTATTTCAGGGACATATGGTTACCAAGGGTCCGCATTTTCCTTGTCTAGCAATGGGGAAAATTGTCAGGTACATTTCAAGGCAGCAACCCAGAGTTGAAGGCCTGATTCCTCTTTGTTCACCTCAGATCTATGATTCACAAAAGAGAATGTTAGATCAGGCTGTTTTGGAGCAGTTTGGTGTGAATCATCTCTCTTTGAATCGTTTGCACCGGCCAGCTCTGAGGTGTCTGAGTTGCTCATGCCAATCTGTATGGATCACCTACGCACAGCCCGCTGGTCTAATCTCCACGGGTAAGTGAGAAGTAGCTGACTATGCTTCCCTAAGACGCTGAGAACATCCTGCCCACAGGAAGGAATGTTGAGTTATACTCCTTCAAACAGCCAACCTTTTTGGTACCAGGGACTGGTGCTGTGGAAGACAATTTTTCCACAAATCTGGGGGGCAGGGCATGCAGCAAGGAGCAGGGCGATGGTTTGGGGATGATTCAAGCCCATTTCACTTATTGTGCACTTTATTTCTATTCTTATTACATCAGCTCCACCTCAGATCATCAGGCATTAGATCCAGAGACTGGGGATCCCTGCCTTAAAAGGTGACTCTGGGGCTTTCCTGTTAGCTCAGTGGTAAGGAATCCACCTGCCAGTGAAGGAGACATGGGTTTGATCCCTGGTCCAGGAAGATCCCATGCCGTGGAGCAACTACGCCAGTGTGCCACAACTATTGAGCCTGTGGTCTAGAACCTGGGAATTGCGACTACTGAGCCCACACTCTACAACCACTGAAACCTGCACGACCCACAGCCCACACCCCACAACAAAAGAAGCCGCCATATGAGGAGACCACGCACTGGGACGATGAGTGGCCCCCACTCGCCGCAATTAGAGAAAAGCCTGAGCAGCAACCAAGACGCAGCCCAGCCAGAAATAAATAAAAGACGACTCTGTCCATGGTATGTACTTAGACCATCTATCTACTATCTACTTCTTTGAAGTCTTAAAGAAAGGTATATTGATGTGGAGATTTCATATATCCAACAAAACTGAAGGTGTAGAACGTTTTAGGCTAGAGGGGTCTTTTAGCTGTTTGTATCACTCATACAGGAAAACCAACAGAGATGTGGGAGAGACAATGTTATGGCTACCACATCTCATTTCATTTCCTTCTCTCTGAGCACAAAGGAGCATCTCTTCCCAGCCTCTTTTATAGTTAGGTCAGGGCCATGTGACTTGGTTTTGGACAGTATACATAGGGCCCCCTGTGCCTCCTTCCACCTCTTCCATATTCTCTCTCCCTGCTCCAGAACTACCTTCCATGACTGGTTACCCACTATGTTTTGATGGCAGCACCACAGGATGGAAGGCACTTGGGTTTCCTATGTTAACCGCTTGCAGGACAGCCTCCCAGGAGTGCGGCCTGGTCTGCTTTGGACTGTGATGCAGGAGAGATTTGGGGATTGTGTGTTACTAGCACTGATTGCCCAGACTACTAGAAAAAGCCAAAGAAATGAAAACGGAGTCTTTACCATACCATTTTTCTCTTACTTCAGATTCAACAGCTAAGTTTAATATGACATCACTTCCCTGCATCAGGAAATGTCACATGTGTCATTGACTGGCCTCAGAGATTCTGGTTGAAGTTGGGTAGTACAGAGAGGGGCTTTCTTGGTAGCTCAGATGGTAAAGAATCCACCTGCAGTGCAGGAGACCCTGGTTTGATTTCTGGGTCAGGAAGATCCACTAGAGAAGGGAGAGGCTACCCACTCCAGTATTCTTGCCTGGGAAATCTCATGGACAGAGGAGCCTGGTGGGCTACAGTCCGTGGGGTCACAAAGAGTCGGACACAACTGAGCGACTAAGCACAGCACAGCACAGTAGAGGGAGGGAGGAGACACTAGGATGCACTGGGTGTCATTGAATGTCCTTGTTCAAAGGATGTACCACAACTGAGCAGCAGAGGTCAGAGTATAAAAATATTTACATCTAAGAATCTAAAAATATGACACCAACAACATAGTTTCTTTCCTTCTTCCAGGCTTCAGGACAACCATTCACAGCCAGCCCCCTGGGGATCTTCCTCCCCATTCCTGTTACTGTTCTTTGTTAATTCTCAGAGAACCTATTCACAAAGTATGATGCATTTATTTCTCTCTTGTCGGAAATAAATCCTAAACATGGAAAAGTTCATACCAGCCTTGATGGCATGCTGGGAGTTTAAATGAGCTCGGAAGTCTCGCTGAGGCAAAGATTTTAAATGTGTCTTAAAGCCCTAATAAGGTCCTTAACAAGCAACAGAAATGGACCCGCTCCCCCGGGCATTGACCTGGAAGTGTGTCTTTGTTGCTTAAATTATGATTACAGCTTTCTGAGCTCCGGTTTGTTAATGAGCTCTAAATGGAAGTGTTTATCTCAGGGGGAAGTACTGTTTCTTCATCTGGTCCCTGGTGACACAATAAACATACTAATTGATATGAAACTGATTTTTAGGAGACAGGAAAGCCCCCAGGCCTTTGTCACATTGACAGCTGCGGTGAGAACCGCTACAGGACCTGTCACAGCGGGGCTGAAAACAGGCTACCCTCATTTCCCAGCATCCCTGCGGTACGTGGTCCACGAGGCTCTGGTCATTTACGTGCTCAGGCGAAGAGCTGTCCTCTCTCACTTGCCCTTATTACCTGCACGGGGATCTTCAGGAGTTCTGGGAAACACCCCTCTCCTTTATACTTGATGAAGAATTTCATATCACTGTTTCACACCGCTTCCAATTTTATCCATTAGAGAGACATTTAGATGAGGAAGACCAGTTAATCTCCTCCTCAGAAATGGGAAAAACTGCAACACAGGTGGAAGACAAAGGGTCCATCCGTAATGCATACAGAGAATATTCAGATCAAGGAGAGAGAAAATGGACTGACTGGAAAAAAGGACATGAAAATATGAAATACCAATGGTCAATGACTATCTTTTATTAAACAGGTTAACTTTACCAGTAAGTAAGAAAATAAATGAGATATAAACACCATGAAGAGAAATAGCCCCTTGCCGTCAACCAAATTGGAAAGTCTTTTATTCTTCATAGTAACACGTAGTGACATTGAGGGTGTGGGGAAGTAGGCATTTTAAAATACTGCTGGCCATGCTGTTGCTGCTGCTGCTAAGTCGCTTCAGTCGTGTCCGACTCTGTGTGGCCCCATAGACGGCAGCCCACCAGGCTCCCCCGTCCCTGGGATTCTCCAGGCAAGAACACTGGAGTGGGTTGCCATTTCCTTCTCCAACGCATGAAAGTGAAAAGTGAAAGTGAAGTCGCTCAGTGGTGTCTGACTCTTCGTGACCCCATGGACTGCAGCCTACCAGGCCCCTCCGTCCATGGGATTTTCCAGGCAAGAGTACTGGAGTGGGGTGTCATCGCCTTCTCCATCTGAGGTCTTAAATTTCACTTTTAAGAATTTATTCTAAGGAAATAAATATGAATGTATGTCAAAATATATTTAAAGGGTTAATTTAGTGCAGAATTACTTAAAATAATCATATTGAAAGACAACCAAAAATCTAACAATGGGGACTTGGCAAAATAAAGTACATAGCATCCATGTGATAGAATGCAATGTAGCTGTTAAAACTGACAGTCTAGAGCACTTAATTATACGAAAAAATATTCTGGACATATTAAGTGAAAATAGTGAGTTGCAAAATAATATTATCCCAATTTAGAAAATTTAAAAGAAAAAAATATATTTACAGAGAAACCAGAATGAAAGGATGCACATCAGAGTGTTAGTAGTTGTTTTAGTGGGACGGGATTTTTTTCTGTATTATGATTTTCTGTATTTCTTTCTCAAAAAATTTTAGTAAATTAATTTTTTTGGCTGCACCGCATGGTCTGCAGGATCTTATTTCCCTGACTAGGCACGGAACCCACGTCCCCTGCAGAGGAACCCACGTCCCCTGAGGAGGAACCCACGTCCCCTGAGGAGGAACCCACGTCCCCTGCAGAGGAACCCATGTCCCCTGAGGAGGAACCCATGTCCCCTGCGGAGGAAACCATGTCCCCTGCAGAGGAACCCATGTCCCCTGAGGAGGAACCCATGTCCCCTGCAGAGGAAGCACCTTCTTTTTTTTTTTTTAAACATGAAAACTTCCACAAATGTTCAGGTGGAAAGTTACTTTCATGGCCACATGTACTAGCTTGCCTGGCTAGCATTTTGTTGAACACTCAGTGGGAATTGCTTGAAACTTTAGAAAAAGAGAGAAGAAAATAAGCTATCTTGCAAGTTGGAACATTCGGGAAGAAGCAGAGCAGAAGCTCTTGGAGACCTTGGCTATAAGATGACAAGAGGGAGAGAGACCCATAGGTAGGAGAGAGACATAGGCAAGATCTTGGAAAACGGCAAAGACAACATCATCTGCAGTAAGTACCAATGCTTTACCCTCTAAGTCCACCATTCAAAACCTCAGTTGTCTTCCCAATGCCCATTGGGGAGACAGGTCATGTTTTAGCTCTCCTTACAAAGGTATCCATAAAGAAGAGGCTTTACCTTGGGCTACTACTGAAGAGGAAATGTGCCTTTTTCTTTCCCTTAATTTTTGGAAAAGATTTATTAAGAATTGGGGATAACAAGGAGGAGGGACAGTAAACCATTTTGTGAAAGTGAAGTGAAGTCGCTCAGTCATGTCCGACTCTTTGCGATCCAGTGGACTGTAGCCCACCATGCTCCTCTGTCCATGGGATTTTCCAGGCAAGAGTCCTAGAGTGGGGTGCCATTTCCTTCTCCAGAGGATCTTCCCAACCCAGGACTCGAACCCAGGTCTCCCGCATTGTAAGCAAGACATTTTACCGTCTGAGCCACCATGGAAGTCTTTGGTTGGGTACAAAATGGAACCAACAGAAAAGGTGATTCCTCGCCCCAGATAGAGCAGATTGAGGTGCCAGCAAGCGGAGTGGATGAGCTGACCTGACAGGATCCTTTTCAGCCGTGGGGTGACTTTTTGGCTTCAACTTCTCAGTGCTCCAAATCCCTTCTATACGAAGGTCATGTACAAAGTCAGTACTGGGCTTTGACTGCTCCTGGGTTTCTGATACTGCCTATGGTGTACATCAAAGAGCTCTTTCAATATGTCAAGTAGTAAGCAAAGAGATACGCGTGAACTGGAGGGGCCAACAGGGAGGGAGGCAAGGCTGGAGACCCTGTCCTGTGGGGGCCAACGGAAGGAAACCGGGCTTTTTTGCCCAGAGGAAAAAAGTTTTAGTGGGCACAGGTCATCCTCTTCTAATTTAAGATGCTGTGAGGAAGAGGGAATAGATTTGTTCTGTTTGGCTTCAAAGAGTAGAACTGAGGACCCAAGGCTACTCAGGGGTTGGTTGTGCTTCCGAATAAGACAATTCTAATAGGTACAATAGCTAACCTGAGGATTTGTGAGGAAGAGTAAAAACTAGGTGTTTATTTTTTGATCTCTTGTTGCAGGTGGGCTTCCTGGGAGGCAGACTCAGAGATTAGCTGCAGGTTACTACGGAGTGTTCTTGGGATCAATAATTGTGGACGGGAAGGAAACAGGATTGTGCAAAGGGAGGAGAGAAGGCATGCAGTCTAACCAGAACCCTTAACTAATCCTACAGAGAAACTCAGACATAGGATGGTCTACCAGAGCCATTCTGTGTTTGAGTGAAAGGGCTCAGCCTGTATAAGACCTCTGCTTCAGTCAGGGGACCCAGATTGCCCCAGGAAGGTGGCATGGCTTTGGGAGAGAAGTCCCTTCAGTAAAGTCTTTCACGTTTGAACAGGGATCTGGGTGGCTCTCTACAGCAGTCATTATGACTTGGGAGAGGGTAGGAGTTTTAACCAAGACAAAAAAGGCTTTGAATAGAAAAGAAAAGATTGATTTGACTATATTAAAAATCAGAATATCCATTTGTCAAAATATTTCATAAAGAAAATACTTAAAATCTGTGAAAAGATTTTAACACATACAATTGAGAAAGTATTAATGTCAAGACTATGTAAAGAATGTCTGCTGCTGCTGCTAAGTCACTTCAGTCGTGTCTGACTCTGTGCAACCCCATGGACTGCAGCCTACCAGGCTTCTCCAACCATGGGATTTTCCAGGAAAGAGTACTGGAGTGGGTTGCCATTGCCTTCTCCGAAAGAATGTCTGCTGCTGCTGCTAAGTCACGTCAGTCGTGTCCGACTCTGTGCGACCCCATAGACAGCAGCCCACCAGGCTCCCCTGTCCCTGGGATTCTCCAGGCAAGAACACTGGAGTGGGTTGCCATTTCCTCCTCCAATGCATGAAAGTGAAAAGTGAAAGTGAAGTTTCTCAGTCATGTCCGACTGTTCTAGACCCCATGGACTGCAGCCTACCAGGCTCCTCCGTCCATGGGATTTTCCAGGCAAGAGTACTGGAGTGGGGTGCCATTGCCTTCTCCGAAAGAATGTCTACATATCATTAAATAAACAATCCTGTAAGAAAATAGACAAAATCAGTAAACAGGCATTTTATGTAAGAAAAAAACATGTGTTGCCAATAAAGACATGTAGATATTTAATTTTACTAATGATTAGATGAGATATAATTTTATACATATTTGATTGGTCAAAATTAAGAATTCTGATGATACAACTATCGGAGGGCATGTAGACCAACAAAATTTCTTATACATCGTTGGCAGGAGTGTAAATTGTTATGACTGCTTTGGAAAACAGTTTGGTATTGCCTCAGAAAATTGAATAACATATAATCCAGTAATTCTGCTAGATTCTGCACATGTACAATAACAGACAGAGAAGCACTATTTGTGAGAGCAAAAACCTAGAAACAACCTAAATGCCCACTGACAGGAGAGTAAAAATTAAGGTATATGTACACAGTGGAATATTATATAGAAGCAAAACCAAATGAACTATAAGCAGCTGTATGGATAAGCCTGAGAAGTTTAATATTCACTGAAAAATGTAAGTCTAGAATATTAACTACAGTATGGTATCCTTTTTATAGAGTTAAAAGGTAAAACTAAGCGATATATGTTGGGAACACATATATATGTGATGGACTATAGATATGTAAAAACAAAAGAATAATCCACAATATAGTGGTTATTCTTGGGTGAAGGAAGGCTAGGGGATGGGAAGAAAGAGGAGCATATAGGTAACATATATTACGATACCAATTAATGTCAATACTGTACTTTTGTGTTGATTGTAGGTTTATGAGTGTTCGTTATATTATTAATAAATTGAATAAATGAATTTTAAAATTTCAGAGGAAGACATGTTTGAACTAGTGATGAGAATATATCAAGAACCAGGGATTATGATTAATTCAAATTGTGCATCTGAGGTTCCAAAAAAGGAAGTGGAGCAGAAGAAACAGGAGGGAAAGAGAGCTGCCGTTGTTAGGGTTAGGTAGAGTGGCTCATGGAGCAGAAGAAACAGGAGGGAAAGAGAGCTGCCGTTGTTAGGGTTAGGTAGAGTGGCTCACGGAGAGGCCACAGGTACTGTTTGCTGGGGGTGTGGTGCTCGTAATTTCCTATAAAAAACATACAGAAACATATGGGACTGCTTGCTGAACTGTATAATCATTCCCTTCCCCCTGTGGAGACCCCAGGACCCCAAAGACAACGTAAAGTCTGTGTCCATCCATTCTGCAGATCAGTCTGTTGACCTACAGGAAATGACCTGCCTGAGTGACGTTTCAGCCATCTTTCTGATGGAGATATTTGATTGATTTGATTATTCCCGGTTAGTTCACAACAATGATGGAAAGATCCTTTAGAGACTTTTACGGGAAAGTACCCTGCTGCCAAGCGTTTAATTCTAGGTAATAGCTCTGCCTGTGCTGTGATCGGAAGTCTTGGACGGTGGGAATGTCTTAAAAGTGGAAGAAATGGGGTGTTTTCCAATCCTGGAGGCATTTGAACAGAAGTAAGAGGGCATTTGGGGAAAGTTACTGAGAAGATTTGAGCTAGATGACCTTTAAGATACTTTCTACCTCAGGCTGTGCATCCAAGTTCAAGCCTCTTCCAGAGGGCAATGTGGGCAGAGCACACTTTACTTAACTGAACTGCATTTTAGGCTCTACCCATCCCCCTACCCTCTAGGAGCAATTTTGTCATAAGTTAATAGCCTGTCCTGTTAACTTAGAAATATACAACACTAATTAGATATCTAGCATATGGGAATTTGAGCCTTGAAAATATGAACCAAATAATCACAAGGCCAGAAACATTTTTATTAAGCTTTCCCCCTTCCTTGTAACCAAATCCCATATCCACAGAGATAAAGATGAAATGAAAATATGGTTGGTATCCTTCATGTTTCCATATATTTCTTAGGATAACAAGTACCTTTAACCGATCTTAATAGCTAGAGAACTATTCACTCAGATAATTTTTTGCACATAGGCTTTATCTAGCATCTTGTTTGGATTCCAGGCTTCTCTGGATGAACTTGTGATTTGCTTGTCTGATCCAGGGCACATTACTCATTAAAAATAAATAGGCAAAGAGCTTTGGAGATTGAAGCTTCATGTTTTATTTGTTGAAAAGAAAGAGGTCATGTCAACTAATCAACTTCAACACACATAAATGCAATTCCCAAGCCTCTGTGTGCAGGGTTTAAAGGAGAGATTACAAAACCAACTTATTAACAAGTACTGAGGGAGATTCCTTGAACGTCTGGGTAAAGTTGGGTTCTGCTGAATACAGGCTGACCACCCAAGTAGCCCCACTATGCGGGCTTACTGGCCCATTTAGGACGGGTCCAATAGAAGGATTGATTTTGGAATATTTTACTCTAAGAGTCAGAATAGTTTAGTTGCATTTATTTAAGCGTTCTCTATGTACAGTGGATATGGGAAGTGACTCTAGGGAAAACTGTGAATTTCTACTATCTTTTTTAGTATCTTTTTCTCCTTCAACATACTAAGTATGGGAAGGAAGCATGGGGTTTTGAATTCAAAACAAAAAAGAAAATGTGTTTCAGACTAGCTCTGTTTCATGACATTGATATGGTGTTAGTTGCTCAGTTGTGTCTGTCTCTTTGCAGCACCATGAACTGCAACCCACCAGGCTCCTCTGTCCATGGAATTCTCCAGGCAAGAATACTGGAGTGGGTTGCCATTCCTACTCCAGGGGATCTTCCTGACCCAGGGGTAGAATCTAGGTCTCCTACATTGCAGGCAGATTCTTTACCATCTGAGCCACCAGGGAAGACCCATGACATTGATAAGGTATTGGTATTTTACAGCTTTGAGGTTTATTCATTTTTAAAATGAGAAGCATAATTCATCTTATAGGGTTGTGTGAGAGTTAAATGAAACCAGTTATGTATGCGTTTTGAATATACCTTGATGCGAAGAGTTGACTCATTTGAAAATATCCTGATGCTGGGAAAGATTGAGGGCAGGAGGAGAAGGGGATGACAGAGGATGAGATGGTTGGATGGCATCACCGACTCAATGGACATGGGTTTGGGTAGACTCCGGCAGTTGGTGATGGACAGGGAGGCCTGATGTATTGCGGTTCATGGCGTCGCAAAGAGTCGAACACAACTGAGCGACCAAACTGAACTGAACTGCTCTGAAAATTATTTAAAGTAGCTTATAATAAGGCTCTATTTAACACACACATGCACATACCCATATATGTCACACATAGATGCACATACTTACTCATATACTATTCACAACTATAACATAAATTAAAAACACAGATAAAGAATGAAAGGAAAACAAAGGTGGAAACACATTGAAGACAAGTGAAAAATAAAATGAGTGGAATTTTTTAAAAAAGGAAATCTTGTCTGTGAAATGCTTCACAGTGTCCATAATATAAAAAAGGAAGCAGTTTTCCAAAAGAACTGCCAAATACCATTTGTTCCAAGACCAGTCAGGAAATTTTTCCATGTAAAAAAGACAGTGGAAGTGATAATGCCAAAATCTTTGACAATGATCTTACAGTAAATCCAATGATGAGCTTCATAGGACTCTTTGTTGTATTGGTTTTTGATGGCATTGCATTTAAGTAAATACTATCAGAAGGCTTCCCTGATGGCTCCACAGGTAAAGAATTCACCTGCAATGCAGAGACACAGGTTCGATCCCTGGGTTGGGAAGGTACCCCGAAAAAGGTAATGGTGACTCACTGCAGTATTCTTGTCTGAAAAATCCCATGGACAGAGGAGCCTGGTGGGCTACAGTTGAAAGGGTCTAAAAAAACCGGACACGACTGAGTGACTAAATACAAAACACAAATACAATCAGAAAAACACATGTCAAGATTGCACAGAATGCGTCTGTAGGTATCTTGCACTTTGATGACCTGGCTTGCCTGCCCGGGAGAATGGATAGATTGCGTATGTTTCGAGCAGTTCTTCCTGAACAAGACAATGTATGTCAGTGAGCACACAAACAGCAAAGTGCAGTAGAGCAGTGTGTAGCTGGGAACCTCTACCACTCACCAGAAATCTAGCTTGTGTCCATACTTGTGGGCCCGTCATGATCACAAAGCAACTCCACAGACTTCTCTCTGATAAAGCTGGCTCATAGAAGCTTAAAGGGTCACTCCTGTTAGAAATATCTGCGTTTTAATAAGCAATTCTGACATCCTAAACCCCTAAAGTTCCAAAGGAATGGGTCTTTAATCAGAGTGCTTTGTTCACAATGAAAGTATGAGGAGGTATATTTTTTTTCTGGCATTTTGTTATCAATATAAGTGATCATGACTCCGTTATATAAACGACTTCCCTAAGCAGAGATTCAAAGCCTAAATCTAATGAACATTTTTTCTTCCAATTTTTTTTAAAGCTATCCATTTTTAAATTTTATTTTAATTTTTAAATTTAATTTATTTATTTTAATTGAAGGCTAATTACTCTATAATATTGTAGTGGTTTTTGCCAAACATTGAAAAGAATGCATTTGAATCAGTTCTAATGAGGCGGATGAAACTGGAGCCTATTATACAGAGTGAAGTAAGTTAGAAAAACACCAATACAGTATACTAACGTATATATATGGAATTTAGAAAGATGGTAATGATGACCCTATATGCGAGACAGCAAAAGAGACAGATGTAAAGAACAGTCTTTTGGACCCTGTGGGAGAAGGCGAAGGTGGGATAATTTGAGAGGGTAGTGCTGAAACGTGTATATTATCATATGTGAAGTGGATCACTGGTCCAGATTCAATGCATGAGACAGGGTGCTCAAGGTTGGTGCGCTGGGATGACCCTGGGGGATGGGATGGGGAGGGAGGTGGGAGGGGGGTTCTGGATGGGGAACACATGTGCGCCTGTGGCTGATTCATGTCGATGTTTGGCAAAACGCTATCCATTTTACAAGGCAAAAACTTTCATTGACTGCATCTTCCAAGACAATTGTTGCTTCCATTAGAAACCTTGTTCCTAACATGTCCTTAATGATTCCAGGGTGCTTTTGCTCTGAATCATCTTACTCTGTTCCCAAGAGCAACACGCCATTCACAGCAAGATCTGATGGGAACAATTTATTTTCAAAATGATTTTTCTTTCTGTAAAAAGCTCTTATCATCCATTTTATTTAAAACTTTCTTCTAATTAAATCTCATTACTAAAAAATTCAGTTCAATCTTTATGCCATTAGGTAGGAATGCTCTGAAAATCAAATAGCTTTCAGGGTCACAAAAGAAAATGAATTCATCAAATTGGGAGTTGCTTTGGAAAGAGCTTGCTACCTGGAAAGTTGATCAATACTTTCTGTGTATCAATTCATGAATGTATAATAATCAGTCAGAAGTGGAGGCTGTGTATGGAAAGGGTCACAATAAGCAAGATGACTTCTTTTAGCCTCTACACTCACAAGGTCTTCAGGTAATGGAAGACACAATTACTCACCTGGCACTCAACAAACCCTTCTCATTAAAAAAAGCCCACAATTATTTAGTTAGTTTAGACTAATGGAGTCTATGTATTTAGCTGGAGTTCCTCAACATGAACAGTGGCAAAAAATTTACCATAAATTGGCTCTCTATATCATTCTGGGCTTCCCAGGTGACCTAGAGGTAAAGAATCCACCTGCCAAAGCAGGAGGCTCAAGAGACTCAGGTTGGATCCCTGGGTCAGGAAGATCCCCTGGAGGAAGAAATGGCAACCCACTCCAGTATTCTTGCCCGGAAAATTCCATGGATATAGGAGCCTGGCGGGCTACAGTCCATGGGGTTACAGAGAATCAGACATAACTGACGACGCGCGCGCCCACACACACACACACACCCTTCTAGAAAAAAAAAGAGTTCCTTCCTTCCTTTCTTTCTTTTAAATGAAAGTATAGTTGATTAAAGAAGAGTTTCTTGGGGGCTGAAACAGCGTCTCTTTCAAGGAGGAGTGTTGTTTTTAACCAATTTGTTTTCGTCCATTTTATCTGAAGAAGTCATTATTCACAAAGAGAAGATGGGCATCATGTTTTGAAAAGCTGCAAAACAGTTAAGTAGAAACATTCACTTAGAGATCAATCGAACTCTTTCTGACCAGTTCCCTGGAGGCTTGGTGGGTGCAGAATCAATCCAGGAAGGGAGTGAGGTTGAGGCTGGTGATCAAACTGACGGTCATTTGGGAAAAGGGTATATCACTTGGGTTCTAATCAGGAGACAGAAATCACACAGTAATGTAAGCAGATTGAATGTAAAGAATTATTAAGCTGTGATAGCATAACCATAAAGATGTAAAGACAACTCTAAATGGTATCATAGGGCTTAGAGGGAGTATCCAGGGAAGCACACACTTGGGAGGGTACCCTCCCTAAGCCTGAGGCTCAGAAGGTAAAGTTGAAGCCCAGAGGAGGATTTTGCTGTGCTGCCAGTTCTAGAGCTCATCCTTAAGCGCCAGGCAAGTAGGAAACATCCTTCTGGGCTGCAGGTAATTTGGGCAGGTGTACAAGGTGGGCAGATGCAGAGAGAGTTGAGGTACCACTGTGTGTAAGGCCTGGATTGCTGGGTGTCTGCACTGGGAAGGCCATGGAAAGGTCGTCACCAGGCCCAGGAAGTGTTCAAAGTCCTTAAAGGTCTGCAGACATGCAGCTGTGGCAGACACCACCAGTTGTCCCTGCACACATGTCCCACTAACAGACCGGGCAGTAGGAACACAAAGAGGAAAGCATATGCAACTCAATACCAGAAAAACAAACAAAAGTGGGCAGGAGATCTAAACAGACATTTCTTCAAAGAAGATACACAGATGGCTAATAAACACATGAAAAGATGCTCCACATCGCTTATTATTAGAGCAATGCAAATCAAAGCTAGAATGAGGTGTCAATTTACACTGGTCAGAACGGCCATCATCAAAAAATCTACAAACAATAAATGCTGGAGAGGGTGTGGAGAAAAAGGAATTCTCTTTCACTGTTGGTGGGAATATAAATTGATACAGCCTTTATGGAAGACAATATGGAGATTCCTTAAAACTAGGAATCAGTTCAGTTCAGTTGCTCAGTCGTGCCCGACCCTTTGTGACCCCATGAATCACAGCATGCCAGGCCTCCCTGTCCATCACCAACTCCCGGAGTTCACTCAAACTCACATCCATCGAGTCGGTGATGCCATCCAGCCATCTCATCCTCTGTCATCCCCTTCTCCTCCTGCCCCCAATCCCTCCCAGCATCAGAGTCTTTTCCAATGAGTCAACTCTTCGCATGAGGTGGCCAAAGTACTGGAATTTCAGCTTTAGTATCATTTTTTTCCAAAGAACACCCAGGACTGATCTCCTTCAGAATGGACTGGTTGGGTCTCCTTGCAGGCCAAGGGACTCTCAAGAGTCTTCTCCAACACCACAGTTCAAAAGCATCAATTCTTCGGCACTCAGCTTTCTTCACAGTCCAACTCTCACATCCATACATGACCACAGGAAAAACCATAGCCTTGACTAGATGGACACTCAGCCATAAAAAGAAGCTCATTTGAGTAAGTTCTAATGAGGTGGATGAACCTAGAGCCTATTATACAGAGTGAAGTAAATCAGAAAGAGAAAAACAAATATCGTATACAATGCATATGTATTTAATCTAGAAAGATGGTACTGACGAGCCACTGCAGGGCAGCAGCAGAGATGCAGACGTAGACGACAGACTAGTAGACGTGGGCAGGGGAAGGAGAGCAGGGGGTGCATGGAAAGAGTAGCATGGAGACATACGCAGTATCACGTGTAAAACGGATAGCCAGTGCGAATTTGCTGTATGACTCAGGGAACTCAAACCGGGGCTCTGAGACAACTTAGAGGGCTGGGATGCGGTGGGAGGTAGGAGGGAGGGCCAAGAGGGAGGGGACATATCTGTACCTGTGGCTGATTCATGTTGATGTACGGCAGAAACCAGCACAATATTGTAAAGCAATTATCCTTCAATTAAAAATGAATAAAAAACAAACTCACAGAAAAAGAGATCATAATTAGGGTGTGGGGGAAATAGGAAGAAGGCAGCAAAAAGTACAAAATTCCAGTTATGAGATAAATGTGTATATGTGTGTGTGTTTAGTCATTCGTGTCTGACTCTCTGTGACCCCATTGACTGGGGCCTGCCGGGCTCCTCTGACCATGGGATTTTCTTGGGTAGGAATGCTGGAGAAGGTTGCCATTTCCTACTCCAGGGGATATAATATATAATATGATAAATATAGTTAACACTGGTGTATGTTACATATGAAAGTTGTTAACAGAGTAAACCTAAGAGTTCTCATCATAAGAAAATGTTGGGTTTTTTCCATTTTGTAACTCTATGAGATGGATGTTCACTAAACTTCCTGTGCTAATTATTTCATGATGTCCAAAAGTAAAGGCATTATGCTGTACACCTTTTAAAGTGCTGTACAACAATTATATCTCAATAAAACTGGACAAGAAAAAAGAAACGTTTAAAAAAAACACCCAAGAAACAAAATGTTACTCAGTAGTGTCTGACTCTTTGCGACCCCAGGGACTGTAGCCCTCCAGGCTCCTCCATCCATGGGATTTTCCAGGCAAGAAAAAACCCACTAGAGTGGGTTGCCATGCCCTTTTCCAGGAGATCTTCCTGACCCAGGGATGAAACCCCAGTCTTGTATTACAGGCAGACTACCATTTGAGCCACCAGGGAAGTCTCTGAAAAGACAAAGGGCAGTAGCCAAACCCGGGAAGAGAACCCGCCTTTCTCCAACGGTGCCCCTGTAGCGCCCTCTACTGACAAAATTTATATCACATTCAATGTAAAGAAGAAAAGCTTGGGGTCCAGTCCATTGTGGCAGTTCAGTTCAGTCACTCAGACGAGTCGTACTCTTTGCGACCCCATGGACTGCAGCACACCAGTGAAGGGGTAATACACTGATAACCAATTCATTTATGGTGATACAGAGCTACTTACAAAAGTAGTGAGCAAGTAGGAAGGGGGAGTGAACCAGCAGTCCCGCCCACCAAATGCTGAGGTTTGTAGAACCTGGTCTGTATGGATATGACAGGATAGACAACAATGATGCTCTGCTTCAGCAAAGTGGTGCCACCAATCCATACATTTAACTATTTGCTTACCAAATAACTTTATTCCTTATAGCATAAGTGAGTAGGTTCCACCCTGTGTCTGGCCATTGCAAAAAAAAAGGAATCAATCAATTACATCAGCTAAGTCAGGGAAGAAATTGGATTGGTAGCTAGGGGTCAGGTATAAGGAACAATGGGTTGATTTTTCAGTTTTCAGAGAGTTGATGGAGAATCGACCGGCTAACCTTTGGCAACCGGTAAATAGGCCCTGGCACTTTGGGAGGGCTGTAAGGGAGGTGGAAGGGGACAGAGAGATGACTCTGAAAATTGTACTGGAACAGTCTAAGAATTAAAAATAGTAGCTTTTAACACCCCCTCCTTGTCTTCCCATTACCATGGCAACATGGGACCACTCCACATGTAGCCCATTTGTAGACTTTGCTTGACATTTGCCTGAACCCATTTTCAACCTAGATGTCAATGCTCCAGGAGGAGGGAGTGGGCAAGGGGGGGCTTATACCTGGTCCTCACATTTCCTGAGAATTTCAGGACCCCCTCCCCACTTTGGTGCGTGGATTCAGTCTCCAGGTCTCCAGAGGCTCTCTCTGCTCCCCGGGAGCACTCAGAGCTTCATGTTTACTGTGCCATCAAGATATGTTCTAAGTAGAAATGCATTTTTAAATTTTAAATTAAAATTTTAATTTATTTATTATGAAATTAATTTAAATTTAATCTTTAATTTTTTTTTAAATTAAAATAAATAGAAAAGGCCACCATGGGGGCTAATCCTAAGAACATGTGGGAAAATGCATTTGCTTAGGCAGCTGTGTGACTGCCCTTGGTTAGGAGCAGAGAAATAGCTAAATACATCTTTCATTGATCACAACAGGCTACAAATAATTTGCTGAAAAAATAGTGCATCTCATGGGTCTTTTTAGTTTTACAAATAGAAAAATTTATCCAAAATTTTTAAAAGTGTGTTTGGTCTCAATGACTTAGTTTGGGTCTATAAAGTAATGGCCGGAGAAGGCAATGGCACCCCACTCCAGTACTCTTGCCTGGAGAATCCCATGGCCGGAGGAGCCTGGTAGGCTGCAGTCCATGGGGTCGCTAAGAGTCGGACACGACTGAGCGATTTCACTTTCACTTTTCACTTTCCTGCATTGGAGAAGGAAATGGCAACCCACTCCAGTGTTCTTGCCTGGAGAATCCCAGGGACCGGGCAGCCTAGCGGGCTGCCGTCTATGGGGTCGCACAGAGTCGGACACGACTGAAGCGACTTAGCAGCAGCAGCATAAAGTAATGGCACAGAGATGTGATCATTATTTGCTTAATCAACTTTAGGTAAATACTTTCAAATTACTAAATTATATGTGTGTATATATCTATAGATATATATCTTGCATATCTGACTACCCAAATAATTTCTGACTCTTCATAAAGCCTTACAACATGAAGCAGGTATGATCTGAATGAATAAAAATATTATTAAAATTTGGTTTTACGAGAGCTTATTTACAAGGAATGGTTGAGAATTTTAAAAGAACTTCATTATCCAACCATTAACAATTACCAACAGGATGTAGATAGTGTGTGTGTGTGCGTGAGAGAGAGAGGTCTTTAAAAATGACTTTTGCAGTGACATTCTGTTGAATGACAGAGTGACCTGACTGATAACAGGACTCAGTGGGGACTGAGTTTTTCCTAAGTAAATTATGGTTAGAAGATAATCATGTTTGGAAGACTTTTCTGTCTTCAGATTTTATTAAGCCAGGTGGGGTCTCCCAGAATTACTTGTCTGGAATCATCAGTGGATAAGAATAAATGGTAATTTATTCTGCATATTTCCCTTCTGAATCAAGAGGGCAACATGTAGGTAAGGGTGCTATGGAACCCCTGAGCGTGTGGGGGGCCAGTGGAGACCCAGTTGGAGAAGTCAGGAGACTTGAGGGCAAGGTTGGTGGGGCAAGTTTGAATTGTCACAGTTCTACATAGCCGGCCACCTCTGTGACTTAAAATACCTATGGGAGGAAGTGAGAAGCAGGAATTGTCATTTCCATTTAATCGATAAGGAAAAACTCAGAAAGGTCAAAGGATGTATATGCCCAGGGCCACACAACTGATGAGGAACAGAACTGGGATCGAAAACCCGGTCCTCTAACTGCAAATGTTGTGTTCCTTCTACTTCAGTACGCTGACTCATATCCACCCGGTTCCTTCCCAAGTTCTAATTGTTTTAAAAAATCCATGAGGGGCCTTCCCTGGTGGTGCAGGGGCTAAGACTCCTTGCTCCCCATGCAGGGGCCTAGGTTCGATCCCTGACTAGGGAACTAGATCCCACATACTGTAAGGAAGACCCAATGAAGCCAAATAAGGGAATACAATTAAAAAAAAAAAATCCATGAGATAAATGCAAGGGAACTAACAGTGGATGGGTGGTGTACTTCATTTTCTAAGGATAAATGTCTTCCTTTGTTGCTAAATAATAGTAATAGACTCTAAATATTACCATGAAAATGTTTAATAAAAATGCCTGAAGAGTTCTTTATAAATTGGAGTTAAATGAAATAGATTAAATCTTAATAAGGAGGCCATTTGATCAGGCCTCATAAATAAGGTTTGGAAGTATTTTTAAGGACTTGTTAAGTAAATAAGAGAGACTTTGTCTTACTCTCATAAGTCTAAGTGCTATGTCAAAATGTAACCAAAATTGTTCCTGGAAAATAAAATTTCCATGTCATGTACATGTGATGTACTTTGTTTGGGCTGTCATGGGATGGATGAAGAATGGTGAAACAGAAAAGCACTTTAAATCTTTCTTGCAAAGAAACAAAAGCTGGCAGCTTTAAGAGTGGTGCTAGGGAACAAAGTCCTGGGTACAAAGGAAAATGCTGATTTGGATTGTAATTGGAAATGATTCATCACTTTACTAGCTAGTGACTTTTTAGCAACCTGGTTGAAAGTGTATGGTCATACTGGGTGAGCAGAAAACTCAAAGCCCTGGTCCTAATAACACCTCCAACCAATAACCACACAAAACAAAGCACTTTACTTAGTGTTTCCTATACATCAGACTGTTCCAATCACTTCACATGGGGGAACCCATTTAAGACTCCAGACCAACCCCAGAGGGGAGTTAATAGTATTTTCCCCATTCTATACAGGTTGAATCTTAGAACTGGCCTATGATTTCATTTTCTGATATAAACTGACTCGTGACTTTATAGTTGATTCAATTTTTAAAATTTCGTAGTCTTAACAACTAGTCTCCAAGGATGTGGCAAAAAGATGTGTTTTCTACTTTAAAAGCTAATTTTAAAATATAAATGAATTTGATGAATTTCCTACCAGGGAGTAGAAGAATGATTATTGAATCTTAGGAAGGTGGTAAATTCTTTTCTAGAGGTTATTTCTTTAAAAAAGCCAAGATTTGTGGAGAGGGTAGGAAAAATCACGGGACTGAATCACCATCTCGTCTATGTTCCTTTAAAGATGTGTTGTTCTTTGGTTCATAATGTTTTGCTCAGGATTAAAATCTAGAGTGAAAGGTGCTTCCATTTTGGTGTAGTAAGTCTACTCTGAGCTCTTTTCTTGATAACCTCATATAGGATAAGGGTTTGAGAATTGAGGCTGGTTGGGAGAAGAGTTTGGTAAAAGAGATCTGGATGCAGTCTTGAGTGAGGGCAAGCTGGGAATCTAATAATCACAGTCTGAAATAGCAAGTTGAGAGCAGACAGGCAGAGAGGCTGGGATGCTCCCACAAGCCAGTGAACTGCCATGAAGTCACGCAAACCACGTCAACTGGTTCAAACAGACAAAGAAGCAGAGTGGAGAAATTCTTTGGAGTAACATAAGGGAAGGTATGAAATAACTATCAGCATTCCCGTAACTTCACTTGAGGACAACGAAGGATTAGTTATGGGGACTCAGGCGGCCAAACACACATAGACACAAACATACAGAAACAAAGGTGTCTAAAGTGAGTTCCTTGTAATAGCCATGCTCAACTTACATGACCTATTACTGCTTTTTATTTTTGGAATCACCACATTCATCCTAAAATAGTAGAACTGCATAATTTTTTTTTAAGTTGAAATGACTTAAACTTGTTTTTACATGGCTTCTGAGAATTTCAATATACCTTCCTATATATCTTGAGACAGACACCCTAGAGGTTGCCTTAAAGCAATAGTTTTCTATCTGTGTTTTGGTTGTGGTAAACCCCAAACTTTGTGAAGAATATCACTATTAGAAATAGTTTAATACTCTGTGTGAAGTGAGTTGGAGGATTAAACATAATACCTTCTTTCACTATCTCTAACACCCTCTGAGGCCCCTGGGGTACCTCCTAAGGGAAATAAGTTTGAAAATTATTTCCTTGAAGGGAAAAAAAAAACCTATTTGTTGATAGCCTCTGGAAAAAAGTCTGAAAAGTCATCTGTTACCTTGCCCTTAAAAATTATAGAAAATTGTCTTACATTTCATATGCCCAAAGGTATAATACATGCATAATTATGGATGAACTGTCTTTGCATAAATTTTAAACTATTAAAGCAATTAATGATTAATGACTAGATTAGGGATGATACTTAGTCTCTTCTGGTATCTCAAACCCTTCAGCCCCTCCTGAGAACAGCTGATCAAAAGGACATTCCAGAAGTGTCTGGTTGAGGGTGGAGGACAGTTAGAAGGAAGGATTTCTGGTGCCAGTGAATTTATTGTAAGTTCACATATGCAACATTCAGTCAGTTCCGTCGCTCAGTCGTGTCTGACTCTTTGCGACCCTGTGAATTGCAGCACGTCAGGCCTCCCTGTCCATCACCAACTCCCGGAGTTCACTCAGACTCACGTCCACTGAGTCGGTGATGCCATCCAGCCATCTCATCCTCTGTCGTCCCCTTCTCCTCCTGCCCCCAATCTCTCCCAGCATCAAGGTCTTTTCCAATGAGTCAACTCTTCGCATGAGGTGGCCAAAGTACTGGAGTTTCAGCTTTAGCATCATTCCTTCCAAAGAAATCCCAGGGCTGATCTCCTTCAGAATGGACTGGTTGGATCTTCTTGCAGTCCAAGGGACTCTCAAGAGTCTTCTCCAACACCACAGGTCAAAAGCATCAATTCTTCGGCACTCAGCTTTCTTCACAGTCCAACTCTCACATCCATACATGACCACAGGAAAAACCATAGCCTTGACTAGACGGACCTTTGTTGGCAAAGTAATGTCTCTGCTTTTTAACATGCTATCTAGGTTGGTCATAGCTTTCCTTCCAAGGAGTAAGCATCTTTTAATTTCATGGCTGCAATCACCATCTGCAGTGATTCTGGAGCCCAAAAAGAGAAAGTCTGACACTGTTTCTACTGTTTCCCCATCTATTTCCCATGAAATGATGGGACCAGATGCCATGATCTTCGTTATCTGAATGTTGAGCTTTAAGCCAACTTTTTCACTCTCCTCTTTCACTCTCATCAAGAGGCTTTTTAGTTCCTCTTCACTTTCTGCCATAAGGGTGGTGTCATTTGCACATCTGAGGTTATTGATATTTCTCCCTGCAATCTTGATTCCAGCTTGTGCTTCATCCAACCCAGCATTTCTCATGATGTACTCTGCATATAAGTTAAATAAGCAGGGTGACAATATACAGCCTTGACGTACTCCTTTTCCTATTTGGAACCAGTCTGTTGTTCCATGTCCAGTTCTAACTGTTGCTTCCTGACCTGCATATAGGTTTCTCAAGAGGCAGGTCAGGTGGTCTGATATTCCCATCTCTTTCAGAATTTTCCACATTTTGTTGTGATCCATACAGTCAAAGGCTTTGGCATAGTCAATAAAGCAGAAATAGATGTTTTTCTGGAACTCTCTTGCTTTTTCTATGATCCATTGCTAAGTCACTTCAGTCGTGTCCGACTCTTTGCGACCCCATAGATGGCAGCCCACCAGGCTCCCCCGTCCCTGGGATTCTCCAGGCAAGGACACTGGAGTGGGTTGCCATTTCCTTCTCCAATGCATGAAAGTGAAAAGTGAAAGTGAAGTTGCCCAGTTGTGTCCAACTCTTTGAGACCCCATGGACTGCAGCCCACCAGGCTCCTCCGTCCATGGGATTTTCCAGGCAAGAGTACTGGAGTGGGGTGCCATTGCCTTCTCCAATGATCCACTAGATGTTGGCAACTTGATCTCTGGTTCCTCAGCCTTTTCTAAAACCAGCTTGAACATCTGGAAGTTCACGGTTCACATATTGCTGAAGCCTGGCTTGGAGAATGTTGAGCATTACTTTAATAGAGTGTGAGATGAGTGCAATTGTGTGGTAGTTTGAGCATTCTTTGTCATTGGCTTTCTTTGGGATTGGAATGAAAACTGACCTTTTCCATTCCTGTGGCCATTGCTGAGTTTTCCTAATTTGCTGGCATATTGAGTGCAGCACTTTCACAGCATCATCTTTCAGGATTTGAAATAGCTCAACTGGAATTCCATCACCTCCACTAGCTTTGCTCAGAGTGATGCTTTCTAAGGCTCATTTAACTTCACATTCCAGAATGTCTGGCTCTAGGTGAATGATCATACCATCGTGATAATCGGGGTCGTGAAGATCTTTTTTGTATTCTTGCCACCTCTTCTTAACATCTTCTGCTTCTGTTAGGTCCATACCATTTCTGTCCTTTATCGAGCCCATCTTTGCATGAAATGTTCCCTTGGTATCTCTAATTTTCTTGAAGAGATTTCTAGTCTTTCCCATTCTGTTGTTTTCCTCTATTTCTTTGCATTGATTGCTGAGGAAGGCTTTCTTATCTCTCCTTGCTATTCTTTGGAACTCTACATTCAGATGCTTGTATCTTTCCTTTTCTCCTTTGCTTTTCGCTTCTCTTCTTTTCACAGTTATTTGTAAGGCCTCCTCAGACAGCCATTTTGCTTTTTTGCATTTCTTTTCCATGGGGATGGTCTTGATTCCTGTCTCCTGTACAATGTCAGGAACCTCAGTCCATAGTTCATCAGGCACTCATCTATCAGATCTAGTCCCTTAAATCTATTTCTCACTTCCACTGTATAATGATAAGGAATTTGATTTAGGTCATACCTTAATGGTCTAGTGGTTTTCCCTCCTTTCTTCAATTTAAGTCTGAATTTGGCAATAAGGAGTTCATGATCTGAGCCACAGTCAGCTCACAGTCTTGTTTTTGCTGACTGTATAGAACCTCTCCGTCTTTGGCTGCAGAGAATATAATCAATCTGATTTTGGTGTTGACCATCTGGTGATGTCCATGTGTAGAGTCTTCTCTTGTGTTGTTGGAAGAGGGTGCTTGCTATGACCAGTGCGTTCTCTTGGCAAAACTCTATTAGCCTTTGCCCTGATTCATTCCGTACTCCAAGGCCAAATTTGTCTGTTATACCAGGTGTTTCTTGACTTCCTACTTTTGCATTCCAGTTCCCTATAATGAAAAGGACATCTTTTTGGGGTGTTAGTTCTAAAAGGTCTTGTAGGTCTTCATAGACCCGTTCAACTTCAGCTTCTTCAACATTACTTGTTAGGGCATAGGCTTGGATTACTGTGATATTGAATGGTTTGCCTTGGAATTGAACAGAGATCATTCTGTCATTTTTGAGATTGCATCCAAGTACTGCATTTCGGACTGTTTTGTTGACCGTGATGGCTGTTACATTTCTTCTAAGGGATTCCTGCCCACAGTAGTAGATATAATGGTCATCTGAGTTAAATTCACCCATTCCAGTCCATTTTAGTTCGCTGAGTCCTAGAATGTCGACGTTCACTTTTGCCATCTCCTGTTTGACCACTTCCAATTTGCCTTGATTCATGGACCTGACATTCCAGGTTCCTATGCAATATTGCTCTTTACAGCATCAGACCATGCTTCTATCACCAGTCACATCCACAACTGGGTATTGTTTTTGGTAGGTGTTGCGAGAGGGCATCAGAGGGCAGACACACTGAAACCATAATCACACAAAACTAGCCAATCTGATCACATGTAACATTAGCTGAGTGTAATTTTAAAAAGGAGGGATTCCAAAACATTGACACAATAATACATAATATCAAGATGAATATCTTAGAAATGGCTATCCTTGAACTTAGTCTTGAATATCAAGGAAAATCTTAAGCTAGATTTGAACTTGATATACAATCTCAGAATATGTAATTAGTACTTTTCACATAATCTCTATGCTTATAGAGAGGATGTGTCAACATACAAAGTTAGTAACCAATCCACGAAACAATCAAAATGTTCCAGAATGCATTAACCCACAGATTGATCATAAATACAAATGTTAATGTACTTCCTTGTATCATAGTCAAATTGTAGGTGTTTAGAGAACATTTAGGAAAACTCTTTTACTTGATCATTTAACTTGAAAATAATGAATTGCTTTTGAATTTAAACTCTCTAATATCTTGTTGTCTCAGCCACATCCCTAGTATTGAGAGTAGTTTCAAGAAGTGATTTTTTGTTCCATTTTGAATTTCTGTCTTCTTTCCCATATTGTAACCAATACAATCATATGGTTATAAAGCATTATTAATGTTAGCCAATGGTCTAATCACATGCTATTGTTACACAGGCAACATTTGAAAATCTGGGTGGCACCACTGACTCAAGAGACATGAGTTTGAGCAAGTCCCAGGAGATAGTGAAAGACAGGGAAGCCTGGCACGCTGCAGTCCATGGGGTCACAAAGAGTTGGAAATGATGGAATGACTGAACAACAACAATTATGCCATCACTATTATCACAACTTCTTTTTTTTTTTTTTACTGTATTTAGAAATACTGGCCAGAGATTGCTTTTTCTCTCTGCATAACTTATAAACTCTCTGAGCTTCAGCTTCTTCATAGCTATAAAGCGAGGGTTAATAATATCTATCTTCTATAGTTATTACAGTAATTAGGTGAAATAAGTTATATAAAAATGCCACAAACCTGAAGAACTGTAAAAATGAATTGTGGAAATATAAACCCAGAAGCATAGGAGATAAATTGGATTATAGCCTCACAAAAAAGTCCCTTCAGCTTTTGCTGTCACCCTTTTATGGCTCAGGCTTAGATGCCCTAATGAAAAGGTGTGTGAGATTGCTATGGTTTCCATTTTTGTAACACAACTCTTAAGTCTTCTGCAAGCTCAGGTGAGCAGCTTGGGGAAATACTAGAAATACCTAAAAGCTAAAAAGCACTTCTAAACAAAGCATCTGAAGCTTTACAAGCTTTGTACAGTAACTGCGTTCAGTTCTGACACAAATAAAACAAGTCTTCCTCTAATTCCTTTTCACTCTTCCCTAAGAAAACACAATAAGTCACCTCATGAGATTTTTTTAAAGTTGTCTGTCAGCCTCTTCCCCTCCTTTTGTCTGGCAAAAACATTGTGTTAGTTCATGAAGTATGCTGCTGCTGCTGCTGCTAAGTCGCTTCAGTCGTGTCTGACTCTGTGCGACCCCATAGACGGCAGCCCACCAGGCTCCCCCGTCCCTGGGATTCTCCAGGCAAGGACACTGGAGTGGGTTGCCATTTCCTCCATGAAGTATAAAGGTATTTAATTTTGATAGTCTAATTATTTTTCTCTTGTTCATGTTTCACCTCACAGAAGGTCATTAAATTTTTTCTATTTTCTTCTAAGAGTTTTTTGATTTTAGCTCTTAAATTAGGTCTATAATCCATTTTGAGTTACTGATTGTCAACTGTGAGGAAGCAGTCCAACTTCACTCTTTTGCAAATGGATATCCAGTCATCTAAGCACCATTTGTTGAAAAACTATTCTGTCCCCTTTGAATTGCCTTGGCACTCCTGATGAAAACCAACTGACAGCATGAGAATTTGCTTCTGGATTTTCAGTTCTATTCTACTGATCTATCTGTCTATCCTTCTGACCGTGTCACACAATTTTGATTACTATAGCACTATAATAAGTTTGAAAGGAGGAAGTGAGTTCTCCAACTTTGTGCTTCTATTTCAAAGTTGTTTTGTCTGTTCTAGGTCCATCAAATTTCTATATGAATTTTAAGGTCAGCTCATCAATTTCTGCAAAGAAGACAGTGGGGATTTTGACAGGAACTGTGTTAATATGTAGATCCATTTGCGGATGGATCTATCATTTTTAACTATATTAATACTACCATTTTTGACAATATTAATTCTTCTAATCCATGAACATGGGGGTACCTTTCTATTTAATTTAGTCTTTTTGAATTTCTTTCAGCAACGTTTTGTAGTTTTCAAAGTAGAAGCTTTGAACTTCTTTTGTTCAATTTATTCCCAAGTATATTATTCCTTTTGATTTTATTGCAAATAGAACTGTTGTCTTAACACAATTATCATATTATTCTTTGTTAGTGTATAGAAATACAATTGATTTTTGTATTTTACATTCTGAAACTGGCCTTGTTTTAATGCCTGACAGCTGTTGAAATCAGAAAGTTACGTGAAACCAAGACTCTTGCCATAGGCTCTGCCTGACCTAACTCCTCTTGTCTTAGCTGGGATCTAAGATGTCAGGTAGCACCCGTGCATTAGATAGAAACTGTTTGCAGGGAGCTCTAGGGCTTTAACACTCTGGCTCAGGCCATTTCCATTTGACGTCTTCTCTGGGAGCCCAGATGGCTTTCCACTTGTCTGTCCTGTGCTACGCTGAGCAGGCCACCTGCTCTAGTCTGCCTTGTCTCCTTCTGTTCCCGACACTCGCATCTTGCTTGTTCCTCTGTGTGTGCTTTGTGAGTGCTGTGTCACACCCTGCGTCTTTATTTCACCACCAGGAAGTAAACGCCAGGAGTTTACAAGCGTGGACCTTGTCATTTTCACTCACAGCTGTGTCACTGTGTATGTCTCAGCCATGCTACTCATACCATAAGCCCAGAACTCTACATGTATTGTTTAAATGATATTTAATAATTAATAATCAAATTCTACCCAAACCTCAAAGCCCTTCTCCAGAGAAAGAACAGCATAACCTTCCATTCAACTCAATTACATGTAGATACCCATGGGTATCTACAACATAGCCAATATTGTGCTTCTATATTTGCATTTACAGGTATATTCAGTTGTTCTCTATTCCAAATTATAGGTGTCCTTTGCATTAAGAATGAGCTTTCTGCAATTGTTGATGAGTAAAAACTATTGGGTCTCAGTAACACATCAAGTCGTGTCCGATTCTTTGCGACCCCATGGACTTAGCCCTGTAGGCTCCTCTGCCCATGGGATTTCCCAGGCAAGAACACTGGAGTGGGTCGCCATTCCTGTCTCCAGGGGATCTTCCCCACCCAGGGATCGAACCCATGTCTCCTGTATTGGCAGGCGGATTCACTATGACTGAGCCACTGAGAAAGCCTATTGGGGACTTAGTATACTTCTGTAACAAATACTCATGTAGTACTTATTGCGTGCTAGGCACCATTCTCAGGGCTTTATAAATCTTAACTCACTAAATTCTCTTAAGCATCCTATGCATTAGGTACAGTCATTATTCCTGTCACACGCTAGTAAAGTAATGCTCAAAATTCTCCAAGCCAGGCTTCAAAAGTATGTGAACTTCCAGATGTTTAAGCTGGATTTAGAAAAGGCAGAGGAATCAGAGATCAAATTGCCGATATGTTGGATCATCGAAAAAGCAGGAGAGTTCCAGAAAAACATCTACTTCTGCTTTATTGACTATGCCAAAGCCTTTGACTGTGTGGATCACAACAAACTGTGGAAAATTCTTAAAGAGATGGGGATACAGACCACCTTACTGTCTCCCAAGAAATCTGTATGCAGGTCAGGAAGCAGCAGTTAGAACTGGACATGGAACAACAGACTGGTTCCAAATACAAAAAGGAGTATGTCAAGGCTGTATATTGTCACCCCGCTTATTTAATTTATATGCAGAGAACATCATGAGAAACGCTGGGCTGGAGGAAGCACAGCTGGAATCAAGATTGCCGGGAGAAATATCAATAACCTCAGATATGCAGATGACACCACACTAATGGCAGAAAGTGAAGAGGAACTAAAGAGCCTCTTGATGAAAGTGAAAGAGGAGAGTGAAAAAGTTGGCTTAAAGCTCAACCTTCAGAAAGCTAAGATCATGGCATCTAGTCCCATCACTTCATGGTAAATAGATGGGGAAACAATGGAAACAGTGACAGACTTTATTTTTTGGGGCTCCAAAATTACTGCAGATGGTGACTGCAGCCATGAAATTAAAAGATGCTTGCTCCTTGGAAGAAAAGCTATGATCAGCCCAGATAGCATATTAAAAAGCAGAGACATTACTTTGCCAACAAAGGTCTGTCTAGTCAAAGCTATGGTTTTTCCAGTGGTCATGTATGGATGTGAGAGTTGGACTATAAAGAAAGCTGAGCACTGAAGAATTGATGCTTTTGAACTGTGGTGTTGGAGAAGACTCTTGAGAGTCCCTTGGACTGCAAGGAGATCCAACCAGTCCATCCTAAAGGAGACCAGTCCTGAATATTCATTGGTAGGACTGATGATAAAGCTGAACCTCCAATACTTTGGCCACCTGATGCGAAGAACTGACTCATTTGAAAAGACCCTGATGCTGGGAAAGATTGAAGGCAGGAGGAGAAGGGGACGACAGAGGATGAGATGGTTGGATGGTATCACCGACTCAATGGACATGAGTTTGAGTAAACTCCAAGAGTTGGTGATACACAGGACAGGGAGGCCTGGCGTGCTGCAGTCCATGGGGTGGCAAAGAGTTGGACACGACTGAGCAACTGAACTGAACAAGTAAGGATTCTGAGGCACAGAGAGGTTAAGTAACTTAACCTCTGTTAAGTTACTGTTAAGAACCAGTCTGTTGTTGCAAAGTCACACAGCTAGCAGAGTCAGGAAGTCTGGCGGAGAGCCTGAGCTTTAACAGTTCGCCCTCGTGCTGCTCTCTTGGTACACCACTCGAGTCCGGTTTTTATGTCCCTGTGTCTACTTTCTGCTGATAGGGACCCCTCCATTACCTGGATTGCCACTCCTCTACACACAAATACTGGTTTTGTGAGTCAAAAACACAAAGTTGTCCATTTCCATTCTCAACCCACATTCAGCATTTCCAAGACTTGCTTTCTTCTCCTCCTCTCTGTTAATTCTGAACACAACCGTCTCCCCAGTGAGACTGGAAGCAACTGTGAGAACAGCAAATCTTTCCTTTCCTCTTCCACATTCCAGAACATGGTACAGTGCTCTGGACATAACAGGTATTTCTTGAGTATTTGTTAAAGAAATAGAGAAGTTTAGAGAAATTTTCCTGTTCTTTTCTTTAAGGTTAAACTGCTAATAAGAGTTAAAAACACTAAAACCCATCTGGCACTTCTGAGCTGGATTATGGGAAAAGTGAATAGACAGTCTGGTCCAGCTGTAGGAACACAGGCCTGGGTGAGCACCCAGAGAGACCTTGAACCTGGAGACTAAGTAATATTAATGTTTCCGGTGGTAGAGTGGCCAGTGGATAACAGATTGTATTTAGGGAGGAGGAGGAAATATAATGTTAGGTTTAATAACACAGTTAACACTATTTTATAGCCTTTTAGGATAGTTCTTTTCTGAGAAGGTCTGTGGGTATTTAAAGATGGCCATGTGTTCTTTGCTCCTGTGTCATTCAGCACTGGAGTCCCCTTTCCCTCCTCTTGAATCTGGGTTGGACCCAGTGATTGGCAGTTATTTGACCAGTTGAATGCAGTGGAAGTTGTGCCATGTGATTTCCATGTCTCGATCAGCAGGAGCCCATTGGCTTCCTCCTTGGCCTCTGGGAACGCTCACTCTTGGAACCCAGCCACCATGCTGTCAGGAAGCCCAAGCAGCTCCGTGGAGAGGCCAACATGCCGGGGAGCCAAGGTCTCTGGCTGGGAGCCGCTGCTGAGGTCCCAGGCTACAGCCAGCACCGATCTGCCAGTCAGGTGAAGAAGTCACCCTGGAGTGGACCCTTCAGCCCACCAAGCCACCCCAGCTGATGCATGTGGAGCAGAAATGCTCTGTCTCAGCAGGGCTTTCCCAAATTCCTGACTTGAAAACACTGTGAGCAAGTTGAAATTGTTGTTTTATGTCATAAGCAGCAGAGAGTAGCAATAATGTCACAATCAGCACAGTGACAAACAGCCACAAATACAGCCCATCAAAGAGCTTCTCATTTATACTTAATTTTTCCCCAAACGTACCCACTAGTCCGACATATTTGGCCTGCGCTCAGCCCTTGAGTCATGCGCTGCTTTGGAAAGAAACTGTTCACATCATAGGTCATGGTTCAGAACTGTAACAAGTGAGAAAAACAAAACAAAACTAAACCAAACCCTATGGCTCTATTATTCTAGGATCAAATTGTGAGGTAATTAAAATGGGACACCCTGCACTGGAAAAATTCAACACACAATCCCGTGATTGCTTTAAATCCAGATTTGTGGTGTTAAGAAAAGTCTAGGCCTTTAACTGGACCAAATAGTTACTAAATCAGTTATTTCAGAGGAAAGTTATAGACCTGATATAGGACCACCCCATAATATAATAGGCAGAACAAGAATATCTTCCCACTTCTGACCCTTGAGGGGCTTCCCTGGTGGCTCAGATGGTAAAGAATCTGCCTGCAATGCAGGAGACCTGGGTTCAATCCGTGGGTCAGGAAGATCCCTTGGAAAAAGGATTGGCAACCCATTCCAGTATTCTTGCCTGGAGAATTCCATAGACTGGGGAGCCCTTGTGGGCTACAGTCCATGGGGTCTCAAAAAAGTTGGACACAACTGAGCGACTTAACACTTTCACTGACCCTTGAAGCCTATTACTAAGAATTGATTTATTTGTCTTTATAAAGTGCAAAACATAGTGGGAAGGTTAATAAATTAACAGTTAATAGAACTCTCAATCATTCACAAGTTAAATCAAGGAGCAACGTTCCAGTTTACTATGTAAGCACAGGGGGAAATGGGGTGACTGCTGGAGCAATCAGGAGACAACAGGAGGACCCCAGGCATCTGGGAGTCAGAGGAGGAAGTCTGGGAGACAAAAAGATGTAAAAAAGGGAAGTGGGGTGTGTCTGCAAACTTCTCCTCCTTTACTGGCATCTTTTAGGCAGACCAAGCTTCTGGGACTTATACGAGAACCTTTGATACGCAGAGGTTTAGAGAGGGTTAAATAAAACAGCTGAGAGTCCTCAGTTATTCTCTCCAATTATTGCCTCATCATATTCTGCTTCCTCCCACTGTCATCCCTTTTCTGCCCCTTTCAAGTGCTCTTTAAAATTGAATTTGCTTGACCTCTTGGTGACTGTCATTCTCAACTGAGCAGGGTATTCCTGTCTCTGCTCTCCCCAGGTGGCCTCAGATGCTCCTGGCCTTATAGCTTGTCAGCTCATGATCAGAATATTTGCAGAATAGTCAAAAAACCCTAAAAGAGATAGTTAAACAGATTTTTCTCCTCAGGGCTTGCATGAGCTGTCTTCATACTTCTAGGGAAGCCCACATCACCAACCAAGTCTTTGAGGACATGGAAGAAAAAGTGCCTAGTTATTTTTGCGTAGCAGTTCAGATGGATATACTGCTGCTGCTAAGTCGCTTCAGTCGTGTCCGACCCTGTGCGACCCCAGAGACGGAAGCCCACCAGGCTCTGCCATCCCTGGGATTCTCCAGGCAAGAACACTGGAGTGGGTTGCCATTTCCTTCTCCAATGCATGAAAGTGAAGAGTGAAAGTGAAGTCGCTCAGTCGTGTCCGACCCTCGGCGACCCCATGGACTGTAGCCTACCAGGCTCCATGGGATTTCCCAGGCAAGAGTACTGGAGTGGGGTGCCATTGCCTTCTCCCGATGAGATATATAGAGAGAGATTTACATGGTTCAAATAACTTTCTCCACTGATTGTTTCACTTCCCCTTGTGTCTTATGTTCCCTGTTGGCTCAGATGGTAAAGAGTCTGCCTTCAATGCAGGAAACCTGAGTTCAATCCCTAGGTAGGGAAGATCTCCTGGAGAAGGGCATGGCTACCCACTCTGGTATTCTTGCCTGGAGAATTCCATAGACTGAGGAGCCCTGGTGGGCTATAGTAGATGGGGTCACAAAGAGTCAGACATGACTAAGTGATTAACACACACACACACACACACACACACACAGTATGTCTAATTAGTCACAGGGCAAAGACTATTCTGAAGAAAAAGGGGATATTTCCTCTCTTCCATGTGTCTACGCCATACATCTCATGGGGGCGAGGTTCTCTCTACAATTAATAAGGACCTAAGACATTGATGTCCATCTCTTGGAAGGAAAGGACAGATGAAACCTAGGGCTTGAGGTTGTGTTTCTATCAAAGCCCTTGCCTTCTTTTTATTTTTGTCCAACCTTGCCTACCATGGCAGACTACCAATATCTGAGTTTTCCCCTCTGGGGCACACAATTAGACTGATTTCCATCCTACAGCATCTGTGTGAGACCATGTGACTGATTCCTGCCAATGGGATCCCTCTCACAGAGGAGAAGTATGTCCCTTAGAGTAACTGAACATTAGAATCAGGCTTTTCCCCCCAAATATCCTACAGACTGACTGTAAGATGACTCTTCTGAACTCTGAAGAGTCAGCTGGTTTACTGCTACTTGTAGAGCAAACTGGAAACCATCAACCCTTCAGCAATGGAACCTTGGGTGTGGCATCTTCATGGTTTTACCCAACCATGTCCCCCATCCCGAATGGGAAAATCCACTTATAAGGGAAGGGACACATGGTCAGCTGATGGTTTTTAACATCCTGTCACAACTACATTTTTAGCTGGACTGTCAATAAAAAATGAATGTGTCCTAAAATCCCTTGTCAGTTTTAGACCCATGTAACTTCCTTTAAAACATCACATGCCCCTTAAAAGAAGAGGCTATGTTTTAAGCTATCTGAGAAGTGAATGTCTATAACCACTTTCAAATTTATGGGATTATAAGGTCAGGTCTACCATGCCCTAGAAATTGGAGTCCAGCTTAATATGGTTTTCCAGACTTAAATCACGACTGCTCTGACCAGCAAGCTCACAGCTTCCACTTTTTACATCAATTAAAATGTTCTTTTTCTCAATTTCACCCTTCTCTCGCCCTTGTCTTTCTCTCCACCTCAACAAAACCACCAGTTTATCAAATCACCAATTTATCAAGTGACTGCTGTGGAAACTTCACTAGAGATGCTGTGTTTTACTTTAAATATCACCCACCCAGGGTGCCCCGCTGAGTGTGAGCAGATGTGTGCTTATTCTGGCCGACCGCCAGCCAGCCACTGAGCCATTGCTCCTGAGGGCCTGTGTTCACCTCTGTGAGTTTATCACAGGAAAGGTATCTCTTTCCAGAGAGCTCTCTTAATGACAGAAAGAAATCTGTTTTGCTTTGTGCTTTAAACTGTCTGCCCCATGTACTGGAGACACCTCTGTACAACAGTCCAGAGGCAGAGAACGGGGCTCTGTGGTGGTCTGTGCGGCTCAGAAAGCCAAGTTTTTTTTTGTTTTTCTTCCCTGATAGAAGGGATCCAGACAACTCTGTGTATCACTGAGAAGTGGATTCAGGGTAGAGCTGACAGCCTCCCACCCCACTTCGGTCTTGTACCACCCCTTCTCCCCATCCACCCAGGGGTCTTCTAAGCCCCTCTTGCTATAAATTGAACTGTGTCCCTCGGAAGAAGATGTGCTGCTGTCCTAATCTCCAGTATCTCATAATCTAACCTTATGTGGGGACAGGGTGTTTATGGAGGTAATCAACTTAAAATGAGGTCACTGGGGGGGGGCTGTAATCCAAGATGATTGGTGTCCTTATAAAAAGGGGAAAGTTGGACACAGAGACAGAGATGTTCAGGGGAGAGAAGGCCATGTGACTGGGGTGATGCAGCTACGGGCGAAGAAAAACCAAGAATCGCCCTGAACACTGGAAGCCAGAGGAGGCTGGGATGGAGTCTCCTCCAGAGGCATCAGAGGAAGCACAACCTTGCTTTTGGACTTTAAGCCTCCAGAACTGAGACAACACATTTCTGTTTGGTTAAGCCAACCAGTTTTTGGTGCCTTGTCAGAGCAGCCTTAGGAAACTAAAACTCCCCCTTTCCCAGCGCTTGAAACAACTGCCTTAGAGGCCAGGCTCCTCCATCATCGTATACCACTCTGGCAGCATCCCAACTGGAAATGCTTCCTGCCTGTGCCCTCCAGCTACCAACACTTGTCCGTCTTATGTCCCACTTCTCGTGGCCTTGGCCTCTGCAATGATTTAATAAAAATGAAGTGATTACCTAGGAACCAATGTGCAGTAAAGCAGGAAGGTGCTTTAATGGTACAGGTTGTGTATAACATTTCCCAGAGGTTTCTTAGGAAGAAAACCTTACACTGACATGTCTCAAACTGAAGCGTGAGTTCTCTCTGAGCATTTTATATCCTGTGCTTGGATTTATAAGATAATCCAAAAAAAGCATCAATTTTCCATGTTTAAGATCAAAACTTCTGTTTTGCTATGGTTGTTTTAATTGAATCCAATTACTACAGAAGACATTATTTTTAAAAATTTATTTTTCCAACTTTACTGAGGTCTAATTGATAAATAATTGCATACATTTGAGATATACTTTGTGATGTTTGGAAATTTGATACATTGTGAAATGATTGCCACAACCAAGCTAATTAATGTATGCTATAAAATTAATATATGCTGCTGCTGCTGCTAAGTCGCTTCAGTCGTGTCCAACTCTGTGCGACCCCATAGACAGCAGCCCACCAGGCTCCCCTGTCCCTGGGATTCTCCAGGCAAGAACACTGGAGTGAGTTGCCATTTTCTTCTCCAATGCATGTTAATATAGTTAATATATGCTATATAGTTAATTTACGTTATATAGTTACCTTCATCTTTGGTGAGAGGACATTATGTTTTAAATGAATTTTTCAAGCTGAAGCTTGCAAGGCACTTTTGTTTTCCTTTAAGAAGAGCCTATTTATTTCTCAGTGTTAACAAATAAAAGGAGTGGTCAGAGAGGAAGCTGGCTGAGGGCACTAAGGGCTCTCTTCCACCTTACCACTTGCCTGTTCTGATATGAGCTGAATCTCATGTGATGCGGAGCCAATTTGCTAGCTCATCGTTAGCCATTACATGTACATATACATTTGTTTGAGGTTTTCAGAACACAAAAAAGATTGTTCACCTGTCTTTCTGCCCATTTAAACTGCCTTTCTACATTGCACTCTCTTTCCCCCTCATGGAGCAAATATGCCGTGAGCTACTTTTAAAATCAATTATTCAGGGTCTTGGAGGCTGGAAGATGGAGCAGGAGTTCCCTGGAGCATTCCGAAGTAAACATCACATTATAAATGAAGAGCTCTTTATAAACAGGCCGAAGGGACGGGGAATAGAAATACAAGTGGACGGGCTGGATTCCAACCCCTGCCTAACCTCCAGGAAAACTTTTTTCACCAGCAGGAACCTGAGCACACCTGCTGGGAAAGTGCTTGGGAATCCTTGAGGGTGATGCCCCTGCCTCTGAGTCAAGTGAAAAGGGTCTCTGCTGCATGCTGCATGTGAGTGTTGGGGAAGAATCCTCTTCTCCAGGCCTGGTTCCTCCCTCTGAGCATCATTGGCCAGGAAAGAAGACACGCTCCTCTGCTGAGGTTGCACAGAGGGGAGGGTGGGCCAAAGTAGGAGGGAAAGGTAGGCTGGGTGGCCCCTAACAGGACGCCCCCTCCAGGCTGCCTTCCCAAGGCCTGACTTCTAGCCCTCCCATGGCCCGTCTGGGGCAGAGGGCCTTAGCAGCTGCCTGGAGGAAGGTTTAGACAAGGGGAGAGCAGGAGATGGTCTGACGGGATGAAAGCTTGACCCAGGATTTTTTTGGGAAATGGAAAGATATACAAGGTTATGGTTAGATTCCTCATTACTCTGTTTTCAAAGCAGATCAGGTACCTCCTATGGATCAGGCCTCCAAAAGGGCCTTCTAGGGACCACGGGCCAGTTTTGTTCTCTCCTTAGAAAATAGTTAGGTGTAGAAGCCACCTTGAAAACATCTTCTTACTGGTCCTCTGGGAGTAGCAAGGATTCAGCAGGTCTTGGCTGAGGAATGACAGGTTACGTAATCTTTTACCAGGTACTAGAAAATCCATCTTAAACACAATTGCACAAAACCCCATAATGTTTAATTAAAATACAATATGTACACATATGCCTATACAGTTTTACATGGCATGATCTTCTCATCATGAGTGTTATGTTTTAATTAAACATTAATCAGTGGGCACAAAGTTTCAGGTAAGGAAGGTAAGTTCTAAAGATCTGCTGTACA
This sequence comes from Bos indicus x Bos taurus, assembly GCF_003369695.1. Lineage (NCBI taxonomy): Eukaryota > Metazoa > Chordata > Mammalia > Artiodactyla > Bovidae > Bos > Bos indicus x Bos taurus. Next base: position 42,214,117 of record NC_040098.1, on the reverse strand, counting down.
GAATGACTGTCATCAAAAAGAACATGACAAATGCTGGTGAGGATGTAGAGAAAAGGGAACCCTTGGACACTGCTGGTGGGAATATAAATTGGTGCAGCCACTATGGAAAACAGTATGGAGGTTTCTCAAAAAACTAAAAATAGAACTACCACATGACCAAGCAATTTCACTACTGGGTATATATTCAAAAAAGCCAAAAAACACTACATAATTTGAAAAAATATATGTATCCCCATGTTCACAGCAGCATCATTGATAATTGCCAAGATATGAAAGCAAACTAAGTGTCCATTAACAGATGAACAGATTAAAATGTAAGATTTATATATGTGTGTGTGGATATATACATATATTTATAACACAATGGAATACTACTCAGCAATGAAAAAGAAGGAAAGTACCTGTGGTCAATAATAATGTTTTGTATACTTAAATATTTATTGAGAGAGTAGATATCATGTTAACTGTCCTTTTCATACAAAAACAAAATTAAAAATATATTTAATAAAAAGTAAATTTTCTCTTCTACCAGATCTTCAGGCTTTCTCTTCAGAGGCAACCAATTTATCCTGCCAAATATTTTTCTATGCATCAACAAAATCATAGATGCATCAGTGTATACGTATATGTTATTTTATGTGCATGGAAGACTATCATACCCAATATTTGAGATCTTGCTTTACTCATTTACATATGTAAGAGATCTTTTCATGCCTACACAGAACCATCTAACTCATTTTTAAAATGAGCTGTCCTCTTTATACTATGGGTACTTCAGTGAACATCTCATACATACATCTCTTATCAGGTGTGCAAATTTATCTGCCAGATTTATTTGTAGCAATAGAACTGTTAGGTCAAAGGTATATGAATTGTTTATTATCATAGATATTGACAAATTGCCCTCTAAGGACGCCGTGTTGATTTAGATTCTCTGCCTCTCTGAACTCTTACCAGTGTTGCACGTTTTCAAACTTTCTGATCTTTGTAAAATGTGTAAGTAAACAAATGTGTCTCAAATGATTTTCCTGTTTCCAGTCTTGTTCCCTTTAGTTCACTAAACACCCTGCAGCTTGCGTGATTTTTCTCAAACGTGGATCTAATCCTGTAACTCAGCTCAGGACCCTTCCGTGACTCCTCACTGTCTTTGGGATAAAGCTCTGTTTCTTGGACTGGCTCACGAAGTCCTTAGCATCTGGGCCGGTGCTCGGGGCCACCATCACTCAGCCACGCTAGACTACTCTGCCTTCCTCAGACAGGTCCTGCCCCTCCTCACCTCATCCAGGCCTCTCCTCCGTGCTCCTCCTGTCTGAGACCTCTCTCCTTTGCCTGTCTCCCCTTCTCTGGCTCATTCTTACTCATTATTCTGGTTACACCTTTCATATGGCACCCACTAGGTTATGATGGGGTGCACCCTGGCTGCCTCCACATCCTCTAAACGTCACCTTTTAAATCATGTAAAAGTTGGCACATGTAAAATAACAAATACATATGTGTACATGTATGTAAGTTATGAAACATAGTCATAAAAATGAATACCTACGCACCTACCAACCACCTTAAGAACCAGATAGCTGCCAACACTGTAACATATGCTGCTTTCTGCCGGGGACCAGCCCCGGCTGAACCAGGGTATTCGAAGGAGAGACGGCGTAGGCGAAGATCAGGAAACAATTGCTTAATTAAATGTTAATTAAGGATATAAAGAGTAATAGAATGAGGATAGCTCAGTAGGAAAATTCAGTGAAGAAAAGAGGCTGAAATAAGGATAGCTCAGTGAGGAAATTCAGTGGAGAAAAGAGGCTGAATAATTCAGCCAGAAGGTAAGAGAAAGAACGACATGGTGAGACCAAGTTTCGGTGAACAAGGCCCGCACTTTATTTTTCAAAGTAGTTTTTATACCTTAAGTTATGCACAGAGGATAATGGGGGAAGGGGTAGAGTCTTGCAGCAAACCAGGCTTTCTTCCTGCAAACTTATCATATGCAAAAGCTTAGGTGATTTGCATCATCTTCTGGCCCGGAGGCCTGTTAACATTTTAAGACCTTTTCTTCAGAAAACTTATTTTTCTCTAAAGGTGATTGGTCAGGAGCCACCCTCCAAAAGCATTAGATAAAGTTGCATTCGTACAGCGCAAAGGTGTGGTGGGCTACAAAAAGAATTAACTCAAGGGTCCCAGGTTACAAACATTAAAGCTACTATTTACACCAATTATATTAACCAATACACTGCCAGGGACACAGCAGGTAAGGGATATGGAAACTTAGCAGCAAACATTGGCCCAACAAGTGAAAATCCCTTCACCAATACAATTTCTAATCAATCTTTTAACTACTCAAAAGAATCTGTGTTTAGACAGTTTAGAACATCTCCTGCCTCTCACAGTTGGGAGGCTCTGAACAATCACATGTGGCCGGAAAAACCTATTCAGGCAGGCTAGAGGATTTCCAAAGGAGTTTGTAGGTTAAACACTGTCACACCCAGGACTTATTAACTGGAGCTGTAAGCTAACTTTTTTCAGAGAGGTAGTGGGGGACAGCCCCCCGTAAAGTCAGAGGTGTAGGTGAAAGCACAAAGCAGAAAGTAGGCAGACTCTGGTTTTGGGGGTATATGCTCGAGAATTTCCAGGGGGACTCCTGAAGCTCGATCCCGCCTTTGCGTATGCCGAGCCTCCTTCCTCATGACCTTTGTCATGGGCGGAGTTCCTCACGCTGGCTACCGGCAGTGATAGAATTTCCAGTTGAGCTATTCCAGATCCTGAAAAGTGCTGCACTCAATATGCAATATGCACTCAATATGCAATATGCCGGCTCCCGGCAGCTTTCCTTACCACACTGGGTGGTAATGGTCTCTATACTTATCTCTATTTTGCACCAGAGTCTCAGTTCTAGGCCCCATGGGTCTGGGTCTGACTTGGGCATAGTGATATCCCAGGGCAAAGCACAGAACCTCACAAGTTTTATTGAAGGCCTTAATAATATTTAAAAATTGAATTCAATAATATTCAGAGGATGAGATAGTTGGATGGTATCACCCACGCAATGGACATGAGTCTGAGCAAACTCCAGGAGATGGTGAAGGACAGGGAAGCCTGGTGTGCTGCAGTCCACGGGGTCACAAAGAGTCAGACATGACTTAGCAATTGAACAACAACAACAATATCCAGAAAGAGGACTACTTTAAAAAATAAAAAGTAACAAGGCTCCCAGAGAGCAGGTTAGTTAAGAACCTACCATCAGTTCATTCTATACACTCTGGGTCATTTTTCTAAAGTTGGGTATCAGTTTGTACAGGTTAAGCTTCCTTCTCTGGCTCCTTCAGTGAGGCTAGGCTGCTGGGACATATTTTTTCTTTCTTTTTGCTTTGCTGTTGTTCATTTACATTTTCAAATTGTTTATCATCAAGGTTGAATAGCTCTTGACTTACCAGCAGTTCACCTTAATGTTGTCATTGCAAAGTAAATGACTTTATTGCCCTTATTCTTTAAACTTGCCCTGATCCATGATTTAAAGAACTTTTGTTAATGTTTTGAATTACAATCTTTACTACCCTTTCCAGATATTGACGGAGAAGGCGATGGCACCCCACTCCAGTACTCTTGCCTGGAAAATCCTGTGGATGGAGGAGCCCAGTAGGCTGCAGTCCATGGAGTCGCTCAGAGTCGGACATGACTGAGCAACTTCACTTTCACTTTTCACCTTCATGCATTGGAGAAGGAAATGGCAACCCACTCCAGTATTCTTGCCTGGAGAATCCCAGGGACAGGGGAGCCTGGTGGGCTGCTGTCTATGGGGTCGCACAGAGTCGGACATGACTGAAGCCATGCAGCAGCAGCAGCAGCAGCAGGAGCACAGGTATTGAAGGTTTACTAAAAGAAGTAGAAAAAAGAGAAAAATCACTGCTCTTAGTAATCGTCGGTTCTCTGTGGCCATTCATTGATTTGTTCATTTGACAGATATTTGAGTGCCTGTGGATGCCATGCACAGATGTATGTGAATAAAGCAGAAAAAAAAAAAAAATCACTGCTCTTGTGGAACTTACATTCTAATAAGAGGACACTGGCAGATAGGTAGTAACAAAGGGGAAATTAAAGCAGGAAAAGGGGATGAGAAGGGACAAGTCTGGATGTTTCTTTAAAAGAGGAGTTCTGATGGGGTCTCCCATCAGAGACATCCATGAAGGGAAGAGAGACTCTGTGGTGATATTGGGGGTGGAGGCTGAGCAGAGAGGGTCCCTGGGCAGGTCATACTTGGCTGTGTGGGCACATTCATGCCTACTTTCTAGAATATTCCAAGCTATAATACTACTGTTTACATTTTATAATAGATTCTCTTACATATGATAGAGCATAGAGCTTGTAATAAGCTCTAGAGCTTATTACCATAAGCCCCTAAAACAAGTTTCTCTTTACTCCAAGAGAAAGTACCGGGTGAAGAGGCAGCTACATTCAGCAGGAGTGGAATCAGGTAGTCAGCGGCGGTTCTTTTCTGGCAAACCTCTCACCGACAAAATGAATTCAGAAGAACTGAAGGTCCGGAAGGGCTATGTTGAACAGGTTATAATGAGCCGAGCTTTGCAAAGCCCAACAGCAGCTGAGAACTGAACTGGCCCTGTGGGCTGTCCCCGGGTCCCTCCTGCCCCCTTTCATTGTTGTTGTTATCATTTCCTAGCTCTATGGCTTGAAATTTATTTTCACTGCTCTGAATCCCATAGGGATGGATTCAGTTCTAAGGAATTACCAGTGAAAAATTCATCTGTGATGGAGACCAACAAAAATAATTAATAAAACACAAAGAGCAAAAAAAAAAAAAAAAAAAAAAGTGTTCCTAGCCCCTTCACTAAAAATGTAGCTACACCCTTGCCTGCTTCCTGTTGACTTTGAATAAGATTGCTCAGCCACCTACTTCCCCCTTAGTGAGGCTCCACAGCGACGAGGGGGAGGGAGGTCTAATGAGACGGCACCTATGAAAGCCCAGTACATGTACTTGCATAGAAGTTTCCTGCTGTTTTGATTATTGTGATGAGCTTGGAAGAAGTCAGGGGTACTCAGGTTTTATCAAGTAGAAAGATGTAATTCTCTTGTGTATTAGGAGTCAAGCCATTCAAAGCATATGCATATTTCTATCCCTCCGAGCAAGCAGGGACATGTTAGACCAAACACTATGTGGGGTGGTCTAAGCAGAAAGAACAACTCAAAGGAGTTGTCTCCATGGTGGTGGGGTGGGGGGTGGAAGCGCTCCTTAAAGACAACGGTTGTCCAGGGCTTGGCACCAAGTGGCCTGAAGGAGGCACCTTGGAAAGAAAGGGAGGATTTCCACACAGGATGGGTGGAGGGGAAGGGAGGGGCGCCGCTTGGTGGGAAGCAAAACAAACAGATCCAGTACAAATTTGCACAATAAAAGGAAGAACAGAGGATCTACTGTGCCAGTTAGAGGACAAATAAAGTGTGCACCCTGGCAAACTGGCACATGGAATGAACTGGATGAGAAACAGTCCATCAGGAAGGACTATTAGCGAAAAGAACCATGACTTAAAGTGTAGCTGGACTCCAGCTTCAGGGTTTCTAGGATTCTCCAGGTTTGGTTAAGGTGGATGAAAACTACCTCCCAGCTATGCTCTCAGTCATGTCTGCAAAAATAGAATTGGGGCGATGGGAAAAACCTGAAGGGGGATAAACTGCTGCTCATATTCTGTCCACTCATTATGTGCTGCTTCAGGTCAGCTCCGCCCTGTGGAAAGCCACCACCTTGGAGAAAGATGCAGGTGTTTATCACTCAATTAAAGTGCTCTCGCAAAGGAACCATCTGCTAACAAGATGCATCTGAAGCGATGGTAGGAGACAACCATTAAATAGTGGAATAAAATGAACTTTAAGCTTATGTTCAAGGTTTCAGGAGAATAAGCAAAACAGAATTCCTCTAAAGACTTTAGCAGTACCTCTCTCTCAATATTTATTAAAATCTAGTGAAACATGTTATATTTTAAATGGATAACCAACAAGGACCTACTTGTATAGCACAGAGAACTCTGCTCAGTGTTATGTGGCAGCCTGGATGGAGGTGAGTTTGGGGGAGAATGGAGATATGTGTATTTATGCTGAGTCCCTTTGCTCTACACCTGAATCTATCACAACATTGTTAATCGGCTATACTCCAATATGAAATAAAAAGTTAAAAAAAAAGCCTAGTGAGACGATTTTGCACGGCTATAGATTTTCCAGTCAAATTCCCCCTGGGTTATTATTCAGATAGACTCAGGGAGAGAATCCTACTGATGATAATGACAATGATAATAAAAGTAATTTCCATCATCTACATAGGCCATTATGGTTCATATACCGCTTTCACTTATATGGTCATATTTAATCTCCATGAGAACACTCAGCTATTATGTATCCCTGTTTTATAGGTGAGAAGGTTGGCCCAGGTTCACGCTGCCAGAATTAGTAGATGGTAGAGGTCAGAAGAACAGAACTGCTAGGTACGTGCTGGACTGTATCCTTCCTCCTCCTCTGCTTTCCTCTGCCCTGTGGGAAAGAACACTGAGCCCTGGCATTGACCCTCATTCTCTCTCCATACAGAATGCCACTAACTTATAGTTCCCACGTGTCAGAACTTCTTTATGACCCCCGGAGACTGGAAGACAAAGACATGGTTCACCCAGGTATAGGGAGAGCTGAGCGACCAAGGGCCTCGCCACCAGCCTCAGTAAGCCAGAGTGAAAAAGGACCCGTGGACTGCAAAGGTCAGCTTCCCAGAAGCTGGGCCCTTGTTCCCAGTGCAGAGTTAGGTGTCAGCTCTGTGTCCTGTGCTTCCTTCAGCAACCCCCTCCTTGCCCGTTGCCAGAACATAAAACCCTTTGAACCTAAGCTTGTCAAAGTATCCATCAGGATGTTGTGGAAGATGTTATGAGGCACATCTGAGATGTGGAGTGATGGAAGCATTCTGGGATCAAATGAGCTTGGGAAATGCTCCTGAATATTTACATGCACGTTAATCATATTAAAGTTTCTGGGAAATCCCACAGTAAAGAACTACTTAATTTTTATTTATTTCTGTGGTTCTGAACCTCTTTTCTTTCTTCTAACCCCTACTAATGTCTAGTGGAGTATTTCTTTACCCATTACTGAGTTATGTAACTATGCAACACTCCAATACATACCAGAGCACAGAATGTTCTGGACATGCAGAGCTCCCTGTATACAACTTGGTATGCAGCTTACAATTGTTGAAAATTTCGAGGCATTTTGTACATCTGTAGAGGTCAAGGTATACTATGCATATAAAAGAATGAAACTATGATCAATTAAACAGCCTGCTCATTTGATAATGTTATAGATCAACGGTTCTCACATTTCGTTGCCACTAGAACCACCAGAGGAGCCTTAAAAGTTTTGATGACCAGGCTGTTGTCGTTCAGTAGCTCAGTCGTGTCTGACTCTTTGCAACCCCGTGGACTGTAGCCCGCCAGGCTCATCTGTCCATGGGATTTCCCAGGCAAGAATACTGGAGTGGGTTGCCATTTCCTTCTCCAGGGGATCTTCCCAACACAGGGATCAAACTGCGCCTCCTGCATTGGCAGGCGGATTCTTTACTGCTGAGCCACCAGAGAAGCTGGTGAGGCTCTACACAGACCCATTAAGTCAGAAGCCGTAGGGGTGTACCAAGGCATTAGTATCTACAAAGTGTTCCGGGTGATTCCAGTGTACAGACAAAGTTGGGAACCAGAGGAAGAAATGATAATCTAAAGCAAAGACCAGATATGGGGCTGACAAGAGCTTCTGGGCACTTACACGGGCCACTTGGAAACTGCCCATGAGTTTGTGGAATGTCTCCGCTCCCGGAAAGACTAAGCCAAGTGCCGCAGTGTTGGCTTATCATGCTACAGTTTGAATCAGTAAACATGTGTTCCTAATACGCCTGATTGGTTTAATTATACACAAATATGTGTGGTTTATTTTATATTGCAGAAAGCTGCAGATGTGAAGTTTTAATTATCACATCATATGGCAATTTAGTTCAAGATGGATAGTTCAAATACAGGTTGTAAGGAAAGAAGAGTAGGCTTGGAAAATGAGATTTGGGGGTTGCGCAACACAACTGGCGTCTGAACCCACTATTGAATTCAGAATACTGAATGCTCTGTGGGAAATACCTCCCTTCAAAAACTACTTCCCTAAATACATAGATCATGAATGCACTCTAATAGTGGCTGAGAGCTAAAACTCAGGATTTTTTGATCATTCCAGAGAGTCATGAGGAAAGAGGAGACACTTAGGAAGGGATGGGGGTCAAGAAATTTTTAGAGCGTAGAACTCTCAAGAAATGGTAGACTTTAGTGAGGTCATATAGTGCGTTTTGAGTGGTCGGGAATAAAATAAAAATAATAGTAGACAGACTTTCCTACAGGTCAGTTTGTACTGTACATGCCTAAGGTGTCTCTGCATTTAACCCTCGCTTACGAGGGAGGTACTGTGACTATGCCCTTTTCCTGATGAGGAACCTGGGGAGGCTGAAAGGTTGATGCTTCCCAGCTGCTTGGCACCAGAGCTGGCACACGGCAGACACCTAGTGGCAGTAGCTCCTGGTTTTCAGATGGTCGAATCATAGAATGTTAGAGTTGGAAGAGGCTTTAGAGACCATTAGTGGGACTCATTTCGTTTCTAGAAACTACACAAATAGAACTGTAACGGGAGGGGAGATCAACATTTGGGGCCTGCTTTTGATTCCAGTGATTCAGGTGAAGCCAGAGGAAATGGACATTTCACTTGATCTAGGAACAGATTTCTATAACTGATAACAAAATCTAAGTGCTACTTAAATATGGTGTCACATAAGCTATATTGCCTCATCTTTATCATGTAGTTTAAGAACTGTTCCTGCAATTTGGGCACAATGGGGGAGGAGGCATGGGGGAAGAGGCACAGGGGAAGCGAGGGAACTACAGTCACTTAGATCAAACTTCCAGGTGTTTCAGCTTTTCTGTGATTCAAGGTAATGGCTCTGATTAACTCACTCTAAACAACAATGGAGAAGGTAATGGCACCCCACTCTAGTACTCTTGTCTGGAAAATCCCATGGACAGAGGAGCCTGGTAGGCTGCAGTCCATGGGGTCGTGAAGAGTCAGACACGACTGAGCGACTTCACTTTCACTTTTCACTTTCATGCATTGGAGAAGGAAATGGCAACCCACTCCAGTGTTCTTGCCTGGAGAATCCCAGGGACGGCGGAGCCTGGTGGGCTGCCGTCTATGGGGTCGCACAGAGTCGGACATGACTGAAGCGACTTAGCAGCAGCAGCAGCTAAACAACAATAATACATTTAAAAATTCTGAATACACTATTTTCAAAAATATAAAAATAAGCCATCTTTAAGCAAACTCTCTACAGAAAGATGATACCTGAGAAATGGGGTTTAGCAAACATTTTTCCACTAGGGGCTAGAGAGGAATATTTTAGACTTCGTGAGGCATGTACTTTCTGTTCCAACTACTCAACTCTGCCATTATAATGTGAACGCAGCAATAGGCAATATGTAAATGAATGATTGCAGCTATATTTCAATAAAACTTTATTTTAAAATATTTATTTCCTTATTATTTATTTGGCTCTGCAGGATGTTTAGTTGCGGCATGTAGGATCTAGTTTCCTGATCAGGGATTGAACCTGGGACCCTGCATTGCAGTCTTTGCCACTGGACCACCAGGGAAGTCCCCCAATAAAACTTTATTTACATAACCAGTTGGTGGGCTGGGTTTGGCCGATGGTTTGCTGTTCCCTGCCTTAGAATAAGCCTTGCAAATTCCACTGCCTACAGTAAATCCGGTTGTGGGGTCCCCGACAAATTAGCAGGCACATTTTCCACTCAGCCCTGGCTGAGGGTGGTCACACAGATGTGCGCACAGCATGGCCAGATCCTTCTGCTTTTTCAAAACAGCTGGAAACATGTATTTCTATGTGAGAGTTTCCGATTTTTTTAAATGTGGCAATTCATTCAGACAACCGCCACCCTGGGTACCCAGTGGAACCACTTGGCAGACTGCATCTGGCAATGTCACACAGCTTGTGCTCAGAGCAATTTTTAAAATTAACCAGTGTGCTCAAGATAACAGATGTGGATATTTCTACCATTATCCTTTTTGTCTGTTTTAATCGAATAAGTTTGACATGTAACATCGTATAAGTGTAAGGTATACAGGCTGTTACTTTAATACACTTATATGTTGTAATATGATTGCCAGCATCTTGATATTTGTCACATTACATAATGATAGTACAGTACTATTGTCTCTATTCATTACCCTGTGAGTTAGATCTCTATGGCTTATTTACTGCTTGTTATCATTATCCTTCTTAACATAAGAAGACTCTTAACAGAGCACTGATCCGTGGCAGTTCTTTATGTATATTAGTTTATGAATTCTCACAATCACCTATTCACCTTAGGCTACAAGAGGGTAAGTAGCTTGCCCAAGGTCACACAGCTAACATGTGGCACAGCTGGAATTTGAATGTAGGCAGCATGAAGGTGGCATGGCGTCTGTGCAGGAAACTACTGTGCTAGCCCTGCCTCCCTTCTGGGGCTACTGCTGTCTTTTCACCTGGAGCTAAGCTTCAGCAACAGTGATAGAAGGAGAAAGACTCTTATTCTCTCTCTCCTGTCTGGACTCAGGGTTCAAGTTCTCCCCTTGCCAGTCAACTTATGCTTTCTGTTCTGGGGACTTGTGGCTCTGGGGAAATGTCATGTCGGAGATGCCTTCCTCAGTGGCCTGAGAGGCACACACCCAGCAAGTGTCAACTCAGGTTTGGGTCCTGTTTGTATTTTATTAATATTATAATTATTTTTCTGTAAAGTAAATATTTTTCTGCTCCTGTATTTGCATTAATTCGCCATACAATATTTGGTTTAGTTATTCACCTTGCTTTTCTAATTTCTCTTAGTAAGCTCCAAGCAAATGACTTCAGACATGTATGGAAAGATTTTTTTTCTTAAAGTCATAGTACTGAATTTAGGGAAAGGAAAGAGATGAAAATTGCTTTGACAAGACAGTAAGAATTCATACCTAACTTTGATGAGTGGAATGCACACTGCTTTTGAGAGAGAGGTGTAAGGCAACCCACTCCAGTACTCTTGCCTGGAAAATCCCATGGACGGAGGAGCCTGGTAGGCTGCAGTCCATGAGGTCGCTAAGAGTTGGACACGACTGAGCGACTTCACTTTCACTTTTCACTTTCATGCATTGGAGAAGGAAATGGCAACCCACTCCAGTGTTCTTGCCTGGAGAATCCCAGGGACGGGGGAGCCTGGTGGGCTGCCGTCTATGGGGTCGCACAGAGTCGGACACGACTGAAGTGACTTAGCAGCAGCAGCAGCAGCAGGAAACTTAAAAGAAATTGCACAGTAGACTTGTATCATTTTTCTGAAATGCAACTACAAGTTTTACTGTTGATTTTTTAAAATACTCGGTAATTTCAACTGCAACAGAAATGCAGAAAGCAAAATAAAACATAGTCCCCCTTTTTAAAAAATGCAAATACCTCTGGGAGGCCAGTGGAGTTATCAGTCATACATAATTCAGTGTGGGATACTTTATTCAGCAAGGCTTTCCTTCTAAAGCCCAGGGAAGCTAGATTCTACTGGGAAAGGAAAATAGACAGTTTTGGAATTCTGGGGTCATGTGAGGCTTATGGCAAGCAGGGAATGTGGCTTTACAATAAAAACAGGGTTTTCCTGGAACTGTCCCAGTTTTAAAACTGAAAGTCCTGTGTCGCAGCAACCCTCTCAGTCCTAGGCAAACTGGGACACACTGGTGACCCTAAAATATGATTTCCTGCCTAGCCGTCTGATCCCACACTCTCCTCTCCCACAGCTAAGCCTTCCTCACCTCTACTTGCAGGTGTAGCCCTCAGGATCTAAGTAACCTCCTTCATTCTTCTCCAGATTTCCTTGGTCACAAGGATCACCTGGATGTTTATAAAAACACAGATTCCCAAGCTGCACTTGCTTGAGGCAGGCCTTGGGAATCTGTGAGTTCACCAAGAACGCAGGGGAGAAGTTTGGCAGACAAGCCCTTGGTAGCCCAAATTCAGGGAAGATTTAAGGACTTCTGGTCCAATAACCAGGAGACTCAGCAGTGATGCCCGAGTTCTGTGATCTGACTTAGACTGTAGCCCACTGCGAGCATCTAGGTTTCCAGGAGACTTTGCACTCACATAGATCAGGGTCCGTCTCTGAATCCTTTGTTCAGAGGCTGACCTTTCCCGTCAGCAGACAGAGGTCTCTGTGGCTTCCTGCTTTTCTGAATGTCTTAAAGAGTTTGTTCTGGTTAGTCCACTTTCCTGTTTCTGTACTCTGACATCACCTGCCCGCCCAGAAGGTGACCTCTTGCCTGTCACCAACTTCTGTAGCATAACATCCACCTCTACCTGCAGGAGCAACCCCTCTCCTGCGAGTCCTCACTGTCCCAGCCTCGTCTAGTTTCTCCTACAGACTGCATTTAACCCTTTTCTGTCCAGATGTTTTAAGAGATTCACCAGCATAAGAAGAATGCAAAAGGCAGGGGATACTTCTGAAGGCGGTGGGGGGTGAGCCCCTGAACTGACTGCTGAGGTTGAATTCCAGCTGTGTGACCTTGGGCCTCAGTTCTCCATCTGTAAAATGGGGTCACTAGCAGTGCTGTATAACAACATCATCACATCGTTGACAGGGGTCAATGACAAGATATCTGTAAAGCCGTTAGCACTGTTTCTGACACGTACAGAACTCTCTGTAAATGTTAACTGTCAACCTCGATGTTATTATCCCTGGTATTATCACCACAATGATTGTTGCAATGATTATTTTTACCAGGAAGTAGGAGAAAGGCACAGAAGATAAGGTAAGGTAGGAAGAGGTCCTTTATCTTTCTAAAGAATTGTCAAGGGCTTCCTCTGTACCTTGGAATTTTAAAGACACACTCCCTCTTCTGCATCTCCATCCAACTCATCAACACAAAAGATTATAGTCATGTTCTGAACATAAACATCAGGATCTATGATCTTCCATTCAGTAGCAAGGAGTTAATATCCAAACCCTTCTAGAAAATTCTGGCTATATTATTATTATACATTTGACCTCTTAGAGGACCAAGAATTGGAGCTAAGATTATTAGGTTCAGTAAAGATATATCGGATGTATGAAAGCTTTGGTGGCCTGCTCTATGAATGTGGCCCTCTTTTGTACTATAAAGTCCCAGCACCCAAATCACATTTGAGATTTAAGGATATAACAGCTGCTACCCAACCACCAAATATATCATGTTTTGCCCCAAGTCAGTGCATTGGAGTACTCTTCAAAGGGAAATACATTTACATGAATCAATTTTATCTTTCCTATCAAAGAAAGCCAATCAGATTATTTCAGCCCAGGGAATCTATTATTAGAGGAATAATTTTGCCTTCTTGCCCTTGCTCATTGATGAGCAAGATTCATCTTATTTATAATACTCACATGAAAGGCAGGACTCCCAGCAGATGAGAGAAAGCCAATTGCCTCAGCGGAGCACTTCAGAAGCACACTCTCAAGAGCTGACAATAGGGCTGGTTTTCCAAGGTCTCTCCGGTGGAAGTGCGAGAGCAGAGGAGGGCCAATTGCACTGCTAATTCAGGAACCGCTGAGTGCTCCAAAGTGTGGTTTTAGCCATACACATTCTCGACCCTTGGACTTTGCATTGCTGAGATCTGCATCAACAGCTCATGCTTTCCAGGGGTGGGAGAAGCATTCTGATAACAAGCTTTGCAGGCTTCCCATCACAGCCAGCGTAGCACAGGGACTATGAATTCAGAAGGTCTGGACCAAATATGCCTCCTGCCATACCAGTAAACAAAGGAACCTGTGGCCATCAAGCCACCAGCCACTACAGCCCCCAACTGCACCCTGAGGATTCAAAATGGAAAAAAAAAAAACAGGAAACTGGCCCTAAATAGTGAAGGTGCCTAACAAAGGAATCATTTCCATGTGCCCAGGCTCTTGCATCTTCCTACATATCATCTTGAGATATCTGATTTCTTTAACAGTAATCTTCTGATGTTCTGACTACCTGGTTTTTGCTGCAAAACTCCAAGTATCCTGACTTCTCCCTTACCTCTTTGGACCAGTCTCTTGGAGCTATCTGAGAGGCTACCTCCTGGGCCCAAGTCCTCAGAAAGGCCACTGAATAAAAGGTAATTCTTAATTTTTAGGTTGTGTGTATTTTTTAGTCAACAGAGAGATGGGGCCCACTCACTGTGGGACTGATGTTCTTTGAATCTGTAAGGTAAGTAAAGGAGGTGCCCTGAGAGCCCCCTCGAGTCCCAGATGTCAGACTTCTCACCGAAATGCAGATGATGTCATTTCAGTCAGACATGTACTTTTCCAAGGGAGAAGTTAGTGCCTCTCAGAGTCAGCCCATACTCCATCGGTAATGAAGCATGTGGGTGATGACCATGTGACTGTGTGCCCTCGACCTGGTTCCACGGTGCAGGAATGAAGAGGCGCCCCTTCTGGGCAGTAGGCTGAGGCTCTGGGGGGGCCCCAGCTGCCCCAAGATTCTTTGAAAAGCTCACTCTCATGGGTGTCAACTGGGCATGTGTCTCTTCAGGCCACTTCCACTCTGGTCTCCTCTTCCTCGGCCGTCCTGTTAGACACCATCTTGCTTAGCACTTTAGTATGTAAGTTATGTTAGGGCAGCACCCGTAGCTAGAACCGTAGACCTCTTGAGAGCAGAGGCTGTGTGCTGTTCCTCTTTGTGTCTCTCACAGCTTCTGGAACCCCAGTGGCTGAAGAAGATGAAGGAGATGATGTTGAGGATGGTGAAACCATGGGTAATCATTAGTTAAATCTATTTCATCTATAACTTGCCTTCACTAATGAAGATGGCTTTAATTATTGCCACTGAAGTCTTGCATGTCCTACGAGCAGCACATAGCTTTAACAGCGAGGTGTTCTTCCAAGGTGTTTTACAGGAACTTGAGAGTCAGTTGTGTCTAGTTTGAACCGAGCTGGTTAAGACTGGAAAGGACCATGCCCATTCAACTGGGCATGAGCGAGTGTCCACTCGGAGATATTTTGAACATAGGGAGCCCTGCAGCTTATTACACCTGTGCAGAACAATCACTGCACCTTTCTTCAATCCCCTTCCCCACGCTCCTCCTGTCCCCAGGCCTCTGTTGGGACTGTCATGCTTTTCCATTCTTTATCCCATAAAGGCCCCTCGCCCCGTGCCTTTGGGGAGGTGGATTTGAGGTTTGTTCTCACTTCTCTTTGCTAGAATGCTTTGCATATACATTTTCTCTTTGGCTCAAACCTCAGTGTCTCAGGGTTTCGGCTTGAGGCACACCAGGCCGTAAGTGATCCTGGTTCGGTATCAACAGTGTTGATAAGGATGTGCAAGCAGCAAGGGCAACCAACATCCAAGGACTGCCGAGGCCAGGGCAAAGCCCTTTGCGTGGGTCTCCTCATTTCATTCTCCCAGGAACCCACTGAGGTACAGATGAAGAAACTGAGGCTGGAAAAGCATAAACGGGGTTAAGGTTACTGTACTGGGTTGCATAATGTCCTCCAAAATTCATGCCCATCTGGAATCTGTGAATAGGCCCTTATTTGGAAATAAGGTCTTTGAAGAATCCATTAATTCAGTTGAGATGAGGTTGTAGGGAAGGAAAACATGGCTTTCCGTCGACCCTCCTAAGTTCTCAGCTGGGTCTCCTGTAATCAAACACAGATTGACAAGAGAATCAATCAACAGAAGCTTATGATCATGCATACCTTCTGTATACATGGGAGACACCACAGAAAAGAGATTATCTCTCAGAGGCGGCTTAGAATTTAGCGTTAGGACCCCACCCCCTCACCCCAGAGGGGCGCGGAGTGTTGGGGGCTGCTCGGGACCAGTTTTCAAGACAGCCTTTCCCTGGACATCTCGTCGTCCCACCTCGTGGCTCTGGACTTTAAGCAATTATTACAATGGAAGAAACCAATAATTTCAAGACACCAAGCAGATTATCTGAAAAAAGGAAATCTGCATTATGTTTAACTCCATGTATAAATATTCCTGCCTCTCCATTTATGCAGAAGCTTGGCTTTGGTACTGGGGTAAATGTCTACCTTATGCAAAGATCTCCAAGAGGTTTGTCTCATTCTCCTTGGGCTGTGAAAAAGATTAATCCTAGATGTAATGATGAATATCAGAGTATGTATCAAAAGAGACTAACTGATGAAGCTAAGATTTTGAAAACACTCAATCATCCAAACATTATAGGTTACCGTGCTTTCACTAAAGCTAGCGATGGCAGTCTGTGTCTTGCTATGGAGTATGGAGGTGAAAAGTCTCTGAATGACTTAATAGAAGAACGAAATAAAGATAGCCGAGATCCTTTTCCAGCAGCCATAATTTTAAAAGTTGCTTTGAACATGGCAAGAGGGTTAAAGTATCTGCACCAAGATAAGAAACTGCTCCATGGAGATATAAAGTCTTCAAATGTTGTTATTAAAGGCGATTTTGAAACAATTAAAATCTGTGATGTAGGAGTCTCTCTTCCATTGGATGAAAATATGACTGTGACTGACCCTGAGGCCTGTTACATTGGCACTGAGCCTTGGAAACCTAAGGAAGCTCTGGAGGAGGATGGTATTATTACTGACAAGGCAGACGTATTTGCCTTTGGTCTTACTCTGTGGGAAATGATGACTTTATCTATTCCACACATTAATCTTCCAGATGATGATGATGATGAAGATAAAACTTTTGATGAAAGTGATTTTGATGATGACGCATACTATGCAGCTTTGGGAACTAGGCCACCTGTTAATATGGAGGAACTGGATGAAACATACCAGAAAGTAATTGAGCTCTTCTCCGTATGCACTAATGAAGATCCTAAAGACCGTCCTTCTGCTGCGTGCATTGTTGAGGCTTTAGAAGTGGATATCCTGTGATCAACTCGTACCCATGACTGCTGGAGCCTCAAGTATGGCTCATGTATATAGCTGTTCTGTTTACCATGATACATTTATGTAGTTATTATGATGATCCATAATTATTAGATGGAAGTGGCCTATTTTAGGACCACAGATAGCACCTTATTAACATTTGAGCAACTGTTTCTATTATAAAGGTAGTTCATGTATGCTTATGTTAATAAACATTAGAAATTGTAAAGGGTTTTCTATAAAGTTTAAGAAACTACTAAAAAATTTGAACTTGTTTATATAGATTTAAAATAGTGCTATAAAAACTTATGTCTAACAATTTGGGCAGAGTGAGTTTTATTCATGATCTTTCTCAGATGTTCTCTCTTAATGGATCTACTGAAATGAGCACTTTGTGTATTACAAAATAAGTCTACATTTCCTTACCTCTTAAAACCTTTTGCTGGCCTTTCTTGGTTGATGTGCTTATTAAATAGGGTCACTGAGACCAGAGACCTGGGATATGGCTCACAAGAGGAGTTCCCTGGGTACATCCAAACATTTTTGGTTAAGGCTTGTCTTGTTCCAGAGCTTTGGTTTTTGCTTTAATTTGTTGAATGAATATTCTGTACTGGTATCTTTAATATTTTTATTTACTGATCTATATCTTAAGCATATCACAGTATTGGTGTAAATAAAACTCTAATAGGACAACATGGAATAAAGGACATGTCAGTTACCCGAAGGTGTGTTATCCTATTTTGTACTCCATTGTATTGAGTCTTGTCATTAAACTTATTGAGTGTGAGTGTTGTCATTAAACTTATTGAGTGAAAAAAAAAAAAAAAAAAGAATTTAGCGTTAAATAAATAGGGTCAGGAAGATCCTCTGGAGGAGGGCATGGCAACTCACACCAGTATTATTGCCTGGAGGATCCCATGGACAGAGGAACCTGACCCATGGGGTCACACAGAGTCGGACATGACTGAAGCAACTTAGCATTCAGGCACCGCCACCTTTGACCAAGGATGAAAGAGGAGTTGTGGAGGAGGATGGTTATGGGAAGGTGACCAAGAAAAAATTTAAGGTGAGCCTTAAATGCAGTGGTTGTTGTCCTCACAAAAGGAGGGAAATTTGCATATGCCCAGGGGATACAGTCAGGGAAGACACGCCATGTGAAAATGGAAACAGACTGGAACTCTGCTGCCAAAGCTGAGCAATGCCAGGGACTACTGGCAACCACAGGAAACTGGAAAAAAAATGCACAACCTAAAAGCTGAGAATTATTTTTTATTTGGTGGAAAAAACTGAGGGCAGAAATGCTGAACACAGCCTCTCAGATAGCTCTAAGAGACTGCTCTGAAGGGGCGTGGTCCTCTCCAGCCTTAACCAGCTCCGCTCAAACTAGACACAACTGACTCTCAAGTTCCTGGAAAACAACTTTGTTGCATAGTTTTTGCAACAAAGACCAGGTAGTGAAACTTCAAAATATTACTGTTAATTGAAGAAAACCAGATATCTCAAGTTAGTGAATTTAAACACTTTAATATGAATGGGAAGATGCAGGATTGGGGGCTCTTCAAAATCATTCCTTGCAAGTGCACCGTAGCTATCTAGGGTCAGTATCCTGCTTTTCTCCATCCTGCGTCCCCTCAGGGCTCACCATCCAGAGTGATGGCAGTGACTGATGGCCACCACAGCCTTTGTTTTCTGAAACAGCAGCGACATTTTTCATTTCACAGGAGAGAGAGAGCTGGCCAGATCTTTGCTCAGAGCCCTCTGCAGGAATCGACCCAGCTGACGCCTTGATTTCAGACCTCTGGCTCCTGGGACTCCAAGAGAAGAAATGTCTGTTGTTTCAGGCCACCCAGTTTGTGGCAGCCTGTTATAGCAGCCCTGTAGACTCCTAGGTCACACAGGAGTCTTCTAGATCCATGGTTAACTAACTGACCTGAAAGCAGTGACCTGAACCAGCCTACGACTCAGCTCCCCCATCAGAAAGATCTGGATGATGTCAGCTGATATGAGAAGCCAACAGAGTGACACTTTGGTCATCCGTGGTGCTCAGCTTACCTTGCTGCTTGTGTTAAAGCATTTCTCAAAGCACAGCAATCCAAGTGTTTGATGTGCACAGAGCACCTCTGGAAGCATTAACCAGGGGGCCCTGAGCCCCAGGCACCTTGCCCTGGTAGCTTTGTAACCCTCGATGGAATGTGAGTGGCCCCCAGAAATGATCCCGCCCAACCCCAATCTTTCAGGTGCTATGAACTAGCGAGCAATGTCATTGAATGGGGGATGATGGGTTGTGCCCATGGTGGCCTGAAATGCAGAAAGCAGCACGTTCAGGAGCAGGAAGCAGGTGTGAAATCTATTTCTAACAAGTTCAAGTGGAACCGCACTCAGGCAGGCCACCCCACCCCCTTTCCCACCTAAGTCTTTCAGCAAGAAAATCATGACAGTTCTCCATTTCTCTAATGCACTCTAATGTGCAGCATTTGCAGGGGATGAAATTGCCACGCAGGGATCTTGAACACTGGGCTCTGAGGAGCCCGTGCAGACCCGTCGGGAGGGCCGTCAGCATCTCCTACCCAGCCTGGCTCCTGCCAGCATCCTAATGGACCTGAACCACTCACCTTCTTTTAACTCACAGAATTGTATGTTTTCCTGCTTTCACCCCTCCCCTTAGCTAGATCCCCCCCCCCCCCCCCCCCCCGCAATATACCCATGTTGACTCAGAAGGAAATTTTAATAGTGAAGAAGTCAAATCTTTACCTCTCTAGGAGGCAGACAGGCCTTGGTAAGGTCAGAAAGTGTTCCCAATTAAAGGACAGAAAAAAAAAAAGAAAACTGTGACAGGCAGGCCACAGGGAAATGTTTTTCATTTATTCAGAAAGTCACCTAATAGAAAGAACCAATCTGTCAGAAACACTAAGCGGGCATTGGCGTGGGTTTAGAACAAAGACTATAGTTACAAACAGGAGCACACGTGTTCTGGGGGATCTGAGCTAGATGGCAGGCCTGTTTATTAATGCACCTGGGAGCAGAGATGCCCAGCCTGGTTAGCCTGGATTGAGAGCCGCTTTTCTTGAATCCACTGTGCCTGGGAACACCTGTCTGCTTGAGATAAGAGAAGGGGCCCAGGAAGGTGGCAGAATCGGCGTCTTGCCTGGTCAGACCAGATATCGGGGTTGCCTCTTTCTAGCAGAGCTGTGTGGCTTTCCATCCCCAGTGTATTGATTGATAATGTTATTTGTTTAGAGCTAATATATGCCGTACTATCTGTGTCTCCTCATTCTAAAACCTCCCTGAATCTTCCCGGTGAGTGGGAGCTAGCTGCTGTTGACATCTCCACGTCACTGGTTAGCAAACTGTCCCAAGGTTAAGCATCAGCTTATAGTGATTAATATTTGGACCCAGACAGACAGTCTGGAATTAGTAGGCGATGCTGGCTTACTAATCCACTGGGCTCTTATCAGAGGAAGAGCAAATTTTCGTTCCAGAAGTATCTGCCAAGATTCTGAATGCTGTGCTGGTGCAGGGGTGGGGGAAGAGGGTAGAAATGTGAATAAACACCTGTCAAGCCTTCAGAAATACATCTTATGCTGGAGAAGACAGACACCGACAATGGAGAGATGACGGGTCAGGCAGGGGACCCCCAGAGGGTCTCTGGATCCAGCCTCGTGCTGGTGGAACTGGACAGGCTTCCAAGGGAAGTGGATCTCAAAGGATGAAGGGGGACTCTGTGGGCAGAGCATGCACACGGTGCGTGGTGTGTGTGCGCAGCAAGGGCGGCACACGTGTGCATGACCTGTGTGAGGTGTATGTGTGTGTGTTTATTATGTGTGGCATATGGTTTTATGTGTGTGTCTCCGAGTTGTGTGGGTCTTCCCTAGTGGCTCAGACAGTAAAGAACCGGCCGGCAATGTAAGAGACCCAAGTTTGATCCCTGGGTCAGGAAGATTCCCCTGGAGAAAGGAATGGCAACCCACTCCAGTATTCTTGCCTGGAGAATTCCATGGACAGAGGAGCCTGGTAGACTACAGTCCATAGGTTGCAAAGAGTCGAACATGACTGAGTGACTAACACTTTCACTTTTTCACTGAGGTGTGTTTGTGGATGTGTGTATAACATGTGGGGTGTGTGTGCTTGAGTGTGGTGTGAGTTGTGTGTGGTGTGAAGCATGTCAGTGTATGAGGTAGGTATGTACAGTTATTCCTTGGTATCATCAGGGGATTAATTCTAGGACACTCCCACCATGGGTACCCAAATCCGAGGATGTTCAGCTCTCTTATATAAGATGTCATAGTATTTGCATATAACCTACATACATCCTCCCATATACTTTAAATCATCTCCAGATTACTTATAATACCTAACACAATGTAAATGGTATTTAAATAGTTGTAAATACCATGCAAATAGTTGCTAGTGTACAACAAATTTAAGTTTTCCATTTTGGAACTTTCTAGAATTCTTTTTTTTCCCCAAATATTTTTGATCTGTGGCTGGTTGAATCCATGCATGTGGAACCTAGAGATATGGAGAACTACTGTATGTGTTGCAATATGTGAAGTGTGTGTGTTTATGTGTATGTCTTGAGATGTATAAAGGTGAGCAGCCTATATTACCCCAAAATATGCCATTGTGGCATAAGGATTATTTTGAGCTAAAGGCAATCAAGAACAGGAGCCACAAGAAAACCTCTCTGCCAGAAAGCAGCGCATAAAATTCCCTTCATGAAGGTGGCTCCCCGCCCCTCTCCCAGCCCAGGAAGGCGAGAGTGAATCTTATCGTGAAGCAGCACTGAGATGAGTCTCATAAACAGAACCTTGCTGACTAACCCTCATCTGCCATTAGTTTTCCCTTTTTATTTACCTTCCCACAGTTTACTGCCCCTAAAGTCTAAACCCCTCTCTCTTTGTCTTGTCACTTCTACACAAATTTATTGCTCTTTGTTAAAGTGATATATAAAGCCCTTGGGTCTCACTGCTTCACTATTTTTCTAGGAAGGCCTCTGTATACATATGTAATAAACCATTTTTCTTGCTAACTTGTCTTTTGTCAGTTTAATTCATAGATGTCAGCCCCAGAACCTATGAGTATATAGAAAACAATTTTCCTTTCCTATATTTATGTGGGGTGGCTGTATGAGGGGGTGTGAGTGTGTGTGTGTGTGTGTATACAGTAAGTGAGGTATATATGTACATGTTTATATGTGTGTTTTAAGGTCTGTATGTGGGGTGTGTTTATTAAGTATACCTGGATGTGTGTTTGTGGTTTGTGTGCAGTTATGAAGTGTGTGTAGTATCAGATGTGTGTGTGTGATGAGGGATATGTGTGTAGTGTATGAGGTCTGTGTATCTCTGAGGTGTAAAGGTGTAAATGAGTTGTGTGTTTATGTGTGGTGTGAGGTGTATGTGTGCGGGGGAGTATGTATCTGTGCTGTGTGAGAAGTGTGTTTACATGTGCATGTGGTGTGTGTGTGTGCATGCGCACATGTATGTGAGGGCGTGTGCACAGCAGTGGGGGACGTCTCCCAGCAGACTTGCCCGTGGAGTTAGGGAGTGAGGAGAAGCAGGGGTGGAGGTCACCAGCAGAGCTGAACCACAGGGAAGCAAACTGTGCTGTGATGCCAGCTTTCATGTGAGACACACATTCATGGTGGAGAGGGTTACTTTTCATCTCTGACAGCGAGAGCCCTGAGCACCTGCAGGGAAGAAGTCTGTAATGTGAGCTCTAGAAGAGGAATAAAGAGCTGAGTGAGAGGGGGTAAGACAGTGCGAGGTGTCTGGCCTTTGGAAGAGCATGCTGGGCTGCCCTTCAGCAGACAGGGACCCTCAGAAAGACAGAGAGCCTCAGGGCCCCCAGGAGGAGGCAGCAGGCAGGTGATGGAAGTTCTGACTTCAGATCCTGCTCCCTCCACCCACTGACTGTGAGATTTGGGGCAAGCAGTCTCGCATTGCTGAGCCTCACTTCTCTCTGCTGAAGATGAAGGCAGGCCTTGCAGGAGGCGGGGAGAAAGACATGAGTGAGAATGCACATGTCTGTTGCCCTGTGGGCTCTCAGTATAGTCAGCTTTCTCAGGCACTTCAACCAGAGCCTTGTGTGTTGACCTCTCTGAGAGAATCAAATAGAAGTAGAATGAGACAGAGGAAACCGGGCCCCAGGAAACGAAGATAAGAGGTGAATTAATTGTTACTTAAACGAGGGCCCAAGTATCTTGGTTTGAATGCTTTCCATTTGCATGTAGAAGAGATCATTTCCAAGAGAGAAATCATCGCAGCCCTGGAGGCACCGTAGTGGTCTCCAGTGAGCGGTGGTGGAGGTGGGCACAAGGAGGAGGCTGCATCCAGAGGGTCGTGTTCCCTTGGGAGTGTAATGACTACACGGGCTCCCATTAGATCCCCTTGGAGCCCAGCTCAGTCACGTATTAACCTTGGGCAAGCTCCTGAAACTCATGTCTCCTTTTTCTCATTTCTAAAAGAGAAACACTTGCGCACATCTCAAGTCAATGCACGCAAGGCGCCTAGAACAGTGCCTGGCACGTTGTAAGTCCTGTGTAAGTGGGAGCTCTTGCTATCAGTTTCCATCCTGATGGTCTTGTATTTTAGTTCTTCCTCAGCTTCTTGGTTGTTCATGCCATGCTTCCTTCCTTCTCCCTTGCAAATAAAACGCACACTCAGTTCAGTTCAGTTGCTCAGTCTTGTCTGACTCTTTGCGACCCCATAAATTGCAGCACGCCAGGCCTCCCTGTCCATCACCAACTCCCGGAGTTCACCCAAACTCCTGTCCATCGAGTCGGTGATGCCATGCAGCCATCTCATCCTCTGTCGTCCCCTTCTCCTCCTGCCCCCAATCCCTCCCAGCATCAGAGTCTTTTCCAATGAGTCAACTCTTCACATGAGGTGGCCAAAGTATTGGAGTTTCAGCTTCAGCATCAGTCCTTCCAAAGAACACCCAGGACTGATCTCCTTTAGGATGGACTGGTTGGATCTCCTTGCAGTCCAAGGGACTCTCAAGAGTCTTCTCCAACATCACAGTTCAAAAGCATCAATTCTTCAGCACTCAGCTTTCTTTGCAGTCCAACTCTCACATCCATACTTGACCACAGGAATGGTCTTGACTGGAAAGGTCAAGATGAAAGGTCTAGATGGAAAGGTCCATCTAGTCAAGGCTAGATGGATCTTTGTTGGCAAAGTAATGTCTCTGCTTTTGAATATGAAATGCACACTGCAGTGCCTTGTTTTGCTGACTGATAACAACGTTTAAGTATTATACCTTTGGGGTAAGTTTTCATATTAACTGGGAATAATGTCTTGAGCTTAAGGGTATAGCTGCCAACTGTGTATATGGAAAGAACTTTGGAAAAATAGTTGGGCTTTTCCTAGTTTCCAGGAATTTCCTCTTTGAAAGCATATATATTAATTATGGGCTTCCCTGGTGGCTGTATATTAATTACATATATAATAATTCCCTGTATATTGATTATACATCCTATGGTGAATAAAGTCCTAGGAATTGATCATTTATAGTTAAAAGATATTTCAGAATTATCTTAGAAGGACTAAACCTTGAAGTTTCTTATGTCAGATGCACATACATCAAAATTGATAACTTCTGTACATGAAAGACACAGTCAACAGAGCGAAAAGCAACCTTTAAAATGGGAGTAAATGTAAATTATATTTCAATAAGGGGCTAATATCCAGGATATAAAAAGAACTATATTTCAACAGCAACAACAAAACACCAGACTTAAAAAACGGCCAAGGACTTGACTGACATTTCTTCAAAAAAGATTATACAAATGGCTAACAAATTCCTGAAAAGAAGCTCAGTATCTTTGATCATAAAGGAGATTCATATCAAAGCCAAAATGAGATACCACCTCATATCCATTAGGATGGCCACAAATCACGAGAAACAGCCGGTGTTGGTGAGGATGTGGAGAAACTGGCACCCTTGTGCTCTGTTAGTAGGGCTGTAAAACGATGCAGCCCCTGCGGAAAACAGTATGGCATTTTCTCAAAATTTTAAGAGTAGTACTGCCATATAATTCAGCAATTCTACTTTTGGGTATATACCCAAAAGAACTGAAAACGTAGTGTCAATCAGATATTTGTACACCCATATTTATAGCAGCATTTTATAGAAAAGGCTATTTTATAGATTGCTAGTGACTACCAAAGTGCAATTTAAAAAATAATTATAATTGAGAGGGAAATGTACTTATTTTGAATTTGGATTATAAAATACACTATTTAGGGCGAAGGTAGGGAATCATTTTCTTGAGAGCTACAGACCTATAGGGGAAAATTAAAATAGATAAAGACCATGCCGAAATAAAAACAACCTAATTCTCTTAGGTAGAGGGTTTTTTTTTTTTAAGGAGAGTTAGTAAATGTTGTATCTTATTTTTAAGTGAAGGAACAAG
Organism: Bos indicus x Bos taurus; assembly: GCF_003369695.1. NCBI lineage: Eukaryota > Metazoa > Chordata > Mammalia > Artiodactyla > Bovidae > Bos > Bos indicus x Bos taurus. The sequence continues at coordinate 42,188,758 of NC_040098.1, read as the reverse complement.
ATTTCACACAAAGTGTGATGACATATGATTATATATTTTTCTAGCTCCCCATTGTGACTAAAGGTGGATAAAGAAAGAGAAATTAGGAAGGCAAGCAGGGAAGCACTACTGAAGGAGATGACATGGAAGCAGCGGGTTCTGAGGGGCTGGCTGAGCTGTTTTTCACGTCTCCTACCAACATTCAGAGTTTTACGAGGATCCTAGCCGGTACCCCAGCCCCAGATGACAAAGACCACAAAGACTCCCAAGTTTCAGCTGGGACGCCTTCTCTTTCTCGGCCTCCTTTCAGGCCCTTTGTGCACACAGAGCAGTTACCTTATAAAACCTCGAAACAGACCATTTCTCTCGCCTGCCCCACCCCCTGTTTCAGGAGCTAGCAGCCAGGGCAGTGGTCTCCAATGTTTTTGGCACCAGGGACTGGTTTCCTGGAAGACAACTTTTCCACAGACTGAGGGGGGTGATGGTTTCGGGGTGATTCAAGCACATTACACCTACTGTGCACTTTATTTCTATTATTATTACATCAGCTCTACCTCAGATCATCAGGCGTTAAATCCTGGAGGTTGGGGACCTCTGAGCCAGGGTACTGGTTAGGCTGTTGGTTATGTGAAGGGCAATAACCTATTGTTTCCTGGCTTCAGAAAGAGAATCAGCGACTTCATCTGTGAAAAGGGATCTGGTTTCACAGCACGGACTGTAATTACTTCCATAGGTCCTGCCGAGGTGCAATTTGGTGACTTCCCAAATGGGCTTTTCTGGGGAGGATGGTGCCTGTCAGTCCCATGGCCTCCCTGGAGCACTGTCCCAGAGCAGGCTGGGTTGTTGCTCCTGTGACATTATAATTGTCTCGCTACAATTATAATATGTATGTTTTGCTCAAGACCAACGTGTCCCAGCTCCACTGGGAAGAGCTGAATCTCAAATCAATGGGGCCTTTCAGTTCCAACAGGTGGCCCACCCCCACTCCCATCCTACCTGGTCGCAACAACTTGGGCATCACAAAGGGGCATGTGTGCGTGCCCGGTCACTCAGTCATGTCCAACTCTTTGCGACCCCTGGTGGACTGCAGCCCACCAGGCTCCTCAGTCTATAGGATTTTCCAGGCAAAATTGCTGGAGTGAGTTGCCAGGCCCTCCTCCAGGGAATCTTCCTGACCCAGAGATTGAACCCAGGTTTCCAGCATTGCAGGTGGATTTTTTACAGCTAAAGAAGAAGCCTCATAAAGAGAAGCCTCATAAAGAGGCAATAATAATGGTAAGACCTTGTGTGATGTTTGCACACTCTTTGTAATTGTCATATAAATTATACTATCATCTGATAATCTTATTTGAGAACAACAGCAACACAAGTTTGACTGGGCCAGTATCTTTCCCATTTCATAGGAAAAACTGTAAAAGGAGGCTCAAAGAGAGCCACAAAATGCCGGTAATGTTCCCAAGTCTACCCAGTGAGTTAGAGTGTAGGGGCTAGAACTGTTCTCTGGACTCTACTCCAGAGCTAATCAGAAGCACAAACCCAAGAGAATGTTGTAGCATTTCTTTTACCAACATTGAAAGAGTTACAATGTGTGTTAGAAAATAGCCCCATATCATGAAAGGACCACTTGTCCATTAGACATTAATTATAACTATTTTCCTCACTCCCATTCTGCATGAAACTGGATAGAGGGTCTTTAGTTGCTACACCAAGCGTTAGCGGTTCTGTGTTGTGTTGAACAAACACCCATGATCTGAGCAGGGTCTTTGATGCCCCTGCAAACCCATAGATTCCTGAGTGACATTTCTCCCTCTTTTACTAATAGAAATAGAGATTCTTTAGTTTTTCCTGGTAACTAGGAAAAATTTGGATGGCGTATGGAGTATTTGATGGCCAACTGTGTCTCATAAATAGAGTTGCCATATTTAACAAATAAAGATACAGAATGCTCAGTTAAATTTGAATTTCAGATAAACTACAATTAATTTTTAAGTAAAGTATGTTCTAAACATTGTATTTTATCTGGAAACTCTGCTCATAAAGAGTAAGAAAGATAGGTATTTTGAGTTGTTTGGCTATGTTTAAGAGGCTTTCCTGGTGGCTCAAACAATGAAGAATCTGCGTGCAAAGCAGGAGATCCAAGTTGGATCCCTGGGTCGGGAAGATCCCCTGGAGAAGGGAATGGCAACGTGCCCCAGTATTCTTTCCTGGAGAATTCTGTGGACAGGGGAGCCTGTGGGTTACAGTCCATGGGGTCACAAAGAGTGGGACATGACTGAGCGACTAACATGCATACATACATACATAAGAGCTATTATAGCAGCCATCTACTATTCTCCAGATTCTATTTCCAGGGAATAACTGTTATTTTTAAAATACGTATTTTTTATCATTTTAACTCTAATAAGACAGTTTTAAGTTTCAGATAATTGAACTGAAATAGAAACTCTGATCTCTTTGTGAATTTGGGTTCCAGCTTGTTAAAGATGGTCTCTTCCACTTTCAAATTAATTGAATATTGAATTAGGAGGAGTCTAGTTAATTCATCAAGAGAAATTTAATTTTGTTGTTGACTTAAAACACCTGAGTCCTTAAGCATGGTGCTGTAAATTCACCTAAGCTAAGATGAAAACTTACCAGCAGAAAAGGAAAAATGAAACAGCCTATATGTGAGATAAGATGGACAGAACTATCTGCTGTTTACATAATTACATGAGGTGTATGTGATCATCTCCATGGCAACAGGTCATAGGAAGACATTCAGAGTAGGGGGAGATCAAAGGTTTGGTTTAATAGAAGGTTTGCATATGGAGATATTAAAGAATTGAACAAAATTGTAATGTTTATAACATAAAGGATGACAGCTAACACATATCCAGAGTAGTATTAGCATGGCTCTAATAGTGCTTATCAATTGAAACCTGCACTTTTCTTGAAATACAAGGTTGAGACAAGTGCAGAAGGATCCTGGCAGGAAGTGCCAGGAAGCAGGAAGTTATTGGAAGTGCCCAAAAGATCGAAGAACTGCTTTAAAGCCTGGTGTTTTATGTCAAGTTCACTTCTCAACTCTGGCTCAATTGTATCCACCCTCACTGTACTATGATTCATATGGACAGCCATGTTTTATTGCTTTGTACCCAGCTATAACCTTCTGCAGCCTTCGAGTGTCAAATTCAAGTTCACCTCACTCCAAGTTAGGAAAGCACAGTGGATATTTATTGAGCACAATGGAATCCACTTCTCAGAAGTGAATCGGTGAAGCTGTGGAGCCAGTGGAGACAGAAAGTTATGACTGGCCATCTGCACAGACACAGTGATTTGCTGATTCCAGTCAACAAGTATTCAGTGAGGGTCCTCTAGGTATCAGGCACTATTCTAGGCACTGGGACTTGTTGATTAAAACAAAACAGATTTCAAGATTCCCAGCCTATGAGAAGATTATAGTCTAGTAATCTAGACTATTGGGCTTCCCATGTGGCACAGAGGTAAATGAATCTGCCTGCAATGTAGGAGACACGGGTTCAACCCCTGGGTCAGTAAGATCCCCTGGAGGAGGGCACACAACCCACTCCAGTATTCTTGCCTGGGGAATCCCACACACAGAGGAGCCTGGCGGGCTACAGTCCATAGGGTCGCAAAAGAGTTGGACATGACTTAGCGATTAAATAACAACAATAAAAGGAAGATTAACAATCAACAAACAAAAGAAACATTCATTGAGTCCTTGTGTGCCAGGCACTATTGTAGACAATGGGACATAGTAATAAACAAAATAGACAACGATCCTTGTTTCATGGAACTTGCATTATAGTGGGAGGAGGCAGACAATAAACAAATTAGTGAATTATATATTAGGAGATGATATACACTAATGGAAATTATAGAGCAGGATAAGGGGAAAAGAGAAATTTGGGGAAGTTTGGGTGACCAGATGTTCAAGCTGGATTTAGAAAAGGCAGAGGAATCAGAGATCAAATTGCCAATATCTGTTGGATCATAGAAAAGGCAAGAGAATTCCAGAAAAACATTTACTTCTGTTTCATTGACTACGCTAAAGCCTTTGACTGTGTGGATCACTACAAACTGGAAAATTCTTAAAGAGATGCAAATACCAGACCACTTTACCTGCCTCCTGAGAAATCTGTATGCCAGTCAGGAAGCAACAGTTAGAACTGGGCATGGAACAGTTTTGGATTGGTTCCAAATTGGGAAAGGAGTATGTCAAGGATGTATATTGTCACCCTGCTTATTTAACTCATATGAAGAGTATATCATGCAAAATGCCAGACTAGATGAAGCACAAACTGGAATCAAGATTGCAGGCAGAAATATCAATAACCTCAGATATGCAGATGACACCACCTTATGGCAGAAAGCGAAGAGGAACTAAAGAGCTTCTTGATGAAAGTGAAAAAGGAGAGTGAAAGAGCTGGCTTAAAACTCAGCATTCAAGAAACAAAGATCATGGCATCAAGTCCCATCACTTTATTGCAAGTAGATAAAGAAGAGAGTGAAAAAGCTGGCTTAAAACTCAACATTCAGAAAACTAAGATAATGGCATCTGGTCCCAACACTTCATGGCAAATAGATGGGGAAACAATGGAAACAGTGACAGACTTTATTTGCTTGGGCTCCAAAATCACTGTAGATGGTGACTACAGCCATGATATTAAAAGATGCTTGCTCCTTGGAAGAAAAGCTATGACCAACCCAGACAGCATATTAAAAAACAGAGACATTACTTTGCCAACAAAGCTCTGTGTAGTCAAAGGTATGGTCTTTCCAGTAGTCATGTGTGCATGTGAGAGTTGGACCAGAAAGAAGGCTGAGCACCACAGAATTGATGCTTTTGAACTGTGGTGTTGGAGAAGACTCTTGAGAGTTGCTTGGACAGCAAGGATATCCAACCAGTCAATCCTAAAGGAAATCAGTTCTGAATATTTATTGGAAGGAGTGATGCTGAAGCTGAAGCTCCAATACTTTGGCCACCTGAGGTGAAGAACTGGCTCATTGGAAAAGACCCTGATGCTGGGAAAGATTGAGGGTGGGAGGAGAAGGGGATGACAAAGGATGAGATGGTTGGATGGTATCACCGACTCGATGGACATGAGTTTGAGCAAGATTTGGGAGTTCGTGATGGACAGGGAAGCCTGGCATTCTGCCATCCACAGGATGGCAAAAAGTCGGACATGACTGAGCAACTGAACAGAACTGAACCAGGTGATGAGGAGCACAATTTTAGGTGGAGTAGCCAGGGATGGCCTCACTAACAAAGGAGCTTTTGAGTAAAGACCTTAGAGACCTTAGGGAGGTAGGGAGGGAGCCACGAGGCTATCTGGCACACACTCAAGCATCCTTTTATTGGGGCGGGCCTGTAATCCACAGTAAGCTGAGCACAGTGTCCCTCTGGGGCTGTTCAACCAGAGCTGACCAAAACTTGCCATTTTTGCTGTACTTCCAAAGCTATAGAGAGGGAAGCCTGGAGCTGCTAAAAGCCCTCGAGTTCATGAGGAAATAATGATGGAGTACAGAGAAAGTGAGACAAGAAATGGAGAAGGTAATCCCACAGGGCTGGAGACTCTTGCTCATATGAGCCCTGAGGCCAACCCCTTCCTGTCCCTTCAACAGCTAGAATTTGTGAGCCAATGCTTTCCTTCTTTGGCTTAGGCTAACTCCAGTCTGGTTTCTGTGGCTATGGGCAGACAGTGTGACCACAGGGAAGGGAGCCAAGTGGCCATCCTGGAGCGGAGTGCCAGGGTGACATCAGCATTTGCTGGAGGCAAATCACCTGAGAGCAGCGACTCTTGACGGCAGGTGCCTTGTGCAGGAAAGCTGAGCTATCACAAGCGCTTCTCAGAGTAACGCAGCCCAGATGGTTACTCTTTAGGGCTTGTACATTTTCAGGAAAATTTTTAAAAAGTAAGTTGGGCTGCCAACTTTTTTTTTTGGTCAAATGAAGGCACGAGAGAATAAATAAATAAGCCCGCTACCAATCACTTTCACCATCAGTTCATACAGGATGGGGACATCTTCAAACCCCAAAGGGGGAGCACAGAGTCTAGAATAAAGGATGCATTGTGAATGCTATGAAAGACCTGCTTTATTTCCCTTGTTTCATGAGAGACTGGAGAAAGCTCTTTAGAGACAAGCCCCAGTGATTGGGAACTACTGCCCTAGAGCACTAGGGAGTTAAAATTTCAAGGAAGAAACCAAGACAAAAGGGCCAGGTTACTCTTTCCCCATGAGGTGATTTATTAGACACTAAAGCCCATGAGTGAAAAGGTTTTGCTGCTGATCTTGTCTTGGGGGAAGGTAGACTGTTGACCTATCTTTGGAGAGACAGAGAGAACACAGGGTTTTGCTATCTTGGGATACTTGTTCCCCATGGCTGGCCTTTTAGGAGTTTGTTCAGCCTCCTTGAGGAGATAGCCCAAACCTGCTGAACTTCTCACAAGCTTTTACACTGGTCTCCAGGCCTTGGATAATTTCTAATAGCTATGCTGTGTTACTTCTTCAGAATTTTCCTTTTCCTTTTACAGCTGTTTTTCTGAGCACCACCTTGTGCTAGCCCAGATGTTGGCAAACCTTTTCTGTAAAGGATCACATAGTAAATGTTTTAGGCTTTGTGGGTCACAGGGTCTTTATCGCAACTACTCAGCTCTGTTGGTATTGTGCAAAAGCAGCCATAGAGGATATGTAAACAAAGGGACAGGCTATGTTTCAATAAAACTTTATTTAAAAAAAAAACAACAGATGGAGGGCCAGATTTGGCCTTGAACCCCAACTCTGCTTATTAATTGTATGGAGTTGGACAAATTGCTTAACCTCCTTGTGCCTCAATTTACTCATCTATAAAATGGAAATGAAATAATATTTTCCTTAGATGTTGTTACAAAAATTAAATGAGGCAATGTATATAGACCTGCTATTTGTTGGGTACTGGGTAGTGGTGACTCTTACTGGTATTATTATCATCTCTCTGTTAGAAACTGACTAATAAGTCAGGCATGTGCACTCTAAAGCTCATGGGAAAATGTCTCTCTAATACTCTTAATGATTTGAGTTTGCTTCTGAAGTCTATCATTATTTTCAACTGTTTTGGTTTCTATGACTAGAGAGAAGTTTGAGGCCATAATCTCTGTCCCCAAACATTATAATAATCCATTTGGACAGAAAATAGATGATACTTTACTTGACAAAGGGCTGGACTCGGAGTCAGGAAACCTGTTGTAATCTCAGCTCTACCATTAACAAATTATGTAATATTGAGCAAGTTGTTACTGGATTTGTTTCAGCTTTCTCAGCTATCATAGAAGTAGCTGGATTAGATATTCTCTAGAGAATTTTCCAGCAGCAACAATTATTCATAGATCCAAACAATAGGTTTATCTGGGTGGACAAAAGTGAACAAAAGAGACAAAGCCCTGACCCCATGGAGGTTACATTTCAGTGTAACAGACAGCAGGTAAATACAACGTGTAAGGAAACATCCAGTATGCAAATGGTGATAAAGGCAGAGGAGAAAACACAGCTGGAATGGGGGAAAGTCTAGTACAGGTTGGGAAGTGACTATTACATTGAATAGTGAAGACCTCACAGAGAAGAGGACACTTCATCAAGTCCATAAGAGACTGAAAGGAATCCAGCTATGTATTCATGGTCCAGGCAGATTCCAGCCCTGTTTTCTAGCCCTGTTGCAGGTAAAGAAAAGGAAGATGTGTGAGGAGCACCCCTGGCAGGGGTTAAAGAAGAGAGAGAAGGTTAGTGTCACTGGAGCACAGTGAAGGAAGGGGAGAGGAGGAGAGGAAGTTGGAGGAGTGATGGTGGGGGGCCCAGACCGTAGTGCCTTGAGGTCATTCTACAGATTCCAGCCTTTGTTCTCAGTGAAATGGCAGACACCGATGGGCAGAGCAGAGGAGTGATGTGGTCTGGCTAGTGTTCTAAAAGAATCTCTCTGGCCACTGTGTGGAGAGTAGTCTATAGGGGAGCAAAGACAGAGCAAAAGTCAAGATGAGACATGGTGGCTTGGGTCAGGGACGGGGCTGTGGTGAGAAGGAATAAATCCCAGGATTATATTCTAAAGGTGGAGTTAACGGGATTTGCTGTTGGATTGGGAGTTGAGTGTAAAACAAAGAAATGAGTCAACAATGGATCAAAGATTTCCCTGCTGGTACAGTGAATAGGAATCTGCCTGCCAATCCAAGGGATACCAGTTTGATCCCTGGTCTGGGAAGATTCCACGTGCCATGGAGCAACTAAGCCCATGTGCTTAGATACCCACCCACCTTGAGCTACAACTACTGAGCCCACGTGCTGCAACTACTGAAGCTTGAACTCTAGATTCTGAGCTCCGCAACAAGACAAGCCACAGCAGTGAGAAGCCCACGCACCACAGTGAAGAGTAGCTCCCACTCGCCTCAACTAGAGAAGCATGCACACAGCAGCAAAGACGCAGAGCAGCCAAAAATAAATAAGTTTTTAAAAATAGAACGGATCATGAATTCTTGGCCTTGGCCTGAGCAACAGGAAGGATTTACTTGACATTGAGTGAGATGGGGAACACTGTGGATGGAGCAAGTTTGCGGGAGAAGATCAGCAAAGATTTTGGGAAAGTTACATTTCAGATGCCTGTTGGGCATCCCAGTAAGCAGCTTGACATATGAGTCTGGAGTCCTGGAGAGACAGCACTAAATCTTGAAGTTGTCAGTTTATAGCTGATATTAATGACCGTGAGACTGGATGGAAGCACCAAGGGAATGACTGTCAACAGAGAAGGAAAGAAGCTGAATTCCAGGTCCTAGGGGCAACCCACTCCAGTATTCTTGCCTGGAGAATCCCAGGGACGGGGGATCCTGGTGGGCTGCCGTCTATGGGGTCGCACAGAGTCGGACACAACTGAAGCGACTTAGCTAACTAGCTAGCTAGGGTATCTGATGATAAAGGGTCGGGAAGATGAGAAGCCAGCAAAGGTCCAGAGCAGTGGTGACCATGTGATAGAAGGAAATTCAGGGGAGGGTGGAGTCCTCTGAGAAGCCAGGAGCACAAAGTAGGAATCTATAATTTTAGGACATAAAACTTTCTGAAGAAATGAGTAAATGGCCATCATAGGTTCATGCACAGGCAATTAGAATCCATTGCTCCCTGGAGTTCCTGAGAGCCCAGGGCTGTACTGGTATTAGTCTGCAGTGGGTGGGGACGAGGATCTGGGTAGACGTTGTGGATGGGTTTTTCCTTCGGCCTTTTCTAAACAGGTTATATTGATAGCTGGGGCTGACAGACTGTGGTCTTACAGTGAGGTACGTGTGAGTCAGGCAGCAGAACAGAATTTGATGAAAGAAAAAAAATTTCATTTTGGGTCAAAATTCATCTCTGATGCAAGGTACTAATTTTTATTCCTGTGCTCTTTTATCCACACTGTTAATTATTTCTTGGTTGGAACATGCTTCTGGGATTGTACCTAGGAGGGCCAGCTGTTCCCCAAATTCTTTTGAAATGCTGAGTTTCGAGTTCTGAAAGTTGTGCCTCCTAGAAGGGCATTTGAAGATTAAAGTCAGCCTCTCTCTCCCCCTCAGCAGTGAATTATGTGGGCCTCTCTTATTATCCCCTCATTTTTAAGAAATGGAAACTCTTTCACAATGTTTAATGGGCTCTTCACATGTTATTTCACGCACCATTAACATAACTGGATAATAAAATTGATGTTTAAAATAACCCTACTTATTCCATGTAAGGTGAGAATATGCAGTGACCGTGATTAACCCAAGATGGAAGAGGAGGGCAGGAGCAAAGCCATCTGGTGGGAAACAAGGACGGCTCTGAAGCTCAGGACGTGGGTGCCCTGCCTGCCCATCTGGAGGAAGACAGTAGAGAGAAGAGCTGTCATTCGTGGGTCATGTCCATCCCCTCGTTCAGTCTCCATATGAATCCTATGAGGCAATACTGTCCCACTTTCTTGAAGAGGAACCTCAGATTAAGCAGATCACTTGGATTCCCTGTCGGAAGCGGTATGTTATGCACTGACCTGTGTTCCCCCCAAGTCATATGTTGAAGCTTTAACCCCCAGTGCCTTCAAGCGTGCCTGTATTTGGGGGTGCAGTTTGCAGAGCAAGTTGGCCATCCATGGGAGAGCAGAAAAGACAGGCAGGAAGTGAGGGCGCCTGGCCCCTCCGGACTAGGGAGATGAAAGATAGACACTGCCCTGTGATGTCCGTTTTCTGGAGGCTCGGCTCTGCTTCCTGCCCTTGGGTTCAGGGAGGGTCTCTGTATCCTTCCCACAAGTCCCCTTCATTCTCCCTCGATTGAGTGGATTTGCCTTCCTTATAAACAGAGAATTGCTCACGGAATCAGTCTCCAAGGCCATGCTCTTTGCTGTAGGTGTAACATGTCAGAGGCCCAGCGACATTCCTGAATGTACAGGATCGCTCTTTTCACTGCAGCTTTATTCATCTTACAAATGTGTATTAGGTGCTGCATTGGTCAGGGTTCTCCAGAGAAACAGCACCAGGAGGAGATCAGGGGCGAGGCTGGAGGGAGCCCGTTGGCAGTCTGTGGTTTGCAATTAGGTGTGACACAGCCTGAGCTATGAGGATGGTGGTGGGGCTGGAAAGGAGACTTGGGCTGAACACATGCCTGAGATGGAATGTATTCCACTGGTGACTAAGGGAGGAGCCAGTGTGACTGGGGCGGGGGAGTGGGGACCGAGGCCAATACTGAGTGGATAATGGGGCTGGTCACAGACCTGCACGATGGAGAAGAGAAATACCTGGTTCTGAGGGGAACACAGTGCATTCTGACCCATGTCCACCTGGCATGTCACACTGAGCCTCTCTCTTCACCAATATCATCACTACCAACCACCACACTCAGTTCTTCCATAATACACCAGGGGCAGATCTTTGCAAATTAAAGCTTATACAACCTGAGGGGCCCTTTTCGAGAAAAAGAACCTGTCTGCAGTTCCTTTCAAGAAACCACCCTCAGCAGGAAACCCCATTTCTTGTCACTTTAGCAAAGCTATGTTGTAACTGACTGTTCAACCAGGCATCCCTACACTTTACTCAACTCCGGCCTAAGCACACCTTTCAAATCTTTTAATCACACAATACCTTGCCTAACTTGTCAGTTCCTCCCGCAGATCAAATAAATGAAGAATAAGTAATTAATAGATAACCAGATCTCTGCCCTAGCTTCCCCTTCATAATCTCCTAAACAAACTGTGACCAAACTGTGGGCAAGATAACAACTGGAGAACGATCATGAGGAGTCGACAAGCCTGCACACAGTAGGGGGTGGCGATGACTCTGACCGCCCCTCCATCTTAGTGATTAACTGAGATGACTTCCCTGTCTCCCTCTAAAGCTTCCATGGCCGAGCAGAATCTTCAGAGGTGGTTTTTGTGGGACACCGAGTCCACCATCTCCCCAGATTGCCAGCATTTTGACTAAAGGCACCTTTCTTTTGCTACCAACATTTGTGTGCATTGATTTTGCAAGGGGTGAACAGTGGGACCCCCCATTTGATAACTGAAGCAGATAAGAGTCTTGAAAGGGGGCTGGTGCAATCGAGAAGCTCTAAAGCTTGAGTTTCGTATTTATTCTGTTCAGTCTGCCTTTAAATACCATGTCAACTGCTAAACATGTTCACTCACCTAGGCTCACATTATTTGGGAACTCGGTTTTTCTCTTAACAAGCAGCTCCTGTAAAGCAAGGAGAAGGCCGCCTCCTGTGCTGTGTTTCAGGTTCATGGCTAATATTCTGTTCTAATCACCCCTAGACTTCCGTGCTTGAAACTGGACCTTGGCGCAGGCTTCTAGACCTTGAAAGTACTCGAGCCTTACAGGGGGGCTATGAAATTACAAAAGGACCCCTGGGTATAGTGGGGGTCAAAAAGAGGAATGAAGACGACAAATGGCAGTGGTGACAGAGGCGGTGAATGCCAGTGAGGAAAGTTGACAAGGGGAGACAGCTGCTAAGTCACTTCAGTCGTGTCTGACTCTGTGAGACCCCATAGATGGCAGCCCACCAGGCTCCCCCGTCCCTGGGACTCTCCAGGCAAGAACACTGGAGTGGGTTGCCATTTCCTTCTCCAATAGGGGAGACAGAGAAAGAGGGAAAATCCTACAGGGTCAAAGAAACCCGGAAGTAATTGGGTTTACCTAAATGTGGTCAAGATAATATTTTATGCAATCAAGCAGAAGGCAAAGATTGACATTATAATTAAATTCAGGTGGCGTGAACAGTAAAGAAACTGCCTGCCAATGCAGGAGATGTAAGAGACGCAGGTTCAGTTCTTGGGTCGGGAAGATCCCCTGGAGAAGGGCATGGCAACCCACTCCAGTATTCTTGTCTGGAAAATCTCATGGGCAGAGGAACCTGGTGGGCTATAGTCCACAGGGTTGCAAAGAGTAGGACACGACTGAAGTGACTAAGCACACACGCATGCTTGCCCATGATTAAATTCAGTTATGGGAATGAAAACCAGGCTCCATTTCTTGTTCATCCAAGCATAAGGCTTGACAATTTGTACCTGCTCTGTGTACTGAAACAAGGCCCGCTTCTCACAGGCCCACGAACGGGGTGGTAATGAGGATGGCGCCTTGAACTGGCACTTTTGCCCGAGGCTCTGGTCTCTTACTGGAGATTGCTCTGAGCTGTCTCAAGTGACTTGTTCACCAATTCTCAAAATGCTCCAGAGCGCCTGTTCTGAGAAGCAACAGGTGCTGCATGTTGAGGGGACAGATGCATGTCAGATACGATTCTTTCCTCTAGGAGGTCACAGTCTAGGAAGTTAAAGCTAACCTTCATGAAATGGAAACAAGACGAGACTGAAATGCTAGAGAACAGAGTGTACGTTCCACTGGAATTCAGAAGATGGTGATGGACTGGGGGCTGGAATAACCCAGACCCTTGCTGCTATCCATGAGCCAACAGCATCAGTATGACCAGAAATTGTTAGAGATGCAGAGTCTCGGGCACTATTCCAAACTTAATCCACCAAATGTGGGGTACATGTTAACAAGATCTTCAGTCTACCTTAAAGTTTCAGAAGCATAGCTCTGGAAGAGTTGATTCACGAACTGAGCCTTAAAGAATAAGATTTGTAGAAGTTTACTAAATTTATCAGTGTTTGATTTCTTTGGGCTTCATATAAGAAATCCTCTTTGTAACCTTGATATCAAAAGCCCTTCTGATTAGTAAAAGGAAGCTGTGATGAAGGCGGGGTGGGGATATTCACACAGAAGGAAGATGGAATTTCAAAGAGTAAGGTCGTTTGGAACAAGTAATTAGCTACATGTGAAGGTTGAAAGTACATGAATGAAACCCTACTTGCTCTTCTGAATGTAGGCCCTTGTGAAAAAACTTATATTTGTAACCATCCTGCTCTGCATTTGGTAACCCCCAAAGTACTCTTGCCTGGAAAATCCCATGGACCAAGAAGCCTGGTGGGCTGAAGTCCAAGAGGTCGCTAAGAGTCGGACACGACTGAGCACCTTCACTTTCACTTTTCACTTTCATGCATTGGAGAAGGAAATGGCAGCCCACTCCAGTGTTCTTGCCTGGAGAATCCCAGGGACGGGGGAGCCTGGTGGCTGCCGTCTATGGGGTGGTACAGAGTCGGACACGACTGAAGCGACTTAGCAGCAGCAGCAACAGCAGTAAAGTATTCTTGCTTCAACATGTACAGTAAACCCTCTTGGAAACATCCAGACTTCTCACATTCAATTTTATTTCTTATGGGATGTAACAGTTCATCTCAAAGACTTGCATAAGAAGTGCCTCTCCTGGGTAACTAATTGGCATCTCTTAACTCCCGAAGTTTTATAGAGCCTGGTAGAAGAACTTAAAATTTTTATCTGTCTTATCTGCCTTTGGCCAAAGGGAAATAAAAGCATTAGTGATTCCAAACTTGAAGGTTTAGATAGGTTTTCTTCTTTGTCAGATTGTATCCTATCTTAGCTTGACTCCAACCTCTTCCCTCTCCTCCCCCACTCCTTTCCCCCTCCTCTCCAATCTCCCTCCTTCATCTGATTCTTCACTGTGGCTTTTTAAAGCATCTCTACTGCAGTCACATTGTTTTACACACACACACACACACACACACACACACACACACACACACACGCATGCTAATAGTCTCCCAGGCTGTAGTTGTTTTTCTACCCAGGTTGCCATTCCCTTTGCTTCCCTGAAGCTCAAATGTCACATTCCTGGCTGTTAGGAATTATCCCACATCTGGACCCTATAGCATTTCTTTGTGCCTCCCAGGACTTTTCAAATCTGAAATACTCTGATGTGTGTCTCTGTCTTAAATGTCTCCTTACACTATAAACTCCTTGAAAGCAAGGATTTTGCCTTATTTATATTTTGCCACAACATCTGGCAAGAATAGGTACTTAGCAAAGAGCAGATTTTTAACAAATTATTGTTGAACAAATGAATAATGAGAGCTAGAAAGATAGCAAAAGAGATTCTTGACAGTAGAAAAATGACCATAGGTATGACTGCTGAGTGAGGTGAGAGGGATGATGATGTATATTTAAAACAGATTTCCCCAGATGATTTCTGTAAAGGGCCAAATAATAAATATTTCAGCTTTGTGGGTCATACAGTTTGTCTCAATTATTCAGCTCCGCCATTGTATTACTATGAAAGCAGCCACAGGCAATGTGTCAATGAATGGGTGTTGTTTGTTCCAATGAACTTAATTTATGGACACTGAATTTTGAACTTGATGTAATTTTCAAGTGTCATAAAATACTATCCTTTTAAAAAAATTTTTCCAGCCATTTAAACCTCTAAAGGCTATCATTAGCCTTCAGGCAGTACAAAAGCAGGGTGGGTGGATCTGGCTCTTAGGCCACAGTTTGTTGACCTTGATTTAGAACAATTAAAACATTGCAATTAAAGAAGATTCACATCAAGGTTTTTATGTTGGTCAAAAGGACAATGATTGAGTAAATTATACTACAATCACTTATGAAATTCTTTGCAGCCAATTAAAAGAATAAAGACTATGTAGCAACATGGAAAATGCTATGATAAATTGCAAGTTGAATAAGGCAGACTAGAAAATTATGTCTGATTATAACTGTGTTGAATGAATCTTGAATAAGCGATCTGCAAATTATGTATGCACAAGGATTGAAAGGGAAAATGAAGGATGTTTGATTTGTATGAAGTTGGGACTATGGGTAATTTGTTTTTCCCTACATGTGAGATTCAAGCTTTCTCCCAATTCTCAGGTTCTGTGATACCATTACCATGGACATTTAGCTCAAATTAGTTCATCAAGCAAGTTCTCTTTGCAGACAAAGAAGGAAGAGGACATCATTTAGAGTGGTTCGAGGTCAGGAGAGGTTTCAACAGCGTTCCAGTTAATCACCACTTCATTACAAACAGCCCCACACTTAGTGGCCTAAAACAATGTCTGCTTATTATGCTTACGGATCCTGTGAGTCGGAAACTCAATCAGGACACAGCGAGTGGCACATTTCTACCGTCTGATGTCTGTAGTCTGTGGCCTCAGCTGCAAAGACCAGAGTGGCTGCAGGTGACTTGAATGTCTGGGGGCTGGAGGACCCCACATCTGAGGTGGCCCCTTTACTTACCACCTGGACCAGAGGGTGGAATGACTCCAAGGATGGGGTGTTAGTTTTCTGAGGCTGCTGTTTAAAGTTCCACAAATAGAATGGTTTTGACAATAGAAACGTATTGTCTCACAGTCCTGGAGAGGCTGGAAGTCCAAGGTCAGGGTGTCGGCAGGGCTGGTTCCTTCCGAAGTTATGAGGCAGAATCTGTTTCATGCCTCTCTCCTCATTTCTGGTAGTTCCCTGGGCATCTTGGCACTCCTTGGTGCATCACAGCGATCTCTGCTTTCACATTCACACAGCATTCTCTCACACACCTGTCTTTGTGTCCAAATTCCCACTGTTTATATGAACATGGGGCGAACTGGATTAGGCTCCACCCTACTGATCTGATCTTAACGGAATCATCCACAAAGACTCTATTTCCAAGCAAGGTCACACTCACTAGTATTGTTAGGATTGCAACATCCTTTGATGTATGCGGTTCAACCCATTATAGCTGAGCTCAGCTGGGACTGTTCACAGCACCTACACACGGCCTGTCCACACGGCCTGGAGCTGAGTTCTGAGAAGGAGCACCCCCAAACAGAGCATCCTAGGTGAGCTAGGTAGAAGGTGCATAGCCTTTTATGAACTGACTTTGGAAGCCATACTTTATTGCAAGATGCAGTTAAAGCTTTCCTAGATTTAAGAGGACCGAGAGGTCGCCTCCAGATGAGAGGAGCAGCAAGGAATTTGAAGCCATTTTTAAAACCTACTGGGAATGATTTTTAATCCAGGATTTAGGGACCCAGTGGGAATTCTAAAGGGTCTGAGAAACCACAGCAGCTATGCAACGTATTGCATGAGCTCAGTTTCGTTTTTTCTGAGGCATGGGTCCACAGAGCTCACTCTGTGCTCGAGAGGGTGGATGACCTACAAAACGGTCAGGAAGTACTGGAATATTGGGTCCATCTGCTGCTTCTAAACAGAAAAGGACACTCCTCCCTTTCTCTAACTCAGAGAAAATGTTTTCCGTCTCTGGCTTGGCAGCAGAGCCAGCCTTTCTCCTTCCCCCAGGCAGCTTCTGCCATCTGCCAAATGGCATTGTTCTGTGACCCTGGTGTCCTTGAAGTGGCTCAGCGGCCTTAGAGGGAGGGCCCCTTTGATCCCAGAACACTGGGGCTCCTCAGTACACGGGGATGGACTGAAGAGCTGCCCGTGGACGCCACCCCCATCCCCCACCTGGGAGGCTCTGCAGCACAAGAGACCCAGTGGAGGGGTGGGCTCCTGCCACAGCATGGGCCCTTCCTGTCGTCCTAACCGCGATCATGCCTCTGTGCTCTTCGTGTACCTGCCTGTCTCCTCCACTAGCTAACAAACTCCTCTGGGAACTCACACTTCTCATTTCTCTTTCTATTAGAAAATATTTAAGACCATGTTTTGCATATGATAATACTCAAAATGGTTGGCAGTTTGAAAACATCAAAGCTGAGCTGTGGAAAGTTAGACCAGGCCCCCAAGGACTCTGGAAGGCAGGGCCTCACGGGCTCCTCATGCTTAGGAAAGTCTCATTTGGGGAAGGACGCCAGCTGCAAAGAGGAGGCAAGGAGATGGGAGAGGGGGCTGTGGCGAGTGAAACGTGGAGCCAGTCTGGGTCCTAATCCTGGTTCTGGGACTGACAATTCGAGGGGCCCTGGAGAGGCATTTCTGGGCGGTGTGGTGGAACTGCAGGGTGACCCCCGCCTCTCCGTGTGTCAGCTGTGAGAGAGGCAGGTTCTGGGACTGACAATTCGAGGGGCCCTGGAGAGGCATTTCTGGGCAGCGTGGTGGAACTGCAGAGTGACCCTCGCTTCTCCGTGTGTCGGCTGTGAGAGAGGCAGCTGGCGGACTGGGCCTGTGTCCAGTTCCTAAAGCCAGACTACCTGGGTTTGTGTCCTGGCTCCTCCTCTGCTGCCTTTGACTTTGGGCAGTTGTGAGCTTGGCGAAGCCTCCGTTGCCTTGTCTGTAAAACAGCTGCTCCCTGAGCTCACCAGCCTCCACGGAGTGGCCGCCACGAGATGAGCACTGTGCCGCGTGTCACGCGTATTGACTCCTTTCCTCCTAGGACAGCCCGAGGACCAGGTGCTGTTTTACCCATTTATCAGTGGTGCAACTGAAGCACAGAGAGTAGGTAGTCTGCCCACCATCACACCTTGCCAAGGGGCACAGCTGGCATTCGAACCGGGCAGTCGGGCTCCCTGGGCCTGTTCCCACAACTGCTTCATTATCACACAGCTCCCTGTCCCGATGAGCCTAAGCTGCTTAGCATGTAAATGCTCAAGAAATGTTTGTGGTTCATGCTGATCATTCCGAATTTCAGTCTCATCTTTTAAGTTGGGGGTGATGCCACCTAATTCACTGGAGACAACAGAGATAAAATACTAAACTGTGTGCCCGAGGCTGGGGTGCCTGGCTTGTCGTCTCTGGTGTCGGCTGCACGGTAAGTGGATGAGCCCCCGGCCCCAAGGACACAGACTCAGGAACCTTCTAGCTTGCACCAGAGCTTTGCTCAAGACAGATACTCAAAAATAGTTTATTCCACTCTCCAAGAACTAGAGAATTCCCAACTGTCTTGTAGAGGCTGTTTTAAAAGAAGGTGTGAAAGAAAGGATACTGAGTGTTGGGGCAGAAATCACAATCGACTCCACCCCCGGGTTCAGTCTCAACTCTAGAAAGAAGCTCATTCCATATGAGCCCTCCAGCAACCTGCTTCATGCTGGTTTCGCTGAACCTGTGCATGGATGTCACTGCCTTTGTTCACGCAGGACAGCTGTTGCCCTGTTCTCACTTGGCACGTGCAGGTCAATACTGTCTGTCTTTGCCTGCTGGCTGTCCACAGACTGGCGACCTTGTCTATTTACTAACTATCAATGGTGCAATGCCAAGTAGCAGGCTTGAAATGGTTCCTGGCTGATTCAGCAGCTTGGATCCTGCTACAGTTAGAGGCTAGTCCTAGTTATTTATTGTTTTGATTTCTTCCTTCTCTGCCCCTATCCGGGGTGAGGCAGCAATTCTGGGTAATTGTGTCTGCTCTGCAGACCAAGCTTTTCTTTCATGTGGGCTGTCCCAGGGTCTAGACGGGGCCATAGGATAGATAGTGGCATGACTGAGAGCATTCAGTGGCCCACCGGTCGCTGAACATAGCCACAAACTCCAACTGGGACTTCAGCAGGAGAAAGCTCACATTTTGATCTCCATCCATCTGATGCTATGTAGTTCTCAACTGATTCTGAATTGGGGTACCGAAGAGAGGGGTGTTATTGACGAATCCACTTAAAAGCCCCAGCAGAACGCATGGGAAATGGGTCTGTGGTCTGGTTGGAGAGAGAAAGCCTCTTTTTAGACAGGAGGTGGTTTCCCAGGGCCCCTGCCAGAGGAAAAGAGAATTGATAAGCAGGGGAAGAAGCGGGGTGGAGGGTGTTGGGGGTGGGGAATGCTGGTGGGGCTCTGGCACAAGACCACCCACGTTCGGATCTGAGCTCTGACCTTTCCGGCTGTACAGCTGTGAGCAGCTGAGTTTTTCTTCCTACTCAGTTCTCTCATCCGTAAAACAGGACAGACCAGAGCCCCCTCCCTCACAGGTGGGAGGCTTACACAAATTAATTCATATAAGGCACTAGAAAGCACTGTGGGCAGATTACACACTGAGACTCCTAGGAAGTGACGGTAGATGTGAGCTATCATTCTCTAGAAAAACAGTCCAGAGAAATGGAGAAAACAAGGTCGCTATCAGACACAGAGGTAAATTCTCTTCCTCTGGATGAACGTGGGTAAAACTCAGCAGCATTTAAGAGTCTGGCCTGACACTGCTTAGACGCCCAGTGATGACTCAAGGCCTGAGGAGGGTGAAGACAAAGGGAAGGACAGGGACCTGCAGGAGGGAGCCTGAAAGATAAGGCCAGAGATCTTGTTCCAGCTGTTCAGGGAAACAGCTCAGCTTCCGCATGCGGCATTCCTCAGCTTCTGTTCCTGCTCTCACCTCTTCCTGGAGTAACATCCAACCCAAAGCCTGAGATGCAACATTGAGAAGCCACGGGCAGGGATCCCACCTAGGAAACTGATGAACACACGATTTGCAGAGTGGAGGGCATCTCAGGACCGCCCCCTCACCCTGCTGCCGGTCTAGCATCCTGGGGTCTGCATGTGTGCGCTTCCTGTCTTGGTGCTGTGTTGGTATTGTTTTGGTGGACATAAAAGTAAGACCACCTTGAAGAAAGTTGCTGTTTTCTTCTGAAGTCTGTTTGCAGCCTGTTCATTCCTCCAGGGACATTCTGAGCCCAATTCCAAGAATAAGTATGGAAAGTTAATAAAAGACTTCCCAAAAAACACGGGCAGAGAGGAACTGCCACAATAGCACACAACCGTATGGGACCAGTAGAATCCTGGCTCGAAGTGAAATCTTGGGTCGTGAGACAAAGATTCCAGAGGAAAACCACTCTGGGAGGACAGTGTTTTACAAAGGAAGCACTAAATAAATCCTCACTCACGCAGTGCAAGTTTTGACCTGGAAGTCTGTGTTTACAGGGGATCAGGGCCCATAGGAAGGCCCTGTAGGTTTCCATTAGGCTTCAAGAAAGTGGATGTTTGAGAAGAGAGGGTTGGGAGAGAGAAGAGAGGCCAAATGGAGTGAAAACAACCAAACAAAGAGAGTGAGAAGAGAGGGATAGAAGAGAGTGAGTGCTAGAGCATGAGAAAATAGAGTGGCAAGAAGGAATACTTGATCCTCCACCTTCCTCAAACTTTTTTTTTTAATCACAGTATATGCATCTTTAAGAGGCAACTTTTTCTTGAGAGACTGAGTTCAAACAGCAAGGAGACTCAGGTTGCTAACACAGCTAACTGACTAATGCTAACTATACCGTTCAACACTGTGCTTCTCTTGTTCAGTTATTGCTTATGACCAGGCAGAAAGAAACCTTGCTCATTACGCCATGGGGATGGGGTTGTGTGCCTGGAGGAAGGGCGACATCTTTTGCATAGAGAAAATAATATGCCCTGTGTGCTGGGCACTGTGCAGAGTTCTGGGGGTGCAGACGGCCGTGGGTGAAACCCAGCACTTGCCTTCATGGTGATTACCAGCTGGAGCAGATGACACATGTTAAATGACCCACTGAGGTTTTTAAAGACAAAGTATCCTGTTCATATGTATATTTTACTAAGATTTCTCCGGCTATGTTGTGGAGAATGAGTTAGAAAAAGGCAGAGTTGGATGCAGAGAGACTGGTTAGGGGGTTAGGAGGCTGTTACAGTAGGTCAGGTGACAGATGATGGAGGCCTGGGAGAGAGAGTAGTAAGTGGAGCTAAAAGATATTTGGAGTAGAATGGCATAAATTGGGTATGGATCAGAGGACACTGGGGCAGGGGTATTACTGCCAGTTTCAGACTTGACCTACTGGGTAGAGGGAGTAAATTTACAGAAATATGGGACCTTAGGAGAGCAGCAGTCTGTTGGGAAACAATAAACTCTTTGTTGTGAGGGACACAGTAGATTGAATCACTTGACCTCTATTCTATACTCCTTGTAGTGGCCCAGCCTGTACTCCACAGTCCAGACAGCCAAAAGCTCCATGGTTCAGGTCCATCAATCGGTTAGACCCACTCGTGAGTCTTGAATTCAGAGCAGAGGCTGCAGAGCCCAAAGCATCTATCCGGCTAATGCAAATTCACCAGCTGTAAGAGCCTCTGAATCAAGTGATTTTGGCCACAGCTGCCTGACAGATGCAGCAGAAGTAAGCTTGTATTTGGAACAGCAGGCTTCTAACTTCTCAGCTTCTTGCTGCGGCAAAGACAGCACTTCTCCTAGAGGGTTAAATCTTCAGTATTATTCTGGTGTCAGTCCTGGACACCTCTCCTGGAGGCTCTCCTGGAGACTTTGCTAGTCTTTCCAAAATTTTTAAAGCATGCAATTTCCTGTAGAAACCCCTTTCTGCTTAAAATGTATGGAATGCTTCTGCTAGCAGCAACTAAAATTTAACAGATACAGATGCAGTGAGCACGTAGAACCTGCAAGTTATGTAGGTGTAAATACATGGATAACATGCAGATATATGGGTCTGGTGGCTCAGATGGTAAAGAACCTGCCTGCAGTGCAGGAGATATGGGTTCAGGCCCTGGGCTGGGAAGATTCCCTGGAGTAGAGATTGACTACCCACTCCAGTATTCTTGCCTGGAGAATTCCATGGACAGAGAAGCCTGGAGGCCTACAGTCCATGAGGTCACAAAAAGTTGGACATGACTGAGCAACCAAGCATGCACACGTGCACTTGGGCCTGGAGTTCAGGAGAGAAAATCGGTCTCGTAATTGCATGTTGTTGGCATACAGATTGTAATGGGTGCAATCACCCGGAGAAGTATTGCCAAGAAAGGATTTGCAAGATGAGAAGAAAGGAGGGCCTAGGACAGAACCTTTGGAAATACCAGTTTTTAAAAGATGATTAGAAATGTAAGTTGGTCATCAGAGGGAGATGTCCAAAAGGTAGGAAGACCAGGAGGTGTTAGGATCATAGAAGCCAGGGGTGGAAAGTGTGTCTACAGAGTGACAGACGCTGGAGGAGGTCAGGCAAGGTGAGGGCTGGGATGTCTGTTGAATCTGGTCTTTGGTAATCTGGGCAAGAATTTGATTACAGTGTTGGGAATAGGGTTCAAATTAAAAGGACTTGGGGATGTGGGAGAGAGAAGGAAATTGATACTGTGGGAATAGGCAGTCTTTTAAAAGAGGGTTGACTTTCCCTAGGGGTGATATGGGATCAAGGGAGGGAGTTTTTGGGTTTTTTTTAATATCCTTAGTCAAACTAAGTCACCTTTCCATGATGAAGCATCAGTGAGGTTTGTGAAATTGAGGCACGTATTTCATCTAAACAATGGGTCTTTCATGTTGGAGAAAGAAGCACGTGTTTGATGGTGATGAGATGAAGTTAGGAGAGAATTAGTGAGGGATAAAGAAGAGAATGCCTTCCAACTGTGGTGCTGGAGAAGACTCCTGAAAGTCCCTTGGGCAGCAAGGAAACCAAACCAGTCAATCTTAAGGGAGATCAACCCTGAATATTCATTGGAAGGACGGATGCTAAAACTGAAGCTCCAGTATTTTGGTCATCTGATATGAACAGATGACTCATTGGAAAAGTCCCTGAAGCCAGGAAAGATTGAGGACAGAAGGAGAAGAGGGCATCAGAGGAGGAGATAGCTGGACAACATCACCAGTGCAATGGACATGAACTTGGGCAAACTCTGGGATATGGTGAGGGACAGGGAGGCCTGGCGTGCTGTAGTCCATGGGGTTGCAAAGAGTCGGACATGACTGGGTGACTGAACAACAACAGCAGCAAAAGAGGAGGGGCTTCCCAGGTGGTCCTAGTGATAAAGAACCTGCCTGCCAATGCAGGAGACATAAGAGGCTCAGGTTCGATCCCTGGGCCGAACAAGGGCTTGGCAACTCACTCCAGTATTCTCACCTGCATAATCCCCGTGGACAGAACAGCCTGGCAGGCTACAGTCCGTAGGGTCGCCAAGAGTTGGGCACAACTGAATGCAACTTGGCATGCATGCTCACACACAAAGAACAGAAGATACATATGTACTTTGCTGCTGCTAAGTCGCTTCAGTTGTGTCCGACTCTGTGCGACCCCATAGACGGCAGCCCACCAGGCTCTGCTGTCCCTGGGATTCTCCAGGCAAGAACACTGGAGTGGGTTGCCATTTCCTTCTCCAATGCATGAAAGTGAAAAGTGAAAGTGAAGCCACTCAGTCGTGCCCGACTCTTAGCGACCCCATGGACTGCAGCCCACCAGGCTCCTCTGTCCATGGGATTTTCCAAGCAAGAGTACTGGAGTGGGTTGCCAGTGCCTTCTCTGTATGTACTTTAATAGCTGTGCAAATATAGGAGTGGGTGGGCTTCCCAGGAGGCACTAGTGGTAAAGAACCTGACTGCCAATGCAGGAGACATAAGAGGTGCAGGTTCAATCCCTGGGTCAGGAAGATCCCCTGGAGGAGGGCATCTTGCCTGGAGAATCCCATGGACAGAGGAGCCTGGTTGGCTACAGTCCAAAGGGTTGCAAAGAGTCGGACACGATGTAGTGATTTAGCATGCATGCATGCGTGCCATCCTGATGCTGGGATGGTTTTAAGCAGAGAAAGGGGAACAGATAGGGGGAGGGCTTCAGACAGAGGAAAGAAGGGACAGAGGGAGGAGGTGCATCAGGAATTAGCTGTTGTGAGCAGGAAGCCCAGGACTTGCGTTGATGGCATTTACTCTCTTTGTGCAATAATAGACAACGTTCTCTTTGGGGGGATTTATGGGGTGCTGAGGACTGGAGATTTCTAGACAGTGAATAATGCCTTAACAGTCATCCTGTAGAATGAAAGAGGAAGCTCACTAGCTTTCTGTCACTGTCAGGAGCCTGCTTGGGTTTAATAACAAGGAACTGATGAATCAATCCATCCAAGCGAGATTGGTTCTAAATACAGCCCTTCTGTCCATGATACAGACAGAATCAGGGGGAAGCGAGGGAAGAGTCACCCAGCAGACAGGGTCAGACACTCTGCTAAATGGGTTGTTGGGTAGGGGAGCAGGAATGTGGGTGTATCATGGCTGGAGCAGGATGGATTTCACCGGAGTGAAATCTCACCCTGGAGTCACATCTTGTCTGCCAGGAGGAGAAAGCCACTTGCTTTTCCTAGTGAACAAAAGCTGAGCTTGCATGAACATCTCTGGAGAGAAATGTGTTTGTACATTAGGCTGGTAATTAAAGGCTTCTAATAAACCAAGTCTCATTACTCAGCTTAAGGAGCTGCCTAGAGAGCATCTGACATGGTGTCAAGTGTCGGCTCGGCACAAAGCTGAGCTGGAAGGGGACCAGCCCTGGGGGTAGGGCACGGGCTGGGAGCTCGCGGAGACCTGCCTGCTAGGCCACCCCTGCTAGGCTGCACTCTTGGGAACAAGCAGATCCTTACACTGCTCAGGTTTCCTTGTTCTCTTTTCCAAATATTGAAACAGGCTGTAAAGCACAGGGCCGTGTCAGCTGCCTGATTCAGTGAACATTACAATGGTTAATTGTTGAGACCTCAATTGTTGTTGGGAACCCCATGCAGGTTACACTGTCTCAGCTGTGAGGAAGGCTGCTGCCAGCCATTCTTCACTAGCTGGCAGGAGAGTCTTGTTAGCATCAAAGTTCAGATAAGGTAACACCATCAGTTGCTTCTCCACAAAATAGAGCCTGTGGTTTGCACTTCACAAATGTTTGTGTAATTAAATACTTTCACTGGGGACAGGGATAATACTACCTTGGTTCTGGAAAATACTTTCTAGTTTGCAAAGCACTTTTCACTCCTATCATCTAATCCCCCCTTTGCTGTCGAGTGTTATTTCTTATCTAGAGTAGGGATAGTATTAATATTAGCCACCACCACCACCACAATCAGATCAGATCAGTCGCTCAGTCGTGTCCGACTCTTTGCGACCCCATGAATCGCAGCACGCCAGGCCTCCCTGTCCATCACCAACTCCCGGAGTTCACTCAGACTCACGTCCATTGAGTCAGTGATGCCATCCAGCCATCTCATCCTCTGTCGTCCCCTTCTCCTCCTGTCCCCAATCCCTCCCAGTATCAGAGTCTTTTCCAATGAGTCAACTCTTCGCATGAGGTGGCCAAAGCACTGGAGTTTCAGCTTTAGCATCATTCCTTCCAAAGAAATCCCAGGGCTGATCTCCTTCAGAATGGACTGGTTGGATCTCCTTGCAGTCCAAGGGACTCTCAAGAGTCTTCTCCAACACCACAGTTCAAAAGCATCAATTCTTCGGCGCTCAGCCTTCTTCACAGTCCAACTCTCACATCCATACATGACCACTGGAAAAACCATAGCCTTGACTAGACGGACCTTTGTTGGCAAAGTAATGTCTCTGCTTTTCAATATGCTATCTAGGTTGGTCATAACTTTCCAAGGAGTAAGCGTCTTTTAATTTCATGGCTGCAGTCACCACCTGCAGTGATTTTGGAGCCCAGAACCACAATAGCTGCTAACTTTTCTGGACAGCTTTCTCAGTACCGGGCACTGTTTCACGTGCATTACAAGCTGCATGGCCAGTGGCAATAGGGAAGCCAAAGAAGGAAAAGACTATGGCTTCATTGTACCCAGATGACATTTTATGTTAGCCAGGGGGACCCCAGGGTGGCATGCATTTTCACACAGTTCCTTGCTAGGAAAAACCTTGCTTCCTACAACTAATTTCAATATTCCTCATCACTCTTTCTGTGGCTTTCAAGATGGTCCATGACGTAGGTCCTTCTCTATATTATTCTGAAAGAGTCAACTCACTCTAATGAATAAGAAGAGCTAACACTTATGGGACACATCTCTGTGCTGGGCTCTGATGTAAGCAGTTTCTAGGCATCCTTTTATCTCATCCTCATAAGTACCCCACGAGGTGGGTAGAATGACTAGCCTTGTTTTCAGATTAGACAACCGAGGCATCAGGAGGGTACCTGACGTGCCCTAGGTCACTCAGAGAGCGGCAGGCAGGGCAGCTGAAACCGGGTGCCCTGGCTGCAGCGCCCACACGCTTGGTCCCCGCACTGACCGCACGGTTGATGGACCAGCGCGTTCCTTTCAGTCAAGCTTGGCCCCAACTTGAGGAACATGGCTTGCTGAGCCAAGACGAAACCTGCTCTTAGCAGAGGTCAACTGACTGCCTGAAGAAGCTACTTTTCAGTCTTCAGTGTCCAAGTCCATTGCTCTTCTCGCTGGATCATGTTGTCACAAGTGTCAGAAAAACCGGAACACTAAAATATATTGCAAGAGGCAGGGGGCAAGAGGTTTTTGTTTTTGTTTTAAATTAGGCTTTTGCAAGTTGGATGGCCACCAATTAAAACTTTTTTTTTTTCACTTTCCTCCAAAGAAATGCTTATTTCTCTGATCTAGAAGGGAAGAAACCACAAGAAGCTGTAATTTGCTTGGCCCTCCTGCCCCGCCTGTTGGCCAGCTGTTCTTTGGATGTGAGTGTCCTGACTCCTGGGGGCAGAGCCCTCTTTTCCACACTCTACTCCTCTGCCTGCCCACAGCCCCACCTGCTTGAGCTTCCTGGGGGAGCTGGTTTGGGGTGTGGGTGGACCCAGAAGTGAGGTCAGGCACCTGCTCCTAGGCCTTCACCTGGGTGCCCTCCTTAACACCCGAATCATTCATCAGGAAGGGCAGGGCCCCTTTTATCTGGAACAATAGAGTGAAACGCACCATCACACGTGTAGTACATACAACGGGGTGAAAGTTTTCCCTTTGCCAGCAGAACATGACACAGTTCTTACCTGCGAAAATGTTGCTCAGCCTGAGAACTCCCGGCTTGTGCCCCTGGACATGGAATTAGTGGCTTGTAAAAGCAGAACATTTCTGAAATCACCCCTGAAAGAGCATCACTCACCATCTTATGGGCTACATCTTTCATCTGGCCTGCCTGCCTCTCTGTAGCTTTGTTTGTTTGTTTTTTTTATTCACAGCTTCTCACCAGTTTTAAAACGTGCCTAGAAGTGGAAAAGGGCTTTGCCTTATAAGAGACTGTCAGCATCGCCAAAGGTGACCTTCACTGTCTGTGCAAAGAGCACTGAAACAGCCGGCCACACTCACTCCTCAGTGCTTTTCAGGGCTTAGTAAGTTAGGCCACAGTAACCCCCTGGTGCCATACTCCACAAATGCTGAGCATTTTCAGATGATCATACACGACATGGTTGCTAAAGACACAGCTTCTCTGAGACTCGAAATGTCACAATTGTTTAAACAGTCCTGAGAAAATGACCCTGAAATCACAGGTACTGAGAAGAAGTCCATTTCTCCTCTACTTTGTAAACCTCCCAGTATGTATACACACACACACACCCACACGTACACACGTGTGCTAAGTCGCTTCGGTTGTGTCTGACTCTCTGCGATCTCATGAACTGCAGCACGCCAGGCTTCCCTGTCCATTACTATCTCCCTGAGTTTGCCCAAACTCGTGTCCATTGAGTCAGTGATGCCATCCAACCATCTAATCCTCTGTCACCCCCTTAAATCCAGATGCCCAGGCCCATCCCCAGACCACTTAAGTCAGAATCTCGGGGACTTGGGAAGCAGGCAGTACTTTTAGAAAGCCCCCTCAAGTGATTGTAATGTGAAGCCAGAGGTAAGAATCACTGCTTTGATTCTCAAAGTGTGGGCCCCAAACTAGCTGCATCAGCATCACTGGGGAACTTAATTAGAAATGCAGATTCCCAGGCTCCACCATGAACCTACTGAATCAGAAACTGTGGAGATGGGCCCCAGCAATCAGTTTTAATGAGCCTTCTAGATGTCCATCCTCAAGGAAACCAGTCCTGAATATTCATTGGAAGGACTGATGCTGAAGCTGAAACTCCAATACTTTGGCCACCTGATGCTAAGAGCTGACTCATTTGAAAAGACCCTGATGCTGGGAAAGATTGAAGGCAGGAGGAGATGGGAACGACAGAGGATGTGATGGTTGGATGGCATCGCTGACTCGATGGACACGAGTTTGAGTAAACTCCAGGAGTTGGTGATGGACAGGGAGGCCTGTTATGCCGCAGTCCATGGGGTTGCAAAGAATCAGACACGACTGAACTGAACTGAAGTAGATGATTCTCTGCATGGTACAGTTTGAGAACCAGTTTAGATGACAAGGTAGTATTTTTGCAAAATCCACTGAGATACTTAAGCTGTTAACTGTTACCTCTAATTTCCTTGTCTGACGCAAAACCCAATTCCTTTTCTGATGATTCTCATCTTGGCTCATCTGAGATGAAAAAACACAAAAGATACACCTGAGGCCCGACTGTTATTTCTGGATTGGGAGCCAACAAAGCAAAATAATCTTACACATGGAGACAAATTCTTTGGTCTCCTATAATTAAGGCATCTGTTTTAGTTTTGTTTTATAAGGAGCAGGTTTCTAGTCTTTACTTGTTGTTTATCTATCAAGCTTGGTGCAGCCAGAAAAAATTATGCCCCAAACAGGTTTAATTAGAGAGAAATGTGGTTGGAGTTCCCTAGGGAAATCTATGATATTGTAGGAAGATGTGCTTGTGGTACAGAGCAGACAGCTTAAATTCACTCTGAGAGAGTCCCGTTGAGGCAGCCACCAGAGGAGGGAGACGAGGGAAGGAGAAGAGAAGGGGGCGATCAGTAGTAATTTGAGTAAAGAGTTATGAAAGCAAAGATGACTTGCTCTCCAATCTTGAGAGTTACTGAAATTTCAGGATCTGAGAACTTCTGCCTCAAGAGTTACTGAGGGGCACAAATGAGTGATTTTGAATTGGGGAAGTTCAAAGACCTTCTCCTACTCCTGACTCATCCCCTCTCATTTACAGAACTAAATCACAGAAACAGCATTTATTAATTCCTACAGTTTGGGTATCCAGAATGTTGTGTTTTTCTTGCAGTAAAAATCTAAGAATACTAGGTGGTGAATGGACACTTATCCAGACAATTATATCTATTAGATATGAAAAAAGTGAAAGTGTTAGTCACTCAGTCGTGTCCGACTCTCTGTGACCCCATGGACTGTAAGCCCGCCAGGCTCCTCTGTCCATGGGATTCTCCAGGCAGGAATACTGGAGTGGGTTGCTGTACCCTGC
This sequence comes from Bos indicus x Bos taurus, assembly GCF_003369695.1. NCBI lineage: Eukaryota > Metazoa > Chordata > Mammalia > Artiodactyla > Bovidae > Bos > Bos indicus x Bos taurus. The sequence continues at coordinate 42,159,561 of NC_040098.1, read as the reverse complement.
TCCAGGGGATCTTCCCGACCCAGGGATCAAACCTATGTCTCTTATTTCTCCTGCATAGGTAGGCAGGTTCTTTACCACTAGCGCCACCTGGGAAGCCCATCTATTATGTATTTTAAGCCTCAAAACAACACTTAGGTGAATATCATTGGCCCATTTTTCCAAATTAGAAAACTGAGAGAGACCCTAAGCAAGTAACCTAGTCATTAAATGATAGAGCCAAGATTCTAATCCAGGTCTGTCCAACCCTAAGTCCTTTGTTTGCTTCTTTGGTCTGGAAGGATATTAATTGGAGCCTAGAGCTGTGCCCCCAGCTGACAGGTCTACATTCAACTACAAACAAAAAGATGAGCCCAGAGCTTCACTCTTACAGGTGAACATTATTGAGGGCAACTCTGTATGGTGTTTCTATACATCTTGTGACCTTTTCTATCCCAGAAGGATGCTGGCTTAGCAAAGATCTTTCTAGCCTGGTTCTGTTTCTCACACACACCCTGACCTTACAAGCTTCCCCCTCTCTCAGGAGCAGAGTTCAGTCCCTGGAGCTGGCAAAGCTGTGATCGCACCAGCTTCACCCTCCTCTCAGCTCCGTCCTTTTCAGATCCTCTCGGACCCTGAGGGAACCCATGAGCACCAGACTCTTGCTCAACCAGTGGGACCGGACTGGACGGTTAAGTAAGATTTCCCACGTGTGCTCATTGCTGCTGGCTCAAAATGGATCTTGATTGTTTTTCTTAGGAAAAATCCTTGGAGGCAAAGGCAAAGGGGAGGAGGGTGAGCACGCTAAAGGAAGAAGAGGGGTGAGGCGGTGGGGATACAGTTACCCTGGACTTTTTCATCTTGACTCCTCCAAGTCAACATCCAGGAGGTTCCCTCCCCATCATCCACAGGGTGAGAAAGTCTGGGCCCTTCTGAGATCCAGGAATGGGGTGTGTGTGTGGGGGGCGGGGGTGGCTAGCTGTTTGCAAACTAATCTGCTAAAATTTCTAAGGATTAGAAGAGTTGTTAGAACTGAGGAAAGTCTACTACAGCACTTCACATGCATTAATGCACATATTTACTAATCACCTGGGATCTTCTTAAAATGCAGACTCTGGTTCAGTCCCTCTGGCTGGGTTGAGACCCAACATTTTGCATTTCCAACAAGCTTCCAGGGGACGTGGCACTGCTGGTCCGTGAACCACACTATGAGTAGCAAGGGCGCGTCATATCTGAGTAAGCTATAATTGCTGGAGCCACTGTTAGGGCCATGGCCACTATTATGGACTAAATGTTTGTTTTCCCCCCACCCCACCACCAAATTCACACGTCTAACTGCAGGTGTGGCTGCAGATGGGGCCACTAGGGAAGTAACTAAGATGAAATGAATAACTGAGTAATTTTGTTGTATACCTGAAACTAACACAACGTTGTAAATCACTTCTACTCCAATATAAAATGAAAATTTAAAAAAAGATGAAATGAATCATAAGGGGCCCTGATCCAATAGGAAGAGATGAGTGTTCTCCCTCTCTCTCTTTCTCCCTCTTTTCCTCTCTCTCCCTCCCACGTCCTCCCTTGCCCCGCACCCACTAACTCAATCCCAGAGGAAAGGCCATGTGAGAACACGACAGGAAGGCGGCTGCTGCTGCTGCTGCTAAGGCGCTTCAGTCGTGTCCGACTCTGTGCGACCCCACAGACAGCTGTCCATCAGGCTCCACCGTCCCTGGGATTCTCCAGGCAAGAACACTGGGGTGGGTTGCCATTTCCTTCTCCAATGCATGAAAGTGGAAAGTGAAAGTAGGAAGTCACTTGGTCATGTCTGACTCTCAGCGACCCCTTGGACTGCAGCCTACCAGGCTCTTCCGTCCATGGGATTTTCCAGGCAAGAGTACTGGAGTGGGGTGCCATTGCCTTCTCTGCGACAGGAAGGCAGCCATCGACAAATGAGTAAGAGCACTCTCACCAGAAACTGACCATGCCAGCACCCTGACCTTGAACTCTCTGCCTCTAGAGCTGTGAGGAAATAAATGTGTGTTATCTCAGCCCCTCAGTCTGTAGTATGTTGTTACGGTGATTGGAGTGGATGAATACAGCTGCTATGGTGTCTGCTCCAGACGTTCAGGAGTTCGGGAGAACCAGATACCCTTGTGCCCTAGGACTTGCTGTGTTTAGTTGCTCAGTCATGTCTGACTCTTTGTGACCCCATGGACTGTAGCCCGCCAGGCTCCTCTGTCCTTGGGAATTCTCTAGGCAAGAATACTGGAGTTGGTTGCCATGCCCTCCTCCCGGGGATCTTCCCAACCCAGGGATCAAACCCAGGTTTCCTGTGTTGCAGGTGGATTTTTTTACCGTCTGAGCCACCAGGAAAGCTCCAGGAATTCACAAGGGACAATCTCTAAACCCAGACAAGCTGGCTGTTCCCTCTACTAAACCCAGACCAAGCTGGCTGTTCCCTCTACTATACTTTTCTACACTCTGATGCTTCAATTCACAATTTCATTAGTCAGTGTATATCAACCTTAGCTGCACACGTGTATAATCTGAGAGCTTTAAAACACTAGCCATGCCTGAGCCTCACCTACCCAGGATGCCAATTTAATTGGTCTGGTGTGGGGCCTGGGCATCAGGACTTTTTAAAGCTCCCCAACAGATTCATTCTGAGATTGAGAACCACTGTTTCAAGTAAACGTTTTAGGTCTAAGAAAGGGGTTAATATCAGCCTCAGCTCTAGGGGAAAAGAGTAAAGCACTCTCTATGTGGGTGTGGGTATGTGAAGGGATTGGCAACAGCAGGGAAGGGCAGAGGAACAGAAGCCATCACTCCAGAGTGGCAAAAGGAATAGGAAATGGTCAAGTTAACTTCCTGCAAAAGTTGTGATCTGCTGCAGAGGTCCTACCCTCCTCTATGATGAAAGGTTAAAGGATCTTCAGAACCAGTCTGTGGAATGTGTCCTTTCAGTTCAGTGAGAGGTGAAGCCCTGCTGGGTAATTTCAAACCCTGTTCCTTCAGGAAGGCTCCCCAGATGTCAGTGTCAGCCTCCTGATCGAGACAAATCTCCTCTTCTGCTTTCTTCTGGCATAAGCTCCAATGTCCCCTAAAAGTGCCAAGCTGCACTTACACTATTTCAGTAGACAGGGCCTCACAAGGGATAAGACTTCTACTTCTCCTTGGAGCTCTCTGAGTTCCCTCTCCTATCCTGAGTCACCACAGTCAGACGGCCCTCCAAGAGCAATTTTGAACTCAGACACTAAAGGGAGATCAGGAACAAATGATATGACCTCTTCTTCCTTCGTTTGTTCATTTAGTTTGTGTTCACATTTACAGTGTTGAGTTATATTGCTTCCACCGTGTCACACTGTACCTCACTGATTTCTAGAATGAAGTTAACTGCTCTGTGGCTGGGTTGCATTTTCATCCATAACCTGGGGATGGATGATTCAGGTTATAGATGGTGAATCACCCACTGGTGATTTAGTTCCCATCGACTTATGGATTTAACTGATCCTACTTGACAATCTCAGAGGCATCACACCTGTGTTTACTCTGCTGGGTGAAGCCGTACATCTAGGTAGTAGGCAGGTCTAGGAGTTGGATCAAAGACTTAGCGGAGGCAAATGTCTCCAATTTAGAGGTGCTTTATCTGGTATGTGGTCGGAAAGAACATTGCACATCCTATATCAGATACAGAGAAAACATTAAACACATTGTATCTCTTTTGATTCTTACAGCAACCCTATGAGAATAGACATTATTATAATTTCATTTTATAGATGAGGGAACTGAGGTTCTAAGACATTCAGTAGTTTCTTTGCCCAAGGTCTTTGCAGTATTAGAACTGGGATTTATGGTCTGGGCATTACATTCCACTGCTCTCAGGAAAAGTCTGATCATCTCCATTTTATGGGGGAAGGAATTACACTCTGAGTTTAGTTAAGCTGCGGGAGGTTTACAAACAGGAAGCTTATAGCTTGCTCAGCTGCCATACATCTTTCCACTGTCTTTTTTTTTTTTTTTCTCAAAGACAGTCATAAGCCTTATCATTGCTGGAAAGTATCTCACCGTTTATGGGATCCGATAGGGCTGATGGGTTGGTTACTGGAATTTCTAGTCATTATTGGGCTCTAGGATAGAGACTTTTATTCCTTCAAAGATCTTTTTAGGAAGCAGTTAAGCAAGGCTGAAATTACATGTGAAATCAGATGACTTACATTTTTTTTAAAAGCTGTATTTTTTATCTCTCTCTCTAGTGTTACATTTTCTTGGCAGTGCCATGCACAACTTGAGGATCTTATTCCCCTAAGGGTCAAACCCAGGCCCCCTGTACTGGAAGTGCAGAGCCCTAACCACTGGAAAGCCAGGGAATTCCCCCCACCTCTCTCTTTTAGCAGCAAAATATAAATGCCAGTCCTTTTCCCTTTCCTGCAGTTTACCTCACCTTCTCATTAACCTCTGGTGTCAACTTCACAGTGATTCATCTTAACACGTGGCTGGTTAGAATTCTACAGAAGCGGTCCCCAACCTTTCTGGCACCAGGGGCCAGATTCATGGAAGACAAATTTTCCAAGGAATGGGGTAGAGGGTGGAGATGGTTTCGGGATGATTCAAGTGCATTACATTTATTGTGCACTTTATTTCTATTATTATTATATCAACTCCAACTCAGAAAGTGAAGTTGTTCAGTCGTGTCCGACTCTTTGCGACCCCATGGACTGTAGCCTGCCAGGCTCCTCTGTCCATGGAGATTCTCCAGGTAAGAATACTGGAGTGGGCTGCCATTTCCTTCTCCAGGGGATCTTCCTGATCCAGGGACTGAACCCTGGTCTCCTGCTTTGCAGGCAGACTCTTTACCCTCTGAGCCACGGAAGGAAGCCCCTTATTTCTCTTATTACTATATCAACTCCAACTCAGATCATCAGGCATTAGATCCCAGAGGTTGGAGATCCCCGTTCTATAGTATCTCATCATCATTTCCATTTAAGAACATAATGAAAGTGCAGTTGTCTTAAAGTTACACAGATTAGAACAGGATGGGATCCTTTATCACTACGGAGGCTTCTGTGACCCAATTCACTGGAAGATTCTTGGTTGGGTTTATCCAGCGGGTGGGATGGGTTTCACACTGGCATCTCTGACAGGTCTTCCCTGGACCATTGTTCTTGTTATCTCTGTGACAAGGTCGCTGAGGGTTAGGCTTGTAGGTTGGATCAAGTTGTTCTGAGTTAAGATCATATTTTGGCCTCATCAGTGATACTATCTGTTCCATCAGTGGAGGTGATTAGCTAAGAGTAAGTAATGGCACCCCACTCCAGTACTCTTGCCTGGAAAATCCCATGGACCGAGGAGCCTGGTGGGCTGCAGTCCATGGGGTCGCTAAGAGTTGGACATGACTGAGCAACTTCACTTTCACTTTTCACTTTCATGCATTGGAGAAGGAAATGGCAACCCCCTCCAGTGTTCTTGCCTGGAGAATCCCAGGACGGGGGAGCCTGGTGGGCTGCTGTCTACGGGGTCACACAGAGTCGGACACAACTGAGGTGACTTAGCAGCAGCAGCAGCAGGTGAAGTTGGTACTTAATATTTAATAGACCCACTAAGGCCCCAGAGGCCTCAAAATACCTTTCCTTTTATATCACTTTGGCTCATCTTGCCCATCGTCTCTGGGCTGAAATTATTCCAATTACCTATTTTTATGATAGATCTCAGAGTTTCAGCCACAGGATTTCACTTTTTTCTCCAAAATATAAAGAGGCACATGTTATGTTGAGAGGTCTTGAGGCAACTGTCAAGGTTTCTTCTATTAGTATTTAGAAGAAATACTAACAGGCATCATAACCTTAGACAGTGTTGTGATTTGAACTGTGTTTCCCTCCCCCACCTCCTTCCTGGAAAATAGGCTGAAGTCGTAATCCCTGGTACCTGTGACTATGACCTTATTTGGGAATAGGGTTATTGTGGATGTAATTAAGATAAGATGAGGTCACACTGGAGTAGATGGGTTCTAATCTAATATGTTGTTTTTGTTTAGTCACTAAGTTATGTTTGACTCTTTGGGGACCCCATGGACCCCCAGCAGGCTCCTCTGTCTGTGGGATTTCCCAGGCCAGAATACTGGAGTGGGTTGCCATTTCCTTCTCCAGGGGATCTTCCCCACCCAGGGATAAAATCTGAGTCTCCTACTTGGCAGGTGGATTCTTTACCACTGAGCCACCAGAAGTCCAATCTAATATGACTGGTGTCCTCGTAAGAAGAGGAGAGGAGACACAGCACACAGGAAGCAACACCACGTGAACACAGAGGCAGAGACCACGTGATGTGTCTGTAAGCCAGGCATGTCAAGGGCTGCCAGCCGCACCAGAAGCTGAGAGAAAGGAAGGCATGCACCAGATCCTCCCCTGGAACCTTCAGAGAGTGTATGGCCCTGCCAATACTTTATTTTCAGACATCTGGCCTTCAGAACTATGAAAGAATCAATCTCTGTTGTGTGAACCCACCAGGTTGTAGTTATTTAAGGTAATCCTAGGAAACAAGTACAAGTAGGAAGGAGAGGCCTGCCTTGATGTAGGGGCAATGAGTTTCCGTGGAACCAGTAAGCAGGGGGCCCTCTCCCTTGATGGCTATGGATCAGAGGCAGGAACCACCAACAGCTCTGTATGCATAAATTTTCAGGCCTGGGGTTCATTCCTCCAGGGAGACATTCCTGCAAGCCAACAGAGTTCTGCTAAGCCTCTGGACATCACGCTCAGGAGGAGCCTGAGATTCCTGAGCAGAGCCACGAAGTTTACAAAGTATCAGGTGCTTGGACAGGTGCCTGAAGAAGGACCAGATGGCCCAACTTTGTCAATTGCACAATGGAGCCCAGGGCCATTTCCCTAACAGGAGACAGAGCAGGCCGGCTCTTCTTTTTGCAAAATCGCAGAGTTAATCATCCCAGTGCCTGAGCCTTGCCTATTTGATCTTAGGGAGAACTTTTGTTCTCCATTCTGATTTTCCATCTCCAGTGCTACCTTTGTGTTTGTGACCTATCAGAAACATGATTCAGGAAGCCAACTTAGATAACGTTTGTCTACTAATTTTATTAGGTGCCCAATAAATGTTGGTTAAGAGGTTTTTCTTTTTCATCTGGAAACATGTCCTTTGAAGTGAATGCTTCTGGAGAAGGGGTGCCTTCTCCAGAATCCCCATCAGGACTCAGGCAGGTCTTCTTCCAGCTGCTGAGAGCTAACTGGAGAACCCTCTCCAGGGACTGCCTCTGCCTGAAGCAGGCTGCCTTGCTCAGTTATTTACTGAGTGGTCTGTGCAGGAGTACAAAGGCTCGCCTCCAGTCAGCACATCTCTGAAGGTCATCCCAGCTCCAGGGCTCCCCATAGGGTTGGTGGAGGCTTTCAACGCAGCTGCCTCACTGTTTGACTTCTCCTTCTGTCCAGGTCTGCTGCCCTCATCCCATACAGGTCGTTCCTGAGAGTACTCTCCACCGAATACCCCTGGCACACAAATCTCAGTGTGTTTTCCAGGGAACCTGATCTAAGATATTTCAACTTAGAGAGAGAGAAGAGAAATATATTGAGCACGCTTCCAGGTATCGACTTGGAATCTGGAATGCTTATAGCCATTGGCAGGAAAATAGAATGCTACCGTGTCTCGGCATTGTCTCTGTCCTCAGCCTAAAGGCTGGGTCAAGAAGGTGCCACTGCTTCCCAGGGGCTTATGAGTTCTGAGCACAGTGCGACTGCTTAGTAAGTGTTCACGGAATAGGCAATGGATGAGTGTTCATGGAATTCAGCTTGGTCCTGGGATGAGCTAAATAGGTCTTGCATAGAGTTTTTCTCTCTTTGTGATGAGAAGGGTCATCTTTGGAGGGTGTATTAATTCCCTAGGGCTGTTGTAACAGGAACACAGTCTGGGTGGCTTAAACAATGAAAATGTATTGTCTTAAAGTTCTGCAGGTCAGAAGTCTGAAATCAGGGTGTCAGCAGAGCCCTGATTCCTCTGAAGGACTTGGGAAAGGGTGCGTTCCATGCCTCTCCTCTAGGTTCTGGTTGTTTTGCTGGCAATCCTTGGCGTTCCTTGACCTATAGACACATAATCCTAATCTCTGCCTGTAGTGTTCCTCCGATATGTCCAAATTTCCCATTTATAAGGACACCAGATATTGAAATAAGGCTCTATCTTACCCTTACCCGAGTACAACTTCACCTTAACTGATTATATCTTCAATGGCCTTATTTTCAAATAAGGTCAAATTCTGAGGTCCTGGGCCTTAGGACTTCAGCATATGAATTTGGGAAGGGAGATAATTCAATCATTTTCTTGGAGGTTCTGTTTTGACTCTGGGATTTCAGAATTTCCAACATGCCCTGTGTTAGAAGCACTGGGGCTGCAGAGGGGCCACAGGAAAGAAAGTGTGACCTGTAGCTGTGGGGTCTGAGCCAGGGGAAGTCAGGTTCTAGATAGCAGAAGAATGGAATATTGAAAAGCCCCTGAGGCCTGAGGTCTGGCTGGGTTCGGACCAGATTTCGTGCATTTGATAGGGGGATGCAAACAGCGTAAAAGATGCACCATCCAACCCAGATATTGTTGTACTGAGTGAAGTAAGTCAGACAGATAAGGAAAAATATCGTATGGCATCCCTTATATGTATGTAGACTCTAAAAGAAAATGATGCAAATGAACTTACTTCCAAAAGAGAAAGAGACTTAAAGGACAAACTTATGGTTGCCTGTACACACTGCTATATTTTAAATGGATAACCAACAAGGACATACTGGATAGCACAGGGAACTCTGCTGAAGGTTATGTGGCAGCCTGGGTGGGAGGGGTTTGGGGGGAGAATGGATACATGTGTGTGTATACACACACACACACACACACACACACACACATATATATATATACTGGCTGTTCTCCTGAAACGATCACATTTTAATCAGCTATACCCCAATACAAAATTAAAACTTAAAATGTGTATGTTTTTTTTTTTTAAAGATACCCCATCTTTTAACTGATGCAGTTACTTCATCCTCAGGGAAAGGAGTATAACTCCTTATTTCTTAAGGGTCAGCTGCACATACTGATTTTCTTCTAACGTGCAGTGTGGAACAAAGAAAAAGAGTAACTTTTCAGTAGAGAAAACTGACAAGCACCACCCCAGCAAGGTGATCCACGTCAACATCAACAGTGCTAAGGGATGTCGCTCCTAAGTACCAGGACATGACGTGATGAAAACGGAACTTCACCTCTGTGATCTTTCTCCCCCAAACACATAGCCACAGTCTAATAACGAGAAAGGCATCAGAATACCCCAACTGGGGGACAAGCTACAGGATACATGACCAGTACTCCTCAAAAATCAAGGTAATATAAAATAGGAAAAGCTTGAGAAACTCACAGCCAAGAGAAGCCGAAGGCGAGAAGATGATTAAGTGTAATGTGGTGTCCTGGATGGGATCGTGGAACAGAATAAAAGGGATTAGGTAAAAACTAAAGAAATGTGAGTGAATTATGGACTTTAGTTACTATTAATGTATCACTATTGATTCATTAATGACAACAAATGTATCATGTTAATGTGAGGGGTTCATGCAAAATTGGATAAGGGATATGTGCAAACTCTATTTTCACAACTTTTCTGTGAAACTTCTAAATAAAACTTCGTAATCTTCTAAATTACCTCATGTGAAGAGTTGACTCATTGGAAAAGACTCTGATGCTGGGAGGGATTGGGGGCAGGAGGAGAAGGGGACGACAGAGGATGAGATGGCTGGATGGCATCACTGACTCAATGGACGTGAGTCTGAGTGAACTCTGGGAGTTGGTGATGGACAGGGAGGCCTGGCGTGCTGAGATTCATGGGGTCGCAAAGAGTCAGACATGACTGAGCAACTGAACTGAATCTTCTAAAATAAAACCTTTCTTGAAACTGAATTTAAAAAGTGCCATCCTAAACTTCTAGTTAGAAGATAAATAAGTTCTAGGAATATAGTTGCAACATAATGACTACAGTTAATTACTGCTGTCCTTTCTATATGAAAATTGTTAAAAAAAAAAAAAAGTAAATCCTGAGTTTTCATCACAGGGAAAAAAATTATCTTTTTCTTTTTTATTGTATCTGTAAGAGATGATGGAGGGCTTCCCTGGAGGCTCAGTGGTAAAGAACCCACCTGCCAATGTAGGACACTCAGGTTCATCCCTGGGTCAGGAAGATCCCCTGGAGGAGGACATGGCAACTCACTCCAGTATTTTTGCCTGGGAAATCCCATGGACAGAGAAGTCTGGAAGACCCCAGTCCATAGGGTCACAAAAGAGTTGGACACAACTTAGCAACTAAACAACTACCTTAAAAACTAGATAATTTGCATTTCAAAAACATTAATAAACTTTTTCTTCTTTTTTCCTAGAAAACAGTTTTGTCTCACAGTTACTCAAAACCAGAAAGCAGGCAAATGGTTATTTAATTCTCAGGAGAAATATTTAAAAGCAAGCAAGGGCACTGACCAATCAGACCATTGGTGGAGGTGAATAATAATCAGGAACTCATTGGTCAAATATTATCTCTGTTTATTCCACCCTCATCTCTACTTAACCAGAGAACTAAAAGGAAAGGCTATGGAGGGAAAAGAAACAAATGTGATTCTTATGTATTCTTGGGTTGCTTTGAGTAATGGGATGACTGAGGACCCAGGGAGACAAAACCTGAGGTTCTAGCAGCTGTTTGGCCCCCTCAGCAGAGGGGAAGAACAGGTGTGACCCCAGAACTTTGAGAAGAAAGTGAGATGGGAGTTACTCCACCTTGAATTAATTTGCTCCAAGTTTTATCCGCTTAGAATATAATCTGTGCCCCTCTGATGCTTTCAGGAAGCTGTTGCTTCTGGGAAACATGTCCAAGGCTCCCCTTTACTCTGTAACAGAATCAAGGCTGAATCCACAATTTAATCTGTTCCAGGCTCCAGCATGACATGAGAATAAAGGGGTCCAGAGTCCAGGTCTTTCATTTTTTTTAACCTGGATCCTGAGAGCCAAAGAGCAAACCTGCCCAGGTTTATCTTCCTCCATTGCTGGTCAATTGTTTTGACCTTTGACCTTGCATCTGGCCAAGAGTCCATGGGGCAGCTCTAGGTTTGCCCTGTGGAACAAATGTTGATTTAACCTTTTGGGTCTCCTGACACTATTGTGAAATCCATTTCATCAGAAACCAAGTTGTTAAAAGAAAAAGAAATTTGTTTTTGTTTGCTGTCTGTTGTTCAGAGTATTTATAGGAAATGGCAACATTAGCTTCCACAAGACTCATTCCATGTTACCACTTTTACAAGCTATGAGTGGAGAAAAGATATTCTAAGTTTCTAAAACCCTATTTCCTATTTCTCTTTTTAAATTTTCTGCTACATGCTTAAGAATGTCCATTAATTTTTCTATAAAATATTTACAATAAATAATTGTGTAGACATAGTTCCTTTCCTCTCATGATTTCAAATAATTTATAAAAAATGAATCACAGGGATTACTTAGTGATCCAGTGGTTAGGACTTTGCCTTCCAATGCAGGGGTTGAGGGTTCTGTCCCTCATCAGGAAGCTAATATCCCACATGCCTCTCAGCCAAAATAAAAAACATAAAACAGAAGTAATGTTGTAACAAATTCAATAAAGACTTTAAAAATGGTCCACATCACAAAAAAAAAAAATCTTAAAAAAAAAAAATAGAACCATATACATGCCAGGCTTGTTTGGCTCATTTTCTTTTTTCTTTCAGTCTTTAAAAACTGTTTTGATATAAAAAAAAAAAATTAAAAAAAAAACTGGATAAACTAAAAACATGTTTTCAGCACTAAATACATTTAAAAGTTTAAAGGCCAAAACAAAATATGATAGCACAGTAAGCAAATGCAATGTTTATTTCAAATAAACACATTATACTTTGTGGTTTTCATTGTGATCTGCCTAAGTATTTTAAATGCATTTTCCAATATTTTTGCAGTCTGAATGTATCTGCTGACTAAAGTTAATTCTGTTAAATGTTGTTTTCCCAAAATTTTTCTTTTGTTCCTAATTTGGTTTACTTTGGAGAAAGAACATTTGCTGTAGCTAGGACGACAATGAAAAACTAGTATTTTAGTAAAGCTTGTGTATATACTACTTTATTTTATAATAAATGTTTCAACAATTCACATATACTTATAATCTTTTTACTATCACTTGTTAATGAGTTTATGCAAAGCAGTAATACTTTCGTAAATGATTCATTATTCACTTGAAAATTTTCGTTGCCTTTTGTTTATCATAATGAATTGTTTCAATAAGTACTTTACTGAAAACAAATTCAACTGAAGAATAGCTTTGCTTATTTTGAGTTGGATGTTACAAAATTGCCATGATACTGACTTGATGAAAATTTTGCTTTTCTGATTATTTTTTAAATTTGGAAAGTAATATTTGCTCATGTTTTTTAGAAGGTTTAAACAGCTCCCCAATCACTCTTTTATTAAAGTTAATTTTTTTTGAAGTATAAACCATACAGAAAAATTTATAAATCATAAATGTACAACTCCTTGATTTATAACAAACACCCCTATGAACAGCCATGAAGATCAAGGTAAAATCATTACAAGGACCTCAGAAGAGCCCTCTCCCAATCACTACCCCTTCGCTCCTCAAACACAGCCGTATCTTGACTTCTAACACTGGAGATGGTTTTTTTCTGTGTTGTGCTTGATATAAACGGAATCACACTATGTGCATTCCTTTCTGACTTCTTCACTCAGCGTAATGTTTGTAAGACGCACTTGCCCCATCGTGTGTGACTAATGCCATCCATTATCACTGCTTTCGTTTCCTTGAGTGACCCTACCTCAAGTCAGCTCTCCTCCTGCTTGGATGGTTAATTTTATTTGTCACTTTATTAGGTCATTTTACTGGAGAAGGGAATGGCAACCCACTCCAAAATTCTTGCCTGGTGAATCCCATGGACAGATGAGCCTAGGGGCTGTAGTCCGTGGGGTCGCAAAGAGTCGGGCAGGACTGAGCGGCTAACACTAAGTAGACGAGGGGATGCCCGGATAGTTGATCAGACATTCGGCGAGTTTCTGTGAGGGTGTTTTTGGATGAGATTAACATTTAAATCTGTAGATTGCGTAAAGTAGATTGCCTTCGTATTGTGTGTGGGCCCCATCCGAACAGTTGAAGGCCTGAATAGAACAAAAAGGCTGACCCTCCCCTAAGTAGGGGAGAATTCCTCCTGCCTGACTCCCTTGAAACTGGGACATCAACTGTTTCCTGCCTTCAGACTCAAACTGAAATGCCAGCTCTTCCCGTATCTCAAGCCTGTCAGCCTTTAGACTAGAATTATACCATCGATTCGCCTAGGTTTCCAGGCTGCTAGCTCACCCTGCAGATTCTGGGACTTGCGAAACCCCAATTTGGCATAAGCCAATTCTTCACAGTAAAATCTCTTTTTATATATATAGCTAACTGACTTCTCTCTCTCTCTCCATATATGTATACACACATATATGTGTGTGTAAATATATATATAATCTATATCTTATATCTATCTCCAGTTCCCTGGAACCTCAGTGGCTTCTGTTGACTCCATTGCCTAACAGAGTCCAGGGGAAGCAATGCTCTGTAGCAACGAGTTCTTTTTTAAAGGATACAACCATTTCTCAAATCTTAGTCCAGGTCATAATGGCAACAGAGTGTCTGCCTGGTTCTTTCTTGGAACACAGGCCTTTGGAACCCTGAACCAATTTGAAAGGAGTCTGGCCACTATGAAGCTGCCATGCTGGAGAAACCACCCGGGCAGCCTACCTGGACATAGAGATGCCAAAGTTTTCCCAGTCCTCATCTGTCCGGCCCTCTAGTCTTTCCAGCTCAGGGACCAGACTTGTGAGTGATGGAGCCTTCAGGATGACCTCAGGCCTGGCCACCATCTGACTGCAATCTCATAAGATGTCTTGAGCCAAATCTCTTAGCTGAGCCACCCTCAAATTCCTTTCCCCTAGAAATGATGAGTGATAATGACTGCTGCTGTTTTAAGCCATAAATTCTGGGGTGAATTGTTATGCAGCAATAAGAACCAGGATAATCACTTATTGTAAAACCAGTGAGGGTTACTGGACCCATAGGAAAAATGAAGATAGTTGTAATTCATTACATTGTCTTACTCAAAGAAAAAATATTCCAAACACTAAAATCAAATCAATGCTCTCTTCTTATTCTCAACAGCTACTTGATGCATATTTTAGTTTGCTTCATATCTGAGAAAAGGTATTTTGTATAGATTTAATATTTTTTTTTCAGAGTCCTTATCGGGCATTTTTTTTTCCTTATTAGCAGAAAAGATGATTGCTTTATATTTCATATTGAAATTGACTTTCTTCTTGAAGGCATTCTTCACAGAGTCCTCTGAGTTTTGGGGCTCACTGCTTCCTAGATTTGCTACACAATCATTGAACTGGGATTTCATTTCAGTAATCTCTGGATTTGTGTCGTATGCTTTGAATTTCATGCTGTCCTTTCTTTTGGGTTCCTTAAGAATGCATGAAACATACAATTTCTGCATCACTGTATATCTGTAGTCTTCTCAATTTTGCCCTCACACTTGATTGTCTAGGCTCCAAATTGCTTTTGGTGTGTTTCAGGCATTACAGCGTTGTTTTCTAGCTTTCTGTGTTGCTAGAGACATGCTGTCATCTCATACTTGTTCTATTTGGTAGTTATCCACTTTTCTCTAGAAAACTTTCGGATTCTCTCCTTAGCCCACCTGTTCCACAATTTCTTCAGATGTGCCTATGTACAACTGAGGCTTATTTTATTCAAAGTCTTGCACTAGTTTTTTTTTTTTTTTTTCAGTTTTTCAGACCCAAGTCTTTTCAGATCAAAGCACTTTTCTGTATTATGTCTTTGATTACATCCTTCCTTTCATTGTTTTTATACCTGCTTTTAAATGAACACTGAGTCTTTTAAAAAATCTATTTTTACTAACAATGTTTCTCATATTATCCATGTCATTTTCTACTTTATCTAGCTTTCTGGGAGATGCCTTCACTTTAAAAATCATGTCCCTAATTGGGTCTTCAACCATTTCCATTTCACTGTTTAGCTCTTTCATTAAGTTCTCAAAACTTCTGATAATCATTTCAAATTTCCAATAACTTTCTTGTTCTCTAACTGATCCACTTTGTCCCCACAGTAGCCAGTACTTTTTTGTTAAGGATGCCTCTTGAATTTCTGTTAAGATAATTAGATATTTTATAAGTTATCTCCCATTATTTTTTCTCGTTTCCTCAGAAGCCAGTCTATCTTCACCTCAGTCTTTATCTTGCCTCTTGTTGATTTCCCTCAAATGTCTGGTGATCCTTTGTTGACTATTCATATATACTAAGAACTATATTGATAAATATAGGTTGATTGAGTGGATTTCACTAATAGGTGTGTTTAATCAGAAGGTCATTTTTTGAATGGGAAAGCTGGTTACAGCCTGTGTAAGTGGATAGATTTGCCAGTCAAGCTTGCAATTCACTAGCAAGTCTAGGACCATCACAACTGAACAAGAGGGAATAGCTTTATCCAGGGGTAGAATTCCACTTCAGAGTGGAGCTGGATTTATGTCCACTGTGGAGGCTCTAGTGCCCTGAGGCTAGACAATACTTCTTTCTGTCTCCATCCCAGCCCCCAACCCCTTTGGGAAGATCTTCCTCTCTTCAGAATGCAGTCTTTGGTGGTCTAGCTGAGGATAAAGAGCTTCTCTGTACGTGGAGCGTGGCAGGCGGGCCTGAGTGACCCAGCTGTTTCGTCTGGTTTTGTCTGTTCTGTGGTTAACTCCCCTGATCACTGCCCAGGCCCCTGTGTTTTCTCTCTGCCCAGGGGCTCCAAGCCCGGAGCCTCTCAGGATGAGGATCCTGGCTGAAGACCCCGCACTCACGTGTCTCAGCTTGTACATTACTCCGCTTTTGTGCATCAATATGGTCCCATCTGCGCTCTGACTCCCAGAAATTTATCCAAGTCATTGAAATTTCTGCTGATGGCATTCTATTTGTTTTCAGCATTCTAACTGATTTATTCTGTATGTCTTTATTGACATTTCAATAGGATCTTGGGAGAAAGGGTAGGCAAATACACACATGCTATCTGTCATTTTGGACTGGACCTAAAATAGTTTATTCAGTCAATAAAGCATTTATACATTTCCCTAAAACTAAAAGAGAGAGTATAATTAAATTTTCTAATGGAAATTCTAATTTTTCTAATGGAAATTCTAATTTCTAATGGAAATTCTATGAAAAACTGGAGGTCCAAAAAGTCAGAAGAGGGAATTCCCTGGCAGTCCAGAGGTTATGATTTCAAGCTTTCACTGCCCAGGGTGTGAGTTCAATCTCTGGTCAGGGAACTAAGAGCCACACAGCAAAAAATAAAATAAAATTTAAAAAATATTAAAAATGACAATTTTTTTTAAAAGTCAGAAGAATTATCTTGTCCATTATCATCTTCCTAACAATTAGAGTAGCATAGTTATTAAAAGTCTGATCTTTGAGTCAGACAACCTGGGGCAGAGTCTACTTACTAGCTAGGTAACAATGTGTAAATTAATTGACCTCTCTGGACCTCAGTTTTCCTATCAGTAAAATGGGAATAATCATACCTCTTTGTGGGTATTGTGACAATCTAAGTATTCAGCAAAGTGCCTGGAGTGTGGTAATCTATTAGTGGTAACCAGTAGCAGTAGCTGCCATAATATCACCATCATCCCAGTCATGAGTCATCCTCCTTGTTATTCTATCTTCTTCTAGACATTGTTGTTCTAATTAATCAGAGTTATGAGACCTTTGTGAGTTTGAGTTTTGTTTGGCTAACCTTCAATCACTACCTCTGGTTTAATCTCCCAATTTCAGGGAGCATGGCTAAGATAAGGGAATAAAAATTAAATACAGATGATGGAACAGCATGTTTTTATAGCAAAAATTTCTACCATTTATCTCATTTATTCTTTCAAAATACTTTGATGTAAGTAGTTTAGGTATTTACTGGATATTTATCCTATATATATATATATTATTATAATGTTTTTTTTTGCAAGTTAACTTTCGGGTGCCTGTTGTAGAAGAGAATTTTCCTAAATAACAGGGGATTTTGAAAAGACTCATTGGGGCCTTTGTTCTAAATTATAGCAATATTCAGTTTTAAGAATTAAGACAGGCATGACTTGGTAAACAGAATAAAAGCATTGTGCTACTCTAAGAGTTTAAACTTTTTGAACTCTTTTTTTCTTTAATGAGTTAGTCCTACACAGAGCTCTAATAAATAAAATAGAGCCAAGTAGAACTCTGCTGGTTGAGGAGGGCTTGGGGGCTAGAGCTCTGCTCACTGGGCAGTCCTTTCATCTTCAGCTGCTGCCAGCATGGAGGCTGCAGTATCTCATCTTCATACTTTAAGAATTCTAAGAAACAGAGTTTGGAAACCACTGATCTCACTTATTCCAAGGACAAGTTTTCCAGTTTCTATGAAAAAAACTACTGTTTTTCAGTGCTGCCTTGTTGTGCCCACCCAGTATCCACAATAGTTTTAATCCTCCCAATAACCAGTCCTGGAAGACATTTACTCTCCCATTATTATACTAAGAAAATCAAAGTCCAAAGAGGTGAGCAACTTTCACAACATCCCACAGCTAATAAACAGAGGATTTGACTTTTTACTCATGACCGGCTCCAAATTCTTTCTTCTACCTCCAAATAAGCACAGAAATCTAAGGTTCTTTGCTAGCAATAAAATTTCATAATTTCAAGATACCTTTAATGAGCAGAATACAAAACATTGATCAAAACAATAAACCCTGAGCCAAAACCCAGTCAGAGAAGGAGCTATGAGTACAAGTGAAATAGAACATTTGCATGGAGATAGAGAAATCAATTTTAACTGGTTGGCCAGCTTTCTCTAGTCATCGCTCTTCCTAAACTTCTTGCAGTGAGAAAGGGAATTTTTGATGTCTCCCTCCCAAGTATGTTTGCTTGATTGCCTCTTTTCCAGTTGGAACCCTCACTACTTTTAGGCTCATGGCCATTGGGTTGACGATCATGTATGGTGGATGATCTACTTTCAGACCTATTCTATTCTTCACTGAATTTTCTGGGCTCTCTTAATGGGCAGGGCAGTGCACCAAGTGCCCAGAGGCATAATCCCCGGCCTTGAGGCACTCACTGTCAGGTTGGAATGAGGGAGCCCTACTGTGTGAGATACCAAGGAACACACATGGCATTAGGCACAGAGATAGAGATTATGATAGGAGATAGGAACGCAGAGGAGGAGTGCCTGGTCCAGTCAAGACAGGTTTCCTGGAGAAAAATGAGCTTGAACTGAGCCTCCAGGATCTGTGGGGCCTTTAGCAAGAGGAGAGGGGAGGGGAGGATAATCCCAGGTGGGAAACAGACAACCAGTACGCCCAACCGGCTGGAGAAGAGGGTGTGTGTCTGCCAGTACCACCGCCTATCGGCAAGTGAAGGTGCCTTCTGCTGACCTTATTTCACTACGGGATCCCAGAAACAGCACCTCATTCCTGTGAGCTGATCTTGAGTCTCTGGAGAAATAAAAACTTGTGTTTCACAAAAACAGAGTAAAGGGTACTTGCACATACAATGTTTTTCTTTGCGTCTGCCTTTCAGGGCAGGCTCAACAAAATTTGGGCATTGTATTCATTTCCTAAGGCTGCCAAAAAAACCCAAAGTACCATAACAGGATGGCTTAAAACAACAGCAATTGGCCCTCTCACTGTTCTGGAGGCCAGAAGTCTGAAATCGGAGTATTGGCAGGGCCATGCTCCCGAGGAAACCTGTGGGGGAGAATGCTTCCTCCTTCTTCCAAGTGTCTGGAGGTGTTTGCAGGCCTTCCTTGGCATTCCTTGGTTTTTCAGCTACAGCACTGTAATTTCTGCTTCTCTTGTCACGTGACTGTCCTCCCCCTGGGTGTTTCTGTTCCCTTCTTTGAAGGACAACAGTCATAGTGGAATAAAACCCCCCACCCTTGACTCTAGTATGACCTCATCTTAACTAACCACCTCTGCAGTGACTCTGTTTCCAAATAAGGTCACATTCTTATGCCCATGGGGTTAGGGCTCCTACGTGTCTTTTGAGGGGACACAAGTCAACACATGACAGAGATGAGCAAGACAATTGTGCACCTTTGAGAGGAGGGGGCAGTTTTTGAGGATCTGTTAGTATCTGCCTCAGAGACCGGCCTTCTGGAAGCCACCATCCCTCATGGACCTCTGTTTTGCTCCTTGAAGAAAAAGATTTCAGGTGAAACTAAAAGAGTGCTTCCCTCAGACATCTCTGGAGCTGGAAGCAGAAAGTGAAGCACAGAGGCTGGGACAAGAGAGGGAGGGAAGAGAGGAGGAGGCTAAGAGTACTTGTGGCTAAGAGAACTTGTTTGGAGATACTCACGAGTGTCATCAGTGTGTCTTTGTGACCACAAAGCATGATGGAGGCAATATGCAGACTCCAGTCCAACATCACGTCAGTCCTCGTGAGATATGGCCCATCTAAACAGGAAGAATCTGAAAGGCTACACAACTCAATGTTTAGCAAGAGAATAATTGAAAGAAGTTAGCTGTCACTTGGGGTAAGAGTAACACACCATATCTGCTATCATATCTGATGACATAATTAGATATTAGTTCAACCTGAACCCAGAGGCCAAGTTAAAAAACCAGTCCTAATGGAAAGATGCCTTATTGTCAGCGTGTCCATAAAAAGAACTTAGCAGAATTATCCTGAATAACTGTGGCACATATGTCCTGTCCTGGTTAAAAATCTCTCATGAATAAAGAACCTTAGCTCCCTGAAGACACATCATAAGAGCTTTCAGAACAATCACAGGCTTTGGAGGACGGTCCTGCAATCAATATGCAGAAACAAGCCTGAGACAGATATATGTTTCCCCACCTTGGACAAGGAGTTTTTGCTCCCATCCCCTGCTCCCCAACCACTGGTATTTGAGGTGGGGTAGGTCCTCATTGCTTGTCAAATACTCAAACCTGACTTCAATAAAAATAAAACAGGGTGTGCACACAGAGGCAACAACAAAGAAACAAACCAGCAAAGGTGGCATTTCACCCACAAATGTAGGTAACTGTTGTCCTCTCAGTAAGCATGTAATAAGAACGAATACAAAGACAAATAGAACAAAATTAAAATTCCAGAAAGAGATAGGAGAACACATTTACGGTATGAAAACAGTGGGTATCTCAAATAAATGGGGAAAGTTGGATTTTTTGAAAAAGATGTTGGGACAACTGAAAAGCCATTTGGAAAAATACGGATTTGCATCCATACGCTACACAGAATATCAGGGAAAACTCCAAAAGGATTAGAGATCTCAACGTAAAAAGTGAACCCATTCATTTTTCTGAGGAAACACGGGTAAATTTCCAACCTTGCAATTGGAAAGGCCTACTGTGACTCACTATTCAGAAGAGATAAAGGAGTAGGTTAATAGACTTGTCCAAGCATTAATACAATCTTTTGTGTGGCAAAAGTCAAAAGATGACAAACTGGGAGAAATATTTGCAACTTACATCATTAAGGGACTAAAATCTCAAATAGTTAAAGTTACTCTTAAAATATCAACAACAAAAGAAAAATTAATAGAAAAATGGACAAAATGCACCTATAATCCAATGAGAACAGGACACGACCCTTAAAAATATGAAATAAGATATTCAAATAGACTTATAATAAGAGAAATTTATATTAAAATTATACTGAGCTATTTCTCACCTATCAGATTGATGAAAACTCCAAGAGTTGAACAATACATTCTGTCAGCTAGGCTTAGAGCATCTGGCATTTCACATATTGTAGGTGGGAGTGCAAAATGGTACAACCTCTATGGAAAGGAGTTTAGCAACAGCTCACCAAGGGCATGGCAACCCACTCCAATGTTCTTGCCTGGAAAATCCCATGGACAGACGAGCCTGGCGGGCTACAGTCCATGGGGTTGCAGAGTCAGACACAAGTGAAGCGACTTAGCACATACTATGTTTTAAACTTCCAAACAGCTAGGTTGCTAAGATCTTAATTGTTTCACCACAGAGAAGAAATGATAATTATGTGACATGATAGAAGGGCAAGGTGATGCTACTGCTACATGTTGCAATATGTAAATTTATCAAATCAGCACAATGTACCTTGAATCTTAATCTCTGAGCCTGTTTCTTCTCCTGTAAAGGAGCTCATTAATAGCTTTCACATGGGCACCACACGGATTAAGAGAAATATTGCACAACACTGCTCCTGGCTCACACAAAACTAGCCCATCCCCACTCATTGTGGAAGGTTTACAAATGCCAGGGACAAGAGGCGACCATGTAACTGAGTAGGACCACCCCCACCCATGTCCTCTGCCTGCCTTTTGTCTGTAGAAAAACTTTAGTCACAGAATAAATTTAATCAGAGAACTGAGAAAAAGCAGAAAGAAAGGAAAACAGTCAAACAAGACAAAATAATAATACTTCAGTCAGTAAACAAAGTCAAGGACCTTTAGATCTCCCTCAAGGACCAGAGATAACCTGAACCAAATCCTTTGAGCTGTTTTGCAGATACTGAAACCCCCACTGGGATGGAAGACGTGAACTATATGCAGCCCACAAGCACGTAGACCCCAGACCGGTTGTAACCAGAAGGTGGATGATGCTGACTCCCACTTAGCTCACCACCAACCACTTGGAAGAATGTCCATGAGCTGATCACAGCCTGCTCTTTGGACACTATAAGACTCCTTACTACCCCTCTCCAGGAAGGGATGTACAGTTTTGAGGGCATTAGCCTACTGGGGGCCCCTTTGCCTGGGAAAGCAATAAAGTTATTAATATTTCTATCAATATTTCACCCAAAACTCTGTCTCTGAAATTTCACCAGGCACCAGTGTACAGAGGCCGAATTTCAGCAACAACCATGAGGTCAGGAGGCCTGTAGCCTAGGGAGGAGAGGAGATCAGGAAGAAGTGAACTTTGCTTCATGCACACCTAGCAATTAGGTGCTGGTCTCCCAGACCCTGCAAACACAGGAAACAGATCTCCTGGAGGGCAGGGCACTGAGGATACTTGTCCAGGGACCTAGAATTTAAACCCAATCACGTCTGCTTCCTTCTCCCCCTGCAGCTTGGTTTTCCTTCCTCTTTGGAATTCTCCAGAAACGGCTGTGAAGGAATTTAGAGTCCTCTGTACTCTTTTGACCTTTGACTAAGAAAAGTGATTCAAAGTCTGCTAAAGAGCAAGAAATGAACTTTGAAAAGTGCCTGCAGGAGATTTCAAAATCTTTGAACTCAGTTTGGATGTTACTAAGGACTAGACCTTGGATTATATTTTCACTTATATAATTTTGCCTCAGGAAAAGGCAGAGACACAGATGCACCTTCCAGTTCCTGGGACTGTCAAGGTTTGTGCCACTGAAGGACCAAGAATGGCTGGGGATGCCAACAGAAATCAAAGAGCCCGGGGTCTTGGCTCCAAAGCCTAGTCACTTTCAGTATATACTGATTCCAGAAATGGTAATCAATTTCTGAGTCTGGCTGATTTAAGGAGAAGAAAAAAGAAACCCAAAACTATAATGCTTGGGTAAATCAGTCTTAAAGGCAGATTGATCATTAATCCATCCATTCATTTTACTCATCAAATAAATATGTATTATAATATGTATTATACCAGCATGCATGCTAGTTGGAGAAGGTAGAAGCAGAGAAATCTGATTAAGGTATTTGCCATGAGAGGAGAATTAAGTTCAGGAGTGATTTCTGGTTCTTAGGTTTGAAAGGAATCTTAAACGTCATCTCACACTATTCCTCAAGATCAGGTCTAGCAACTGAGGCTCAGAGTAGTCCTACCCAAAGCCATATAGCTGACTAAGGGCAGAGCCAAGAACAGGCTTGGGTTTCTTAACTCAAGTCCAGTGCTAGTTCCATCACCACTTGCTGGTCCAGAGGATAATCCTCAGGTATGTTGGAGAGAGAGAGAGGGAAAAAAAAAAGGCTAGAAAATATGTATTTATTTGATATGGTGAAGAAGTTGATGGCTTAATTTTCCTCCTTAAAATTCTAGAGGAAGAGAATTCCTTGAAGACAGGTGCTGGGTGGGTAGAGAAAATGTACTTAATTAATCATTTCAGGATTCACTCACAAATACGGGCTTCTTGGGATAACATCCATTAAGATCCTGAAGGAAGGCTTCAGCGTGATTTGCTGCACTAATGAAAGATGAGTCACCTTACTATCTTACATATTGGCTTCCTCTTCAGAATATGTCGCTTTGAAAGGCCTAGTTATCCTGGTTGAACTCGGATTCACTTGGTCTCTATGGCAACCACAGTGAATTCCCACAAGTCACCGGAAAAGGGCACTTGACATCTTGAAGCACAATAGACAGACCCTTTATATTATAGCCATTCCTCTCATTGCTAGAAGGGAAGGAGACACCATCAAACACACATTCCACAGCTGCAGAATAAAAACCTCTCTGCACTAGCCTGATTCTTGAAGCTGTTGCCGAGTTCAAGAGTCACTCATGACTGTTACGACTTGTAAGTTGACAATTTCAGATGGCTCTCTGACACTCTCCTCCACCACCCTGACCCCAAGTGTGAACAGAATTCAACCTAGTTATAATTTAGATCTATCAGAAATTGGTTTGGCTGCATAAGACAGACCATCCAAATGAGCAGTGGCTTAAACACACAATGTTTTACTCTTTCACTTTAAAAGTCTGGAGATAAGCAACTTGATGCATCCACAGCTACTCAGCAAAGCCTTTATGGCAACAAGGCTCCCTCCAGCAAACCACTCCACCATCCACTCCTACGATGGTGCGCCTCTCTTCCTCATGGTGCAAAATCTATCAAACTTCATTGTGTTGGCAGATGAAGGAAGGAATGATGTCATGTATGTGAGCCAGCTATCTTTCTAGGAGGTTCTACTGCAGTTGCTGAAAAGCTTTTGAATTAATAGACTGCCTGGCTCCTCTGTCCAAGGGATTTCCCAGGCAAGACTACTGGAATGGGTTACCATTTCCTTCTCCAGGGAATCTTCCCAAACCAGGGATAGAACCTGTGTCTCTGGAATCGGCAGGCAGATTCTTTACCTGTTGAGCCACCACGGAAGCCCTAAGGTCTTATTGAAAAGCACTTAATTATATGGTTAGAGCTGGGTGCACTGGAGGTAGGGGCTTGATTCCTGATATCTAAAAGGCCAAGGCTCTATTAAAAGGACAGAAGGGAGACATAACAAGTAATCAGGTCCTTTGAAGCGTTGTCTAAAGCCTTTAATGGCTTTCGGTACAAACTGGTTCCTAGCTCTGGTCCACAAGCCCAAGGCTAAAATGGTTTTTACATACTTATGGGCTAGTGATCCTCAGGTGATGATGTTGGTTGGAGGGTTTACCTCTTAGTGTAGAGCAGTGATGTAATGAAGTTACCAGGCAAAGGGGTTTGGGATCCGGACTAGAATTTGTAGGTAGACGTGTCCCCGGGTGGTTGTGTTCCCCTCTTCCCTCAGCAGCATACTCGGGCTGGAGGCTCAGGTGTGTGGGCACTGGATTCAGGAATAGCATCTTTTGCTGGGTGATTATGGGATAATCCTGCATGCCTCTCTCCAGAATTAGAGAGGGTTATGTTTTCAGGGTTGATAGCTTCAAGGAGGAAATGCTACAACAGAACAACTTAGAGTAAGACTTTTCAGCCTTTGAGATACAAAATAGAGTTTCAAACTCCCAGCAGATATAATACATTGTCAGAAAGCACTTTTGTGTCTCTGTGTTTGGCTCCTGGGTATTGAAATGTTTCTGTCATAAGCAACAGATTTGGAAAAAGTGCTTGATCCTATGACATAAGAATCAATGTGCTCAGCTCTTTAGCTTTGATTCTGTCTGGGGGACAAGGAGACAAAGAATATCAGGGAGGAGAATAATAGAGAAGCAATGGTGGGTGTTGGGTCTGCTCCCTCCTGCCTTTGACCCAGTCTGAAAGGCAGGGTGCCTTGGATCCCTGCATCAATTTGGGCATTTGGTGACCTGGATTTCCCTTGGGGTTCTGAGTGGTGGTAGGCACCCATGTGGTTTCCTGTTTCACTGTGACGGAGGAGAGGAGAGATGACAGCGTGAGACACCTGGGGAGCTGGGCCTAAGGTGCTTTCAGATAAGCCCCAGATACCTGTGGCACACAGGAGCGGCCATGTTTTCTCAAGGATCCTCGAGTAAAGACGTGCGTGACAGAGGCCTTGGGGGTAGTGCACTGGGAGGATACATGCCGTGTGTACCCAGGTCAGCTGAGGGGGCATCTGACCCCCTCCATTCAGGCATTATTCCTATTTGTGGATAAGCAATTGGATAGAAACCGAATCCCCAAAAAAATATCTTCTGTAATCAGCTTATCAAGGAGACCCTGGTCTGGATGTTCACAATCTTCCAATTATCCCCATAATCTTACTGGTTAATCCTCAAGACAGGCCATGACGCTGTTAGTGGCTCCTGCTGCTGCTGCTGCTAAGTCGCTTCAGTCGTGTCCGACTCTTGGCGACCCCATGGACTGCAGCCCACCAGGCTCCTCTGTCCATGGGATTTTCCAGGCAAGAGTACTGGAGTGGGGTGCCATCGTCTTCTCCAAGTGGCTCCTGCAGCCTCGCACAATCTCATCCTGCCTCCTCTTCACAGTATCCTCAGGAAAAGTTGATACCAGGGCTCTGGATAATTATGGGCATGGTACCCAGTGGGGAGTCTTAGAGGTTGCCTTACTTGTGTTATGGCACCTCACACTCTCATTGCATTTCACTTTCTTGTCATGGGAAAAATAAGCTATCCATAAATGTCATAGTGGAGGGTCTTCCTGGGCCTGTGGGCTCCTACTCTGGGATGATTCTATCCACGGAATATGACATTCGGACTTGTTATTCACCTCTCTTAACTTCGACTTTCTTGGGATATACACACTTTCTGCATGGCAACACCTCAACACCCAGCACATAGTAGGTGTTCATTAAGTTTCCTCCCTTTCTTGCCATCTCTTCTAGAGTCAAGAAGAATGACTGAGAGTTTCTTCTGCCCCAAAATCCTATTGGAATTTTTGGATAGAATTTGCTGAAGTTCTGCTATAACCATTTTGAAGCCATCCACAAAACTGTGTATGCAAGCATCAATTTTTGTTTTTAAGTGACCTGAATATTTGACTTCTCTATAGTAGTAATACTGGGAAGCCTTAATGTTTCTCAAAGGGGAAAGTGATTTGTCTGTCAGATAACTGTGTCCAAGTTAATTGACATACAAGAGTCCATTGTTTCAATGATAAGTACTGAATTATGTCAGACAAAGATCAGAACGCTGCTTATAACTTCCCAATGGATGCTAAAAATAGCTGGGATACTGCAGCTTCAGTATGTGGGGCAGGGGTGAGGAGACTGAAAAAATAATTGAGCTGAGGGCCACTCAAAATCAAGCAAGGTCTATTTCAATAAATAGCAACTAAATGTAGTGGGCTTATACAAAGAAAGAAAAAATAGAAATCACTTTCTATATTGGCTATTAAAATGAAAGACACTGCACATAAAACTCTAGTCAAGAAATAGAGCAAAATATGAAACCATATACTGTAAGATTTTGATTATCTGGAGCCCTTTAGAAAGCAGCTGATGGCTGAGTTTTCTATATAGCTCGGGATCTATATTTTCAAGCAATGAATTTTTAAGACTTTAAATGGAAATCTCTCGAAAATAGATCACACTGTTTTATGCATTCTTAAACAGAGTGTGAAGAACGTATTGTTCTTCCTGACTTGGGATTTCAATTAAGTGTTTTTAATACCAACTATTATTTGGTCCTGTGTTAAGACAATGCTTCTGGAGAAGGCAATGGCACCCCACTCCAGTACTCTTGCCTGGAAAATCCCATGGACGGAGGAGCCTGGTAGGCTGCAGTCCATGGGGTCGCTAAGAGTCAGACACGACTGAGTGACTTCACTTTCACTTTTCTCTTTCACGCACTGGAGAAGGAAATGGCAACCCACTCCAGTATTCTTGCATGGAGAATCCCAGGGACAACGGAGCCTAGTGGGCTGCCGTCTATGGGGTCGCACAGAGTCGGACACGACTGAAGCGACTTAGCATAGCATAGCATAGCATAAGACAATGCTTCAGTCGTGTCCGACTCTGTGGCCCTATAGACTGTAGCCCACCAGGTTCCTGTGTCCAAGGGCTTCTCCAGGCAAGAATACTGGAGTGGGTTGCCATGCCGTCCTCCAAGGGATCTTCCCCATCCAGGGATCACACCCACATCTCTTACATCTCCTGTGTTGGCAGGCGGGTTCTTCACCACTAGCTCCACCTGGGAAGTCTATGATGCCCTCAAAATCAGCTTAGACACAGGGGACTGTTTACATCTGTATCAGTCCCAGATCTCTGTGTTTGTCAATATTTTATCTCACTAGCTGCTGTCACTTCTCACTGCTGTCCTATGTCCATCTTAGGTGGACATGACACTTCCTCCCTCCTTACTGCTTTCAGTGATTGGTAAATCCAATTCAAGTTTGTTAAAGCTATTTGTAAACTAGGAGTAAATTGATACTGAATCAACATTTGAGGGTTTGAGAGGAAAAGATATGAGCCTTAGTGATGGAACTTTATGGATACATTTTAGGGACTTCCCTGCTGGTACAGTGGATAAGAATCTGCCTGCCAATGCAGGGGACATGGGTTCAATCCCTGGTCTGGGAAGATTTCTCATGCTGTGCAGCAACTAAGCCCGTGTGCCATGCCTACTGAGCCCGAGCATCTAGAGCCTGTGTTCTGCGACAGGAGAAGCCTGGCAATGCGAAGCCTGAGCACAGCTAGACAGTAGCCCCGCCCCCTGCAACTAGAGAAAGCCTGCACAGCAAGAAGACCCAGCACAACCAAAAAAAAGCAGATGTATTTTATTCAGAGATTTGTTTATTTATACTTTATGAAAGTGAAAGTCGCTCAGTTGTGTCCGGCTCTTTGCAACCCCATGGACTATACAGTCCACGGAATTCTCCAGGCCAGAATACTGGAGTGAGTAGCCTTTCCCTTCTCCAGGGGAATCTTCCCAACCCAGGGATCAAACCCAGGTCTCCCACATTGGGGCGGATTCTTTACCAATTGAGCTATCAGGGAAGTCCATTTATAGTTTGCTGGTCCTCAACTATATCTGGTTATTAGTTGATGTGTGATACACTAAAACTTTTTATAAACTATACTGTACAAACAGAAGGTAGTGTGGATATCTTTAGAGTCTTTTGTACAACCTGGCCCATAGCCATGCCCAGTCCTTTAAGACCCTGAATTGATCATGCTTGTCTGTATACCAGTGGTCAAGTTATTATGATGTGACTGAGCAAATACAGAGAGATGGCGCCGGGAGCAGATCTTATACTTCGGGCCCCTAGTTGGCTGATGACTACTTGCGCATCAAGTACATCAGGGCACCTCGGCCACCAGGCTGTCAGGGTTACGGGTCCTGTGGGATGGGTGAGATGTCCTGCCAGGCAGAGCTCTGTGGCCTCTGCAGGCTGTGGGAACGGGGGCACTGGGACCTGCAGGCCAGCCTCTTTTGCCTCGAGCAGACTCAGGGTTTATCTCAGTTTGCTATGCGAATATCATCCCTTTCTCTGTGTGTCCTGGTGTGAAAAAAAAAAAAATGTCAAGCAGGGCTGGTGTTAGGTAGCTATCCTAGATTGCAAGGGGCCAGGTTCACGGGTATGGATGGCTCATGCTTTCCCCGACCTGCTACCTCCTGGCAATGCTTTATCCTCGTCACAGTAATGGGGACATCAATGTAATTGGGTGATCCAAGAGGACACTGTCACTAAGTCACTAAGAGGGCTAAGACCCAGCCCTCTGTGAGACAACCAAGCTGGTCTGAAAATGCGGGAATTGTTTAAAATGAAGCTCATTCATTCAACGTGTATTTATTGACTACAGACGCTGTGAAAAGCTCTGGAGACACAAAGGTGGGGGCATAGGGGCCCTACCCCGATGAACCTGAGAGGGAGATAGGTGTATGGTGACATGATGGAGGAAAGCCTACCACAGTTCTGGCCTTCATAAGGGGTCACCTGTCCTTCCTTTATCTCCCAACCCAAATAGGAGATGAACGTAACAGCAACAAACCCCATGGCAAGTTTGAATTCCTGGGTTGTATAACTGCTTATTGGAACTTTCCTGGTGGTTCAGGTGGTTAAAGAATCTGCCTGCAGTGCAGGAGACCCAGCTTCGATACCTGGGTTAGGAAGATCCCCAGGAGAAGGGGATGGCTACCCACTCCAGTATTCTTGCCTGGAGAATCCCATGGACAGAGGAGCCTGGCTGGCTATAGTCCATGGGGTCGCAAAGAGTTGGACTCGACTGAGCAACTAAGCACGTGACAAGCACGTAACTGTTTGTTATGCCACTGAAGAATTACGGGTTCATGAAGTTGCTAATCAGGCCATCCTACCTGCAGGCCTCTAATTCCAGTCTCTGATGGCCCTCAGGGCATCCAACACGTCGGACCACAGAGCATGAGAGCAGGTTTAAGGTTGGTTCCTGCCACACCACAGTGGCAGTCGTAAAGTCAGGGAGGAAGCAGGACACAGCACCGCAGTTTTCCTCTGAGCCAAACACCACCACAAAGAGTTTGTTAAACCTGAAAACTGCATTCTGAATTAAGCTGAGATTTTTTTGTTGTTGAGAACAATTTGGAGTGGGACAGTTTGATCCAACTGAACTTGAAAAAATAATCTTAGTCAACCATTAGGATAATAAATTTTGACCTACAAGGATAAGTAAACCAAATAAGTAAACAAAGTCAGTCCAATGATGGCATTCTCAGTGCCTCATTTTACAAATCCAGGAATATTTTCAGCTTCAGAAATAAAAGTATTAGGTACAATTTGAAGGTTGTAGTTTCCTTCTTAAACAAAATGATTTGAGAGTTTGTCCGGTTAAAACCCGAGGGCTTTGTTCCTGTGAATACCTAAACTCTTTTGATTGAAGCTGGGGTTTATCCTTTCTGTCCAATAATAAGGACAACTAATGGTAATTAAGAATTTGCTGGGGACTATGCCAATAGTTTATAAGAATTATCTCTTGTTAATCTGAAATATAGGACATTTTTCAGTGAGTCACATTTTATATTGCTTTAGTGTTTCTTGCAAACATTTTATTGCATGATAAAAAATTCAAGGGATACAAGAGAAAGAAAAATGGGCAATCTCTTAACACATGTGTGGTAGCTCTGTTGTCTTGGTGATTATCTGAAGCTCAAGATTACTTGTGCGAATAAGATCGTCACTCCTTCAAGACCAGGTATATTTTGAAGAGCTCATGTGATCCAAGGACAGAAGCTGTGTTTGTTATAAATTTGAATTCCTTCTTTGTACTTTACCGAACTCCATAATGTACCAGCAATGAATCCAGGTCTCCCATATTGAGAAAAATGTTACTTTGGCTGCAAGCAGGTTTCTTGAGGCAAAGATTTGTAGACATCCCAAGCAGAATTTTGTGATTATTTTTTTTCCTGTAAAGGTTCCTGTTTGCCAGGAAAGTTTCAGATGTCTGGAACATCTGAAGTACAGGCGTTCCTGGGTTAATGAATATTCCAAATTCAAGCAATTAAAGGGTTTTGTTGAAAACAGGAAGTCTCCTCAGGGGCCTGGAGACCAGAAAGCAATTGCTCGGCTCTGCCTTTCCTCCTCCCAGGGCAGCCAGCTCACCGGGCTCCAGTCCCACCAGCCTCCTTCAGATCATACACTGAGCCTTCTCATGCCTCAGGGCCTTTGTACCTGCTGCCCTTTCTACCTACAAGAAGGTACCCCAGCTCTTTTAAAGCCTGATTATTATCATTCTCTAGGTCTTAGCTCAAAAACCAAGATGCTTTCCTTGACTCCCTTATCTAAGGCCAAGTGAAGGCATTTATTCTAATCTTTAATTATCTTGTATATTTACTCATTTACCATCTGACTCCTTTCATCTCCACATAAGATCCACGACAGCAGGGCCTGGGTCATGTTCACGGCTGCATCCTCACTGCCCAGTGGTGCTCAGCACAGTCATTGTTTTTTGCTGTTTAGTTGTTCAGTTGTGACCGACTCTTTGCGACCCCATAACTGTAGCCCACCAGGCTCCTCCGTCTATAGGATTCTCCAGGCAAGAATACTGGAATGGGTTGCCATTTCCTTCTCCAGAGGATCTTCCTGACACAGGTATCAAACTCGCATCTCCTGCATTGGCTGGCAGATTCTCTACCGCTGAGCCACCAGGAAGCCCACAGAGTCATTACTCCATGTATACTGAGTGAATGAAAGAATGAATGAATGAGTAAATTAATCAGTAAGTAAATGAATAACATTGAATTTAGCTATTTTAACAAGATGGGGAATTATGAGACATCACATAAGCCATCCTACATCTATATTGTTGTTTCTCTGAAAGATGCTTGCACTGAGCATACAACTTGTAACTAATCGATAGATTATGTGTAAGGATGAAAACATACTTTTTAGGGCATAAAAAGTAAGAATAACACTATGGAGATATTAAATTTGCCTCTGAAGAAGTACAAGGAATGTCTGTTTGCCTTGAATAATCTCTAAGCAGATCTGAAAATATTCCATCTATCAAAATCTCGTCACTCATCACTGTTTCCCACTCCTGATACAACTTCTCCTGAGAAAATAGCAATGTCCACCCACATTCCTGATTGCTTCATGCTTCCCATAAAAACTGGGGGTGGACAAGCAGGAGAGAAAGTGCATTGGGGAGGTCTTAAAAACCCTCCTTTAAGACCCCCTAATTCCATGGTCTGTTTAAGGTAGAAAAGCCTTAGGCTTTTGAATCTGTAGAAAGCTACAGCTGACATAGTTAACTAGCTGACTTAGTTAACATTGTCTACTAGGAAATGAAGTAAACACATAAAATGCTAATTTGATGGCTGGAGGAAGGAGGGTATTTATTCTGAGCAGACCAGAGTTGTCTGCAGGCTGTGAGAGAATATGGGTTTCTGGAGGAGGGAGAAAAAACTGGAGGAGTTTGAAAGGGGAAAACAAAGTCCTCTAGTCCTGAGACCCGCCCCCCGCAGAGACTCAGAGGCTGGAGTGCAGGTAGGGGGTTAGAGGGAACAAACAAGGGCTGCAGATGGGAACGTTCTGGAATCTGTGCTTCTAACCTCATTTGCGGCAAAGCTATTGAAATTCTCCAGGGCATAAGAATAGGAGAAGCTTTGTGGCCCCGAGCTGAAAGTGGCCTTAATTGTGTAGAAAGAAAGATGTTGGTGATGCTTAAAGGTTCTTGTGTCAACCTAAGAGTAAGCGGGAAACTGACTCCCTGCTACTGAGACCCATCCCCAGGTCTTGAAAACACATTTTTGGATTAAAATCTTACCAACATAATCTTCAAAGAGTTGCCATCTCTTCTAATATGCCCTAAGTACCACTTATGGGGCAGCAGGTACCACAGAGCTCCAGAGAAGGAAAAGTGCACCTCTGCTTGTGGGCCAGAAAGGCTTCAGGAAAGAGCTGGCTTTGAGGCACACACAGACCTTTGGTAGATAGAAAGGCATTGGGGGAGGGGGGCTAAAACAGCGAGAGCAGAAACACAGAGGAAGAAGCGACAGAAATCAATGTAAGGGCTAGAGGCTGATGTGGAGATCTGCTGTGTTTGGATGGGAGGAGAGGAAGAGGTCCACAGGCCACTGCCCACCATGGAGGGATGGAGAGATTTCAGGAAAGAAAAGAGTGAAAAAATAGAGGCTGAGTGAAAAAAGGAGACACGCTTGAAAAACATTGCCTTTGCCAAAGATTTGTGGGTTTTACATCTTCTGAGCAAGGTAATCATGTATTTACCAACTGATTCTTATTGAATTCCTACTATGTTGCCAGGTACTATCCTAGCTTTGGGGAGAAGGCAAGGGTTGTTAGAGACAATAACAAAAGTCCCTTTCTCCAGGAAGTTTGCATTCTAGTGGGAAACATAGATAGTAAAGAAATAACAGAGTAAGTCAGAAGGTGGTAAGAACTACAGAGCAGAACAGAGCAAAGGAGGCGCTGAGTAGAGTCAGTGGCATGGGGACCACTGTATCTCATGCCTGGAAGAGCAGACATATCTCCTTCCCAAAGATTTACTTACTCATTCATTCATTCATCATTTATTCATTCCCTGTGCTTTTTTTTTTTTTTTTGCCAGATATTGTTCTAGGCACTGAAGCAGAGCTATACAAAAGACAAGCAAAATCCATCCCTTCAGGAGCTCATGGTCTAGTAAACATGCAGCAGATAAAGAAATAATATAATTGTAAGTGTCACTCAGTGTGATGAGAAAAATAGCAGAGCAATGGGGTCAAAAGTGATGGGGGCAGTGAGGAGATGACTAACAGGGAAAGGACGAACCATTCACTGATGGGTGAAAAGTATTCCAGAGGAGAGGAAAGCAAGGGCGCAGGCTCAGGACAGACTGAGTTTTGAGTGTCATGAATGTAAGTTCATGGGTTATGACATTTTTGCTCTCATCTCCCCTTGGCTTCTTTTCCTTCTCTTTTAAACACACTCTACTTCTCCATAAGTGTTGGTCGCCAGTCATGTCTGACTCTTTGAGACCCCATGGACAGTAACTCCTCTGTCTATGGAATTCTCTAGGCAAGAAGACTGGAGTGGGTAGCCATTTCCTTTTCCAGGGAATCTTCCTGACCCAGGGATCAAACCTGGGTCTGCTGCATTGTAGGCAGATTCTTTACCATCTGAGCCACCAGGGAAGCCCTGCTTCTTAGTAAAGACCTGCATAAATCAGGGCATCCTCTTACTACCAGCGAGGAGACAGTGTGACATCTGGGGAAAAAACACTGGGGTTTAGCTAGTAAACCTGCCTTTGTGTGTGTGTTTCCTGCCTTTGTTTTCTCATCTGCACAATCAGGGTTGGAATCCATGTGTTCCAGTCTCTTGTTCACATGCTTCCACCCTTTCTAATAAGAGAGGCACCAATGAATATTCTTAAGAGGGGAGGAAGGGAACTTTCTGCCCCCTGCCTGGCTGGCTTCCTCCACACCTTCTGGATCCTCCCCAGTTCCATGGCTACATGCATTGATCAGGGAGGGGAGAATTCTGTTGGACTGCCTCAAGGCCTGTGCCATAGAGTCGAAAACTTTGCTAAAGTACATGGTGGTGATCAGCAAAGGACAACTGGACACTTGACTGGTCCCCAGGGAGAGGCACAGAAATGCTGAGGTAGAAGCTGGAAACAGTCAATCTGGGGTTCCAAGAGGTGACTTATCAGTGCATACAGCAGGGGCATATTGGTGACAGGCAAGGGAATCCCTTCAAGACTACAGGCACCATTAGCTGGTTCGGTTTCACTGGGTTTCCCCCTGAACCCTGACTACGCACTGCGGTGCAGACCAGGAGTTCTAACCCGGGAGCCCGGTCTGCAGCTTTGGTGGGCGATACCACGTCACGGCCTCATGGGGTGGAGCCTGGAGCTTCCACTGACAAGAACTGAGGCTCAGGCTGAGGCAGGGACTTGCCCAGTTACGCAGTAGCTGCACAAAACCTAGAGCAGAGCTTTCCTGATATACAAGGGAATCTTAAGGGAAGAGAGGTAAACTGAAAGAAGAGGTAGAAGGATCTTAAACATCCAAAGACAGCGCTCCCGTGGTGGGAGACTGACTGCCCACGAGGATCACCAGGGGAGCTTTTAAAACTCCCGGTGCCCAAGTCTTATCCCCCGGCCACTTAAAACAGAACCTCTGGGGCGGAGTCCAGCCATGAGTATTTTTTAAAGCATCCCAGATGGCGCCCATGTGTCGCCAAGTTTGAGAAGCACCGTCTAATGGCAAATTCAGAGACAGCTGTTAAAATTAAAAATGCAATAATTTAGGAACTCTCTTAAAAAACAACAACAACAAACTGATAATTTGCTCCTTTTTCGTTTTCTGGTCAATTCAGAGCAGTCATTTTTCAAGATAAAAACCTGGGTTAAGTGGGTGTAAAAGCAGGAATGAAATTTGAAATAAATTACTAAGTGAGAAATAAAAGCCATGAATAATGTAAGAAGGAGAGGAGCTGGAAGAACTAGGGCAGGAAGCAAAGCCAAGAAGAGATAATAGGGAGAGGTCACTTGGGGAAGCTCTGTGGGTCTGAATACCAATGGAAGGAGGAAAGCTAGCAAGCGGGTCCTGCCTTTTGAAACTTCGGAGCCATAAGCACCTTGGATACCTGAGGGAGCTCAGCCCTTGCAAATGATTGACAAGCAGGGGAGCTGTAAAGAGCAGTGGAAACACAGTGACACTAGTTTCAGCCTTTGCTCAGCTCGGAGGTGGAGGTGCGGGCCGGGCGAAGTGTGTCAGAATCCTTAGGGGAGGAAGAGGGGTCAGGGGCCTTGACAGCTTGAAGAGCTCAGTGATTTGACACCCTCCTCCCGCTCTGCTCTTCTCTTCTCTGTCCCTCCACTGAGGATCACTGTCCCCGGAAAGCTCCCCTGGAAGCCCCAACGTTCAGGAGCTTTGTGATTAGCACCGTGTTTGCACTTTCCGGGTGGCTCCCTGGATGACCAAGCCTACAGGGTGGCAGATAATGATTTCAAGTCACTGTTACTCAAGAAACAACTTTTAGTCTCCGTCATGGTTCCAACAAAACCTCCCAAGCGGAGGAACATTAGTCACTGTTCTTTGATCAAGAAACAATAAATTCTCTGAGCAGATTTGCTTCTGACAGATTCCCAGCAAGCTCAGGCTGTAGAGTTTCATAAATTCCAGGTATTTTTATGAAATGGTAGTCATTTATTTGCTTTATGGTTTCAGGATAATCCTTTCTCTCTTAGTCAAAGTGCAATGAAGAGAGGGTTTCCCAATGTAAGATTCACTTGTCTGGATTGGTGATTCATCAGCAATTAATTATGGTTGAAAGTTGAGACGATGCATGCAATTGCCAGGTATTTGGGGATAATTGAAAGTCACTGAGTTTTGTAAATGACCTTGATGAAATTGTTGAGCTGGGGCAAGACAATTAGCTGCGTATTTGGATCAACTTTGTTCTCAGGCATTGCAAGAATTAATGTGTGTTTTGTGTGGTTCCCTACTTCAACCTCTGTGACCTGCAGAAAACCTTCTTGAGAAGATAGAGTTTAGATTAAGAAGTACTCATTATGCTAGCAGAAGACCTTGTCCCCAAGTCTAGAATATATAAAGAGTTATCCCTTATCTCTAAATCTAGAATATGTAAACAGTTCCTACATGAATCTGGCTGAAAAGGAAAAGTCTACAATGGAAGATTTTTCTACCTTCTTGGTATATTTTCATTCAGTGTCAAGTGGCATCTTTCTCTGCTTTGTAATGTGGTATTGTTATGGACTTGAATGTTCACATCCCCCACAGATGCATATGTTGAAACCCTGCCCCCAAATGGGATGGTATTAGGAGGTGGGGCCTTTGGGAAGCAATTAGGATTAGAGTCCGTCCTGAGGTTAACTGTCATGAATGGGATTAGCATCCTTAGAAGGGTCATGAGAGAACTGGCTTCCTCTCTCTGCTCTCTGCCATGTGAGGATGAAACAAGTCAGCACTCCAGAAGAGGAGCCTCAGCTGAGTCCAAGCAGTCTGGCACCCTAATCAGACTACAGGGCTCCAGGTCTGTGAGAAATTTATTTGTTGTTTATAAGCCAACCAGTCTATTGACTTTGTTATAGCAGCTTGAACTAAGACAGGTATATTCTAGAATGTTCTAAAAGCATTGACTGGAAAGGCAGATACTATTATCAAAGTGTGGTTAAACAGATATCAACACCTTCAGTGATTCACAGAGTTACTATGGTTTCCTAAAGAAAGGGGGAAAAAAGTTCCAAATTGGCAGACTGGCATAAATGATGCATAATGAGATATCCTTTTGATTGCCTAGCTTAGCAAATGGGTACCTTTGATGTGAATGTGTGTAAACGTGCTTTTGACACCTGTGTGCAAACGCATAAAGCAAATATTGTGATGCCAGGCTCAGCAGAAATTGCCATAGACACAAAAAATTCCCAAACAAACATTTAGCGTAACAACTCTACCGAACTAATCACGCTGTTCCCATTGACTCATCTGAAACAGGAGGAGATCTCTTTTGTCTGCACAAAACTAGTCATGCTTCCCTTCTGCATGGTTACATCTCTGGCAGAAGTTCCTTTGGGCCTAACCCACTTTTTTAAGCATGGCCAATGTTGTGTACTGGTTAATGGGAAAGGAGTATCATGTACCTCTTAAAAACCATGAAAAGGTTGGGAAAAGGAGAAACAGTCGCAAGTCATTCGATTGGCAGCTGGGAGAAAAGTAAGCCACAGGCTCAGCAGTTGAGTCTGTCACTGACCTCTGGGCTCATTCAGAAGATCCTGGAAAGAAACATGCTAATTGACCAGACGTTCAGACTCCCCGAAGCTACCCAACCCAAAGTCAAGCCATGTTCTGGGAGTTCCAGTGATAGCTGCTAAATAGATTCTAGCTGGGCAAGATCATGCCTTAAGGAGAAATAATATGAGTTGGCAAACTTTTAGATGAAGGACCAGATAGTAGACATTTTATTATGGATGAGTGAAAGGTGGACATGTTCACCA
This sequence comes from Bos indicus x Bos taurus, assembly GCF_003369695.1. Taxonomy (NCBI): domain Eukaryota; kingdom Metazoa; phylum Chordata; class Mammalia; order Artiodactyla; family Bovidae; genus Bos; species Bos indicus x Bos taurus. The sequence continues at coordinate 42,122,000 of NC_040098.1, read as the reverse complement.
GTTACAGAGTATGATTTATAGAGGCAGACTAGCATGGTGATTATGAACACGGACTCTAAAGCCTGAATTTAGATGCCAGCTCCAGCACTTCCTTGCTGGATGACCTTGATTAAGCAAATTACTAAACCACTGTGTGCCTCAGTTTATCTGTCGATAAAATGAGGATAATAATAGAACTCGGGGCTTCCCAGGTGGTACAAAGGAAAAGAATCAGCCTGCAGTGCAGGAGATGCAAAAGACACGGATTTGAGCCCTGGGTTGGAAAGAGCCCCTGGAGAAGGAAATGGCAACCCACTCCAGTTATTCTGGCCTGGAGAATTCCATGGACAGAGGAGCCTGGCAGGCTACAGTCCATGGGGTCACAAAAGAGTCGGACACAATCTAGTGACTAAACACAATACTAGAAGTCAGTGTTGTAGCTTGGGTGGTCCTATAGCAGACCCTGGGGAAAGAACTAGGGTGCACGTGATAATTTCAGATGAGATCCCAGGAGGCACAAGTGAAGGAGGAAGGCAAGTGAAATGGAGAGAAGGTCAAGAAGAGCCATCAAAGAGGAGGTTGTTCCTGAGGGCAATGGGGCATAACCATGCTGGGACCTTCGGAGGCTCTGGGTAGGGTGGGGCAACCAGGATGTTTACAACTGACACGTAGTCTTCACTGCCCATCCTCACGACCGTCCGTGGGTACTGCAGGAGTAATTGGACTGGAACGGGGACCTAGGAGCAGGGCAAGAGTCTCTGCCACACTGTGTTGTGAAAGTGTTAGTTGCTTCAGGCGTGTCCGCCTCTTTGCGACCCCATGGACAGTAGCCTGCCAGGCTCCTCTGTCCATGGAATTCTCCAGGCAAGATTGGAGTGGGTAGCCATTCCCTTTTTTACACTATGTCGTGGGGTTATGATAAAGATGATATTTATGAAATATTACTGTGAAATAAGATTTGTAAAGCACTTTAGAGAAGTGCCTGGGGGACTTCCCAGGGAGTCCAGTGCTCCCACTGCAAGGGGCATGGATTCAATCCCTGGTCGGGGAACTAGGATGTCACATGCCATAGATGTGATCAAAAATAAATAATTGATGCAAAAATAAAATCCATGATGAACAGAAATGTTGGGAAGCATGTAGGCAAATTATAGGCAGTGGCCGTTCACACTTGATAAGGCTGTGAGTTAGCACTAAGTACTGCATTAGCTGATGGCAGTGATGTAGAGTAACTCTAGGAAAGCTGAGGACACAGGCTGTCAGGTAAAGCTTACACTGTATTTAGTGTGTACAGAGTTTTTATGGGGGCATGGTAATTAGGCACAAATAATACGCTGATTATATGAACTACTATAATTTGTATTACTTTTACATAATACAACCAAATAATAGTATTACTCTCCTCACACTGTTAGTCCTGCAGGATCCAAAATTAGGAAGATATTGGCCGTTTATCCTAATATGGCTGAATCATCACAACCAACTGTGTTCAAGGATGAGGGCCCTGAATTGTATCCCATGTAGTGTGGGATTCCATGATTTACAAACTTCCTGACTTTGAATTCCACTCATTTTTACTGCAAAGGTCTCTCCCAACTGCTCCCATCCATGGAGCTCACTTTTCCATGGAGCTCACATTCCCATGGGGTTTTAAGGCATATCTCCTTTTCCTGAGTATTCTGGCTGCTGGTGGCCTCTGACTGGGGAGGGGGCCACAACCTTGTTACCATGTTGGGACTGATCCTCGGACAGGGATCACTGACTGAGGAGATCCTGGAGCTTTAGCATCTAAGAGTCCAGATGGTTGGACGGTGAAGTCCAGAAGGTTGGATGGTTCACCGTCTGAAAAGACAGAGCTCATACAAGCTGGTTCTTGTTTCCAGGATTCATCAGCAAAACCTGAGCAACAATCTCTGGCATGGATAGAAGCTGTACAAATAAGCCTCTGACTACTTCCAGAGGCTGGAGGAATGACCTAGAATGGAAAGAGGAGGAAACAGCCGTGCCTCCTACTTAACCTTGCCAGGCGCCCGAGTTACTAATACGATCTTCACAGGCATTTCTAGACAATAGTGTGTGTCTCCATCAAAATGCTTTTGCTTGCAAGAAAGAAACAAAACCAACTGGAAGTGGCTTAAACTACCAGGAAATTTAGTGTTCCATAAAATAAAATGTCCAAGATGACTAAATCCATTGGTTTGAAAAAAGGTCATCAAAGATGCTGATTCGATTCTGCCACCCTGGGTGTATCATCGTCATGCTTGGGCTTACTCTCCCCATGGATTAAGATGGCTGCCGCCTCTTTGGGCAGACACAACCACATCAAAAGGAAGAAGAGACTGCGTATTCCTAAATGTCTCTTTTCAGAGTGAGGAAACCTTTCCCAGGAGCCCCCCAGAACATCTTCTCTCTCAACTTATTGGTCACAATGGGCCACAGCTCAGTCCTAAATGATCCATGGGCAAGAGAAATAGGAGCACTGAGGTCAGCTTAAATGCATCAGGATTTGCCCCTGGAGCTGGGCTAGGGCCGGGATCAACCTTCCCCACGTCACTTGAGGTAGAAATAGATTCTAAACCAAATTTTGAGCTCTGCCAAAAAGGAAGCAGGTGGATGGAATGTTACCTGACAACTGATATTAGGAGTCCAGAGATATCATGAAGGCCTAACTGATACTAGGTGGTAAAGAACCTTCCTGCCAATGCAAGAGACACGGGTTCGATCCCTGGGTCTGGAAGACCCCCTGGAGTAGGAAAAGGAACCCGCTCTAGTATTCTTGCCTGGGAAATCCCACAGACAGAAGAGTCTGGCAGGCTACAGTCCACAGGGTTGCAAAATTGTCAGACACAACTGAGCATGCACCTGATACTCTTACTTCCTGCAGCCTTTCCTACTTAGCTGAAGGTGGTTAAAACCTTTTCATTTGTCCCAAGGCTTTTAATCCACAAATTCAAATGAAAAGCACAAAATATGAATGTGACTGGAAAATACAGGAGTTGGATGTTGTTGTTCAGTTGCTCAGTCGTGTCCGACTCTTTGCGACCCCATGGACTGCAGCACGCCAGGCTTCCCTGTCCTGCGTCATCTCCCAGAGCTTGCTTGAACTCACGTCCATTGAGTCAGTGATGCCATCCAGCCATCTCATCCTCTGTCATCCCCTTCTCCTGCCTTCAATCTTTCCCAACATCAGGGTCTTTTCAAATGACTCAGTTCTTCGCATCAGGTGGCCAAAGTACTGAAGCTTCAGCTTCAGCATCAGTCCTTCCAATGAATATTTAGGGTTGATTTCCTTTAGGATTGACTGGTTTGATCTCCTTGCAGTCCAAGGGACTCTTAAGATTCTTCTCTAACACCACAGTTCAAAAGCATCATTTCTTTGGCGCTCAGCTTTCTTTATGGTCTAACTCTCACATCCACAAATGACTTGGAAAAAACATAGTTTTGACTATTATGGACCTTTGTCAGCATAGTGATGTCTCTGCTTTTTAATACACTGTGTAGGTATGTCATAGATTTTCTTTCAAGGAGCAAGTATCCTTTAATTTCATGGCTGCGGTCACCATCTGCAGTGATTTTGGAGTGATGGGCTTCCACTCTCTGTGCCCATTATGGTGAAGAGACTACAATTCCTTGTGTCTGTAGCAAGGAGCACAGACACTTATTTCCTGTCTTCCCAAGCATCCCATGTCCCCATCTTGTGGGGAACCATGATGAGACACACTCAGTCCAGTCATGCATCCCAAAGAAGTCTGGCTGATTCTGGTCTAAATGATTCCACCCCCAGGCTGCTTGGGTACCTAGTCTTGGTCCCAGTTCTTGACAGCATCTTTTTTGAGTGAATTTATCCAAATCTAGTAAGCACATATACACCTGCCCCTTAAACCTGAGCTATTGATTTTCTCCTGTATATTTAATTATAGCATCTCCATTAGACAGCATGTTAAAAAGCAGAGACATTACTTTGCCAACAAAGGTCCGTCTAGTCAAAGCTATGGTTTTTCCAGTGGTCATGTATGGATGTGAGAGTTGGACTGTGAATAAAGCTGAGCGCCAAAGAATTGATGCTTTTGAACTGTGGTGTTGGAGAAGACTCTTGAGAGTCCCTTGGACTGCAAGGAGATCCAACCAGTCCATCCTAAAGGAGATCAGTCCTGAATATTCATTGGAAGGACTGATGCTGAAGCTGAAACTGCAATACTTTGGCCACCTGATGCAAAGAAATGACTCATTTGAAAAGACCCTGATGCTGGGAAAGATTGAAGGCAGGAGGAGAAGGGGATGACAGAGGATGAGATGGTTGGATGGCATCACCAACTCAATGGACATGAGTTTGAGTAAACTCCAGGAGTCGGTGATGGACAGAGAGGCCTGGCCTGCTGCAGTCCATGGGGTCGCAAAGAGTCGGACACAACTGAGCGACTGAACTGAACTGAACTGATCTCCATTCTCCTTACCAGTGTCAAGTTCCAGAAGACACTTCTCTCCTTTATCTTTAACCAATGAACAGTCTACAGATGGGTTTAATATCTCTTGTTGTTTTACCGCTATGGTTTTGCTTTCAGTTAAATTTATCAGTTCCTCTTATACCTTCTTTTCTTAGGTTTGCATTTCCTGCTTCCCCCATCAGTCAACTCCTGTCCTGAGACCCATAATCCCTGCTACTCAGTTTTTGCCAATCATCATCTATCTATTCGAAAGGAACATCATCAAGCTCACATTTCCGTCAACATGCAAAAGATAACCTATGTGTCTACAAACACAAAAGAGGCAGTCCCAGATATTCAAGCATCTCATACAAATGGACAATTTGTATGTACACCATCCCCACACCCCTACTCTCCATCACCTCCTTCAGGACATATTAAACTAGGAACTGAAACGTGTAAATTCAGCAAACGCTTGGAGAAGTCTTCCAAGTAGAAACCTAAAGTTCTTTTCCCTTCTACAGCTGATCCCATTTTGTATCCATGGAAATGGATGCTGGTATTTACATAACTTTAAAGGGCTTATAAAGTCCACAAAGGAATCTGTTTTCCATATTAAAACTGTATCCTTAGTTCACCTCAGTGTGCAAAAGTATTGCAAAATATTTGGTGAAGTTAATTCCCATCTGGCCACCTCCACAATAGCTAACCGCAGCAGGAGAACTTAGAGAAATGAATTGCAGGCTTGCCTGATGATTTATTTGCTGTGTGAGTTTAAGCGAAAGCCTTAACTTTCAATATATATTTGATTTTCAAAATAGGCTTCAGAAGAATAAAAGTGAATGTAACTGTTCCACTGAGGTGTGACACACCATCTCAGGCTTCTTGGAGTCTGCTCTGGTTTTTATTGATTCATAGTAAAAGTGTTAGTCGCTCAGTCGTGTCCGACTATTTGCAACCCCATGGACTGTAGCCCACCAGGATCCTCTGTCCATGCGATTCTCCAGGCAAGAATACTGGAGTGGGTTGCCATTCTCTTCTCCAGGGGATCTTCCTGACCTAGGGATAGAACCCAGGTCTTCTGCATTTCAGGTAGATTCTTTACTGTCTGAGCCATGAGGGAAGGTTGGGTTATATTTTGCAAATTGTCATTAATAGTGTTTATACGTATGTATTATATATAAATACACATATACATATATATAAATACACACACACACATATATTACACATACCTTGTAGGATCTTTTTTACTCCACTGTGGAAATTACTGTATAGGCTGTGAATGTCTATTCCCAATGGAACATGCTTTCTGTCCTGGATACAAAAAATGAGCTGATCAGGGATGGGGTGTTAGAGCAGATTTAAAGGCACAGAGACCAGTAGTATGAATGAGCTTATGGAAATACTTGTACCAGTTCCTAAGGGAGTAATTACAGATAGACTTTGAAGCTACTTAAAAACTGGCAGCATCATAGATTTGTATAATCACCCTAGTAGCTGCACTAGATTAGCCTAATATAGTTCTGGACACATAAAAGATGTACAGTAACCACTTGTTGCATTGAGCTGAAGCTTAAGAAGGACTGAGGCTTAGTGCATGTAAGAGGGGAGGAGCATCTAATCCTTTTTCAGAAATGAATTAAATTTCAGTGTTCTATTATCCTCTTTAGAGTTGAAGTCTATTTTCCTAAGGTCGATGCTTAAAGGAGAAGCTGAGTGTGTAGCAGAAGAAGATAAAAGAAGAGGTTATAAAGAAAATATCTCACATTTATAGGGAACTTACTATAGAATGAATATTATGATGATGACTTACCATGGCATCGGGGGAATAAAATGAAACTCTGGACCTATTAGCTTTGAACTAACTCTGTTCCTTAATTATGAAATTAATTTCTAATGTGTCTTCATAGTATTTCAATATACCTGGGCATTTTAAAATAAAGCAAAGCATTTTAGTTTGCTCTTATACTAGAAAACTCATGATAAAACAATAAAGGATTCATTATGTCAATGAAATGTAGGCTGTGGGTACAGCCAGACTGATGTTGATTTATAAAGAAAAAAAATTGATGGGCCAAATTTTAACATGGCTTTGGACATTAATCACAATAGTCTTGAAAATAATCTATTGCAACCAGCCTGCCATTCTCCTCTGAAACAGGAAGAAAACAGTGTTCTGGGGGCTGAACAGGGGAGAAGGGCTTGCTCATTCATTTATTTATTCAAAAAATTTTTGTTGACTTTTATTAAGTGCCGTGGGCTGTGCTAAGCACAGAGGATACATAATGACTAAAACTAATTTCTTCCTCCCAAGGAGCTCATGTCTAGAAAGGAACACAAATACATAAACAATTAGTGTTTATAGAATGTGAAAAAATCTTAATGGGGGAATGATCAAGTGTAAGGAACCTAAAGGGGAGCATCAAATCTAGTCTTAGGGAGGAAAGGGAGAGACGAGGAGGGCGTCTAAAGCAAAGTCCTGAAGAATAACTTAGCAGGGAACCAGAAGCAGGAATAGGAACATTCCAGGGAGAGGGAAAGAACCACCATTAAACAAAAGCCCCGAGATACTGGCTGTAGACAGGAAGACACAAAAACAGTAGTGGAGTCACATGGTGAAATAAGGTGTTGATGTGGGCACTCAGGCCATGTTCCCAAGGGCGACAGGACAAAAACCGTTCATCCAAGTGGTGTCAGTAATTGAAAAGACTAGGACATTAGACACACGAAGTATGTCTCATGAGATCTGCGGCATGAAACCCACTACTTTAGACTCATAACTTGCACTTGTATTACATGGCTGACTGTGTGAACCAAAGAAAATGCATACTAAAAACTAACGTTTAATGACATGTCCACATGTATATAAGTGTAGGCCTATTTACTATTGAGCTGCACAGAAACTGAGCTTAAATAACTATAATCAATAGCGCTTTAACGAGTTAAGCCAATTTTCTTTTTTCACTCTGTTAGCTTCTAAATATCTATTATCAGTGAAATGTCATTAACTGTTCCTCAGCTCACAGCTCACTGGCAGATTATATACAAGTTAAAAACAAAAATCCTATATATTATTTCCCAGGATCTGGGGTTCTTCCCATCACTTCACACGCTCCATGTTGAAATAATTTATGTGTGAATAAATCAAACAAGTGTATTATTGTGTAGTTAAACAACAGTAGCCTAATAAGGCAGCAAGTAGATTTTGAAACACTAATTACTTTGGGGAGGAGCATTTTTATGCAAGCATGCGTGCTTTGTCACTCAGTCATGTCCGACTCTTTGTGACCCATGGACTGTAACCCACCAGGCTCCTCTGTTCATGGAATTCTCCAGGCAAGGATACTGCAGCGGATTGCCATGTCCCCCTCCAGGGGATCTTCTTGACCCAGGGATTGAACCCCTGTCTCCTGTGTTGCAGGCAGATTATTTACTGTCTGAGCCACCAGGAAAACCTCTACATTTTTATGGTGAGACATGAAAAGAACCACAGAGTAAAAGCCTCCTAAGGAAAGGCCAGAGAATATCTGGATTCGTGAAAACAAGAGGGCTTATATGGTTATTTAAAGGGTTTTGGTTGCTGTCATTTTATATCAGGCTTTCTCTTCTCTTTTTGTGAATGTTTTTACACTAAGGGGAGTTGTACCTTTAGCAATGAAATAAATCGTGCAGCTCATAACAATTATGAACAAAAACAATAAATCAATGGAAATACAGTTGGCAAAGGCTTTACTTCAAAGATTGCCATCTCAAAAACTGCAAGCACAGAAAGATAAATCTTTGTAATTTGCATATTGACTAGAACGAACTTGATTAGGCTGATGGAAGCTACAAATGAGACAAGCTTCAGATGAACTAGCCCCAGAAGAACCGCAGAAGCCAGGGCCCAGGCCAAAACCAGGAGAGCCTTTCTCCCACCACTCTTAGTTACAGGTTCCGTCACTGACCTGCTCATGAGGTCAGCAAGAAACAAATTTTCTTCTCTTTTTGATCATTTTTGCTCAAAGTATGAACTACAGACCAACACTACAAGTATCACTTGGGCACCAGTTAGAAATGCAGAATCTTGGGCCCTAAACCCCAGACCTACCGAATCAGAATCTGTATTTTAACAAGAAGCCAGGTGGTTTCAGTGCTGTGGATGAGCCACCCTAAAGAATCTGAAGCACCTTATGGGACTCTAAGAAGCCACCATCATCCAGCAGAGCAGAGCCAGGAATGCAATCTTCACAATGTTCATGACAAGGGTCACCTGTTGGATGGATCCAGGATGCTGGGAAAGTGGAGTAGAGAGGGGAAAATGAAGGGAGAGGGATGTTAGGGCCTCCTAGGAGCACACTAAGGCAGACTCTGAATGAAATGGGAGGTGAGTCAGCAGGGTAAGTGATGTTTTGTTCTATTCCTCCAGGCTCTTTTTCATTTGTAATCAGCCTCTTGTAGAAATGTGTTGCCTATGTGTGTGCTATTTTATGTTATTATAAGGCATGAAGACATCTTTCAAGTTTTCTAAGGGTATGTTGTTGTTATTGTTTAGTTGCTAAGTTGTATCCGATTCTTTTGCAACCCCATGGACTGTAGCCCACCAGGCTTCTCTGTCCATGGGATTTCCCAGGCAAGAATACTAGAGTGGGTTGTCATTTCCTTCTCCAGGGGATCTTCCTGACCCAGGGATTGAACCCACGTCTCCTGCATTGACAGGCAGATTCTTTACCACTGAGCTACCAGGAAAGCTCTTTTCTAAGGGTTTTGTTTTTTTTTCTAAGTCACTTCAGTCGTGTCCAACTCTGTGCAACCCCATAGACAGCAGCCCACCAGGCTCCCCTATCCCTGGGATTCTCCAGGCAAGAACACTGGAGTGGGTTGCCATTTCCTTCTCCAGTGCATGAAAGTGAAAAGTGAAAGTGAAGTCGTAACTTTGTTTAAAAATATTAGTTAGAACACATACGTTGCTGGCTTTCACTGCTCCCTGCTGCTGCAGGACCAAGTAATAATAGTAGTAGTGTTAGCCACTCAGTCGTGTCCAACTCTATAATCTCTTGGACTGTAGTCCGCTAAGCTCTTTGTCCATGGAATTCTCCAGGCAAGAATACTGGAGTGGGTTGCCATTCCCTTCTCCAGGGGATCTTCCCAACCCAGGGATCGAACTCATGTCTCCTGCATTGCAGGCAGATTCTTTACTATCTGAGCCACCAGGGAAACCAAGGCTCTCCACAATGTTTTCCCCACAACTATTTGGGAGACGTTCCCAAAGGAATTGCACACATGTTCTCAAGCTGTTGTGCTGGACTGGTGGCTCAGATGGTAAAAAAATCTGCCTGCAGTGCAGAAGACCCAGGTTTGATCCCTGGGTCAGGAAGATCCCCTGGAGGAGGAAATGACAACCCACTCCAGTGTTCTTGCCTGGACAATCCCATGGACAGAGGAGCCTGGCAGGCTACGGTCCAAGGGGTCAAAAGAGTTGGACACAACTGAGCAACTAACTCCCAAGCTGTTACCGTGTGGCGTCTGTAGGACTCCCTGGCCTTTTCTGGGTGGATCCGCCTTTACTAGGGAGAGTTGCTGATGCTGAACACGGGTACCACTTCTGTTTGGTTCTGCTGGGTTTGGAGGGCCGTGGCCCATGCTGACTGGACCCTTCTACCACCACTGTAGAGAGCTGAAACTCTCAAGGGTGGGCAGCGAGGTGAAGAGGGCACATGCTTGGAGAGGTACCAAAAACTCTCACCCTGATACATGACAGAACTTTCAGTTTTTACCCCAAATCTCTCTGAATCCTCCATTGGACCTGGCCTGTGGAAATCCCTCTTACACTGAGATTTTTTTTCTATTGAGGTTTAGTTGATTTACAGTATTTTGTTAGTTTCATGTATACAGCCTAGTGACTCGGGGTGGCTTTTTTTTTGCAGATTATATTCCATTAGTTTATTACAAGATATTAGGTATACAGTAAGTTTTCGTTGCTTATCTATTTTATGCATAGTAGTTTGTATCTGTTAACCCCCTGCCCTTAATGTGTCCTCCCCCATCAAATTTATTGAGTTGGATTGAGTTCTTTCCTTATCCCTACATGCTAATAGACTTCTGATGAGGCCTCCCCACCAATCCATCCTAAATACTCAGCTACTTCTTAATCTAAGAGATTCTAAAAAGTTGAAGTTGAAGCTGGGACTCCCACTACCCATAAACTATATTAGAGGAGAATTCATGCTTCATTATGCTTCAGTTCTCTTTACTGAAGTATTTTTAAGATGCAGTATTTTTTTTTTTATGGCATCAGGGTATTTCAAAGAGTTTCCAGTGCTACTGTATCAGGACCGCCTCTCACATTCACGTCTTCTCTTTAGGGCCCCTCTCTCCTCCCTGCAGTGGACTCGGGGCCTTGGCCTGCTTTCCTCTCCTGTTGGTGTGATGAGCAGCCTATCTGTCCCTTTGTGTTCTGTTTCTCCCAAGACTGACTGCCTCCAGGGTAGCAGCTTGCACAAATAGCCCAGGCTCCTGCTGTACCTGAAGACTAACACACAAGCCGTGTACATTTGGTTTTGTTGCTAATCCCTTTAGGAAGCAGACCTGGGAAAACAGAAACTAAAAACATAGGGAAGTTCTAAATTATATAATCTTACAATGTTTTTTCCATTTTACTCTGTGGATATTAAGAATAGTTAACATCAAAAGTAACCAAGATTTATTGGGCAATTACTGCATGCTAATCTCTCATAAGCATTTTCCAAACATCACAGTTGAAGTAGGCTCTGTGATTATCCCTATTTCACAAAGGAGAAACTGACATTCACAGAAATTAAAACCCTTAGGTAGAATCACACTGGCAGATTCACGGTCATGGTTTTCACCTTCGTTGTATAATTCTTTTCTATATTCTATCTTTTAGTTCATTTCTGAAATGGCATCTAGAACCTCCAATAAACTTCCCTTGCTTCTGTTTAACAGAGTTGTATTCAATAAGGTTCTTCACCAACTGCTCCCACCCCCATCAACAGCTAGTTGGGGATCTCTATTAGGAACCAACAATGGTGTCTTATGAGATGTTGATACCTGTTTCATTTAAAAACAGGAGTTCTGTGTTAATACATTTGGAAAGCACTAGGTTAGACAAAATTTGAGAGATTACTTTTCTGAGACAACATAGGTATATATGTATATGTATATATTCACCAAAACCATTTTTTTTTCTTTCCTGAATCCTAACTAACACCAGTGACAAATAAACCCATGCTTCTCAAACTTTAGGGGCTTCCCTGGTGACTCAGATGGTAAATAATCTGCCTGCAATGCAGAAAACCAGGTTTGATCCCTGGGTTGGGAAGATCCCTGGAGACAGGAATGGCAACCCACTCCAATACTCTTGCTGGGACAATCCCATGGACACAGGAATCTGGGGGCTACAGTCTGTGGGCTCGCACAGAGTCGGACACAAGTGAACACATCAAACCAAGAGGGCGTCTCAAACTTTAAGATGCAGACATGAGACCTGGGAGTTTGTTAAAACGAAGATTCTGGTTCAGTTAAAATGAAGGTTCTGGGATGGGGCTGAGATACTGCACTTTAACAAGCTCTGAGGACCACACTTTGAACAGTGAGGGCTAGAATACAGTTTGGTTAGTGCTGGTCATGGAAGACATGCCTGCAAAAGGTTTATATTATAGAACCTCACCCGGAGATACAACTGAGTCAGAATTACAGATGTTCTCTTTGTCTCAAAGGAGCATTTGGCACCTTCAAGTGTCGCTACTGCTCCTCATTCTTTCCTCTGGATAGTTCTCCACTATACCCCAGTGACTGTTTAGAAGAGATACCTTAAAAAACTTACGTGGGAGGTCAGACAGAGCTGTGGCCAACATTTGCAGTGTGAGCCTCAAAGAGGGCCACTGGCTCAGTGGCCTCTCTTATAAACTGGCTCCTGTAGTCCAGCTTGGATGGGCTGCCCCAGGCCGGAGTCCTTAGCATATGCAGCCCTGCCTTACCCTCCTGTGGGTAGCCAGAGCCCTCCTGAGAGCCAGCATCCTTTCTGATGTACTTCTCTTCAGAACCAACCACCAGCACAATTTGATTTGAGGGCTGCAAGAGCCCTCACTTCATCTCTCTCTCCACCTTCCCCCTTCCTTTCCCCACCTGCTTGCTGATGTCTCACCCAGGTCATAGAAGAACCAGGTAGAGCACTCAGCTCTGATCCAGCAAAATGCCTTTCCAGAAATGGGATATTTAAGTCTCTCTTCTGTTTACACTGACAGGTGCTCTCACAAACTGTGCTTTGGGGGAGGCCCAATTTGGATAGGATTCTCATTTGCAAACTTCTGCAGTGAGTTCTGAGTGAGTGGGGAGAGAAAGAAAATGAATTGGGGGCCCTCTCACTCCTGCCCTGCTAAGAACAGCTTCATGGCCATGGCCACATCATTCAGCTTCTTTGAGACTTGCTTTCTCATTTATCATAAAGAATAGTGAAGCTGCCTTGCAGAGCGGATATACGGAATGGATAACCAAAGGACTGGCACAGAATGGCCCCTGTGGCCGTGCTTTCTACTACAAATAGCTTGTACTTGACTAGACTCTAACACACAGCCCCAGGGCCCTCTAACTATCAAGAGCATGTGAATTTCTGACAGGCTAGTGGACATAAGCTGTGAGGACAAGCTGTGACCTCTGTCTCCCCCGGTGATCACCAGATCAGTGGGGCTCCTCCAGCTGGCTTCCCTCTCAGGCCTGTATGAGACCATTCCTCCCTGGGAAGAGGAGGCTGCCCACTCCTGACCTTACTGGGTTCTCTCCCCTGCATGTCTTCTGTCCTCCTCAACTTCATGGCCCAGCTTTTGCAATCTGGTGTCACCACTATCCACTTCCTATAGGCATTAGTGACCACTTCCTTCCCTCTGACCCAAGTAACCCCAACACACCAGATATGCTTATGTATGTACTACACATACCTTTTCACATACACACATCACACACATGCATGCATCACACTCACACACACAATACACACACATGAACACATGCACACACAGAATTGCTTTCCAGCAATGCAATTGACCTCTCTTTTATTCTTACCAGCTAATCAGTAGAAATTTGAACGGAATGTTTCAGAAAGCTCGTAAATAACATTAATGTCATTTTCTCCTGGTTTCAAATGCTAATTTCCAAATTTCACATCAGAACTTTAAAGAAAACCAATTTCATGATCAAATATTTTAAAAAATGTGTTTACTGAAAAAGACTAGCTCGAAGCTAGAAAAGATCTGAGTGCATCCAGAACAATATTACACCACAGAGTATCTTCCTTCTACATTTCCTGCTCTACTCTCCCCACCTCTCCACCTCCTCTCTCTTTTTTTTCTGGCCATGCCACGTGGCATGCAGGACCTTAGTTCCCAGTCAGGAATCACATTCCTGCACCATGCAGTGGAAGCACAGTCTCAACCACTGAACCACCAGAGAAGTGTCTCTTCACTTACACCCTGCCTTCATTTTGCTCTGTCTTAGGGCAGAGAAAACGATGATCTGTCCGTAGAAACTTTGTTTCAAGTTCTTCCATCATATCCTCTAAAGAAAGGCAGAAAAAATGAGGAAGAAAATGCAGAGTTTAAGATATGCTCCTGGAGTTTGACGCCTTGGTTTGAGATCCAGATCTGCTATGCACCAGCTGGGAGATTTGGAAATTTTGCTTCATCTCTCTGAGCCTCAGGTTACCCATCCAGCAGAGAAGGATAAAAATGCCTACTGACAGGGTTTTTGTAGAGGAAAAAGATGAAATACTTATAAAAGTACTTGAAGTTCTTGAATGTTGCCTGACACAGATAATATATTATTTATGTGAAAGTCTTTTGTCATCTCTAAGCCACTATATAGTTTTTAAAATTAGCTTTATAAATATTGGGCTTCCCTGGTGGCTCAGACAGTACAGAATCCACCTTCAATGCAGGTTCAGGTCCTTGGTGGGGAAAGATCCTCTGGAGAAGAGAATGGCTACCACTCCAGTATTCTTGCCTGGAGAATTCCATGGACAGAGGAGCCTCGTCCATGGGGTCACAAAGAGTCAGAAACGACTGAACAACTAACATTTTCACTTTATACATATTAGTTGTATAAATTAGTTTTAATATTATAACTATAATACATATGAAATGAGTTTTATATATGACTCATTTTTTTACACACCCTGATTTCTATAAGGCTCTAAATCCACAGTCTCATAATTGTTCACATTGTAAGGCAAAAAATAAATAACAGCATTTTGTTTCAACTAAAATTTTGCTGTTCATAACTGAAAACTAAATGGCCTTGAAATGAGACATTTGGGGATATGCTGCTAGGCCCATTCAATTCTTATATGTAATAAAACCCTTCTTTAAAGAAAAAAAAATAAGTAATGCAACTAGAAAAAATGTACAATTAAAAGTAAGTCCTGCTTCTAAAAGCTTTTCTAATCATGTCCACTACCAGATTATATTAAAATAGAGGAAATCTGAATAAATAAAATGTGTAAAAAGATCAACACACCTCTTGTCTTGGTTTTTATAATCAGATTATTAGTTGAATTTCATTTAATCATAATTAGTTTTTTCTCCCAAGTTTACATGTGAGCACAAACATCTATATTCTTTTGTTTTTATTTTTTCTTCTTGAGTATCCCATGGAAGTGAAATCAAAGTGATATAAATTCACCCTTTCTGCCACCTCTGGTTTTATGTTATAATCTGATAAACAAGACATACATTTCTTTTCTCAGTTCCAAAAATATTGAACTCCTATAGCCAGAAATCAATTATAAATATTTAATTAGACTTCTAGAGGAAACATCTCAACTCAGAATGGTGATTTGGTTTTAAAATTTGGGGGAAGAAAACTATGCTCTGTGGCTCCCTCTTTGATTGCAGTCCTCACGGTTTTCCTAGGAGCAAACCACCACCAGGTCCTTGGCCAGTTAAGAGATGAGCCTCACTGCTGTGAGGAAGGTTGGTGGTGGGTGGGTCTTTTAATCAGTAAGCTGACATTTCCATGAAGTCAGAGTGTTTTGGTTGTAATAAAAACCTGGTTTTCACTACATTTAGGGGTGGTTGATTGGCTTATTCTATCTTTCTATGCCAAGTGCAGAACTGTAACTCAGCTAATATTTTCATTTCAGTTGAATTAGATCTTGCTCTTGACCTTGTACTCAGAAACCTAAACAATGGGGGGGGGTGGTTAATTCAGTTGAGAGTATAGCCTTTTGTCATATTTATAACTAATAAATTAGCAGACTTCGACATGAGAAGGTAAAAGAATACAGGATCCATGTCCAGGTACCTAGAGAAGGATAGAAATAAAAATAATTTGGGGAGATGGACTGGGTCATATTAAATATATGTGATGTTTCCCAGTTGGAAGAAAATGGCTGCTGGGAAAGTGAGTTGAAGGTCAAGGTTTTAGGGATACTTCCATCTCACTGATGTGTACTTAATTCCATGAGTGTCTAAGCATGGATGCCTCTTATTTTCACACATCATTGTTTCTACTCTAGTGACCCCCAAGACTATGTATATGTATGTCTTACTATAGAAAAGTCATCTGTTCAGTTTCAACATTATGTTACCTTATTCCTCTGCCAGCTTTACTGAGATATAATTAACATATACCATTGTGTAAGTTTAAGGTGTACAATGTGATGATTTGATTTGATATAGATATAGATATAATTTCAGTGATATGCACAATTAGGTTAGTTAACACATCCATCACCTCACAAAGTTAACTTTTTTTGTGATGAGAAGTTTTAAGACCTATTCTTTTAGTAAATTTCAAGTATACAATACAGTACTGTTAATTATAGTCATCATGCTGTACTTTTAGATCATGCTGCTGCTGCTCAGTCGCTTCAGTCGTGTCCGACTCTGTGCGACCCCATAGACGGCAGCCCACCAGGCTCCCCCATCCCTGGGATTCTCCAGGCAAGAACACTGGAGTGGGTTGCCATTTCCTTCTCCAGTGCATGAAAGTGAAAAGTGAAAGTGAAGTCGCTCAGCCGTGTCCAACTCCTAGCGACCCCATGGACTATAGCCTACCAGGCTCCTCCGTCCATGGGATTTGCCAGGCAAGAGTACTGGGTCTTATTAATTCTTGTAACTGGGATTTTGTACTATGCTACATTTTTGTGATTTTTTTAATAGCATATGAATTTTTCAATACTGGTGAAGATCTTTTTGATGATTCCCTTAAAGACATTTTAAAACAGAAAACATTAAATTTTTCTTGAAATAATAAAAGGCTGGAAGTCAAATCATAAAATATATCCATAATATAATAATGAGGCTGTGGTTTTTAGCACTATGAAGGGAGATTTAAGATAGGTAGAAAAATAGGTGTTTGTTCTAGAAGGAACCTCAGAGATCATCTCAACCGTCCTATTTTACAGGTCAGAAACTGAAGCCTGGAGAGTGTTCATGACTCGCCAAAATCACATTCAGTTCTCTTGACACTTCAGTAATTCTTATGCACTGTCATTATATCACTTAAGTGATTATATAAACATTATTTTTAAAACATTTAAATAAACATTATAATTAATACTTATAAAATTATATGATTTGTCTTATAATCTTCATCAAGGATATACACTTAAAAATGTATTATTACACAAATCTTCTTTCCTCTGCCCAGGAATCAGACTTGTTCTAATAGATCCTGAGTAGTTGGTTTCCCTTCACATTCAAAGCAATAGGAAATACCCAGCTGCTTAGATAATAAAGCCTCTTATTTGTTTTAGGAAAACAATTCATTTAAGAAGTTTACCAGAAACCTTTCAAATCTGAGATATTATCTGTGTGAATAAACTGTTTTGCTTAAAAAATAAATATTTAAAATAAGAGATCACTGGATTACTATTTATCATTGCTGTACAGCTCTCAGGATTTTGGAAAAATAAAATAAATGTCTTTCTTCCCAAACCCAGAGGTAAAATTCACTTGTTCTCTTCATGAAAGAAAATTCATGAAAAGAAAAAAGATTCAAAGCAATTCCAATCAAAAGCCTTGTAAGGCTTGTTTCATTTCCTTTTGTTTTTATTAAAAAAAAAAACTAACTCACTGATTCTAAAGTTTATTTATGAATGTTGATGGAGAAGGAAATGGCAACCCACTCCAGTAATCTTGCCTGGAAAATTCCATGGACAGAGGAGCCTGGCAGGCTACAGTCCATGGGGTTGCAAAGAGTCAGGCATGACAGATCGACTATCACTCATGAATGCTGAGGGCCACAAACAGTCAAGGAAAGCCTAAAGACGTACAAAGTGGAAGAACTGGCTCTACCAGACATAAAAAAATAATGTAAAATGATGAGATGGCATGGAGTTGTTACAATAGTAGACAACCCAACGGAACAGAAGAGAGTCCTGGAATAGTTCATGTGCATATGGTCACTTGATTTTTTACCATGCTGACACCACAAAAGAGAGGAAAAAGGATGATCTTGTCAATAAATAATGCTGGGTCAGTTGAGGTCCACACAGAAAAAAAATGTGACCTCTATCTCATGTCGCAAACAAAAACCCATTCCAGACAGATTGTTAACTAAAGTAAAAGGTTTTGTTTGGTTTTTTTTTCAGCTGAAGCTGAAACTCCAACACTTTGGCCACTTGATGCAAAGAACTGACTCATTAGAAAAGACCCTGAAGCTGGGAAAGATTGAAGGCAGGAGGAGAAGGGGAAAACAGAGGATAATGGTTGGATGGCATCACTGACTCAATGAACATGAATTTGAGCAAGCTCCAGGAGTTGGTGATGGACAGGGTGGCCTGGCATGCTGCAGTCCATGGGCTCACAAAAAGTCAGACATGACTGAGCGACTGAACTAAACTGAAGGTAAAAGTACAACAATAAAATTTTTAGAAGATGCTAGATACAGAGATTTCTTAAACTAAATGCCAATAGTATAACTGTAAAAAGGGGACTAAGTTGGGCTTCATCAAAAATAGGAGCATATGTCCTTTGAAAGATACAGTTAAAAGAGTTAAAGGCAGCTGAAAAAGTAGAAGATCTGTGCTATATTCAGCATATAAACAGAATTTCTACAACTGAATGAGAAAAAGATAAGAATTCTACATGAATATTCAGCTAGACATAGTTCATTTTGGGAATAAGTCCGTTCCTTCTCAGAATCTTTTGAGCTCTCTTTGGGCATAGAGTATCCTACCCTTAGGAAACCACCCACTCCTTGATTTAAGCAGTAGATTCAAAATAAAGAATATGAGAGCCCCGTGATAGTAAAGACAAAGAAATAGAACTTGAGTTGCTTTGAATCTGTTATTTTGTGTAACCTTTCAGAGTTTTTAATCTGTGTTTAAAATTTAAAAAACAATGAAACAGTGCAGACTGCAAGGTGTAATTTTGTTTGGCGATGAAAAGTTTTACCTCATGCGTGAAATATTTCATAGAGTTTAAATAATATTTTTAAGATTTAAGTTTACTATTTTTAATTGTTACTTTATGTTAAAACTAAGAATAAATCAGGAAAATTATTTTTCCTGATAATTATGTTAACTGCTTCCAAAGTGTTATAGATGCCTACCCAGGTGTCAAATGCTCGCATATTCTGATGCCTTGGACTCCAAAGATGTGTAAGACTTCTACTCAAAAAACTATAAAATGTTATTGGGAGATATTAAGGATATAGATAAGCAGGGGGTGTCTCTTGTTGAAGGATTGAAAGACAATTATTGTAAAAAATTGTGTGTGTGCACACGTGTGTTAGTCATTCAGTTGTGTCCGACTCGTTGTGACCCCATGGACTGTAGCCCGCCATGCTCCTCTGTCCACGGAATTCTTTTTAAATTGTGTATTACAAAGTCAAATCAACATCCCTCCAATTTTTAAAATGAGACATAAAAGAATACAAATAAATTTTAATACTTAAAAATTAGAATATGTGCTTTCCAACAGTGACTATTAACAGAGTAAAAAACAAGCTATAGAGTGAGAAAAGTATTTGAAATACATAAGACTGACAACTAACTCATCCAAAATATACTATTAAGAAACAAATATATAATTAACAAATATAAAATGAAGAAACAAAACATTGAACAAAACAATCCAAAAGCCAGACACAAAATAAAGCACAATGAAGATTTCCATTTATATAAAGCTTTAAAAGAATAGGTAAATGTGTTAATAAAGTCTAGTTTTTTGACTGGATAAAGAAAATGTGGTATATACATACAATGGAACACTGCTCAGCCTTAAAAACAGAAGGAAATACAGCCAATTGTGAAAATACAGATGACTTGGAGGACATTATGATCAGATGGGAACGTTTACACCACCCACCAAAGGGAGGTGCAGAAGTTCTGTCCAGTGTAACTGAAACCATGTACCACAGACATGCTTCACATGCAGGTCCTAACATGACATATGAATCATGCTTAGGATGCAAGTATTCTGATCTAATGGCTTAGATATCTTGATCTTGACTAGGGGTCCTTTAAAACTATTAGCTCATGAAGTTACCGAAAAAAAAGCAAAATATTTTATTTAAGTAAAGGACTCACAATCAAGTCACATTGTTGGAGCATTTTAGAAATTGATTCCCATTTCTATTAGTTGAATGCATAATTTAGTGATTATTAAGTATATGGTCTAATATTATTTAGATTCTGAAAGAGTCAAGAAAATGTAGTATAAGCGATAACTTTATCTGAAAATGGATGTGATATAATAAAAGTCTATATAAATCATCTTAAATACTGCATATCAGTTTTTAGTTCATTTTGTTAGAAATCTTTGCATTTTCCTATAAATAAAAAAGGTATTCTTTTATTTTTCCATATCAAAATGTACTCCCTCTGCATGGGAAGAATGACATTTCCTAACAGGAATTTAAAAGTTCCAAAATAGTTAATGTCCATGGTTTAATAAATGACCACGGTGTTATATGCAAGTATAACTCACTGTTTGATGTTTCATTTTAATCCAGTTTTCAGTGGACACATACTCTTCTGGTATAGTAAGGGCAGAAAATGTATAGTACTGGGAAGAAAATGAGAGAATCTTTCTCCTTGGAAAGCTAAATATTTTAGTTAGGTTTAAAAAGTATGAGCACAAGCCCCATAGCAGTTGTAATGAACGATAAAAGTCATTCTCCAAGGATTTGATATAGTGTGGTCATTTTTCATCACTATTATTTTTCTGTCATTTCTTTAAAAAGCCCAGCAGATTGCCTTTTCATGTTACTGTGTGTGACTTTTTGCCCCCTCAAGATTTCTAGGCTATTGCTATCGCAAAAAATAATGAAATTTTGCTTAATGTTCTTTTGCTCTTGAATTTTTTAAAATATAAATTTATTTATTTTAATTGGAGGCTAATTACTTTACAATATTGCTCTTGAATTTTTTAAATGAGGAACTCTGTACTGCCTACATCTCTTTCGATGACCACCACAGGCCTTAATCATGAAAGAGAAAAAGGTCTCCCCAACCCATTTATTTTGGAAAACAGTAATTTCACTGGTAAGCAACAATTTCACCATTTCTACAATCCATTTCCACTGGAATGAAGAACAGTTTTGAGATGAATTTGTATAGTGCCACTTAGGTATTGTTTTCCTAAATTCAGATAGTGATCCCTAGAGAGTACGTAGGAATGCTGTAACAAAACTAGTAAGACTATATTGTATTAATTTATTCTACAAATATTTATCATTTTCTACCAGTATCCAGGCTTCTCTGGTGGCTCAGATGGTAAATAATCTGCCTGCAATGTGGGAGACCTGGGTTGGATCCCTGGGTTGGGAAGATCCCCTGGAGGAGGGCATGGCAACCCACTCCAGTATTCTTGCCTGGAGAATCCCCAAGGACAGAGGAGCCTGGCGGCCTACAGTCTATGGAGTTGCAAAGAGTCAGACACGACTGAGCGACTAAGCACAGCACCCCATTAGCCAGGCACTAGGCTAGGGACCAAGGATACAATATGGAAAAGACACCCTGCCCTCATAGGAGACACGAGCTCATGTCAACCCAGAAAAGTTCATGTCCCAAGTGTTACAAAAGCACAAGATAATATTGGAGGGTTACTTGATCAAATTTTAAGGAATCAGAGAAGACTGCCTGAAAGAAATGATAGCTAAACAGAGACATAAACAATGAATAGAAATCAGGCAGGCAAAAAATAAACCCAAAGGAGAATATTAGTTATTTCACTTGGAGTGTGGATTTTAGGGGAGTGTGGATTGCAGGTGAGGGCAGTGTGCCAAGATGAGGCAGAGAGAATGCAGGAATTGGAAGGCCAGTTTTTTTAAGGACCTTGTATGCTGAGATAAAGGGCTTCCCTGGTGGATCACTGGTAAAGAATCCACCTACCAATGCAGGAGATGTGGATTCAATCCCTGGGTTAAGGAAGATCTCTTGGAGAAGGAAATGGCAACGTGCTCGGGTATTCTTGCCTGGGAAATCCCATGGACAGAAAAGCCTCGTGGGCTACAGTCCATGAGGTCACATAAGAGTCAGACAAGACTTAGTGACTAAGCAACAACAAAGCTGAGATAAAGACTTTGGGTTTATCTATGTAATAGGTAGAAAAACACTGACAGTTTTTCGGCACGTACAGTTCTAATATCACAGCTGGCTTCAGAGGAACAGAATCACAGGATGAGTTCTGTGAATTGGTGACTGTTCCATGTCCATCCTACAGGAGTCCTCTGGGGCTGTCACTGGAAAGTTGCTTGATGAAGGGGCACCCTCTGAGCTGATGAACAGTACAAAGAACCAGTGGGTAGTGGCTAATGTGGCTTTGGAATTAACTCTGTTTCACTTGGCTTGGAATTTTCCTTTTTTTTTTTTTCCTGAATTTTCACTCAGGTTGAGAGTGAATTTGGAGGGAGGAAACTAATGATTAGGTTGGATCTGTACTGGAAAAGTTCAGGGCATTGGTCGAGTTATTCTTCCCGAATGAGCACTGCTGCTGCTGCTGCTGCTGCATCACTTCAGTCGTGTCCGACTCTCTGTGACCCCATAGAGGCAGCCCACCAGGCTCCTCCATCCCTGGGATTCTCCAGGCAAGAACACTGGAGTGGGTTGCCATTTCCTTCTCCAATGCATGAAAGTGAAAAGTGAAAGTGAAGTTGCTCAGTCCTGTCCAACTCTTAGCGACCCCATGGACTGCAGCCTACCAGGCTCCTCTGTCCATGGGATTTTCTAGGCAAGAGTACTGGAGTGGGGTGCCATCACCTTCTCCAGAATGAGCACTAGTAGTTGCTAAAAATAACATCAGCATTGCTAAGTAGAGAAAGGATCATTTTCAAGGCTTGTTGTTTCCCCACTCCCAGTTTTCTGTGCTATTTAGGTTAGGGAGCAGGTCACTGTTCAGGAAGCAGGGTGCGGGACGTCCCCTGGGGCACATGGTGAGCACAAACGCAGAGAATTGTGTTCTTCGCCACAGTTTCGGCTCAAATTGAACACAGATGTCAGTGCAGACTGTCATCACATCCTCATGACTGTACTATTGAGAGAGACTCCCAACAGACTCCTCCTTCCAGGCCACCCAGGCTCCTGGGCATCAGCTCCCTGAGCATCAGTTCTAACATGTTCCTCCACTAACATGTTTCAAACTGCCAATGGCCCCTCAGTCCCTGTACAATGGTTCTTAGCTCTAACAGCATGTTATAGTCACTTGGAGAGAATTTTTTAATACTAATGGCCAGACACTTGAATCAGGGCTACGGACTGAATGTTTGTGTCACCTACCACAAATCCACATGCTGAAATCCTAACCACTAATGGAATGGTAACAAAGAGTAGAGCCTTTGGGAGGTGATTAGGTCATGTGGGTGGAGCCCTAATGATCTGGATTAGTGCCCTTAAAAAGGAGACCTAAGAGAGCTCTCTTGCCCCTTTGCCATGTGAGGACACAGAAAGAAGATGGTTGTTTCTGAACCAGGAAATTCTCACCAGAAACCTAATTGACCAGTGCCTTGACCTTGACCTTGGGCTACCACACACGTGTCCCTGTGTTTCACTGCCAATGTATGAGAGAGTATGCCAATGTAGCCCCAGAAGGGAAATGACACAAAAGCTTGTACCTGAGCTTTCTAGACACCAACGATGCAAACCTTTGTCCTGTTGCTTTTGCTCTGTATTGTTGCTATAACAAACCTGACCCATGGATAGGACATTCTTTGAATGAATGAATAGGTGAATGACATGAATGCAATAAACAACGAAATGAAATGGCCATCCAACACATATGATGTCTATCTTTCAGTGCAGAATGAATGAATCTGTACTGAGATGCATTTACTGTAAACTATAAAGCCTAAGATGAGCTCTGCTTGGGAAAATATTGAACATATACGATCAGATATAATAAAATTTAATAAATTCCTTTCTGATCTTGGGTACCTCTTTTCTTACTTAGTTCCAAAGAGACACTTTAAGACAAATTTTCTCATCAAATTGTTTGTCAAGCAGTCAGACTTCCTGCTGCTTCTCACCTGCTGTGGTATGTCCAGAACACTTTCCTTCCCAGGAAAATAGGATGCTACAGTTTCATGATGCATCCTCCATCATAATGTGAGTCATTTATATGCCAATATGAGGTTTATCTGACTGCATATACCAATGGAGAATGGTTTAGATAAGGAAGAATAGAAATGAGTTTAATAGTATCTATTGAGGAAGGCTAGTAGGAAAAGAAAAGGTGGCCATACTCTGAAATCTATGCAACTATTTTCTGAATTCTGTTCACACTTTTGATAGGGGAGATGTGGCAGGAGTGGTAATAGAACTGATTGGGATGACCTCTGGGAGTAAAGGGGTGAGAGACGTGAAGAGGAACAGATATAAAGTTCACAGACCCATGCAAGATCCTTAGTGATGCTCATAATGGATCATCCTTGTTTAAATTTTTTAAAAGCCTTCCTCTAAATTTCTCTGTCCTCTGTGTTTTGAGAAGCTATAGCAGACACTTCTTCCTGAGGTTGACATTTTCATCAGAAGAGAAAGCCTGGGGACTTTGATAATAGCTGATCACAGGACTCCTGGGTGACCAGCATGGGCTCCCCCTCCTTGATCCTACTCTAATTAGGTGATCACAGCCACCCCTCCTGACATGTCTGCGAGGGGCTGCAGATACTTGGCAATGAATCTGTCAGTCATGCAGAGAGCACAAATGGGCTGGGTCAGAGGTAACCAGAAGCCTTGTCTTTATGTCACGTATCTATTTGGAAATTGGTCCACAGGCATGGGAAGGAGGATATAAAACACTGTAAATATACACTATATATGAATATTGCCATTATTTATTCTAGATTAAAATATCTGAAATTTGAGTTATTCTTTAGTAATAAAAATGAAGAACAATTTCACATAAGCTCAGGAATATTAACAAAAGCTATAATAATAAATTTGGGTAAGTTAATACTTTTTTGATATGCTGGAATAACTTGCTACTTAAAGGAATTCTGTAATGAGTATTTTTGTAACACAAGAAAATCTTCTATAGGTCTCTCTGCATTCTAAACTGTTTTATAATTTTGATTTTTCTGAAAGTTGTATATACCAAGGAGTTTATTACTGTTAGATAAAAGCTGTTAAATTTTGGATTGTGGTTATTGCTCCTTATTCTTGCTTCTCTGGGATATTTAAGCCATGATGGCAGACCTGAATGACTGCAAATTAGGGAATGTTTTTCTTATACTTAGCTCTAATAGTGTGGAGAGGGTGCAACCCAGGGGGTGCAGTGGTAAAGAATTTGCCTGCCAGTGTGAGATTGATGTGGCAAGAGATGTGAGTTCTATCCCTGGGTTGGGAAGAGCCCTTGGAGTAGGAAGTGGCAACCACTCCAGTAATCTTGCCTGGAAAATCCCATGGACAGAGGAGCCTGACAGGCTACAATCCACGGGGTTGCAAAGAGTCAAATACAACTGAGTACAGCACAGTATGGGGCACGATTATACCACAGCAGTGCCCTATGCAATGAGGAGGCACGAAACAAAAACCATCTGAGCACCAATCATCGTTTTGTCTTCTCCTGTGTCCTGTAGACACCTGACCTTTGTTTTTGGCCTTGTGCTGCATGTGGGATCTTAGTTCCCCAGACGAGGGATCAAACCTGCAACTACTGAATTGGAAACTTGGAGTCTTAACCACTAGATAGCCAGGGAAGTCCCTGACATCTGACTTTTGAGGTGTCTACTTCAGAGCTGCAAGTTAGGAACCAAGGATGTTTCTTCACTGGGAGCTCTACTGGAGAGAAGGGATTCTTTGACACTCAAGACATTTTTGGCTCTAAAGCATGTACCTATAATCAGAAGGAAATGGCAATCCACTCCAGTATTCTTGCCTGGAAAATCTTACGGACGGAGGAGCCTGGTGGACTACTGTCCATGGGGTTGCAATGAGTCAGACAGGACTTAGTGACTAAATAACAGCAAAAAGTGATACCAACACATGGCCACAGTCAAAGCTGGCAAGAGGCAGAGTTAGCGAGGGGGTCTGACTCCTGAGTAAATACTCTGAAATATTATGACCTCACTGGTGTTGCCACATCAATTTCAGCTTAGCATTAAGCTATTATTTCCTACTGAATCCCTTTTCAGCTTTCTGGATCCTTTTTACATAAAGACTCTAAATGCCCAGGCCTGCTAATTATATACATTTGTATCTTTATGTATGCATCCTTGCATCCTTCTAGGATACACCGCAAAGGAAAGGTGACAAGCACGCTACTTATTTGTCTGCCTATTTATTTCACCTGGTTTTAGACAACACTTTTAGTCCTGATACAGTCTTCATTTCCATCTGTCTTGAGGCAACAAGATGGAGAGAGAGTTCCTGCTGATCCCTGTCATAACTGATAAGCTCCACGGGGACAGAAAGCCCTCACTGTTCTCAAAATCTCTGAATTAAGTTTTAAAAAGGGCACTGGGGTCCAAGCACAAATAGCAAACCTTCCTTCCAATTCCATTTTTAGGCCAAACCGTTGGATAGTACCCGAGCACAGTAATGCTCAAATTCAAAGATAATTGTTAATGTTGATCACCCTAGTGAGTATCATTGTTCCAGCCACAAAGAACCAAGTTCATCACTATTACTGGTAGTACAAGGAATACAGAAGCAAAATTTACATGAAAATAAGCAGCAAATAATCTCTGAATACTTCTCATATGTCACTAGAGATGCGATACTGACCCTCACGGTGCAGCAGAGAAATAAAAAAGTAACCATGCAACATCATCTACAACTGCAAAATGATTTCTCAAGACTTCTTCTCAGTCCTCATCTCTATTTCCCTTCTCTTTCCCCCTCCGCCCACTACCCGCTTCCTCCTCCACACAAACATACATCTCCTTTGTGTGCCCTGAATCTTTAGAGTCAATGCTGGCTTTCAGGGCATAGGAAAGCCCATGAAGACCTCAATTTTTCCATAGCAGCAAAGATAAACCTGTACCAGCTTTATCACATATAACAAAATTTAATCTTCCTGAGTCCTACTTCCTCAAATGACAGATAGGCTCATCCAAAGGTGTTAATTGCTTATTAAGTCTTGACAACCATTTATATGTTAGCAATCACCTATGATATCTTGAATCCTAGGAGCAAGACTTGAGCTGACAAAAACAATAGGTACTGAGAGACGTGAACATCCTGTTAAGAGGCTGAAATTTTTAAAACTGTCTGCTTGGGCTTTTTAACATGAGATTTCCAATCATGTCACAGTTTCCAATTTGAAATACTCACCATTTATCTGAGCCTTCTAGAGATTTCTCTGATCTGTATACAATTTAAGAGGAGAATTTTATTTTCCGCTGTAAAGATTGATTTTGTTAGTCAAAGACATCAGCAGCAAGTTTAAATTTGCATTTTAAATTTAGAATGATTTATTTCCAATGAAAAGTGTATCACTGCTGCAGTTATTCTAGGAGTGACTAGGGGACAAATAATTTATATTGAAAGACTATTAGAAATGTGAGCTTCCCTCTAAAGGAAAAGATTGGCACCCTTGACTTCATATTTTAAAACCTCTATATGACAAGAGACTGCCTAAACACAATTATGTGACAAACAGCAGACCTGGAGAAAATACTTGCAACATACATAATCAAAGGGTCAGTATTAAGACTGCATGAGAAGCTCCTGGCACTGAATAGCAAATGGCAAACAACCTAATCTGTACGGGGAAAAAAAACAACCCTCAGAGAAAAGTACAAATGACAAATAAGCACAGAGGAAGCTTAACCTCACAAGTCAGAGATGTGCGGATGTTCTCTTTGTCAGATTGGCAAGGTTAATAAGATTAATATTTAGTGTTATTGCTGGCAAAGGGTACTGCCAGTTGTCAGTAAAAATTGGGAGAGTCAACTGGCCTCAGTTCTCTGTAGAGTTATTTGGCAACATTTATCAAAAATTTAAGTGTCTTTTTGACATAGCAATTCTCCCAAGGATCTATCTGGCACAAAAATGTACAAAAGTGGAGCCTGTTATGTTAAAAAATCTTAATTGTAGCTTTCTAATGATGAAGTTTTAGAAACAATCTCAATGTTCACCAGCAGAAGAATGGATAAATGCATCAAATTACAGCCACACCACAGGGCTTCCCAAATGGTTCAGTGGTAAAGAATCTGCCTGCCAAGCTGGAGACACGAGTTCCATCCCTGGGTTGGGAAGATCCCCTGGGGAAGGAAATGGTGACTCTCTCCAGTATTCTTGCCTGGGAAATCCCATGGACAGAAGAGGTGGTGGGTTACAGTTCACGGGCAGCAAAGAGACATGACTGAGCCACTAAACCACGACAGTCACACCACACATGCAAAGCAGCTGAAAAATAAGTGAGCGTGTGCTCACGTGGAAGGATGTTACCTGCTTTATTTTCTAAAGTTCTAGAGCAATATATACACTATTTCTATGTAAATAACAACAAACACCATAGTCATATATGTGGGTATAAATGTGGATGTGCGGTCATAAAAAAAAATGCCTGGATGATCCAACTGTTGGCAGTGATCCCCAGTGAGGAGCTTGGGATTGGGGCAAGGGATTTTTTTTTAATTGATTTCTAACTTGTATTTAAAATTTTACTTATATTATTAACGCATCAAAGAAAAGTTCTAGAATTTTCTTGTAAAATAGTGTGCCAAATGACTCAGATCCCACTATAGTGCTGTGACGTTCCAGAATTCATATATTATCTCTTTACATGCTCCCATTGGTAATGCTCGTTTTGATAACACTGGGCACCAAATTTCCCACTGATTCTTTAGAATTCTTGAAAATGCACTGCACTGAAAGTCAGGATATTCAAGTTCTAGTTGCCGTTCTATCCCTCCCTCCTCGCTACAGGTATCCCCGCTTTTCAAAGTTCACTATACATCACTTTACTTTTACAAAAGGCCTGCATTAGCACCTGTTTTTGCTAAGGGAAAGAAATCCAAAGAGGATTTTCATTTTCAGGCAAACAGGTGAAAAGGAAAAATAGTTCCAGCTTTGGTTTTGCTGCAGCTGTTAGAGAGGTAGTGTGCACCCCACCCTCGACCTCCCGAGCAGAAACAGTACCCGCCAAGCTCCTTCTCCAGGCTCAGCATCTCAGCATCTAGCCATGAGAGCTTTGAACTGTGTCTGTGGGCATCTGTGCTTTATCTCCTCTTACTTTTGGCATCTGTTAGCAAGACGTGTCCTAAGGTAACCGCTTCTTCACTTTACACCACTTCGGTTTCTGTTAAAAGGTTTAATGGGGGTGCCCAACTTTCAGATGGTGGGGAAATATGTTATCTCTTTGCAGACCAGTCATTCATCTCTATCTTTCTCTGAAAAACAAAATCCGGGCCCCATTTGTTGCTTTCTAACTCTGCTTCCCGCTGACCCGTGGCTCTTCTCCGCACTCATCTACAGTTCACCACTCTGCTTTTCAACTAAAGCAATTCTATTTCTCTTTGTTTTAATTATTTGTTGATTCACCTAAGATTTGGTCTGATTTCTGAGCAAAAAATCATTTGAAAATATCCAGAAGAGATTCTTTTAAGGTTCCTTCCAGAACTAAGACTTCTTGAATCGATGAAATGCAGGCTCTGGTCAGGAATGCAGACCTGTTAGTCAATCCTTAAATTATCTCAGCCTGGAGCTGCCTCTCTCTCTGTACATTAGGCCAGAAACACAGACCTTCTTTATTTTTTTCCAGAACATAAAGTTGAACTGTACAGGCTGTGATGGAGGTAAATGAGAAAGACCAACACATGTGTGTCAGGAAACAAGGGGCAACGTGGATGGCTGGCGGAAAGCGGGATTCTTCCTCCCCTGTTTCTTCAAACGGCCACTAGGTCAGTTGGTGTTGCTCCTAGCACGATGGTTTTGCTTTTGCTTATGAACATGCTCTGTTCAGAAATAATAGTTGGCAGAGAGCCCTGAGAATGCATTAATCAGGGAGCTGTAATTCAGGCTTCCCAGTTAAAAGTCAAACCAGAAACCAGCACCAGCTGTTAATCAGCAGCTGCTGGAGGAGTCAGGGCCTGATTTTCACTCTCAATGCCAATGAAACTGAGGGCCTGTGTTCAGGGTCAGCTCCATCCATTCTGTAAGCTGGGTAAACTTTGACAATTGGGTGGCCTTTTCTTTGGCTCAGGTGAAAAAACAAAATTGAGAACTTCTAGATGCTGGGAGGGATTGGGGCAGGAGGAGAAGGGGATGACAGAGGATGAGATGGCTGGATGGCACTGCCGACTCGATGGACATGAGTTTGGGTAAACTCTGGGAGTTGGTGATGGACAGGGAGGCCTGGCGTGCTGCGATTCATGGGGTCGCAAGGAGTTGGACATGACTGAGCGGCTGAACTGACTGAACTGAACTGAGAGAGTTCTAAAAGGAATCAGAGAGAGCAAAGTTAGAGCAGATGTTACTCTACTGCTCCACCCAACCCATTATTTCAAGACACACAACAAAAACTCTGTGACTCAAGACACCACCAACTGCATCACAAGGTAAGAAATCATGAAACTGTTTGCCAAAGAGGCAAACAAAGAGGTCAAGGTACAATATTCATTTCACAGCCCAAACACCATCTGTGAGGCCACTTTAGAAGTGAAGCAAATAGATTATGACTTATTTTTTCTATCCTATTTTTTTCCGTAGGAAAGTCTTAACAGCATATTTAAAATATCACAGACTTAACCTACTTGACTGCAACTCCTTGAATCCCGTTTCCTCTCAACACCTCTATATATACCACATATCATTAAATTTGTTCTTATCCTTTGAATTTGTGTTATTGAGAGGAGGGCTCTGTGCTTTGTTTCTCTTCTACACCTGCCATCAGAAGCCCAGATGAAATGCAAACAACCTGTATACTAAATATAACTAAAATACTATGCCATTAAAAGGACAAGATACAGTATAGAAGCAATTTGAAATATGTTAAATTGCTAAATAAGCACATTACATTTGACAGGCACTTTAAAGAGTAAGCTATAAAGGCAGGGAAGAGTAGATAGATGGAAAACTAACTACCTCTGTGATTTAAATAAAAATAAATTTTGATAACGAAAGGGCTACTATGTAAACCACCTTTAAGCACCTCCTGTGTGTCAGGAGCAAATCCCAATGTCCATGTACTTTACAAGCCTCTGCTTTCATCATGTCTGCGAACATCCTATTGGCCAAAGTAAGTAGTATGGCTGAATCCAGTGCAGAGCAGGAGGGAGGGCACTCAGAGGTAAGAATCTGACTATGTGAAGAAATAAAGAACTGGAGCCATAAATGCTGTTTCCCCAGAGGCCCTGTACTAATTTAATTGACTTTATCTCATTTAACTTCATAATAACTCTAAGAAGTTATTACTATTATCCCCATTTAATAAATGTGAATACTAAGGATAAGAGAGGCTTCCCCCATGGCTTAGTGGTAAAGAATCCACCTGACAATGCAGGAGACACAGGTTTTACCCCTGAGTTAGGAAGATCCCCTAGAGAAGGAAATGGCAGCCCACTCCAGTATTCTTGCCTGGAAAATCCCATGGAAGGAGGAGCTTGGTGGGCTACAGTCCATGGGGTCACAAAGAGCTGGACATGACTTAACGACTAAACAGCAACAAGAGAGGGAAAGGCTAACTAGCTGGAAATTGACACAGCTACTAACTCCTTCTGTTCTAATATGTGATCTTCTGGCTCCACACATTTCTAAGTTTCTTGGACCTTTATTATTTACCAAAAATATGAAAATTATGGCAGAGAGATATTTGGCAAAATTAGGAACCAAAAAACCTAGTTGTCTTATTTCATTCTCATGAATGAATCCTTTCCAAAAGGAATGGATTTAGTATATGTAAGTTATATCCAAATAGAATACAAAAGAAAAGAAAAAGAATCTTACTGAGTTAATTGACACCCAAAGAGAACACCTACTAGATTTTTGGGAGGCAACCAATCAAAATGACTAAAAAAAAAAATATGGAAAACTAATAAATAACAATAGCCAAGAACATTTTGAAAAGTGAGAGAACTGGAAAGTCTTTTGTCTTTGCAGACATTGCAACACATTTAAAAGTTACAATAATTTTTAAAAGTACTATCATATGAATTGACAGACAAATCAGACAGATCAGAAAGCACAGAAACAGGCCAGAATCCACACAGGAATTTAGACTATGATAAAGGTAGTGATTCAGGTCAGTGAGGAAATGATGGATTACTTAGTAAATGGTGCTGTGATAACTGGATAGTCATCTGAAAATTTTATTATATTTCTCCAACATCTTATACTATAAAAATTTCACACCTATCAAAGATGTAAAAGTGAAATGAAACAGTAATAGCATGTGAACAAAACACAAGCGTATGTTTTAAATATATGCAAAGTGAAAAAAGATTTCTTAGGTTTGACATAAAACCCAAATCCCACTGCAAGCCAGTGGAGGAACTGTGGAACATATCTCAGAATTATCCCACTGAGGAGCGAGGAGGCCAAGTTGTTTATCCAGAGCTCCTGGGGCATTAATTTCTGGCACTTATGGTTATTGCCAGCAACCTCCACAGCAGGCCAAGGGGATGTGAGGGCACTGATGGTGTCTGAAAAAATATGGGAAATAAAAAAATGTTGTCTCTGTGTTTTTATTTCCATTATTCTAGGAGGTGGGTCATAGAGGATCTTGCTGTGATTTATGTCATACAGTGTTCTGCCTATGTTTTCCTCTAAGAGTTTTACAGATTCTGGTCTTACATTTAGGTCTTTAATCCATTTTGAGTTTATCTTTGTGTATGGCAGGAGGAAGGGGAGTGTGGGATGAATGGAAAGAGTAGCATGGAAACATATACACTGCCATATGTAAAATAGATGGCCAGTGGGAATTTGCTGTATGACTCAGGGAACTCAGACCATGGCTCTGTAACAACCTAGAGGGCTGGGATGGGGTGGGAGGTGGGAGGGAGGTTCAAGAGGGAGGGGACATATGTATACCTATGGCTGATTCATGTTGATGTATGGCAGAAACCAGCACAATATTGTAAAGCAATGATCCTTCAATTAAACATAAATCCTTCAATTGAAAAAAATTTTTTTAATGTTGTGTGTTTCATTCATTAGGTGAATAGTGAGAGAGAACTCTCCTACTTCCTTGCCTTGGTTCTGCACTCATGAAGTCTGGTTATGAGTGGACAGCACCAAATATTAATTGCTCTTTCAAAGTATATAGAACATCTTGGAAGACAGCCCTCCAAACTGTAAAAGTGTTGGTTTGCAGCTTCCATCATAGCTGGATCTTCTAAAGGCCATCCTACCATTTTTAAGGTCAGTTTTTCGTGGGTGAAAGGGTTCACAGTAGGATCAGTGAACCCCACACGTATGTGCTTATTGCCTACCTTCTCAGTAAAATGAGTTCCCTGTTCAGAAGCAAGACCACCTTTGGGTCATTAGGCCATGATGTCCAGGTAGAAGAGCTGCTTGCATTTCAACTTGAACCAGTACCAGTTACAGAACCTCTCTGGCTTTGAGTCACACTCAAGACCAGAAACTTTAAGGGTTACTTGGCAGGAGGTTGGAGCGTTGTGCCTCTTTCTTAATGTTAGAGAATGTAACATGCTGCAGATTATTTTTCACCTTGAAGGAGATACCTTGAATGTCTCACAAATCCCCAGAACCTTCACTGATATTCACTGAGGTCTCTGAATTTTCATGAGATTTATCACTCATTCTCTGGTACACATGTATTTTGTCAAGATATTTGGGGTACTTGGTACTTTTGGCTCAATCAGCATGGTCTAATCAGTATAGTGGAACAGAGTGTCCTATGGGATGATGAAATTATCAAGATCTCTACATATTAGATTAAGGCAGCCAATGGGATGTTGTGAGGGTATATAGCTGCTGGATTAAAGCAAACTGTGTTGAGTGGTGTCTGCTTATTGGTTGGGAAAAAAGTGTTTGCCAGATTGACATCTACATATGAAGCTCCAGGGATTATGTAGATTTGCTCCATAAAAACAGATCACATCTGTAACAGCAACTGCAATTAGAGCCACTACCAGTTAAGTTTCCTAAAATCCAGCTCTCCTCCTTGACCTCCAGCACATCTGCTCAGGCCAAATAGTAGAGGAGGCTAAATAGGGAAATGACTGCAATCAATTCCCACGTATTTTCCAGGTCCTTGATAGGGTCATTAATTCTATAACTCCTCCTAGGATGTGGTATTGTTTTGGAGTGGGGCTCCCACGTAGCCCTTCTTTCCCTAGTAGCCCTCCTTACCCTAGTAGCCCTCATCCCAGAAGCCAAAGAATGAATATGGAATTGTTTTCAATTGCCAGATTAAGCATTCAGGAACTAGAAAAATAAACTCAGGATCTCTAATGAAAACTCTCTTATGTCACTAAAATCCCACATCTCCCAGTCTGACCAGTGGGCCTGTTGCCAGGGTCTCCAGGAAACTCTGTACACTGAGATGCTTGTGGTGCCCTACAACATTGCTTCCAACCAAGAAACTCCTCTTACCGCAAGAAGAAAAGTAATGAGCTCACACTCATGGGATTCTACTCAAAGACAATATCTAAAATTATTTTCAAATCTGGTATCCCACTTTGCCTGTTGCACAAGCACCTTGGTAGGTCATGGCAGAACTCTTTAAGGGTGGCTAAGAAAATTTATGATACATATAGGTGGTAATGTTGTGGGAGATTATTTTTAAAACATATATTTATTTATTTTCAGCCATGCTGTGCAGTCTGTGGGATCTTAGTTCCCCAACCAGGGATTTAACCCAGGCCCAGGCAATGGAAGTGTGGAGCCCTAACCATTGGACAACCAGGGAATTCCCATGTGGAAACTTTTTTAAAGGAATGCAGTCTCTCCTACAGTTAGGGGTTTAGAGAATGTGAAGTGGCTCAGATAGGGAAAATTTTGGTGGGGATTTGAGCATCCTCTGATGAACAGTCACCAGGCCTACCTAAAGTTTCATCAAGTATACAAATCAGGCTTTAGAAAGTTGCCCATATATTTCAACACTAGAGATAAAGGATCTGTTATCTACTACCAAAGATCTCTGAAAGAAAAACCATTTTGATCACGTCCCTGGCTCTGCTTCCTATTGCCGTGACCACAGCCAGCTAGGCTCTTGTGGTAAAGCTGGCCTCTGTTGCTCTGGGATCTAACCATTCTCACTACATTCAGGAATCCCATTCCAACAGCAGGACTTCCCACCTTCACCCCAGGTTCACTGTCAGAGCCAGTTTCCTATCTAGAACACTAGCTGCAAGCAAATCTGGGAAATGTCATGTTTAGTTTTCTATGTCCTGTGATAACAAGAAGAGGTTGGAATGGATGCCAAGTCTAATAGGTGAGAACCTCACGAGAGGAAAGAATGTTTTCGGTGAATCTGGAGAAAAGGCTGAGCTTATGCTCATAAATAAGATAGATGAATGGATTAGGATTGTACATGGGGTGTACAAAAAAGCTTTTGAGTCTGAAGGGGTAGGAAACATGTCCTTTTGTAAAAATGGCCTTTCAATCTCCTCAAAAATAAGTGTAAGAGGACACATATCATCCCACAAAGACCGCCAAACACAGACCTTTGCAGTCAATAAAAACTGTGTTTGCAAAGAATACTGAATGGTGTGAGGATGTGCTGACTGTTACATTGAGTGAAAAGGGGGTTATACAAGAGCATATATGCATTTTCAACTAGTGGGTGGGTATGTATGTATATGCACACATGTGCACACATATGTGTACACACTCATATACTGAAAGGAAGCATATCAAACTGCTAAAAGTGAATTAGAACTACAAATGACAATATTTTTTCTTTTATTTTTCCAAAAATTGGACTATGTCATTTTAAAAGTTAGCATTACTTTATAAAAATATTATACAAGAAAATGGAATAGCTAATGAATGTGTTTTGTCTAAATACATTCCAAACAAGTCTAAAATAGTCTAGTGTTA
Source organism: Bos indicus x Bos taurus (assembly GCF_003369695.1). Classification (NCBI taxonomy): domain Eukaryota; kingdom Metazoa; phylum Chordata; class Mammalia; order Artiodactyla; family Bovidae; genus Bos; species Bos indicus x Bos taurus. The sequence goes on along the minus strand of NC_040098.1, from coordinate 42,086,207 downwards.
TTATTCTACAACCCTAGAGTTTGTTTTCTAACATAGTATAAAAAAAGAGTACTTTAAGAACTAAGCCCAGGATTGGGAGATAAAAATGTGTTTCTAAAATCCTTAGTGTGGGCTTGATCTCAGAATCCTGGAAATAAAAGCTAAATTCTGGACATTTAGCCTGATTTCATGTTTGATTGTAGCAATAAATCCTTCCAATGTTTTTAAATAAAAACATAGATGAACTCTAATATCTAGGAGAAACATGCTTCATTTGAAAACAAACTCTCTAGCAAGATGCTTAATTGTATAGAAATCTACTTGAAAGCCATCATTTTCCAGATAAAGAGATCTGCAAAGGGGAGGGGCTGATTGCTTATAACCAAAGGTCAGATAAGAGAAGGTCCCCATGACACACTCAGGAGGCTGTGGCCAGGGGCCTCTTATCACTATTCAGGGTATGAAGTCAAAGGTACAAAAGGAAAACATGTCCCAGAGGACTGTGAGAGGGCAAAGCCAAGGGTCAAAACTACACTGGTGCCTTGAGGGGTCAGAAGGCAGGGAGAGAATGCAAAGATCAGCTGGTGCTTTTCTGAGGCTTCAGTGATGGCTTAAAGAAGTATTGTAGGTTGGTTTAAAGAGTCCGAAAGGGGCAGACAAGTAATAGCTTGCTGATGATTACATGACCCTTGGGACTTAAAAACCAGGTATCTCAACTCAGCAGGATGGCCTGGCTAATACACACACACACACACACACACACACACACACACGCACGCACGCCTGCCTATAAGTAATCCACATAAACTTGGTAGCTCCCGTATTCACCTTACTCGAACAGCATTTACCCAGGTCCTCAGAGACAAGCTTATTGCCAATCTAATGGAAAACTTCATCCATTTTCCTACTTGGTTTCTTTTTAGTCCTTTCCTTCGGCCACCCTCTCGGAATTCTACTGCCCTATCCGACTGCATCAATTAGCATCTTACTATGTGATCATTTCGTAGCTCAGTTGGTAAAGAATCCACCTGCATTGCAGGAGACCCAGGTTCGATTCCTGGGTTGGGAAGATCCCCTGGAGAAGGAAATGGCAACCCACTCCTGTATTCTTGCCTTGGAAATCCCACGGACACAGGAGACTGGCAGGCTACAGTCCATGGGGTCGCAAAGAGTCAAACACGGCTGAGTGACTAAACCACCACCCCATGATGATCAAACTTCAGTGTGCTTGATAATTATCTGAGAATTAAAATGGGATTTGAGGTTCCAATCCCAGAGGACTTGGGGAAGGGAGGTACAACTGTACACAGATGGCTCTTGAGTCACAACTTGAGAAAAACTGAAGAATATGGTCATGAGTCTCAGTCTCCAGCCCAGATCTTTTTCTGGGGTTTAAGGCCTGAAATATCAACTGCCTGATTGATTTGGACAAATTCTGCCACCTTAAAATCATCATGCTCTTATCTGCTCACTCCCAAATCTACTGTGCATTTTCCTACATGCCACCTGTGGTCCTGCTGCCAGCTGGGCCCAGGTCCTCTACAACCATGAGTCCACGGCTGGCCTCTGGTCTTCTCTCTCACTCATTTCTAATGGCTTTAGCTCACCTAAAGATAGGAAGAGCCACTGACTTTGCATTGCAGGCAGATTCTTTACTGTCCGAGCCACTAGGGAGGCCTTATGATCATCTACTGTCCCTAAATCTCTGAGTCCAATCACTGAAAAGGCTGCTACCTGTTTTGATGGAGGGAAGGAGAAAATATGAGAATAAATATATGACTATTTATTCATATATGAATATGGTGGCTCAGACGGTAAAGAATCTGCCTGCAGTGCAGGAGACCTGGGTTCCATCCCTGGGTCAGGAAGATCCCCTGTTGAAGAGAATGGCAACTCACTCCAGTATTCTCGCCTAGAGAATTCCACAGACAGAGGAGCCTTCGGGCTACAGTCCATGAGGTTGCGAAGAGCTGGATGTGACTGACTGACACTTTTACTATTTATGCCCATGTGAATTCCCCAAAACACTATGTATCAAAAGCAATTAGGTAGTCAATTGAGGGACATGAGTAAGAACAGTGAGCAAGGGGATTATACAACTGATTTCTTAAAGCTAAATACTGAGTAGCTTTATTCTAAAAAGCCCTTCAGTCAGCCCCCTCCCCACCTCCCCCCATGTGGATCCGACTTTGTTTGAGCTTTCTTCCCTCTCCTCCCTGTTCGCCCTCTGAGACTTCCACTTCGTGGGCATCGTTCCTGCAAAGCGTTGGAGCTGTTCCTTTATCTCAGCCAAGCTCATCCCAACCACACTTGACGAGCAACACTCTCCCAGCCCTGCCACCGCCTCCCACCCCATCCAAGCTAGAATGAACCATCAGTGGATTTTAAATACAGAGATGTTTCTCCTTCAAGAAAAAAATTCTGCTACCAGCTCTTAAACCAACGATTTTTCTCTCTCTGTGCCATATCGTTACTTGGCTCTAGTGAAATTGCTTTAATATTAGCCACAGTCTGACCACAGCGGTATTTTTAACTCCTTTCCTCTTGCGAGGGCAGCTGTCAGTTGCAATCAGGTGTTAATGAGGCTGGCCTGGGGTTAAATCCTCCTGAGTACTAGTTAGCTTTGTGCTGGTCCCAGGTGGCAGTTCTTTCTCCTCCCTCCTGCTAGCAACCTTGCCAATGCATGTTGTTTATTACAAGGAAGGCCAGTGTAGTGGGGAGAAAAAGGAGGGAGTGGGAAGATATTTTTCTCATTAACCCTAAAATATATTTTTTAAAAATTGGAACCAGAACCCATATGTCGCTGAGCGTTCTGGTAGTGGATTTTTATGATAATACTTAGTAGCCCCTGGTGCCCTAGATGTTTCTTGTAAAATTAGGTTGGTTTCTTGTTAAATCTCTTAGACAAGGCAACAGGCTCTGCTTGTCCTTGACAATAATTAGCACTTTCTATTGAAGGTAGCCCTGAAGAAATTATGTTTTCAGTTTTTGAATTCAAAATGTAAGACTTTACATGTGCCAAAACTGGATATACCAATTGCAGAACAGAGACTTATGTCACCAGGAAACAGGCTGGATAGGCATGCTTATTTCTAAAGGAAAAAAAGCTTTTAAATAGTCATTCAACAATCATCTAGCTATGAGCAGAGAGACATAAGGGTAGTGGATTGATGGCCATTTTAACAGGGAATGAACCAATTACAAAGTTTTACCGATATGATGTATTGATGATGTCGATACAAGAAAAGATATGGCTTAAATATTTCTGTAAGGGTTTTCCTTAGCTCCAGGACTATCTCGGTATACTGAGGAACATACTATCCAGTAGGGTCCCTGGTTTTAATGGCTGTCAAATGAAGGAGTTACTATATCTAGATCTCTCCATTGCTTTATGACCCTTTTGACAAAAAAAATTTTTTTCAGTAGGACTAGCAATACAGTCTGTTTCAGTGAATAACTCAGGCACCTTCAGGCCTCTGTGCTATTCTTATGTTGGACAAATTCAATATTGCTCTTCTACTTCCATTAAGTGGTCCTTTTGGGGGTCACAGATCCTTTTGAGAAGCTGGTAGATATGAAACATCTCAGTTTTGGGTAAAAAGAGGAATCTATACACAAATATACAACATATTACATACGATTTTAGAAGATTCATTATTCAAATCTAAATTCATTAAGATTTTAGAAGATTCTTCAAGGCTTCCTTCTGAAGCCTGTCAATGGACTTTGTAAAGGGGCATAGGCTCCAGTTTTTTTAAACCCTGGACTAAATGTTAACTTTCAGATTCCATCCTTAAGAATGAAAATGTAAACAAGATAATGAATGAATATAAAACAAGACTATAAAAAAAGAATCTTCCTCAACTTAAGCCATATTTTAGAATATTACCAAACAAGTCTTACAGCAAAGGCAGGATACATTTCTCCCTGTTCCGATCCTCTGCAGCCCCCAGTGCCCTTGAATTGAGGGCACACTGCTCAGTATGACCTGCAGGATTTTGTCTACTCTCCTACCTTATTGCCTAGGGTTTCCAAAGACCTCTGTCGCAACAGGTGTGATTTTTTCCCCTGGGATTGCCACTTCTGAGCCTTTCCCATGGTTTCCCCGTTGTCTGGATTGCTGTGCTCCTCCTCGATTTATTTGTCAATATCTCTCCACTATTTGCATCTAAGACCAAATGTCACCACCTCCATAAAGTTTTCCCTGAGACTTTTTACTGGATGTGATCAGGCCTGCCTTAAAGCCCCGTGGCACCTTATTATCACACTTTAACTTAGTTCCTTACACTGATATCGGCCATGATGTACACTCCTTGTCCTGTGCAAGTCACTCATATAAAGGTTATTGAATGGATAAGTGAATGAATAATAGTGATGAAAGTTTGCATCAGAAAGAATAAACTTCAGACACTGTGAAGCGAGAACATTCTAAACAACAGGATGAGAATGATCAGCACTGGTCTAGGTGCCAGGATTCCAGAGTTCCAGCCCCTGTTCAACCACCTCCTCACTGTGTCAGCTCTAGTAAAGTCATTTAATTTCTTTGATGCTCATTTTTCTTATGTAAATCAAATGGAATATGTATGCGTGTGTGCTTTGTAAACTGGTAAGTGAATTGCAATGTCAAATTTTATATCAGTCATTATTGTTCATTATATGACAATAATATTGTCATATTATCATTATGACAATCAAGAAGAAAGTGGAAAATCTATCAATCCAGATATAGATAGCTCAAATAACTATGTCCACCACTTTGAGTTTTTAACATTTGCAGACATTTATGAACTAAAGTATAGACAGTCACAGACAGTATATCACATTTGTATCACAATGTGATATTGATATCATCCACCTTTCCTTTTCTGTGAATTTTTTAATACAAGTTTTTGAAAACAAAGTTCATTTCAAATCAATTAACCTAACTGGCCTTTATTGCAGAGATCCTTAGTGTGGAGTCCATGGATCACAGGTCCATCAACGGGCCATGGGATACCGGAGGTTCCAAGAGTCTCTGGAAGTCTATGCAAAATTATATGAATATGCATTCAAGAAGAGAGATTGCAGTTTGCAAACCCTCAGATTAATGACCACAAACATTTAAGAATTACTATTAAAGTTTAATTGCACCTGGGAAACCCACTGGATTTGTACTTATTTAATGCAATGACAGGAATAGGGCCCAACGGTGTGTAGGAATAGGAATCTAGCTAAAAAGGTATTAAGAGTTGTCGAAGGAAGCATTAAGAGGGCCTGATCTGAGGATGACAGTGAAAACAGAAAGGAAAGAGTAAATGCAAAAGGCATCTTTTAGACAGTCAGTCCCACCCTCCTGCGCTTTCTCCTGGATGGGTTTTCATGGATGAGGGATCCTCTTCCATCCCTGGGTATTTTTAACATTATCTACAAGTTATCTCTCCTGGTGTAAGAGTTCCATTTTCCTTCTAGCCTTATAGCTTTCTGAACTATAATACATAAATAATTTAGTCCTAATTTTGGGAGGATAACTTGAGGCTCCTGATGTATGAGTGAGGAATAAAAGATGTTTTCTTGGGTTTGAGAAGCAGTGTAGAGAAAAAAAGGCATGGCTGGGAGAAAGTGGTTTGAAATGCTACTGGGGGAAAAGGACTTCTGGGAGAGGGAGAAAGAAAGAAGAGAGAGATGAATCTTTAGCAAAAGGAACTTTGGAGAAAACAAAGATGTTAAATAAAAAGGAATATTTTAGAAGCTACACTGCACGGCATGCAACAGAAGGCTTTACAGTACTTTCTTACTGATGCTTTAGTAAAATCTACATCATGAAGATTGGCATAATCCAGTGTAGACGAACAGTTTTCAATCTTGCCAATACATTCTAATCACCTGAAGAACTTCTAATAAATACCCAGCCTGTTATAGCCCCATCCCAGATAGTCTGATACATTTGGTCTCAAAGTGGGGCCTCAGCATCAGCATTTTTTTAGAAGTTCTCAAGGTGATCTATGTGATTTTGAAACCAGTAGTCTAGGGTCTGGAATTGTGGTTTTCAATATGCCAGTCATCAGAATTATCTGGTGAGCTTTTAAGCAAGATGGATGCACCAGGCCCCCTCACACCCATTAGGTTTGACTCTCTGGGCATTACACTTTTCTTTTAAATTCCAGATGATTCTGATGCAACATGAAGCTGCAGAGCCACTGACTATAGAAGAAAATTATATACTAGAGCCTAAATGAATCTATTTAGGTAGGATTTAGGCAAGATGAATCCATTAAGAAGCTATATATACTGCCTATTATTGGCACTAACTAAATAACTAGTTCCCTGGCTTCCCAGGTGGCACAGTAGCAAAGAATCTGCCTGCTAACATGGGAGATGGGGGTTTGATCCTTGCATGGCAAAGATCCCCTGGAGGAGGAAATGGCAGCCCTTTCCAGTATTCCTGCCTGGAGAATCCTATGGATAGAGGAAACTGGTGGCCACAGTCCATGGGGTCACAGGGAGTCGGATACGACTGAGCAACTGAGCATGCAACTAGTTCCCTGCCCTTGGTGTCTCATCCTCAAAAACTATCAACATTTTATTTCTATGCCAAATGAGTGGGAAAAAAAATAGTAAGAACCTAATAGACACTGAAACTATCCTCTGGATGAAAAAAGAGCAAGATGTTTGGATTGAAAGAAAATATCCAACACAAACCCTGTTTTGTTTAAATAATTAGCCCTTTCAGATTGGCTTCTTATTAAAAAAAGAATTCCAGGCGGTAAGCAAATGACAGGAACTCTGGTTTACAGTGATATGGGGTAAAATAAAAAAAAGACCACCTTTAGAAGAGCTGAGCCCTTTCCACACTGGTACGTGGTAATATCATGAAGGCTTTTGTTTCGCAGCAAAATAGCTTCCAAATAACTCACCTCATGGTAGCAGGAGGCATTTACCACTGTCACAATATAGATATTTGGAGCTCAGATTTTTACAGAATTACACAGATTTATGGGCTTCCCTGGCAGCTCAGCTGGTTAGGAATCCACCTGCAATGCAGGAGACCCTGGTTTGATTCCTGAGTCAGGAAGATTTCCTGGAGAAGGGATAGGCTACCTACTCCAGTATTCTTGGGCTTCCCTGGTGGCTCAGATGGTAGAGAATCTGTCCGCAATGAGGGAGACCTGGGTTTGATCCCTGTGTTGGGAAGATCCCCTAGAGGAGGGCATGGCAACCCACTCCAGTATTCTTGCCTGGAGAATCCTATGGACAGAGGAGCCTGGTGGGCTATAATCCATGGGGTCACAAAGAGTCAGACATGACTGAGCAACTAAGCACAGCACATACAGATTTATACACATACACACATGATATCTTAGATATATGCATGAGCATGCTCACACACGTGTGCACACATGCACTCACATGGTTTAGCTGATTCTGCAAGTTCTGCTCTTGTTTGTAATATACAGAAGCAGTTAACTGATAACTACAGTGACTATTGCAATTATTAGGGCAATGAAATAGGTTTCCTGCAAGTCATAAAGACTCTTTAGTTTTCAAAAACAAGGCCAGCATTTTGTTTTTTGGCAAAATTAGTTCCTTACTTATAGAGGACAAACTGTAATTACACGATAAACCTGCATTTTGTCACTCTGAAAGCTGCTGGCATACCACGTGTTTAAGAACGTGACACTATGATTACCCTCAGAGTACCTGAATTCTAATCAAGAATTTTCAGTGCTGTAGTTTCAGCATGAAAAAGAAAACAGAAAGAACAGTTGAAGCAAAAGCCTAATCCTGAGAACTAAACAGAGCTAGAAAGAGCCCATAAGCCATTCTAGAGAAAGGAAGATGATCTTTAATTATCCTAGAACAGTTTGAACTGAGCCCAAAGTCCAAGAGACTAAAGCCACTGAAATAAGATCAGATTGATTAAAAAACTATCCACGTTGCAGGAAGAGTACTGATATGAAAAATGCCTTTCTACTGACACATGGAAGATAATTCAGGCAGGACTTATTTTGTTTTGTTTTACCATAACAAAGTAATAAATAAAATGGAAACCTTAATCATGATACCAACTGCTGTTATGGAATTTTTTTAATTGAATACAATGGCAGAGTTTTGTGTTGCCTTTTAAAACCACTACCTATTTTGTTTCAGTAACAAAAACAAACTTGTTTCCAGGGACTGTGGTTACTTTCCCTTTGCTTCTGTGAGTCGGGACAAGAGGGGATTCAATTGGCATGTGTTTATTGAATGGGCAGAGGAGAAACCATCCAGCTGGGAATTACCTGGTGAAAGGTGGGTGGGAGGGCTTCCCAGGTGGTGTTAGTAGTGAAGAACCTGCCTGCCGATGCACAGAGTTGAACACGATTGAAGCCACATGGCACACACACGTGGGGTAGGAATGAGCAGAGCACCACAGAAGGCAGGATATTGAATGACTACTGGTGAGACATGGGTTAGAATTCTGGAGAAGACATAAAATCTCCAGAAATGCCTCAATTTTCTTATCTGTTAAATGGGGATACTAATACTATCTACTATTAGAAGGATCAAATAAGTTAACACATGTAAAGGGCTTAGCACAGCTTTCAATAAATGTTAGCCCCTATTAGTCATCTTTGACTCATCCTACCTACTGCATCCAGTTCATTACCAAGACTTAAAGGTTTTATCTTCACAATAGCTCTTGCATTGCCTCCACCTTTTTTATTTCCACTGTTGCTTTCCTGTTCAGGCAGGACCTCATTATTTCTGATCTGAAATCCTGCAGTAAAACTCCACATTGACCTCCTCACCCTCAACTTTCTCTCTGGTCCCTTGTGTACACTGAGACCAAAGTAACCATCAGAACCATGGATCACGGGCCTCTACTGTGCAAACAGCCGGGTGTGCCCTGTCCCACAGAATGAAGCTCCAGGAGCTAAGGCTGTGCAGCCTGTGGCCCCCAGCAGGTCTCCCCACTATACGGCAAGCTTACGAATGAGGCGCTTATCTGAGCAAAACACTGGGTGTGCCCTGTACCGCCTCCTGTGTTCAGCCTGGGCTGCATCTCAGCTCCCTTCCTCTTCTCTCTCCCCTACTCCCTCCCACCCCATCTGAATGTCTCTGCTTGTTAACATCATACCCAATCTTCATGTGTGAGCTTATATGCCACCTCATCGATGAACCAGCCTCCCTCCATCTCAGCAAACAGATTTAATAGCTCATCCTTGAATCCTTGTAGCACTTTCTGAATATTTCTCTAAAGTAATCCCCCTTCCCTCCTGGGGCACAGTCATGTGTAATCCTCCTTTTGTCATTGTGAGCTTGTTCAGGGCCTGGCCCATGTCTTACTTTGTCTCCACTGCAGTACCTAACCTCTTTGGTAGCACCTAGCCTGTATTGTGGAGAAGGCAATGGCACTCCACTCCAGTACTCTTGCCTGGAAAATCCCATGGACGGAGGGGCCTGGTAGGCTGTAGTCCATGGGATCACGAAGAGTCGGACACTTACTGAGCGACTTCACTTTCACTTTCATGCATTGGATAAGGAAATGGCAACCCACTCCAGTGTTCTTGCCTGGAGAATCCCAGGGACGGCGGAGCCTGGTGGGCTGCCATCTGTGGGGTCACACAGAGTCAGATACGACTGAAGCGACTTAGCAGCAGCAGCAGTAGCAGCCTGTATTGAGAGCTCACTAAATGTTTATGAAATAAAAGATGTGCATTGCAATTGAAAGTTGTTGATTTTGCAATGACCAATATAAATATACACACACAAAGAGATGATTGGAATAACTAACCATGAGAAGCTGAGACTAAAAATTTGAAAATATATTTCCATCACTGAACAGAGGTCACTTGGCAAATATATAATTATTGTGGAGGTGGCACCATCCAGCCTCTTGAAGCACATAGAAGATATTCCTTAAGGAATTCTTTGCCCTTTGTCCTAATGTTTAATGAGGTGTTTCAGGTGTCTGGGTTCCTAGGAGAGAATAGACTTTTCAGTGGTAAACACCTAGATCTTCATGACATACATTTTCCATACAAAATTAATAGGTCAGTGCTTCTGTTTACAAATTAATGCAGTGTGGAATCTTAATTCAAGGCCTGATCATTGCTGAAGTGGCAAAGGGCTCTAGATGTCCAAGCAGCTAAGGTCTGGTCCTGTCTTTGGATGCCCCACTCAAGGCCTTAGAAGAAAGAACTAAAGCAAACCAAGAAACATCCTGTGAGAGCCCACCTCTTACAAGTTCAAATGCTCCTTTGGATCTCAGAGTACTTCTGGGTCTTCTGATTCACGCCAAGCCTTTATAAGCCATCTCTCCTGCCCTCTCCACACTCCGCTCAGGGCCATGTCTAAAGGTCAAAGATGACAAGAGTTGGAAACTCGGGCTGGTAACTTATAGTGATCTGCTGGCCAAGGAGGGAGAACCAGTGGGCAAGTTCTGTCCTCGCAGGCCCTCTGTTTTTCCTTTAGAGCCCTCCCAATCCTCCTTGATCTCATGGAACCATCCCCAGCTCGTTCCCAAGCTTGGTTTGTCTCTGGGTGGGAGTCTCTGAATGTCAGCCTGTGTGTGTGTGTGAGCATCTGTCTCTGCTAATCTGTGATGCTATTAAAGTCATCAGGATTGTATAGATCAATATGCAAATTTATGCAACAACTAATGCGTAACTTAGCATTTTACTTTTGAGCCAAAAGACAACACATGATTACTTACAGTTGAATATATGTCCCCCAGAAACTTTCAGTTGCTGAAAAAAAACCTCTCTGCAGCTCATCTGGTGTAGCCCTTGTCTCTCTTGCTGTTTTGCCACCAAGAGAAGGCAGAAGGAATGTTACCGAAAGGGCTGAACATCTTGGAGTGGGCCCTAAAAAAATAAAGCATAAAAGAGAGGTGTACAAACTGCTAGCATATGGAAGCCAAGAAGGGAAACTTTAAGCTGAAGACACTGAGCATAATCATTTTTAAATGGCACTGTGTGAGTGGGAAATGTTTTTCTAACCAGTCCTTAGAGAGTTGAGTTCTACACTAAAGAAGGAAGAATCAATAAGCTTAAATGACCTGAAAAGAAAGCAAATGCATGACAACATTCATCCACAGCATAGAATTAATGAACAAAGCAGCCCAAGTTTGCTACATGGACCTAAGGATTTATATGATTAGAGTTTTCATCAAAGTAAATTCCTTCTATTTCCTATTTGTCTTATTACACAATAAATCAAGAAATTTAAAGGAGCTAGATAGTTTGAGAACCTCATCATTCAAAACAGTATCGAAAAGATTTTATTCCCAATATTCTGCTCTTACCCTTTAAGGACAGTCAAGGTCATTTCTCACTGCTAGGGCAGCCACATTCTGCAAGGACAGATGCTTAGGCTAATGATTCAGGGACTGTGTTTTGTCAATTAGCCTCAAATTCACCATGTTTAAAACAATTCCCCAAGGAAGCCTGACTATCCAAGCACCATGCCCCAAACTTCTAAGAGAAGAAACGAAGTGAAGTCACTCAGTCATATCCAGCTCTTTGCGACCCCATAGACTGTAGCCCACCATACTCCTCTGTTGATGGAATTTTCCAAGCAAGAGTACTGGAGTGGGTTGCCATTTCCTTCTCCAGGGGATCTTCCCGACCCAGGGATTAAACCCAGGTCTCCTGCATTGCAGGCGGATTCTTTACCAGCTGAGCCACAAGGGAAGCCCAAGAATACTGGAGTGGGTAGCCTATCCCTTCTCCAGCAGATCTTCCCAACTCAGGAATCGAACTAGGGAAGTCCCTCATAGCTAATGGGCACCTAAGAGCTGCCCATTGGCGCAGGCGGAGGCTGCGTGATCAGGAGCAGGCAGTAAATGAGATGAGACGTGAAAGGCAGCTTAGCCTCTGATCTGAGTTTATCTAGAGATGTTTCCCCATGCTGTAGGGTCTGTGACACATCCAGCTTCTTTTCTTCTCTGTCTCCTTTTCTCTCCTTAGGTTGACTTGGTTCTAGAATCTCATTTGTCAGGGCTTTTTACACTTCTACAACATGTCAGTATCCCTCTGGGTCATATGTAACAAAAGCCAACTATATTGGCTTAACCAAATCAGCTTTATAAGCTGAACTGAAAGTCTAAGTATCAGCAGACTAGGGCAGAAACTTAAAGTCATCAAGGGCCCAGGCTCCTGGTTTTTTGCTCCTCTGTCCTTACTGTGGGTTCTCATCCCAAGGGTTGCAGGATGCATACCCCACATACAGAAATGTATCTACATCCCAAGCTGGAAGAAAATGGAAGGGAAGAAGGGAAAGGGCATAGCCCAGCTGAAACTACCTTTCTTATCAGATTAAACAAAAACTTCCCTCGAGGTCCTTCCCTGTAGACTTTGATTACACCACCAAGCCTGGGTCACATGGTCACTCTTAGCTGAAGAGACCCCTAAAGAGGTGACGATTTTTAACGAGGCACATTATCCTTCTAAATAAATTTACATTTCTCTTTGTAGAAAAGAAGGAATGAATTTGGGCAAGCAAGTAATTAATCAAGAATATACAAGGTGTTGCACCAAACAGAGGTTAAGACCATCACATTACTTACTGTATAAACACTATGGGAAGCTCGGTAAAGGTCAGGGATATCCTAAGACCTGACACTATTTACAGTAGGAGTCTGCAAGGTCAAAACTATTTTCCACATGAAAAGATGTTTGACACCATTGTCACTCAGTTCAGTTCAGTTCAGTCGCTCAGTCGTGTCCGACTCTTTGCGACCCCATGAATCGCACCACGCCAGGCCTCCCTGTCCATCACCAACTCCCGGAGTTCACTCAGACTCACGTCCATTGAGTCAGTGATGCCATCCAGCCATCTCATCCTCTGTCATCCCCTTCTCCTCCTGCCCCCAATCCCTCTCAGCATCAGAGTCTTTTCCAGTGAGTCAACTCTTCACATGAAGTGGCCAAAGTACTGGAGTTTCAGCTTTAGCATCATTCCTTCCAAAGAAATCCCAGGGCTGATCTCCTTCAGAATGGACTGGTTGGATCTCCTTGCAGTCCAAGGGACTCTCAAGAGTCTTCTCCAACACCACAGTTCAAAAACATCAATTCTTCGGCGCTCAGCCTTCTTCACAGTCCAACTCTCACATCCATACATGACCACTGGAAAAACCATAGCCTTGACTAGACGGAACTTTGTTGGCAAAGTAATGTCTCTGCTTTTCAATATGCTATCTAGGTTGGTCATAACTTTTCTTCCAAGATTAAGCGTCTTTTAATTTCATGGCTGCAGTCACCATCTGCAGTGATTTTGGAGCCCAAAGAAATAAAGTCTGACACTGTTTCCACTGTTACCCCATCCATTTCCCATGAAGTGATGGGACCAGATGCCATGATCTTCGTTTTCTGAATGCTGAGTTTTAAGCCAACTTTTTCACTCTCCTCTTTCACCTTCATCAAGAGGCTTTTTAGTTCCTCTTCAGTTTCAGGCATAAGGGTGGTGTCATCTGCATATCTGAGGTTATTGATATTTCTCCTGGAAATCTTGATTCCAGCTTGTGCTTCTTCCAGCCCAGCATTTCTCATGATGTACTCTGCATATAAGTCAAACAAGCAGGGTGACAGTATACAGCCTTGACGTACTCCATTTCCTATTTGGAACCAGTCTGTTGTTCCATGTCCAGTTCTAACTGTTGCTTCCTGACCTGCATACAAATTTCTCAGGAGGCAGGTCACCACTGTCACTAGGGAAATGCAAATCAAAACCACAATAAGGGACTTCCCTGGTGGGCCAGTGGTTAAATCTGTGCTTCCACTGCAGTGGGAATTGATCCCTGGTCAGAGACCCCACATGTGGCACAGCCAAGAAATTTTTTGTAAAGAAAAGAAAAAATGTAAAAGTTTGGGACTTCCCTGGTGAGCCAGGGGCTGCAGTTCCCATGGAGGCGGGGGGCTGGGTTTGATCCTTGGTCATGAAACAAGTCCTTGACACTACCCCCCACCCCAGCAACACGTCCTCTGCCTGCCTTTGCCTGTGGAAAACTTGAGTCAAAGAAGAAGTTTAATCAGAGAAATGAGAACATACAAAAGCAAAGGAAAACAGACAAAGACCAAATGATAATAATGTAGTCATTAAGCATAGTTCTTTAGTTCTATCTCAAGAACTATAGATAATAATCTGAGGCATATACTGTGAGCGGTCTTATAGATACTAAAGATTCCCTGATGGCTCAGACGGTAAAGAATCTGTGAATCTGCCTGCAATGTGGGAGACCTAGGATCAATCCCTGGATCAGGAAAAATCCCCTGGAGAAGGGAATGGCTACCACACCAGTATTCTTGCCTTGAGAATCCCATGGATATAGGAGCCTAGCAGGCTACAGTCCGTGGGGTTGCAAAGAGTCAGACACGACTGAGCAACTAATAAACACATTCACTTTCTTCGGGTGGGAGTCGTTAACTACATGATGACCAGACTGTACCATGACATAAGCTGCTATAATTCTGAGAACTGGCCTCAAAGAAATGGGGACAAATGGACCCTGAAACTGAAGATTAACTGTACCTGAAACAACCAAGATGACTCTGGTCAACCACCATTGACCAATTTGAAGATGACTGTCAGAGTTGACTATACTGTTTCTGCAGGTAGCCCTGTCCTTCTGTCTATAAAAACTCTTGCCCCACTGGTTGTCAGGGGCGGGGTGGTGGTGGGGGGAAGTCAGCCTTTGGACAGATGTCTGCACCCTCCCCCAACAGTTGCGGGTTTCTGAAATAAAGCAAACTTTCCTTTCCACAAAACTGGCTTATTTATTGGCTTGTGAGCGGAAACCAGCCAGACCCCACACTCCTTTAGGTAACAGTCAGGGAACTAGATCCTGCAAGCCCCAGCAAAAGATGCTGGGTGCCGCAATGAAGGCTTTTAAGGCTCCTCTATAATTTTTAAGGTCCTGAGACCAAAAAGTTTAAGCATCACATCTGTAGATTGTGCCTTGGGCAAAGTACCACTTAATGAAGATTGAGTTGAAATGAAGGTCTGAGAGAGGAGGTCTAATTTCAAGCAGACCCTGAAACCTGAGAAGGACTCCGTAGGGAAGCGTATGGTAGGGGGAGGGGCAGATATTTCAACCTGAGACAACCATCTGAATCTGTATGCTCAATTTTTTGTCCCACCAAATACACCAGACAAATAATATTTATAAATGTGAGGCACTCCACTTTTTTCCTTCAGAAAACTGAGAGCAACATCGTCATAAGTTCAGTTCAGTTCAGTCACTCAGTCGTGTCCGACTCTTTGCGACCCCATGAATCGCAGCATGCCAGGCCTCCCTGTCAAATTCTCTTTAGTTTTTTTTTTTTAATAAGTCACTGACAAATATCAGTAATTGAAATCTTACCAATGACTCTCTGTTGATTACAGTAAAAAAATTTTAAAAGCCTCCTTTCAGTTGCTCTGGTCTCTTTAAATACCACGTGGGCTGCTTGCGGCACCTGCTTTACCTTGAAAGTCTCGCCTTTATAAACAGCACTTCTGTGAGACTCAGTTTCCTTACCTGTCAAATGATAGCAGTGAACCAAGCTCTGATGTTCTGCGGGTTCTAAATTTAAAACTGGAATTGTCATGGCAAAGCCCATTAACAATTCCTAGGAAATTAAAATAGAACCTGGGTAAGAGTCTAATTTTTTTTTTTTTTCTTCTCATTTCCCTTGTGCTTAGTGAGTTTCACTGGCTCACAGGGTACCATGGGCAGAGGTCCCACATCCGGCACTTGGGACCTGAATTCCTCGTGCCGACTGTCAGCAACGGAAACCTCACCTCAAGAGCCGCGCACGACACTGGGACTCAAGATGGCGGCAGCGGGCCGTGTGCAGACACGCTGCACACACCTCAGTACAAGATGGTGGCAGCGGGCCGTGTGCAGAGACGCCCTGCACCCTGACCTGGACCTAGGGCAGGAGCAGCACAGCTGCAGCCCCCTCCCCACTAAAGAGATCCCAACAAAACAGCCCCGCCCACCGCCTACGGGAAGAGCATTTGCTCTGAGCTCGCACGTCTCCGATCTTTGATGAAAGAATAAAGATCAAAGACCTTTGCTTCTGAACTAAACCCGGTCTCATTCTGTTGGCACAAATGACACTGGGCAGGAGGACCCTAGCTGGGACCCGACTAGAAAGGGTCAGTAACAGAATGAATGTCACCCGCCCTGAAATGGGCCCAGAGGGGTTAAAAAAGCAGTGCCTGCCCCTTGGATGCTAGGGTGTGTACACCTGTTAGACTCCTGCTAGCTTCAGGAGCATATAGCGTCTGCAGCCACACCGGGCCTCACATTTGGCTCAATGCTCCACTGCTGCAGTCTTAAAATCCTAACAGTTTTTGAACAAAGGACCCTGAATTTTCCTTTTGCATTGAGCCCCACAAATTACACAGCTGGTCCTGCTATAGGTTGTTATAGAAGAGTGATAAAGGACCCAGATGCAGAGTAAACACGTCTGGCCCCAATCCCTGGTCTATTGTTGACTACCTGAGTAATTTTTCATACATGATTCTATATCTGAACTTCAGTTTTACCACGGGTAAAGTGATACCAAGGGCTTCCCAGGTGACTCAGCGGTTAAAAAAAAAAAAATCCACCTGCCAATGCAGGAGATGCAGATTCCATTCTTCTGTCAGGAAGATCATCTGGAGGAGGAAATGGCAAACTGCTCTAGTATTCTTAACTGGAAAGTTCCATGGACAGAGGAGCCTGGCAGGCCACAGTCCATGGGGTTGCAAAAGAGTTGGACATGACTGAATGACTAAACAGCAAAAAGTGATACCAACATCACAGAGTAGTTGGAAGAATCCAATAAGGTAATGCATTAAAAAAGACTTAGTGCAACACTCAAAATACCAGGAAATACACACAAATATTAGCAATTGTGATTTGCTATGTTTCATTTGTTAAATTCATTCAACAAAATATTTATTGAGGACCTACTATGTCCCAGACTATCCTGGGCACTTGAGCTATGCCTGAAAATAAAATAGAAAAAGAGTCTCATCTTCCTAGAGCTTATGTTTTTCAGGGTAAGGGAGGAGTTTCACAATGAGTATAACCGATGCTATAGTAAGTTACAGGCTTCCAGTGGTTCAGTGGTAAAGAACCCACCTGTCAATGCAGGAGACACAGGAGACATAGGTTCAATCCCTGGGTGGGGAAGATCCCCTGGAGAAGGGAATAGCTACCAACTCCAGTTATTCCCTCCCTAGTGGCTCAGATGGTAAAGCATCTGCCTGCAATGCAGGAGACCTGGGTTCAATCCCTGAGTCAGAAAGATCCCCTGGAAAAGGAAATGGCAACCCACTCCAGTACTCTTGCCTGGAAAATTTCATGAACGGAGGACCCTGGTAGGCTACAGTCCATGGGGTCGCAAAGAGTCAGACATGACTGAGCGACTTCACTTCACCAACTTCAGTATTTTGCTAGGAAAAATCCCATGGACAGAGGCATCTAGGGGGCTACAGTCCATGGGGTCTCAAAGAGTTGGACATAACTGAGTGAGCCCATGCGCACACATAGTAGGTCAGAAGGAGGGAAGAGCTATGGATATAAGAAAAAACACAGCAGGATAAACAGGCCAGGGAAGTTAGGGAGGGTTGTAGCATTAAGTGGGAAGTTCCAGTGAAAAGACAAGATTTGAACAGACTTGAAGGAGCTAAAAGAGTGCACTAAGTGGATATCTAGGGGAAAATATTCTAGGTGGTGTTTCCCAATTAATGAGGGGAAGGGGCGTGCTTAAAGGCAGTTGTTCAGTTGCTCAGTCGTGTCCAGCTCGTTCTGACCCCATGGACTGTAGCCCGCCAGGCTTCCCTGTCCTTCACCATGTCCTGAAGCTTGCTCAAACTCATGTCCATCAAGTCAGTGATGCCATCCAACCATCTCATCCTCTGTCATCCCCTTCTCCTCCTGCCTTCAATCTTTCATCAAGGTCTTTTCCAATGAATTGGCTCTTCCCGCCAGGTGGCCAAAGTATTAGCCTTAAAGGCAGAGCCTGTGCTAAAGTTAGGTCCATCCCAGCAAAAGACAAGAGAAGTCTAGAACTATCTACCAGCAGTACTCCTCCACAGCAGTGAGGAAATACTGTATAATCTGTAATTGCTAAAACGTTTTTACATGGTTGGGGGTTGCAACTCCCAAGTATTTGCATGAATTTATCTGATAACACCCAGTTAGTGAAATCTCTCATTTTCTTAAAGTTTCACTTTGAGGCGTAAAGACAGAGACAGAAAAATTCTTACAGATATTATTCAGATAACCAAGAGAACAGTTTCTTGTGAATCAAACAGTCCAATTAATTGAGCCAGGATGGATTGTAGAAGAGCAGCCAAGGAGAGAGGACCAAGATAAGAACCTGGACTGAGGTGTTCTTCTCAGCCACACCTGGGAAAAGCTTTCACCTTGTTGAGGGTGGTTTATAATGATCAGGGCCACTCTGTGTCTATCCTATGTGGATATGGTGGGTTTTGCATTGTAAACAATTCAGGAATTTCTGTGACTTTATTTAGGGAATCTGCTCCGATCAAGGTATAGTTAAAATCTGAACCAGATGACCCAAACTGGCAATTACCACCCCAATTCTGGTATCTAGGCTGGATGTTCTATAAAGCAGCATTTATAGAATGTATCCAAAACAAGCTACAATTCCTATTCCAGAAGCCCAAGTGGCAAGAAAGAAAAGTGGGGAGGAGGGAGGGAGAAAGGAAGGGGAGAGAAAAAAAGAAAGAAAAGAGACACATACAGTGATGAAATACTATTTACACCACTTGACACTTTTGTGTGGCCTCAGGGAAACGTCTAACTTTAAGATAAAAGAGATGCCCGTGGGCAAATTGTCAATCATGAATTGTTTAAAATATAACTTCAAATCCCCAATATAATGAAGTCGATTTTGAATCTTTTGCTGAACAAAAGTAAAAGAAACCATGAAGTGAATGTTATTTAACATTCTAAAGGCAATATCCTTGTAACTGGGATAATTAGATGTTCACAACAGAAATTTCAACCCAGCATGCTGATTCAGTCTCCACAGTAAAATCTCAGTAATTTAAATCCTGCTAAGACACACAAGAACTGAACTGAACTTTACCTTGGTACCGTCTATGAGGAAACAGATTGCTTAGCCAAATTAAATATGAATAAGGGTTTAGATGGGCTACTTAATTTATCAAGACAGCCAAACACTCCTTAGCAGCACTATTTGCCTTCAATGTACTAATTACAGTAAAAATTGAAAATGGTGTTAGTGTATATTACTGGCTTAAACTTCACCTATTTTTTTTTTTTAATTTTTATTTTATATTAGAGTATAGGTCTTCCCTGGTGGCTCAGAGGGTAAAGAATCTGCCTGCAGTGCAGGAGACCCAGGTTCGATCCTTGGGCTGGGAAAGTCTCCTGGAGAAGGCAATGGCAACCCACTCCAGTATTCTTGCCAGGAGAATTCCATGGACAGAGGAGCCTGGTGGGCTGTAGTCCGTGGAATCTCAAAGAGTCGGACATGACTGAGCAACTAACACAAAGGTTCATAGTTGATTTACAATGTTGTGTTAGTTTCAGATGTACATTTACATGTATCCTTTTCCCATACGGATTATTACAGACTATTGAGTAGAGTTCCCTGTGCTGTATAGCAAGTCCTTGTTAATTATCTGTTTTATTTATGGTGGTGTGTATGTTAATCCCAACCTCCTAATTTACCCCTCCCCCTAACCTTTCCCCTTTGGCAACCTTAAATGTGTTTTCTAAGTCTGTGAGTCTATTTCTGTTTTGTAAATAACTTCATTTGTGTCATTTTTTCGACTCCGCATATAAGTGATAGCATATGATATTTGTTTTTCTCTGACTTCACGTAGGATATAATCTGCAGGTCCACACATGTTGTTGCAAACAACACTATTTTGGTTTTTTATGGCTGAGTAATATTCCATTGTATGTATGTACCACATCCTGTACGTACCTTTGTATGTGTGTGCCATCCCTTTGTTAGTGGACATTCAGGTTGCTTTCATGTCTTGTAAATAGTGCTACAATGAACACTGGGGTGCATGTATCTTTTTGAACTATGTTTTTTTCCAGATATATACCCAGGAGTGGGATTGCTGGTTCACATGGTAGCTCTATTTTTAGATTTTAAGGAAACCTCCATACTGTGCTCCATAGTAGCTGCACGGGTTTACATTCCCACCAACAGCGTGGGAAGCTTCCCTTTTCTCCACACCCTCTCCAGTATTTACTATTTATAGACTTTTTGATGATAATCATTCTTACCGGTGTGAGGTGATACCTCGTTGTAGTTTTGATTTGCAGTTCTATAACAGTTAACAGTGTTGAGCATTCTCCATGAACTTTTTGGTTATCTGTTTGCCTTCTTTGGAGAAACATCTGTTTAGATCATCTGCCCATATTTTTGATTGGGTTGTTTGTTTGTTTTCTTTGATATTGAACTGCATGAGTTGTTCGTATATTTTGAAGATTAATCCCTTGTTAGTTGTATCGTTTGTGAATATTTTCTCCCATTCTGTGAGTTCTTTTCATTTTGTTTATGGCTTCCTTTTTTGTGCAAAAGCTCTAAGTTTAATTAGGCCCCATTTGTTTATTTTTATTTTCATTACTTTAGGAGGTGGATCCAAAAAGATATTACTGCAGTTTATGTCAAAGAGTGTTCTGCCTATGTTTTCCTCTAAGAGTTTTGTAGTATCCGGACTTACATTTAGGTTTTTAATCCATTTAGAAACGTCACTTATTTCAAAACACAGTGTTGAGTAATTCAGATCATATTTTATTTTAAAATAATGAACTGTATATTGTGTCAGGCAGATTCTAGTTCTGGCTGAGGCTCCCACAAAACAGAATCTTATTGTTAGTAAGGGTTGTCTTCAGGTTAATACAAATCACAGTTCTGTCCAGAAATTTCTCCTCGAGCTAACTTGCCATAGGAAAGAAATCTCTGTTCTGCAACACATCTTTGAAAGCAGCTTCTAAAGAGCTGACATGTGGCAACTGTCAAGCTCCCACCCGAATTCTGGCTCCCTGGACATCTAAAACTATTTTTAACCAACTCTGCCCTCTTCCACTAATACGTGATTTCTGCAGCTCCACCATCGTACTGCAACTCCTCAGTTTTCCCGAGCACGGCCTAAATTCAGGCGTTTGTCCTTGTCATAAATTTGCTGTGTGGTTCGGTCTCCTCTGTGCGATGTTGCCCAGACACACATTTGAGCTTCTTCGCTTTGCAGTGATACACAGGTGCATCTCGGAGCTGAGCTTGGGGGTTAATTGTCTACCTGTCAGAAGCTGGTCAGCCCATCTCATCGTCTTTCCTGCTGGCTGAAGCAGGTGGCTGCTGCTGCCGAACCAGGTAGAGGCCTACCCTAATGATCGTACTTAAAGAGAAAGAGCAAAGGGCAGGAAATGGGTGGTATATGTTTTCTTTGGGAATTACCATATAGCATAGGGAACTCTACTCAATATTCTGTTGTAACCACATAGGAGAAGAATCTGAAAAAGAGTGGATATATGTTTATTTATAACTGAATCACTTTGCTGTAGCCTGAAACTAACACGTCGTAAGCCAACTCATCGTCGTCCCTTCGTCACTAAGTTATGTCCGACTCCTTGAGACCCCATGAACTATAAACTGCCAGGCTCCTCTGTCCATGGGATTCTCCAGGCAAGAATCCTGAAGAGGGTTGCTATGCCCTCCTCCAGGGGATCTTCCCAACCCAGGAATTGAATCTGCATCTCCTGCTTGGCAGGCAGATTCTTTACCACTGAGCCACCTGGTAAGCCCCTGTAAACCAACTATACCCCAATATAAAATGAAAATTAAATTTAAATAAATAAATAAAGGGATGGAATGATGTGCCTATAGCTGAATTGCCTCCTCGAAACTGTCAAAAAATAACTGAGGTGCATGAAATCCTCCTGGAAAGAAACAGGGGAGCTATACCTGCCCACCAAGTCAAAAGCACCCCCTGGTGAGTGGACTACACTAAGAGTGGTGAACGGTTTTGTCCTAGAACAGAGAGTTAAGAGTCAAGATCTTTCTTGTTTGTGCTGGGACCATGCTGAGACTGAGCGTCTTCTACTCCTTAGTACTGAGGACAGGAGCAGTTCAGTTTACAGAACAAGTGCAAATTAGCAAAAATCAAAACTTATTGTAATTAATAGGCTAATGAGAAATATCATATCCACTGTTAACCTCCTGTTAACTCTTCCTCTTTTTTAGGGAAAGGCACTCAGTATGCCATGTAGGTGTCTTTGCTATTTATCTCTACCTCTGAGTGGTTCTCGGTTCTATCTTTTCCTCTGTTGATACTTTATTTTTTTTAATTAATTTTATTGGAATATAATTGCTTTACAAGGTTAGTGTCTACTGTACAACAAAGTGGATCAGCTGCACATATACCTATAGCCCCTCTTTTTGGGATTTCCCTCCCGTTTAGGTCATCACAGAGCATTGAGTAGAGTTCCCTGTGCCAAACAGTAGGTTCTCCTTAGTTATCTATTTTATACTCTTTTGATACTTTAGAACAAGTTTGCTGATAGTCTTGAAGACGATATTTGTTTATTCCAAAAGAACATATTTATAACAAAATCATTGTAGAAGGAGCTCTAAAAAAAAAAAAGACAAACTGATACAGAGAGACACATCATAAACAAAAACATACAGGGCCCACGCATCACTAATCATCAGGAAAATGCAAATCTAAGCCATAATGAAGTATCATTTTACACTCATTACAGTGACGATTGAATAAAAAAGAGAGAATCGTAAGTATGGTGAGGATGTGGAGAAACTGGAACCCTTATGCATTGCTGGTGGGAATATAAAATGGTGCAGGTGTTGTGCAAAATCATATGGAGTTTTCTCAGAAAATGAAACTACTTTATGACCCAATGCCACCTTTGAGCATTTACCCAAAAGAACCGAAAGGAGGGACTAAGATATTTGGATCAGTGTTTTTAACAGTGTTATTCTCATTAGCCCCAGATGTAGAAACAACCCAACATGCATCAACAGATGAATGGATAAACAAATGTGGTACATATATACAATGGAATATTATTCAGTCTTAAAAAGAAGTAAAATTCAGACACATGCTGCAATATGGATGAACACTGAAGACATGCTTCAGGGAAAGAAGCCAAGTAGTAAATGACAAACATTATATGATTCCATTTACATGAGGTACCTGGAATAGTCAAACTCACAGAGACAGAAAGCACAGTGATGGTTACCAGGGGCTGGGAAGCAGTAATGGGAGGCTATGGTTTAATGGGAACAGAGCTTCAGTTTGGGAGGATGGAAGGGCTCTGGAGCTGCGTAGATACGATGATTGCTCAACCATGATAACGTACTTCTTGCAGTGAATTGTCCTGTTAAAAATGGTTAAAATCAGACATGTGAGTTGTGCATATTTTACTGCAATTTTTTAAAAAGAGCAAATGTGACCCAAGAGGCAGAGTGGGCTTCAGTAGGATTCATTCCTTTTGCAAAGAGGAAAACTACACTGAAAATTGTTTTGTTTGTTCCTTAAGTCAAAACTTAGCTTGTCCTTTGTTTCTACTGGCTGAAAAGTCTTCAGAGAAAGTATTTGTGGTATCAAATCTTATCATAAAATCAGATAAGAATGTTCAGGAATTCAGAACATCAAAGGAAATGATATAATTTCATGGCTAACCTAGATAAATTTTTTTGCCTGTTTTATTGGCCGAGCCCATAGCAACTGTCTCCCCTGAGGACAGTGCAGTAATGGAACGCTTGGGAAGGGGACCCCATCATATGCCAAGTAGGGTAGAGCCACCTCTAGAGGCACCACACAGAGGATGGGCCAGCATCGAACACATCATCAAGGATGCCAAGAGCAGGTGAGTGGAAGAGAGCCAGGGCAGGGTTAGTGTGTACCTGGGCCATGGTCCAGACTCGTCAGGCCGACACCCCGGGAATGGGTCTGTTATTTCTAACCAGTTGCTTCCTGCTTCTTTGCCTTCTGCTTGCTTTGAAGAGGCCAGTCCAGGTGGTGTTTGTCAAATCAGGTTGAAAGCATATGTATCCCTTACCCTTATTTCCTAAATATAACGAATACTTTTTAAAATTGGGGGAAAAATGTTAAACCTGGGTAACAACTCTTGTCAAAAACTCCAGTCCCTGAAAATCTCCACAGTTGTGTGAGTCAAAAAGTGAATGCTTTCAAGCAGGATGACTCATTTATTTCACGCAGACACCTGTAGCTTCTTACCTAACGCAGGTCTAGAGCGCGTTTTACCTTGTTTGAGGGACCTATCGTTATCATCTCTTGATCCAGCTACACGACTGTTTCACACACGGCCACAGACCTCCCTGTGGCTATTTGCGTAACTGAGCTGGGAAGTCTATAACCTGTCATCTTTGGGGCCAAGAAATGAAGAGACTGAAAGAATACATTTGTGTGGACTTCCCTGGCCATCCAGTGGTTAAGACCCTGCACTTCCAATGCAAGGGGTGCAGGTTCGGTTCCTGGTCGAGGAGCCCAGGTCCAACATTCCGTGAAGCACAGCCAAAAGAAAAAGAAACACATTTGCTTGACAGCAGTCTCATGAGATCATCCCTACCGAAGCAATTATTTTGGGTGAGTGATATGACTGTCTTCTATTAGGCGGCTTTTCAAATTTTCATTATAGGCCTCAGCAAAGTTAAGTGATTTCTCATCCCTGTGATATGCACTCAGCTTTCTGTCAACATCTAAATCAACATTGAGATAGGATAACTGCTTCTACTTTCATCTGGCCCTCTGGCTCAAGGAGATATTTGCAGTTTTGTAGAAATTTAAATGACCCACACTCCTCGAAAAGCCAAGAACGTCACAAAATGTTGTCTATTTCAGTCTCGCTAACATTTCCAATAATGGTGACAGGGAATGTAAGTTTAAATGTCAGTTCTCTGAACAGAGTTCCCTGTTCTGAAAGATGCCTTCATTTTGCAGCTTCCCTTCTTGAGCCTTGAAAACCTGCAGAAAATCTGCGGGGATAGAAATTACTAAGAGTTTCTTCTGTTTCTGGCATTATTGCAGCTAAGTTACTCCAGGCAACCTTCCCTCTGAAATGACTGAACATGCTGGATAAGGTTTTTAAAAGTCATTGACGATGCATCACTGAACCAGTGATAAAGAAAGGCATCCACAGAGAGCAGACATCCGGTGAGAGCAGGAACGTGGAGATGGATGGAGGCTCGGAAACTGGCTTTCACCCTGGGGGCAGGGGTTGTCTCTGGCCCCTTGAAATTTCTGCTTTGACAGCTGTGGGGGGTGTTGGGACAGAGAGACAAAGACAAGAGCCCATGCAAGGTGGACATCTACTAAGACACCCTGCAGAAAGCCGGGACACCAAAGGATGATGCTCACTGTGAAGGTCTACCAGAAATACACCTGCCTCACAGATGGAGACAGCAAGGAAAAAGGCAGCTTCCAGCATGACTCTAGGTAGAAAGGAGAACAATTCAATTCCAAACATTCACAGCCAACAGCTGTCTCTTCTGAAGGTCTCCTGTCCAAATTCACCCTACTTATGTTGTCCTGTGGGCTTCCCCGGTAGCTCAATGGTGAAGAATCTGCCTGCAATGCAGGAGATGCAGGAGACATGGGTTCAGTCCCTGGGTCGGGAAGATCCCCTGGAGGAGGGCATGGTAACCCACTCTAGTATTCTTGCCTGGAGAATCCCATGGACTGAAGAGGCTGGTGGGCTACAGTTCATAGGGTCGCAAAGAGTTGGGCATAACTGAAGCAACTCAGCACACACACCTTGTCCTACAAACCTCAGTGAAGTAAGTTCAAGTGTCATGGGTCAGTAATGCCTGCAGTAGCCTAGATAAAGCCAACACAAATCCTTGTTGGATAAGCCAAAAGGAATTATATATCAATCCTCAAAGAATTTATACAAATGAAGTATGAGACGATGGTGAGTCAATACATGTGCACAAATACACACACACACATACACACACACACATGCAAATTATAAGTCACCGCATGCAAGAGTCAGCAGAAATAACACATAGCAAAATTAAAGCTGCAAAAATTTTAGGTATTGGACAGAGGGTAAAAATTAAGTATGATTTAATTGTTTGAAACTATAAAAGAGTAAAAGTATAACTAAGAGATGATAAAAATTATAGAGGTAGGGAAAGAAAAACTATTCATTTTATTAGTAAAAATATAACAGTTAAAAAGGAAAGTTTAAAGGACTTACTGATGGCAAAAGAGGCCCAATTCAAGAAAAAGTGAAGAAGAAAATGGATTTGAAGAAATTGCTCAAAATGCAGCACAAAAAGAGGGAACATATGAAAGATTAATAAGATAAAGAACAGAATGAGATCAGATATACATTGACTGGCAGTTTATTTATAAGAGAGAATGAGACAGAGGGGATAGTCAAAGAGATAGAGTTTCTACAATTGTTGCAAAATACCAATCTTCATATTCAGAAATCCAAAGGACGTATCAGTTCAGTTCAGTTCAGTCACTCAGTCGTGTCCAACTCTTTGCAACCCCATGAACCGCAGCATGCCAGGCCTCCCTGTCTATAACCAACTCCTAGAGTTTACCCAAACTCATGTCCATTGAGTCAGTGATGCCATCTAACCATCTCTTCCTCTGTCATCCCCTTCTCCTCCTGCCTTCAATCTTTCCCAGCATCAGGGTCTTTTCAAATAAGGCAGCTCTTTGCATCAGGGGGCCAAAATATTGGAGTTTCAGCTTCAATATCAGTCCTTCCAATGAACACCCAGGACTGATCTCCTTTAGGATGGACTGGTTGGATCTCCTTGCAGTCCAAGGGACTCTCAAGAGTCTTCTCCAACACCACAGTTCAAAAGCATCCATTCTTCTGGGCTCAGCTTTCTTTGTAGTACAACTCTCACATCCATACAAGCCTACTGGAAAAACCATAGCCTTGACTAGACAAACCTTTGTTGACAAAGTAATGTCTCTGCTTTTTAATATGCTGTCTAGGTTAGGGTTAGTGGTTATATATTAGCTTCTTTTAACATAATTACCATTGAGTGTAAGCACTGTAATAACATTTTATTATGGAGTAATTTTACAGTCACAGACTCAGGCTTCCAAAAATGTATCTTTATCTTTGTAAAACTCGATGCTGTATTGCATCTCTAAACCCTATTCTGTGTGATACAGACATCTAATCCAGTGGCTTCTACATAAACTCAGTCTGTTTAAGTGACTTTTTGAAATCCTCTTCTCACTGTTCCCCTGCCCTTGCTCTATGGGATGTATCTACCTGTAGGGTGGGAGCAGTCAGCTCTTTGATTGAAGTCAGCAGTTCTTAACCCTGGTGGCTCGTTACCATCTACCAATGTGCTTTTGAAATATGGCAAAGCCCAAGTCTGTCATCCACATGGCTGCTGCTGCTAAGTTGCTTCAGTCGTGTCTGACTCTGTGCAACCCCATAGATGGCAGCCCACTAGGCTCCCCCGTCCCTGGGATTCTCCAGGCAAGAACACTGGAGTGGGTTGCCATTTCCTTCTCCAATGCATGAAAGTGAAAAGTCAAAGTGAAGTCGCCAAGTTGTGTCCGACTCTTAGCGACCCCATGGACTGCAGCCCACCAGGCTCCTCCATCCATGGGATTTTCCAGGCAAGAGTACTGCAGTGAGTTGCCATTGCCTTCTCCAAACAGCAGCCTTCTCTAAATTCAATGTGTATATGTGATCCCTGAGATTGTTTTTTTAGTTGTAGATTACAGTACAGAAGGTCTGGGGCCTGAGACTCCATATTTCTAACACACACCCAGGTGATGTTGATGCGGCTGGTCTGTGAACCCCATTTAGAGTAAGTACAGAACAAACTGAATCAATGCTTCCTAACCTTGATTCCAAGTGGAAATTACACAGGAAACTTTAAAACCTAGTCATGCCTGGATATCATTATGTGTTCAAGATTGCGATTAATTGTACTGGATGCGGTCCAGGCATTGGGAAGTTTAGAAGCCCCCAAGATTGAGAGTGTGCCTGTTAGGTCATCTTCAGTTGTGTCTGATTCTTTGTGGGTGGGTTCTTTATCCCTAGTGCCACCTGCTGTGCCGTGCTTGGTGCTGTGCTTAGTCGCTCAGTCGTGTTCGACTTTTTGCAGCCCCACAGACTGTAGCCAGCCAGGCTCCTCTGTCCATGGGGATTCTCCAGGCAAGAATACTGGAGTGGGTTGCCACGCCCTCCTCCAAGTGCCACCTGGCAAGCCCCAAATAATGACCTATGTGAAAGTGAAAATCATTCAGCTGTGTCCGACTCTTTGTGACCCCATGGACTATTCAGACCGTGGCATTCTCCAGGACAGAATACTGGAGTGTGTAGCCTGTTCCCTTCTCCAGGGGATCTTCCCAACGCTGGGACTGAACCCAGGTCTCCCGCATTGCGGGCGGGTTCTTTACCAGCTGAGCCACCAGGGAAGCCCAATAATAACCTAGGGTGATGGTAAATTTTGTGTTAAATTGGCTGGATTGCAGGATGCCCAGATATCTGGTTAAATGTTTCTGAATGTGCCCGTGGGGATGTTTCAGAAGAGATTAGCATTTGAATTGCTAGAATGAATAAAGCACAATGACCCACTCCACCCAGTGTATGTGGGCCTCTTCCAATCCTTTGGGGGCTTGTATAGAACAAAAACTGGGAGGATGGGAGGATGGGCTCGCCCTCTGCCTGACTGTGCAGCTGGGACTTCAATTGTGTCCTGCCTACCCACTCCTGGTTCTCAGGGCTTCCATCTCTGGCTGGAGTCTCTGCCATTGGCTCTCCGGTTCTCTGGCTTTTGAACTACACTGCCAGCCTCCTTGGGTCTCCAGCTTGCAGATGGTAGACCATGGGGCTCCTCAGCCTCCATAATCACATGAACCAACATCTTATAATAAATCTCTTTCTACATATAAATACACATCCTGGTTTGTTTCTCCGGAGAACTCTGAGTAACTCACCTAGCAACCTGCTGACGTGGACTGTTCCCCAGGCGCTGGTGCTGAGGGTCTGCTCAGCACCTGCTCAGCCTGCCCCACCTCATCCTTGTTCCCACTCTAAAGCAGCCCGTCATTGCTGTTTGCTCTCACTCTTGCACCAAATAATGTTTTCCTCCCACTTGGGGACCCTGGGACCTTTGAAATGAGCTGCAGCCCCACTGCTCATCTGGAAGACGCTGGCATTTTGGGATGGTCAGTAACCGCTCATCCTGTCCCTCACTGTCCTTCAGCCAAAGGTCTCTGGGGCTTCTGGGGGACTTGGGAGGGGTTTTTTTCTGCTCTCACATCCCCCAAACTTCAAATAGGAGCTCTTTTCCTGTGCTTTCAGACTTTCTCTTGGTAGGACCTGGAGACCCATCTAAGCTGTCTTGATTTCTCCTCCAATGCTCACCTCCCCTTCAGCTGAGAGAGAGAGTCCTTATCTCTGGGAGGGAGTATAAGCTACTTGCGTTCACACCTGCTTTGGTGTCTGCTTTGTCCCAGTATTAAGATCCATTTTAACTTAAAAGCAAAGAAGTTGGTACAAAGATACAGACAACATGTGTAACTTAGCCAAGGACGCACAGGAACCAGGCAGCTGACGCTCAGCACCAGCACGTCCAGAGCTGTCACACCAGCCTCCCTGTCACCATGCCCTGTGTTTCCTAAGTGAGTGAACATCTGGTACCTTTAAACTACACAGAACTCCATGTGTAGCTCAAAGGGCTTCTGAAGTCTGTAGCTGGAGAAGAAAATGAATTCAACGGCCAGCCGGGAAAAAACATTCTGTCTTCCTTCCTTTTCACCTTAAACAACCCTTAAGTATATGAGGAGCACAAAAAGCATTACTCACCAGAATCTTCTAGTTGTATATGCAGTGAACTAAAAGAAGAAAAAATTTAACCATATTGTTAAAAGATTCATAAGTTAATCTTGACCTAATGGCAAAAGCTTAACTCTTAAAACAGAACCTCTGTCAACACCTCTCTTCTGACAGTAAGTGTTCCTGATGCTCTGTGTGAAAAATATAACATAAAATGTGGATGTATAAATAAAGATTAGAAGGGATAAAGCTATGTAGTCACATTAAAAGTAATGTTACAGATTCTTATTCCTTTGACAGTCATCTCAGATTGTCAGGCTCTAATCAACAATGATGTGAATTCAGCTGTGAATCAAAGATATTTTTACAATTCACATTCTTATATATATTCTGATTTACTTGAGGCAAAGAATGATGGTAGATAATTCCAGCTGTGTCTAAACAAGGCAAATGTTTTAGGCTGAACAATCAGTTATAACTGGGAAAATGGGCTTTAAGATTTTTTTCTATTCATCTTCCATGATTCCTGAGTATTTGGAAAGTTAGAACATGAAAATATTTTGAAGCAGATAAGATTCACATCATTATGAAATCTCTCAGAAGTCAGAAT